>NC_041717.1:1292000-1938000 GCF_900700375.1 Denticeps clupeoides
CAGAAGTAATCCAACAACAACAACAAAACGGGTCCGTAATGCTTTCATCATGACTTGAAACACCATGTAATAATGTATATGAATATAAATAATATATATATATATACATACAAGAAAACTAGATTTAAAAATAAAAGCTTTTATAAAATAAGTAAAAGTTCATATGATTTATATATCTGTTAAATTATATTGCAGCAACCAGTGTCATTTTTCTAATTCGGTAGCTCGTTAGCATTAGCACTAGCATTATTACAACTTTTCGCAACCAGGCTGATTCATCAGTTTCTCTAATGACTACTGTGTCATTATCATAAAAAAAATCATACATCATAAAATGTTATACCGGGGGACTGAAAAGAATGAGATACTGTATTCCAGGAGGAGAAAATGAAATATAGCAGCGGATTGTGAAATATTCCAGCAGTCTGGTTGGAACTGGTTTTTCACTGAATGTTTTTTTTTCTTTCATTCTCTCTTTCTTTCAGGACCTGCATTTGTAGGTTCTTTGTGTTTCTTTGAAGGGCAGTAACTAATTTATAATGAACTTGAAATGTAAGAAGAAAAAAAACATCCAGAGAGATAATCCATTGAATCTAATTGACTCAAAGCCCTGATGTCCTGCGCCACCTCCTCCCTTCCATAACCCCTTGTTAACCCGAAAAAAAAAGTTGTTTTGTCCTGTAAATTCCAAAGAGAGGGAACAAAAAGGGTGCTTTTAAAATGCAGTCTACATTCCATTACATATATTCCCTCTGCATATGCTTTGAGTAATTATTCATTAGAAAACATTTAACGTCACACTGAATTTCACACTGGCAAGTCCAAACACAATGGAAGAGATTTGGCCTATTTGGGGCTGGGGTGGGGGCTGCAGTGCATGGGTGTAGTGAGGGGGTGAGCACCGGGGGACAGGGGCTGCATTTTGTCTGATCTGAGAAGCTCAGGGGCCTTCTTGAGACAACAGTGCAGACTAAATAGTGCTGTAACGGTCCATGCCCTGCTGCTCAGTGTGACACTCATTTGGTGCGCCCAGACAATAGAAGCTTGTTCTCTGGCCCAGCAGCACCGGGGCTGCGATGCGAGCTTCATCAGCCACCGAATCACTCGAGCGGGGACGGCGAACGCCCATCAGCGAGGGAGGTGGAGGAGGAACCACTTCCCTTAATCCTGTCAGCCACTAAAAATCTCATCCCGTCTCCCTTACATAATGACAGCAGCGGCGGCTTGCACCCCCACCCACCCTCGCACCCTCGGTCACCCCCTTCCTCCCACCCACCTCCCCTCATTCTCCCCGCGCTTTAAGCCAATGAGGCAGGTGAACAATATCATTGAGGGAGCCCCATTTGAGATGTCAGAACCAATCTCACTATGTGATGGTGGGGTGGAGACTGGAGATCCCCTCCACCTTCTGCACCCCACAGATTCACCACCCCCACTTTTCATCTGTAACATGGGAACAAGCTCTGTTCTGGAAGAGTGTACACACAGACAGACACAGTCAGGTGGGCTCATTCTGGGGTCTTCATTAGAATGTTCCAGAATGTCCGGTCTGATGTGCCACAAAGCAATGGATACTAATAATAATGTCAGCAGTTTATTGCTTGTAGATTCTCATTAAAACATTTTTCATAACTTTGATGTGACACTGAGCTCGATTCAAAATGATTTCAGAGGGGAAAAAACAGGTCCATCACCCGTTCGACAGATCGGGTAAATCACCACACCTCCTCAGTGTTGCATCTTATTGTGTTTTAATTAAGAGATGGTGCTGCAGTGGGGACCAGCGTATCAGTGGCCATACAAGCTTGGATGAGCTCATCTGAGAAAGAAAGAGGTCAGAAGGAGCAGAGAGAGAAGATGACACTCCACAGCGCTCTTAGCCAGCGTGAGGAAAGCCAATCTGTCTCATGTGATTGTAGTGAGATTCTCACTGCAGCAATCTCTTAACCTGCAAGATCCGGTTACGGCCATCATGCAAGGAAATGCAGAATAGAGCTTCGTAGAGTTGAAAGCCACACAGTCCCAACAAGTGAATGGGGCCTGCACTGGTAAGGTCTACAGCAAGTCCATTGCTCTGAAGTATGAAATGTTTAACTGTTTGGAAATGAAAATATGAACGTTTTTCCGAGAACATTGAAAGAGAATTCATGACATGACAAACTGTTAACGGTGCTCTTCCCATTAAAAGTATATGAACACAATTCATAAAAGACCATATTTAGAATATTACTTAGATATAATAAATTATTTAGATATACCATAATATAAAAAGTAATTCTGACAAGTTGGGCCTTATCAGGGCTCTTAGTTTTGTACTCAAAATCTATAGAAACTGAACAAGAATTGCTGGTGTCCTCCTCTTATAAGTCACTTTGGATAAAAGCGTCTGCTAAGTAAAGTAAAGTAAAGTAAACTAAAGTAAAAGTTCCTCCGGTAGATTTGGTAACCCCAAGAATTTAAATGCAAATCTTGCTCTTATGCCAAATATCACACGTTCATACCTGCATCTGTAGCACTTTTAATCACAGCCTGATGTGCAACAAACTCATCCAAGTTGATATCTTCAGCTCCTCTGCAGGGGTATGTCCAACACCTCATTCCATGCCAAATCCAACCAGCACTTTGCACTGGCATAGGGTTGAGGTCCAGAGGTTCTTTTCAGAACCAGACTGGAAGTCCTTGTTCCCCCTGGAGGCCACTGCCGTTTTCAGCTGACTTATTGTTGGTGGCTCTTCTGCAATTCGCCAACTGGACTGGCCCACGCTCTGGACTTCCCTGCTGGCTACTCAATCATTCATGGTGTGGTCAGGGTGGGGGGAGGGCTGATGGGATGCGGGAAGAGATCTTATTCAGTGCTCACCTGGGCCTCCACTACCTGCACAGTGAAACACAATCCAGCTCTGACAGTCCTCTCAGCTCCTCTCCAAAACCAGAGCAGCTACACCAGCAAACCCAGAGACGTCTGAGTAGATCACTGTGCTGCTGCCTAATTAGGACCCCACTTTGCTATTCAGGGCATTTGCCACTGTGGTGCGTGACTTTTTAAGGGCCGCAACAGCCACCCGATTCCAGGTTGGCACGAATGGCCGAAACTGACCCTAACCTGGTCTGCGCCCAGCGCCTTTTTACACCTGACCAGAGGAGCCCATTTTCAGGATGTTCAGGGTGTCCTGCTGAAATATTACTCATCTTTACCTCCCAGCGCTTCCACTTCAGAGCTGACAGTGGCCATGCTCGTCACTCTCTACATTCTCCCCGTTATCTCTTTCACTCAGGCTGTTTAAAAATTAAAGCGGAGTACCCTGTAAATATTCCTTGAGTGATAGAGTGACAGCCAGGACAATGCACATAGACAGACAGACTAAATCAAATCCATATAGTGCAAGAACAAAAAAAGAACATTCAGTCCCAACCAAGTATTGACAGGACGTTTCTGATCAGTCAAAACTGTCCATACATAAATTAACAAAACAAAAATTACATGATGTTTATTTGTCTAACCCTTCGTTTTCTTCATATTTTGGGTTATGGGTAAAAGTATTTTAAGTATTGTATTTAAAGAACTTGTGAAATACCTTCATCTAACCCTAAAAGGTGTGCCACACAAAAAAAAATTAAGTCTAAGCCACCATCAAATGGAAGCTTCATGCCAACAGATTATTTTTATTGTATGCCAGAAACAAAGCATACCGAGTTGTACAATGATACAAAAAATTAACTTTTTTACAATAATCATACAAGCTGGAAATTACTTTAATGAAAAGTACCCTTGCCATCTGTCAAACATGGTGTTGGGTCTGCGATGTTGTGGGACAGTTTAACTTCCAAAGACCCTGGAAACAATGTTAGGGTGTAAGGCACCATGGATTCCATAAAATATCAGGAACTTTTAAAACAAAATTTATTCTGTAAAGATGAATGGTCTCAGATGCCTTGTTTTGTATTCCCCAACCTTATAAAATATTACAAACACTGCTATTATGTAGACAAAAGGAGATTGAAAAAATTGTAAAATGCAGGGGTGCCAACTACAGTGTAAATAGTTTTTTTTTATTTTCAAGGTGAAATAAACTGATCACAAAAAAACATTGGTCAGGGTTGTGCAGTTACTAACACAGTTCCAGAGCTTTCGCAGGCATAACTTTATCCAGAATATATTCCCACTCAGGTTGCCCTGGGTTACGCAGCTCCTGCAGCCCAACCCTAACATTCTCCCCATGCTGCACCTCCCCACTCCTGTAATGCTTGTCCAGACTTAACAAGCTTTGTGCTACCCACTGCGCCCGACTTCAGCACAAGAGCCGACAAATCCTATCACACCGAAGTCAAAGCGCTCCATTTTCCCATTAGGGATGCCATGCTGAGAATGAGGGCTGATAATAACAAGTTCCCACCAGGTCCCTCTCTCCCTCTATTTCCCCAATCCATCTGTCCATCTCTTCCTTCCTTCTCCCCTTTTTTTCTTTATTTACTTTCACATTTTTTATTTACTTGCACCATATTTGCATATTTGTTAAAAACTGCTCAAATAATACAAGCATCAGGCATAAAATAATTTGTTGTTAGAGACTGTGACAGGGCTGCTTTAAGATCCTTTCATACTATGATTATGTTAAGAGCATTGGTTTTCTGGAATTAACTCAAAGGTCTGAAGACCTGTAGAGAGAATGATGGGACTATGATGACAGAAAGACAATGTAAAATATCAAGAAATTGGAAGCATCATTGCCTGAATGAGCTGAACAAAACTTCACAGCAAATCCTCAGCAATACTTCATGCAGAGTATCTTGAAAGGCTATTTATGAAGTTATTTTTTTCCTGCCTGCTGAACCTCTTCACAGAATGTGTCTTTAACGTCCAATTAGTCTGTCTAGACCCATCCCGCCAGATCTTCATCAGAAGACTGCCTCCCAGCCCCATTCTACATGTCCTTTATTAGACTGAAAGGTCTGGTCGGGTCATTTAGCTCTAGGGAGGATAGTGACCCGGTGGGGCAGACAGTTGAAAAAGAAAAGCAGGGGCATGAGGCGACCTCCTCCCTCTCCCTGACTGATGTTGGTGGTAAACACTTGCTGAGAGTCAAAAGAGAGAAAACTGACCCACGTCTGAGTCTGATTGGACGGCTGTCCTGCCTGTAGAGTTTCCATCCCAGCGGGTGGTCATTAACTGCTTCATAAAAGTACACGAAAACTGTCCATACTGTCAAACTCAGAACAGAAGGGACAGAAAGGGACATGCACTGCCACATGTACGGCATGATGTGTCCTCCTGGGTTACTTGTATTACCTGGAGACAGGCCTGGAGCAGGCTGCCTCTAGGACCTGTGTGTGCCCTGGGTCTCCAGGCAGGTCTTTTTGTCGGTTGGAAGTCGCCATTGATTGAGGCCATTGTGACAGTGCGATTTACCATCTGTGGTGTCCCATGTGGCTTTACTGCCATTCACTGATTAAATGACTTGAGTCTAATTTATTTGCCAGGGGGCTTGTCATGATTCTGTACCAATAAAGTGAAATATATGATAAAATACTATTTGGTCCAAATAACCCGTTTACTTTATTAGCATAACAACATAATAAACTTTTATTTACTTTTAGTGAATGAATTAAAGGATTGGTTATGATATTATTGTCCCTCAGTTAACCGATCCCCACTTTTAATCCGACTTGACGGATGGGTGGGGGTCCGCGCCACTCCGGTTCTGTTTCCCGCTGAATGGGGGCTGGAGCCGCGGGAAAAGCGGCGCTGAAATGAGCGGCCAGTAAAAACTCGTCCACACGCCGGCCGAGACTCTGGCTGGCGGACTCGTCGTCGCTGTACTCATGAAAGCCACACGGATCTCACTGTCCAGCGTGTAATCTTTATACATTACATTATAAATGGCACCGCACTGGTTGGACTGGACTGATCAGCACCGGGACCGTCATTAGCGGGCCGTCACCGGAGCATCCGCAGCCGCAGCCGCAGCTGGCGGCGACTCGGCGCGCATTGCGCATGCGCGGCGCGGCGCTGCTGGCGGAGAGGGAAATTTAAACTCGCCTTCTGCAGACCAGCGCATCTTCACTGCTGCGCCAATATCCTCCTCCTCCTCCAGTTCACCGCCACCACAGCGACACAGGTGGGTGTTCTTTTAGCGACGAAACTCGAGGATCTGCGTTGTAATTGTAATTTCTGGAAAATTCTATTATATTCAAATTATTCAACGCAGGTTAAAAAGCACCTGCAGAGCCCCCTTAGCCTGTTAGCCTGTTAGCCTCACCAGCCTCTTGGCTCCCTACTGAAACTGTACTGCTTTGCTTTTACGATGTGGTTTGTTATTGGTTATTTCGTTAAAAAATGCAGTAATCTAATAATACTCTCCATGAAGGCTGGTGAGAAGATTCTTATTATTGCATAATTTTCATCATGAAGCACCTGCAGGCTCACAGCATGTGCAGTTCCATTTCTCCTGTGTCATTTTGGACTTCGGAAATAAAATTAAACCAAAAAAATCCTTTATTCATCATAGAAGATGATAGAAAGTGGGATAAGCGCCCGGATGATGGAGAACTCAGGACAGCCCCATTGCACGTCCCAGCAGCAGGACTACAGGTAGGACACCAGCTCCAGGTACCGAGCGCTGCTTATTACTGTATTTATTGTTCTGGGAATACGTACTGGGTGTGAATGGATGTGTCAGAAAGCATCAGCTCTGTTTACACACCCGCTGTCGGCACACGGAGGGACTGGACCCCCACCCGGGGGCGCTGGGGCCACCGGGGTCACTGCAATGGCTTCCAATTAGAGTGGAGGGCGGGGGTGTCGCTCTCAAACTGAAAATGTGCTCAGCCGCAGCCTGCAGCGGAAAAGAGAGCAAGTGCAGAAATAAAATGCATTTTCTCTTTATCCTCCGCCCCATGGCCAACTGGATTTCAATAACAATACCAACGTGCATAATTAATTTCAGAATACAAGTGTGCTCACAAAAGCCCTTCTGAAATGTAAATCACTGCCGTCATGTTGAGCATTATAGAAGCATTTGCATTTGACTTTCTGTGCTGTGATTTCTGGGAATTTGTAAAAACATGTCAAACACGTAACATGTAAGTTAAGGAATAATTGTGCATTAGATTAATTAGACAAATACACATTGTGCGCATGCATTTAAAGGCCGGATATGTTCAGCGTATTCTTTTAACATCTGATCATGCTTGGGAACCCTTCGCTGACACGGACATTTGAGGAACAGTTTATTACAGGATCAGTTATCTGCCTGCTGCTGAAACTGAGGGCATTTTTTTTTTTTAATTCGGATTTTTTCCAGTAGTCTGTAATTTTACACCCTTGTACAGATATAGTGGTCTGTGGCGGCTGCAGAAATGTGTGGATGTTGAAAGCAGAGCCACACATGACAGCTGTCCCTGCGAGTGTGTTGGCTGGAGTTGAGGGGGCATACAGCAGGTAGGGTGTATAGTTTCACCTGAATGGAAGGGCGTGGGTGGGCAGGAGGCTGATCCCCGCTCCCCTTGTGTAATTATTCAGCAGGCTGACCTTCAACACCACCCCCACTGTCTTGTTGGGTGGAGTGGTTGGGTGGAGAGGCGCAGGGAAACAGATGGCATCCTATTTGTTGGTTGCTCTCATGTGAGGCCTGTCATTCCAGCAGATTAATGCAAAGGGGCTTGTTTTAAAAAAAATGGTGCAGACAATCAGGGAAGGGTCTGGGGGAAACAATAGGTCCACGTGCCACTGGGCAGATTTGTCGTTTGGGACACAATAGGTGATCATTTTTCAATAGACAAGGCCAACTGTTACAGGCAACGTGTGCCACATTCCCATGTTTCAAATGGCCCCCGGCTTTGTTTACGTACGATTCAGCCAATGGTTTGTGGGAGCGTGTCGTCACCTGACAGGGTCTTGGTGCTGGGGGAGGAGGGTTGGTTTTGTTTGCCGAGTGGGGCAGAATGGGGGTGTCTACAGTGACTGGACGCACCAGATAACTGAAAAAGTGAATGTTGTCATAGCAACCCCAATTACCAGACTCTGGTTCAGCAGTAAGAGGTTGCCGAATAGAGTGAAGAGGAATCAAGAGGTTTTCTCTTTTTTACCCCTCCTCTCTGCCCCTGAGTCCGAAAGAATAGATCAGGCTGATCAGAGATGGCAGCTTGATGAAAATAAATTAATCAAAAATTATTCATAACAACAAATAAATACTTAAATATGATACGTTGTGGAATACATTTTGTATGCAAATACTTTTTTGCTAAATGTTTCAAGTATTTTATCAAGATAAAAATATTTTTTTAAATGACTAATAATAGTATTTATGTTAAAGAGGACATTTTATAATTTTTGTAAAGAGTAGGTAGAGTGAGCACAACAGAATAACTTTAGTAGACGTATAGATAACTACAGATTACAAATTAGGGAACTTTTTTTTTTTCAGATAAAAAACATTTTATACTCTTGGAAATAGCATTCCCTGCTATTTCTGGAACATTTAAGTGACATGAAAATCTTAATAGAGTGAGACTCCATTGTCCAGTTTTCTCTTGGATATGCTGTTAGGAGTTGAATAAATAATGATTTAAACAGAATTGTGATCTAATGGTAGTAAAAAAGAAAATATTGATTTGGAGAACTGTTAAAAATAAAGTCAAGTTTAAGTTTAAACATTAAAGCCAAAAGAAAAAAGTAACAGACAAAAATCACCTTATGATTTAAATAGAAATAGAAATGTACAAAGTTGCAAGTTGTAACATATTGAGAACATAGAACAATATGCTATTTCATTTTAATATGATGAGCTATAAATATATAATACTATGCTAAGATATGAACCAATATTGATAATTATGTGAAATTAATGTTAGATCTGAATCACTTTTTTTCCAAAATAATAAACAAAATTTTGCATCATTGGGTCAATCATGGTTTCATCTGTGTTTAGTGTTGTTTCTGGGTGTCTTGTCACTGACTGATGTTTGTCTAGTATACTGTAAAAATTCAAGTAATGAAAACGAATTTAGTTGTAATTACTTAAAAATGAAAGTTCTTATAACCTAGCGACTAGTTAACCTAGTCCATCAAACTCAGTATATTGAGTTCTCGCAATTAAAATGCTATTTACCTTAATTTTAATCAACTTAATTCATGGCACTAAATTTACAGATTTGGACTAGCAAGCTGTAACTCAATGCATTTAGAAGTGCTTAAGAGGATCCAGTATAATTTCATTAATGTTCTGTTACACTAAGTCACTAAAAGAAACTGTCTTCTGCTAGATGGTGGCTAACAGACTTAAAACTCCAACAAACAACAACCTTCTAACATTATCCTATAAAATTATACAGTCAGAAGAGACCATGTCTTGCCCAAATTTAAATTGTGTAGTATCACCCCAGAGCATTTTGGGAAGCTCCCCCCACACACATGATATAGTCTTCTAACTGTTTTAACTGGTTTTGATGAATTGTCATAGTTCATTTTACTCAATAACATGAATTTAACAAAATGTTTGCAAGTTGGCTTTTTACAGTTTGGTTTGTGAATGAAGGGCTGCTGGTCATGCCTTGCATCTCTCAGTGCTGCTGTGTGAATGGACTCGTCATGTTTCTCTCCCAGATTTCTCTGTGATCCAAGTGTCTGTTCTGTTCCATCTGTAGGTCACTCAGCTCAAGTCTGTCCCAGCTGAGTAAGGAAGAGCTGCCCAGTGACCTGCAGTCCCTTTCCTGGCTCACTTCCGTAGACGTGCATCAGCTGCAGCAGATGGGGGCTGGACGGGCCGAGTACAGCAGCTCTGTTGCATCTGGTCTTCTGGAGCAGCAGGCAGGTGAGGCGTTCAAATTCTACCTTCATCTTCTCGAAGAGTTAAGTTCTGTCTACCAATGCCACATTTTCAAAGCCCTCCTGATCACTCTCAGAGTCCCAGATAAATAAATAGTATATTTATTAATAAACCAATAAACCTCTCTTGAGTCTTGAACTGAACTAAACCATACTGTGACTCTTTCAGCTAGGATTTGGTAATTATACAATCGCAATTAGTGATCAGGATAAAATTCATTTACACTATCGTACTTGGCAGAAATGTTGGTAAACCAAGCAAAGCTCGACTCTAAACGGAAACATAAGAATGGATAACACAGGAACCAGAGGAGTCCATCAGGTTGATTTGAGTTTAAAAAGATTCATAAACACCCCTTTTAGGGTGATATCCCATGGTGAGGGCCATGGCTGCCCTGACGTAAGTGACAAAACAGCACCAGACAGTGCGGTACCTTCTCTGCTGCTGGCCTATTAAAATGTTAAAGAGACATCATTTTATTGGATTGTCCAGACAGGTAAAAGAGGCTGTGAGGCTGGCTCTACACAGTCATATTAGGAGACTGTTCCCTGAACTGCTGTTGATGTGTTTTTATGGACAGCCCAGCTGAACAGCATGAACATGACTGCGCTCCCGAACGCCATGATTCACCTCCAGAGCAACCTCCAGAACACATCGCTGGGGATGAACAGTGTAAGTCTCGCAGGAGATAAGCAGCTTGAGAAAATCGTCTGTTGTTGAACGTTCTGAGAAGACACGTCTGTCTCCTGCAGATGACACAGTTTGCTCTGAACGGGCAGCCCTCTCCTGGATTTCCCTGCCCCGCCTCCGTCTACCAGTCATCCACCCAACAAGTACTGACACTCAGCCAGGCAGGACAGCAGGTATCAAAAAAACAGTGTACGATAAATCCTGAAAGAAAGAAGCGGCAGCTCACCAGATGTTCTGTGGTCGCTTGTATTCCAGTGTTCTCCTGTTGGGCTGTATGGGGGCTACAGCAGCCCGGCTCTGTTCCCCCAGCCACGTCTGGCGCCCCACAGCAACCAAGAGCTGCAGCCCAAGTCCTTCCCCAAGCCCATCTACTCATACAGGTAAAAGGGATTTTCATACCTCATTAAATATTCAAGCATTTTGACAAACTCACTAGTTTTTGGAGAAACTGTCCTTGTTGTCCTGATACTTTTGGAGGGAAATGTATTTTTTATTTAAACAATTAGACATTTACATTTACAGCATTTATCAGACGCCCTTATCCAGAGCGACTTACAATCAGTAGTTACAGGGATAGTCTCCCTGGAGCAACTTAGGGTTAAGTGTCTTGCTCAGGGACACAATGGTAGTAAGTGGGATTTGAACCCGGGTCGTCTGGTTCATAGGCGAGTGTGTTACACACTAGGCTACTACCACTGAGGAATTTAATTGTGTGTGATAAACAGTACTGTCTTTTTTACTATAAAACACCTTTACTTGTGCAGCTGTCTCATCGCCATGGCGCTAAAGAACAGCAAGACGGGGAGCCTGCCTGTCAGCGAGATATATGGTTTCATGAAAGAGCACTTCCCTTATTTTAAGGTAAAATTGCAAAATGTACACATTGCAAATATAACGAACTTTTCTCGTCTGCTTCAGACCTTCAAAATACAGTAAAATGTGTAAAGACTGTAATGAAGACAAATCATATCAGACCCTTTTTATATTTAAAATGACTGATACTAATTAGATTTGAAAGTAGTCATATGCAAAAGTTTGCGAACTCCTGTTAATCTTTTGGAGTTTTCTTTATCATTGGCATCGAAGTCGCAATATCTGTCATGCCTTTTGGAAACAGCAGTATTCCAGCAGTGACACTAAATTTATTGGATTAACAGAAAATATGTAATTTGCATTATAGCAAAATTATTATAATAAAAACCCTTGATATGTGTCTGGATTCTGGTTTGAGGTATTTCTGAGCATTACTTCGTACAAAATCTCTCCAGCTCACTTAAATTTGGTGGCTGCTGAGCATGGACAGCCTGCTTCAAATCATCCCATAGATTTTTCGCTGATCTTTTTTATCAGAGGCCAGTGACGGCTTTTCCAGAACATTCTGCTCCTCCCTCCTTTTTAAATTTTGTACCAGGTCTTGGGTCATTTTCTTGTTAGAATATCCAACCGCTGTGTAACTTCAGCTTTGTGACTGATGCGTGAACGTTACAATGAACAAATATTTTTAAATTGGGTTGAATTTATCCAACCCTCGATTTTAACAAGGGCTCCTGCCCCAGCACCAAATTTGAAAGTAGGCAGCAGTTGTTTTTCTTGGAATGCAATGTTCTGCCATGAAAAGCACTTTTTGTTTTAAAAAAAATTTTTTTGGTCTCATCAGTCCAAAACTCTTTATTCTAAAATGAATCTGTCTTTTCTAAAAGAGCTTTTGCTTACAAGCGACTGTGTTCGTGGTGTGAGGATTTCTTCCTCTGTCGCCCTGAAATACAGATGTTTGTTTTGTCGCATTGAGCTATAGAACAATGTACAGATACACCATCTGCAGCAAGATGTTCTTGCAGGACTCCTGTATCTTTCTTGACCTGCCAGACCTGGGTTTAAGAGCAACTCTGGCTGATTACATCCCTTACAGTTTAAACCTCTGAAAGCGTCTTGTAGCCTTCACATGAACCATGATAGTGGATCATCTTTGTTGTCAGTTCTTTTGAGAGGATAACGTTGTCACTCTTCAGATGAGTCAACTTGCAAATACACTCATCAAAATTCAATGCCTTACTAATGGCTGCAAGAAAAATGATAACAACTTATTGGTTGAAACCTGAACCACCCACAATCTCACAGTGGATACAAAAAACCGGACAGTTATATTTAATGGAACAGTTGACTACAGTTGAAGACTCACATCTTTGAAAGAAGATGGTGACCAGCTCAAAGCCTTGTTGAATAGGCCACTTATGTCTTAAGTTTATATTTTTGCTTGAAGTTTGTCTATTTATTAATGTTTATTTATTTATTTATTTGTTTGTTTTTTCCCTCAGTTTTTTATTGTAATTATTTCTCACTTTGTGAGATTATTTAACATTAATACGAGTTCCCCGAGCCTGTCTGTGATCCTGCAGTGGCTAGAAATGGTGATAGGTGTAAAGAGAGCTTTGTTCATTCTGCTTCACTGTTCAGAGAGTGGCAGCTCAGATGGTCGGATCTGGAATTTGCCCCCTTACGTCGCCATAAGGGGAAAGGTTACCCCCCATTTCTCTGACTTTGCCCGCTATTGCACCCCTCCCCTAAAAAATGATCTCCAATGACCGTCACGGCTTGAAAACATGGAAAGCATTGCAGTTGCTCAGTGATTGGAGGTAAAAATGAGCACAAATGTATGCGAGGGAAATGTAAACCAGTGGGTTAATTTTCGAGAATGCTCGCTCGCTTCTATAGGCTGCTGCTCCTCCTTCATTTAGCTTCTTGTAAACTTTAATGTATCTACATGTGTCAACAAGAACCTTTGAAAAATCAAAATGATTTAATTTTATTTCATTAAAGGTCAGATCTGGCCTGATTTGTACTGATGCAGGTTTTTACATTTTTTAAAAATCCTTATCTTCAGACAGCTCCAGATGGATGGAAGAACTCTGTACGGCACAACCTGTCCCTGAACAAATGCTTTGAAAAGGTAGAGAACAAGCTCAGTGGGTCCTCACGGAAGGGCTGTTTGTGGGCTCTTAACCCTGCCAAAATTGACAAGATGGAGGAGGAGATGCAGAAGTGGAAACGCAAGGACCTCCCAGCAATACGGCGCAGCATGGCCAACCCAGGTCGGACTGGCTCAGCCTTTCAGAACCAGTTTGTTGCTGTTTGTCAGTGATATTCACTTAGTCACATAGTCACTTAGTCCTAATTCATGTGTTGTTTTTCCTCCAGATGAGTTAGATAAGCTGATCACAGACAGGCCAGAGAGCTGTAGACGGAAGCTTCCAGACCCTGGCATAACCCGCCTACCCGTCTGCTCCTCCGGGTCTACACAGCTGCATCCCCAGCCAGTGGTGACTCTGTCCCTGCAATGCCTCCCGCTACACCAGCAGCTGCAGCTCCATAGCCAAGCCAGACTGGCGCCGGTCTCGCCCGCCCCAGCCCAGACGCCCCCTCTCCATACGCTACCAGACCTTACCCACAGCCCCCTGCCCCAGCACTCGGCAAAGCCCCCACACGACTTCTACAGCCTTCCTGGGGAGGTCGGCTCAGAGGTGGACACTTTGGACCCCAGCATCATGGATTTTGCCCTTCAGGGTGAGTATGCGTGAAGCGGGGGACCTGCGATCAACTTTTATTGTTTGTTTCTGTTACTGAACCAATGAAACAAGACTAAATACAGGCAGAGGCCATAGGTTCACTGAACTGAACACGCATTTATTTTCTAGAGCAGAAGTGATTTCACACTATAAAGTGAAGATCTCCAAACTGTGGGTCTATTAAAGCATTGTTTTACATACAGGGTGCCAATAACTATGAAACAGTACTGACTCAAATGTAAGTTCAGTAATGAATACCTATAATGTTAAATTACAGCAAATACATATTAGGTTATAATAATAAAATAATATAAGGTTATGATATATACATGTTCTTAGGCAGTTCATTTGGATATAATTTCATAATACTGAATATAAAACTGCATTTTTTTTATTTTGCTCAGGTAATCTTTGGGAGGAGATGAAAGATGACAGCTTTAATCTAGAGGCCCTGGGTACCATCAGTAACTCTCCCCTGTGTCTGTCTGACTGTGACCTGGACACCAGCGGTCTCCCGCCTACCTCCAGCGCCCCCACTCTGCCCTACTCAGACCTGCAGGTCACTGGCCTCTACACATCTTACACTGGCTTGGATGTTCTTTCCTCGCAGTGCGTGGCCACACAGGGAGGCAACAAACCAATTGTTCTGCTTTAACTTACCGCCAGTCTGCCAGTGCACAACCAAAATAAAAGAAATGAAAGAAACCTCCAAATGATCGAAAGTAATGATTGACAGGTCATACAGTTCTTCAGGACTAGCAAGGACTGTCAAGAGATGGGAGTCTCTGGAACAGCGAGATGTCAGGAGCTATAAAGGGAACCACAGTAAGAACTTGATCAGTGTAAAGGTGTCTGATGTCTGTGAAGGGTCAAAACCTATTGGCCCCAATGTACATAAACTAGGCCGTAAGTCATCATGCATCCATAGAACTGTTTGTTAGCCTCCATATGCTAGTTGTGTATATTTTATTGTGATAGGAGTTATATTTGTATTGTGACATTTCTTTCTATGTTTATTTATATTTATGAATTGAAGGAAATTCCAGGTTCAATTTTTGTACATATATTTTTTGTGCTTCCAGACCCAAACAAAATGTGCCAACATTTAAAATACATTCAAACTAACATCTCAACTTCAATAAAAAAAAATGGGAAAACACTTATGGACATTCTATTCTTTTGGGGAAAAACAGTCTGTGTATGTGAAATATCTTGTAATAAACCACAGAACTTTTTGAAACCAGGTTTATTTTACAATCAGCATTAAAATACAGGTTACTGAGCTGGTCACTGTCATACAGTACAGCTTGGTTCGTACAGAAATGATGCTAGTTAGCTTCTGGATGCAATTTACTTCAAGGGAGCCAATAACTGATCATCCATATAATCAATCATACTGTTCCAGGTTCTTCATTCTCTTCATTATGACATTTTTAGAACTTGACAACATGATAGACAATCCCCCCCCCCCCCCCCCCCCCCCCCCCAAAAAAATACATAAAAAAATTACATAATTTGAAAGACATGATACAAGCTTGTTCCTCCATTATTTTCAATGAAAACTCCATGATTAAAATGTCCCTGTCCCTCCCTGAAGTAAGAATTGCTCTTATTAGAATGGGGGAAGAGTCCCAGCACTAAATAAATATGTACACCCACAACCGAACATGAGTGTATTAGTGGCTACACATTAGCTTATCATGCTGTTCAACACAAACAGGAGCAACTTCAGAACTTGTGTTGGTGATAACAGTACCTATAATACAGTCTTTCCCAACCTGTGACTAATAATGCGCTCGATAGTGAACTTCGGATGTGTGACCAAAAAGTGAAAAACACAATGCAAGTGATGCACAGTGAATCTGAAATGAACGGACAATTTAAAAAAAAAAAGAAAAAAAAAAAAAAAGTGTTGCTGTGTCAGTTAATGCATAATTTACATTCAAAGGTCGGTACAGAAATGACAGCCTGAATGGAAAATTTACTTCAGCGAAAGTGATAATGAAGTCAGCATGGTCATAGTTTAAAGACTGACCAAATGCATCATGACTAGTAGAAAATGTGCAACGTGATGCAGCTTAAGGCAAAATCTGTCCTGCGTCTATGTCGCCCGTGAAAGTTCAGTTTGGCATGTGTGCGTTAGTTCTCTGTACTCGGTTTTGGACCCTCACTGAAGCCCAAGTGATGCTGTACGCAGTCCTTCTATCACATCCCCAGGCTCAGCCGTTACTGCTGCTGTCCATGGTGGCCAACATGTGGGAGATCTTGGCCCTTTGGGATGGGGTGATGTTCTGGCTCATGTGGATTATGCAGTCCATAGCCACTTCTGGGTTTGCCTGCACCAGGCTGGGAACAGAGCATGGTTAGCCCACTTAACATACGGAATCAATCACTGTGGTCTATACTTTTCCTCAGGAGAGATTAAGACCTGGGGAGAAATTGTGTCCAACAAACTATGTCCTTATGCCCACTTGAAGCAGTGGTTGCCTAGCAGGAGGGCGCCTGTCACTGCTGCCCACCGCTCACCAAGGGTGATGGGTTAAAATCAGGGGACACATTTTGTCGTGTGCACCGTGTGCTGTGCTGTGTATCACAATGACAATCACTTCACTTTCTCACTTATGCTGCACGGTATAGATACAGAGAGAGCCCTCTGTCCAAATTTGTGCACGTTTTCTTAAAGCTTGTGGATGGGAACAGAAAAGGGCGGCACCACTGGAAATGGTGGTAGTAGCATACTGAAAAACTACAGAGATGGACATGCAAAAGTAATAACAATTATCGCTGTTAGTACCTCTCATTAGTAAAAAACAACTAAATGAATTTTCTATCTACATGTCATTGTTGCCTTAATAAATAAACGATCACCATCTCTGCTAGGGCTGCAACTAATGATTATTTTAATAACTGATTAATCTGTCGATTTTTTTTTTTTTATTAATCGTAGAATCGGATAAAAAACAAAAAACAAGAAAAGCATTCATTTCCAACCCTTTATTCAAAAACAGAACCAAAATCTTTAGAAAGTGCACAAACATGTTGCTCCTTGAGCTGTTATAATAATAAAATGTATTTTTAATAGAATAAAAATTGACACAAAAACATACACATGTATCTGCCAAATATACTTTTTTTGTTAAAATAAAGTGCTACCTGAGCTGCCACAACGATAAATAATTTATAAAAAAATAAAGAACAATACAAATCAGAAAATTTAACAGGATTTGTTTGAATGTCAGAACTACACTGCAGATGCACAAACTCACAAACTCACACTGACACACACACACACACACACACACACAGACACTGCAAAAAATGCTTTTCTAACTTAGTAGTTTTGTCCTGATTTCAGTCCAAATCTCTAAAAAATCTTAAATTAAGATACATTTACTAGACACATGAAATAGCATAAGAAATGATGTCTTGTTTTTTGATAAAACATCTCAAAATTAAGTGATTGTTTAAAACAAGCAAAATTATCTGCCAATGGGGTAAGAAAACTAATCTTAATGATATATAATCTCAAACAGAAGATTTAAGCATCACTTAATTCTCTCATGCCATTTTTCTTGTCTAGTAATCTTGATTTAAGATTTTTTTAGATATTTGGACTGGAAACGAGACAAAATTACTAGGTAAAAAAAGCTTTTTTTGCAGTGTAGCTATACATGACAACAGATTGAAAAATGAATGGTCCAAAAAAGGCTAGTGAATAGAAACACGTCTTTTAGTCTTTTAATGCAAAGTAACTATAGCACCCCTGCTTTACCACTGTTATTAACGCGCTAACGCTAACTTGTCATGGCTGTCAAGCTGGATGACGGGTAAACATTTACATTTACAGCATTTATCAGACGCCCTTATCCAGAGCGACTTACAATCAGTAGTTACAGGGACAGTCCCCCTGGAGCAACTTAGGGTTAAGTGTCTTGCTCAGGGACACAATATGCGAGTTGTCCACGCGGAGACGCTGTATCAGCCCCCCTCCACACCTGTAGGTGGCGCTGTAAATCCCCGTCTAGTTCTCCTCCGCGGCGAGTTAAACACCAGCACCAGGGACATTAAGTTCCTCACTTCAAAACGGAACAAAAGTAGGATTCTGTAGCGACTTACCCTGCTGCTGAACTCCCTTCTTCCTCCTCAAACACTCCAACATGTTTGCGTTTCAGGTGGAGGATCATTGCCGTGGTGCTCCTGTGCCGTGCCATGTCGCTTTTGCATATTTTCGCGCAGATTTCTCTGCCTCCGCCATGTATCTGTCCTCTACCTCCGCTTGTTTTTTTATTTTTGCTCCGCGCTGTCTATGAGGCGCCAAACTCTGCTAGAATCTGTGCGCAAGAGAGACTGAGTGTGTTCACTCCGCTCCGCGCTCAAATTTTTTTAATAATCAAACGTCTCCGCGTCGCGCGACATAACGAATCGATTAGGAAATTCGTTGCCAACTCTTTTAGTAATCGATTTTTATCGATTCAATCGATTCGTTGTTGCAGCCCTAATCTCTGTCACAAACACCATGTTTGTTGCCGTAATATTGTAAATTTGAGGTTTTGCCCTCTGATGGATGTGTTGCTTAAAACAACGCCAGCTCAAATGACACCAGAAATTGTGTGGACATGTTGGACATCGCATTTTTAAACCTACATCCTTGTTTTTCTACATAAAGGTAGTGCAGTGAAGCGGTGCCTAAAAGTAGTGTTAGGGTTAAAAGTAGTAGGGTTAGGGCCAAATAAGATCCACCTATTGAATCATTAATACCCCAGCATTTCCTGCAAATTCTAAGAATGCACAAACAACTATAGTATCCAAAACCAGCAAAAGTGTCCCTGTTGCAAGTTTGATCATTTCACCAACTCCATGCACTCGAACCATTCCACTACCCATTGCATCCAATGCATCCATACCTGCGGATGTGCTTGAGGGCATAGTCTCTCTTCAGATATTTAATGTTCTCTCGTATAGCTGATTGGGTGCCATCTTCTTTGGCCAAGTGTTTCTCCAGCCATTCCACTACAGCCTTGTTATTGTCCCAAAGATATGCCTATCAAGAGCAAACATCGATCATTCCCCACAGTACAGCAGATTCTTCCGTTCAAAGGCCCCTCACCTCACCTTAACTGTGCCTTCGGTCTCCACAAACCAGCGACGCAGCATGGACTGCACATGTCCATTGCTCAGATCGCAGTTGGCTTGCAGGATCTCCCGCTTCACCACCTCCTCCAGGAGGAGCCGTCTCAGACGCCAGTAGAAAAAAGACCGGGCATTTTTCCAGTCCAGGATGTCCTGTTTGTGAAGAGCATAGCTGTGATCTTCATGAATTAATAATCACTAATGCATCAAAAAATGATTAGTTATTGTATAGATTCAATGATTCTATTCTATTCATTTGTGCCCAGTCCTGCACATACCAAGTTGGTATCAGTATCAGCATCAGATCGATACTAGCATAATGGGATCAATATTTTGCAGAGGTTTGCAGAGAGTCGCTTTACGTGCTGCTGAAAGCTCTTCAAATGCACATCCAATAGAAAACACCGGGAGTCTGAGCGCAGCGCCATGCTGGACATGTAGCTCAGTTCACGCTAATCCATCGTAGGGACAGAAATCCATGGATGCACCAAAGGCGAAGAAACAAAGAAATACCAAAAATATGAAACACCGAAAAATAATTGACTGACAGTTTTGTAGCTGTAGTGCTATCGCTAAGACTATGTGTCACTAAAGCCAAGGAATTCATACTTTATTCATATTGATCCAAATAATGAATCAATTGTGGGCAGTGGGCTTGAGCAACGGTAACGTTCCCACACACGGCTCCCTGAGCGTCAAACATTGAATATTCTTTTTAATCCTGGTGTCACAGTCTCAAAAAGTGGGTGTGGTTAACCCGCTTCAACGTTTAGGTTAGATGTCTCCCCAAGGTGTGAAATTCAGGTGGAGGGCAGGAAGTTGTGACGATCTACCAACATTAAAAAAACTGGTAAAACACATTGAGCGAAGTATCTGGCATTCCAGTTGTTAAAACCATTCCAGCGTGAGAAGCTCTGCACACAAGAATTCCACTCATATGTACTGTACTGTACTGGTGTTACATGATGAGACAATAAAAGCAATTTGATTTTAAATCTAGGGTGCTACTATCCTAGTGCTTTACCCCACTTACTCCACTGTGTCCCTGAGCAAGACACTTAATTCCTGAGTGTCTCCAGCGGGACTGTCCCTGTAACTACTGATTGTACTACTGACTACTAAAAGGTAATGCAGGGTTCTCAATTCTCACACATGGCATTTCTCAACAAATCAAAGCTTTCAGTTTCAACCATGTGTTCCATGAATGCGTAGTGGAGGAATCCTCCCACGGCGGCCAAAAATCTCACTCCAAGCTAACTTTAAAACTTGAGAGCCCTGGTGTAATGTCTGCCAGTACAGAAGCACGTGCAGGAGAAGGCTGACTGTAAATACTGATCGGCGTCTGATAAATGCTGTAAAGCATAATGTAAAGTAGTTGTTTGTAATATCAGCTTGAATTGTCGGCAAATCTTTGGAATCTGTCAAAAACTCACTCATGTTCATGAAATACGGGTCACGTAAAACATTTTTAAATTGCCTGCGCTCCATTAGAAATTGTTCTTCATCATAAACCTGTGACTGGTAGCACGATATAGCGCTCAGTTGAGATATATCGTGCACACACTGCTCCCAGAGGGTCTTTCATGCTTCGAATGAAGCAAAAAAAAAAAAAAACAAAAGCTTGCGTCATGGGCTCAAAAAGTACTAGTAGTTAACCCGCTTTGGCACTTTGTTTCTGTTGGCTGCACGACAATATGTCAGTGGTGGGCAGTGGTGGCCTAGCGGTTAAGGAGGCGGTTCGATTCCCGATCCGCCAAGGTGCCACTGAGGTGCCACTGAGCAAAGCACCGTCCCCACACACTGCTCCCCGGGCGCCTGTCATGGCTGCCCACTGCTCACTCAGGGTGATGGGTTAAATGCAGAGGACAAATTTCACTGTGTGCATCGTGTGGTGTGTATCACATGTGACAATCACTTCACTTTAGAATGGCAGAGGTCAAAGTTCAACAATATTCAACTTTGACCGTGGTGTCTGCAGAGGCTCCCGTTGTGTCGCTCTGCTGGGTGCAGTGAAAGACGCTCTTCAGGCACACATCCTGTAGACAGCAATGTGATTCAGAGTGCCGTGCAGCGCTGGACGAATTCAGTATATGAAGCACTTTAGTGACTTAGTTGAAGGAAATCCACCCTGGCGACAAAGAACTTTAATCAACGAGGTTGAGAACCAATTTTATGTGTGAGCCATTTTTCATGATATTTTTTTTAATTAGCTGAGAAGCAATTAAAACTAGATCACGGGCCGTAGTTTGTACACCCCTGGTATAAATGGTAACACCCAGTCTTGCTTGTGATTTGGTGTAGCGCTAAGTCTCACCGTGATTGCACCCTTCTCCTGCATTCTTCCGGGTGTATCATGGAGGTCTACAAACTGCACTGCCACCTGATGGTAGATGGGTAGAAGGAATTCCTCCCTGGCCCGAAGTTTGGCCTCTAGGACTTTCCGCTCTTTGTCTGACAACTCTGGTGTACCTGTACGCAGGTCATGACAGAAGTAGTCAGAACAGACCTCTGGGTTGCGTTTTTCAGTGCAATCATGTTTGTTTGCAGATTAAGGTTATGACTACAGACTAAGACCGCTTTTCACTACTGAACATTTCAAACATACAGCAAACTGAGGAAAGTGTGAACTTACCAAGCTGCTCTACCAGATCAGCATATACTCTGTCAATCCTGCGCATAGTTTTCAACAGGTCCTTTCTGCGGAACTTAATCTCCACAGTGCCCTCAGCCTCCAAAACGCCACCCCTTAAAGAGATGAAAAGAGGGAGGAATTAATGGACAGGCAGGCCAAAGGGGCAACACATCACTCGACTCACCTGCTCTCTCTGTCTGCATACAGCTCCATGTAGAGTGGGTTTATAGTGGGGTCAATCACTACCCACGAGCCTCCTCTGAGCTCAGCGTGGGGCGGGATGTACACCAGAACTGGCTGGAGAAACTCGCGCAGGCCATCCACAATGTAGGCCCCGAACTTCAGCACCTGGTCATACATGTCTGCAGAGAGAAGGGAGAAATCGGAAAATGAGCCTGATGCTGATGAACTTTCTCTTTCTCATTATTAAAAAAACTGCTAGAGCTGTTCTACCTTTCATTCCTCCAGAAAACCCCCTCCAGTTGGCAAACACCATCAGGGGGAGTCGCTCGTGGTTGAAGTCACGGATGGCCTGGGATGTTTTGAAGGCAGAGTCAGGAAACCACACTTGTCCCGCCTGCTGTATGAGCTGGAAGAAATTAAGGCCATTACTGATCAAACAGGGACACGGGTCTCCATTTTCAGCTATAAACATTTGCAAAACTTCACAAACTAACCCATCTACAAACCCATCTATGTTGCTGCCCTCTGGGGTGCAATAAAGATTTACTTTTGCCTCGGAGTCCAGATTGGCTGGGTCCGCAGGTATGGCAACCTCCACAGCACGTGTCTCCACGGCAATGACCCCAAGGGGAATTCCTCCTAACCTGTATGAGAAGGTTTGCTTTAAGGTCATAAAACTGTATTAAAAATGGAGAAGAAAAATCTGAGATGTGGAATTTCTTCACTTACCTGGCTCTTCCCACCACCACAGTCTGAGCCCAGCAGCCCATCACCTCCATAAACGAGTTGTGATCAAAGAAGCCATTCTGCCACGCTCCTTTCACCGCTGCAGATGTATAGATGAACACAGATCTAATCTTCCCTACAAATTTAACCCTAGACAATTACCCTCACATGACCACCCCATTATATATAGATCAGTATCCTTCAGACAGGGGTAGAACCAGGTAAGGCAAACTCACTGGGATGGGGTCTTCCACAGAGCATCCAACGGGGGTCGTAGGGCGCCTTTGTGGGAACAAATTCAATCTCACGGTCCGCTGGGTCAGAAGGTGGCATCATTGGTGGCATACAGTGTTTATTCTGAAATACAGAACATTTTTTGATAATGTAATGAATCCGGATTTATGGAAAAGATTATTTATTTGTATGAATCTGGTTTTATAGGTTCTATAGGTCCAAAAAAAGTGTGTAAAAAGTAGCATTTGCTGTTGTTTTTGTGGGAAGACTATGTAGGGCACGTTAGTCTTGACAGATCTAAATACAAGGCAGTGCCATGTCATTTTTGGATGATCTCTTTCATTATATTAACAGGTCTGTAAAAGAAAAAAAAAGTGTGTGACTGACTACAAACTTCACCTTGGGCATGTATGAGAGCCACTGTAGGATGGTGAAAACACCCTCAAAGTCATCCGGCACTATGGTGTGTGAGACACCATTGTTGTGCATAATCTGGACTCCGCCCAACTGGTTGTTGGAGGTGTAGACCTCACGGCCCAGGACCTGCACACACAGTTAACAATTCTCTGCATAATTAACATATTTCAGACCTGGACTTGAGGATGAGGGAGATGTAAAAACCTTGTTCAGGGCACTGGCTCCAGTGAGTATGATATGGGAATTCTCCACCTGAATCACCCGCTGACCCAAACGCACCAGGTATGCACCAATCCCTATAGCACGACAGGTAACCTGATGATCACAAAAAACAAAGAAGTGTGTGTGACAGCTTTGAAGGAACACTATTCAGACAAACATCGCTCTGTATACTCAAACTAGAATACACTACCATGCTGATAGTGATGATCTCCTCATACGCCTGTGAGGTTTCCCCAGCAATGGTACCAGACCCCCTAAGGTTCTCAACTCCGAGACCATCTTCCTTCCCAAAAATGTCGGTAATGACGTACCTGTTGTCAGGGAGACTCAGAGTCAGCCTGTATAACCACGCAGCATGTAAAAATAAAAGAACATAACAGTAATAACGAAAAGAGGACCTGGATTCCCCGGCCTCTTCTACATGCTGGCAGTGCACAGAGTTGGTGGAACTGATGCGGGTATAGTCCTGGGGTGTCAAGTATAAGTATTTAAAGCCCTGTGAAGGAAATACAGACAAAATATCACATATAAACTGTAATCTCAGTGCAAATGAATGTGGAATAAAATCTGTCAATATTTCAATATTGACCCCTAAGCAAAAGACTTTTCACATGAATTGACCTGAATATCATTGACTGCTGTCAACATGTATTAGGGACCACCCAGAACCACTGCTTAAAGGGCAATGCCGGTGAGACTGTACCTTGTAGGGGTCACTGGGGTCATGCCAGGCCACCTGGAACATGTGCCGTATCTCCTCTGCCAGGCCAATGCGGGCACCACTGTTGGCGGAGATGAAGATGCGTGGGATGCCCTCAGCTCTCGCTAGCTCAGACGCTCGCAAGAACAGCTGGTCCTCCTGAGGCCCAAACGAGCCAATCATATAAGTGATATCATTGCAGATGACAATGATGTGACGCCCTTCTGGATACTCTGGTGTCTTCATCTTCATATAGAAAGCAACCATTCCCACCTAGAAGCGAAATCAGCTCCATCAACACTTTTACTGAACTGGATTAAACTATGATAAAGAACCAGTTTTCGGTTCGTTGGAACATACTGGATTACCTCGTTGTCACCAGGCAGCCGATTCATGTGCACTAGTCTGCCCTGTGGGTCCAGCACCAGCTCAGTGCACATCAGGACATCCTTCGGGTAGTTGTCCCCAGAGCCCCATAGCTTAAACAGAGCCTGGCAGGAACACAACCAGCAATTATCCCATGGAAGCAGATTCTGGTTTTAAGGGGAGATAAGGGGATTTGTTTGTCACCTGACGGAACATCTCTGGGAAGTCATAAACATAGGTGGTGCCCAGGCTCTGTGCCTGAAAGCGCTTCGCCTGCAGCAGGTCTTTGGTGACGTAGGGGGTGTTGATGAGCATGCCGTGCAGAGGACCCTGCTTATCCCCATATGACTGGAACATGATCTATAACCACAAAGGAAAGAATTTACCAAAATATGACAAACATCATAATTTCACAACCAAAAAAAATGAAAAACTGTGCTTCAATAAAATGTCTTTTGTCTGATGTCTACCTCATACCATTCATAAAACAAATACATCAAACCAAGGAGCCTGTCGTCAAAAGCCATGCAGAAGTCCAGTACAGGCTTCATTTTCACTATTAAATACTTCACGAGCATCAAATCATTCAGTCTAGTCCACCTAAATAACCTACTTCAAACACAGCGTTTGCTCAGAAAAATAATCAACAGATCCAACGTTATAATATTATATATAGGGTGGTAGTAGCCTAGCGGGTAACACACTCGCCTATGAACCAGAAGACCCGGGTTCGAATCCCACTCACTACCATTGTGTCCCTGAGCAAGACACTTAACCCTGAGTTGCTCCAGGGAGACTGTCCCTGTAACTACTGATTGTAAGTCGCTCTGGATAAGGGCGTCTGATAAATGCTGTAAATGTAAATGTTATAACGCTGAGCTGAGGCCAGTTAATGACTGCAGCTCGTTCGGGCTCGTGGAGATGGGAGACTGCTGGCCTGTAAATCTGTCATTGATAATCTTTTCCCAAGGAGCTTCTTGTAGCTTCTCATACCTTCTGATTACGGGGCCACTCCCCCAGGAATAATTGACAATAATAGAAGAAAAGACCAGAATAAAAGTTTTCATTTGATGTATTTTTCAGTTTTATATAGACTCCTATGGTTCTCACCACTCCATATCTAATTTGATGTTAATTAATTAATTTTAATTAAAATGAGTCAAACATTGCAGAATATGCACTTGACACAATGACATCTGATGCTTCATCCATTCATTCTTCGCATGAAAACTGCTACCTGGCCAGTGCTGGGGTCAGTAACCTCCTTGTAGAGGCTGATGTCCAGATAGTACCCAGATTCATTGGTGAGGAAGAGGCGGATTGGGATGGCATTCCCTGTGGTGGTCAGCCGGATGTTAATCTTCAGTTCGGCTTGCAGAACACGAAGTTTCCACAACCTACTGCCATACCGCATCACCATGGAGCGCACAGACTCCTCAATCTGGAAAAAGCAGAGGTCCAGTGTGTTAAAACCAGTCAGAGGTCTACATCCACACAAGACAGAAAGGGATGAGAACCTTGGATGGATCCATTATGACTGTCGGTACAAAGTTAAGGAAGATGTGGTTGCAGTCGGTGCGCACAGTGGTGTTGCTGAAGGCCACTTCCAGCTCATCCATGGCCTCCAGCAGTAACCTCTCCCCCTCATTCTGGAGGTACTCAAAGGAGGCTTCCTACAAGAGAACAATTATTTTACTAGAAGAATCAAAAAGTAGGTCAGTCCACATGTGCTGAGGCAGCCAGCCTACCTTTGTGATGAGGTCGGAGTGGCGGATGATGGCCCGGATGAAGAAGCGATAGTCTGTAACCTCCACGCCCTTTTCCACTCGGGCAGCACCCAGATACAGGTGCATCTTGTGGTTTGCACAGGGTACTGCCTTGAGGTCAAAGTTGCGCAAGCGGCTGAGCTCCAGTTGGAAGGCCAGTGCAGGCTCCAGGTTCCGGTATATCCTGTCTTCATGGAACTGGAAGAAAGAATCATGAACTTGAGTTCTGGGTTACAACATACCAGTAAAAATGCCAGATGTGAGACAAATGCATCCATTACCTCATCTCTAGCTCTAAACGTGAAAAATTTTGGAAATTCTCGCTGCAACAACAATAATTACAATTATTTCTTTTCAAAATCAGTAAGAGCTGATGACATCTCCTCAATATCCCGTTCTAAAAAGAATGGAAAAACTCAAGGAAAAAACAAGAGGAAAAAGGTTGTGAACAAGTTAACATGAATTCTAAAGTTTCAAATGTATATTAAAATTACATAAAAGATCAGTAACTTACCTTCTGTGCAATTAAGAATGTGATTCTTCTAATTCCATATTCATATAGCAGTGCTTTCTATAATAATACAAAACCAACAATCAGGTATGTAATAGACAAGTGATTTGGTACACTTAGGATGAAGTCTATTTTATTATTAAGTGGGATTTAAGAAAATTTGAGGTTAAAATGGGTTTAAAAAGACATTCAAGTTCATTTGGGGAATATGGGATTCCATTCATAAAACAAATACATCAAACCAAGGAGCCTGTCATCAAAAGCCATGCAGAAGTCCAGTACAGGCTTCATTTTCACTATTAAATACTTCACGAGCATCAAATCATTCAGTCTAGTCCACCTAAAAAACCTACTTCAAACACAGCGTTTGCTCAGAAAAATAATCAACAGATCCAACGTTATAATATATATATTATATATAGGGTGCCTTAACTGGAGTAAAAACATGACTAGTTCTAGCGGTGGTTTTATTTGTGAGCGACTTTGACTTTTCCACTTCTGTCAGCAAAACGATAGTGACATGATTGTGCTGAAGTGTTCTAGTAGCCAGTTAATACTTTACAGGACATCACAGTTACTTGACTGTTCCCCTTACTTCAGTTATACACAATACATATAACAGATCAGTGTCTGAATGCCTTTACCAGTGGCTTGATGTTGATAAAAAAAGAAAAGTGAAACGTGTCAGCTTGTTCCTTCAGTCTAACATGTTGAGAACATTTACAACATTTACCAGACGGCCTTATCCAGAGCGAGTTACAATCAGTAGTTACAGGGACAGTCCCCCCCAGGAGACACTCAGGGTTAGGTGTCTTGCTCAGGGACACCATGGGAGTAAGTTTGAACCTGGGACTTTGTGGGAGTCTGGTTCATAGGTTAGTGTCTTAACCACTAGGCTACTAACACCCCATAATAAAATACACCCAATAATAAGATGTACCTTAAACTGGGCAAAGATTGTGAAGGCCGTGACCAGGGCGTCATCGTCCTCTGAGTCCGCTGTCCGGAGTGACACGTTGATGATGTGAATGGGATTGTCTCTCATATTCTGCCACCAACAGAGAAATATAGTAATATTGTGAGTGGGAGGTCTACAGTACGTACACACACACACACACACACACACACACACAAAAACACACACACACACACACACACACACACACACACACACACACACAGTCAGTGTTAGTTGAGAGTGTGGTACCTTGCCGTTCTCTTCTTCATAAGGACTGGAGCAGGCTTCTGAGAACAAGGAGTTCTCCAGCATGTGGTCTGCAAAGCTGGAGATCACCTCATCAAAATTCCTTTACAGACAAAGCATGATTGTCAAGACACCATCCTCTCATACAAAAGCTCAACAGATCCACGACACTGCAGTGGCTCCTGGTTCAAAAATAAACTTGTGTTCTACTGTAAAGGAAACTGATTTGTCAGAGTGGAAAAGATCCAATTCACCTTTTGAAATCCTCAAAGCACTGGAAGGCAACCATGGCACCCATTCTCTGGCAGGGTGGGGAGAAGGCACCCTCAAGGAACAACTCGCTGCTCTGTCTCCTCATCTCTGATTGGCCTGAACTGCTCACTGGCACAGACAACCTGGAGGGAGGCAGAGGACATATGCCAAATGCATGGGGAAAGAAGTATTATATTACATATTTTTGTTATGCAAATTAATCAGAACTGTATTTATATATTAATGTTTTTAGTGCTACCACAAACACATTTCAGAAAACAGGGATAGAAAAGCAATGAAATTGCTTGCTTGCTTCCAGCTGGTCTCAAGGTGACCATGCGCACATCCACACCCACCTCCATTCATATGGACAGAAATTAGGAATTTGGGCAGGAATCGCCATGTTTTAAAGCAGGATTACATTAGTCCTTCACTAGCAAATTGAATGAATTAGTTATTTATAGGGGAAAGCAGGGGGAATGCGCCACAGCACATCTAGCATGCATTGCACAGGAATACAACGGCAACTGACTGGTGGCCGTAAGAGAGCTGTACTCTACCTGTTCAGGGTAGGACTGCTCCCTCTGAAATAAGATCATTCACAGGTTCAGGTTAGCAACTTGTTTTGAGCCTTAGCTTCTATGGCTATGCTCTGTAATTCATTTAAGATGTTAAGAAGTCCACTCGGGCTATTTTGGTTTTAAATTATACCAATATTCCAAAATTACAATTAAAATCTGTTTTTCTTTGTACAAACATTTCCAGGCTGTGCTGTTCCTGCAACTGAGTATGGGGGAAAACATCACATGGGTTTCTGGGCGAAGGCAGCATTTTTGAACTGCCATTCTGGAGCTGCTTGGTAACGGAGAGCACCCTCTTTTATTCTTAACCCCTTCACTGCACCACCACTTTTTATATCGATCCATCTTAGAAACAGGGAAGAATATAAACCTTGAAACAGTTATCTATTAGATGCCACCTATTAATACAACAAATTCTCAAGTTTGGAGGTGGCTGAGTTAGCATTGTGAGATGGTGTGTTAGCACTCATGGTCAACTCAGACTGCGACTCTGCACACGCTCTAGCTCTACTACGTCATTAGTGAACAAAGTAAAGGTAGTAGCACACTGTCTTTTTACGTGTCTTTTTCTGCAAAGCGGGTCACCAGGGGGAAAGGCTCCCTTTTGGGGAGAGATGAGAAACAAAAGGTAAGGAAGACTGAGGAAGATACTAAAGTTCACTAATAATAAGTACAAAGTTGCAATTTAACAAATCTTAAAGTTCTCTGTAATTGCATTTTCTTGGCCATGTAACCCTGATTGCTGCAGCTGCAATATTGCAAGTGAAATGTGAATTCTTTTCTGTTTAATAAAACAGAAATCTATGGAAGGCTGAGATCAGAAAGGAACCAGAGAGAAGTCTTTATCTCTTTAGGTGGAGACCTGGGCTACTCCAAGTGCTCCCAGTGTGGGGGCTGACGTACCTGTTGGGGTGGGATGAGGGTAGCATGAACTGGAAGTCGACAGCACAGGATCCATCCTGTAGCTGGTGATGCTGAAGGCTGTTGAGCTCATAGGCGATGTACGCCCGCCGCACGTACACCTATGGTGTGTGGGTTGCATACCAGCAGTAGTCAGTAGGATAAAACATTGCTGATGTAGCTGCAGTCATACTGTTCATGTGTGAGAGCTGAGACTTTGGTATGGTTTGTTTTTATGCTTCTATTAAAAAGCACAAGACCAGAATTAGGTTTAAATTACACATTACAATACATTTTTGTTTCTTGCAAAAATTTAAATATGTTGATTACTGGAAAAGATCATCAGATCATCTCACCTCCAGGGCTGCCATACATACGACTCGGTTGGAGTGGTAGAAGAAACTTGGCAAAACGTCAAAAATGGACGTCTCCGAAAGGATGAGTTTCTACACAAGAAACGGATATAAAGTCCGAAAAAACATTTTGACTGGAAGAATTTAATATGCATCTAATGTCTCCAAACAGCATTCACCTTGAGGTTCTCTGGACAGAACTGATGCCCGTACATGTCAATGGCCGACAGGAAGATGGACTCCACTTGGTTGTGCCTTAACTCATAGGAGGGAAGGTGGGAGGCAATCAGCACCTGAGAAATAAGACATTTTTACATCAGGGGGGATAATACTGCAAAAAGATTTAATTCTTTAAATCAGGAACTGCCGTCTGTCCCACACCTACCTGCCGGGCACGCAGAGCCACCTTGGAGTTCTCGATTTTGCTTAGCTGTGTGAGCTCATTCAGAATGACCATCAGCTCATCAGCTAGAGTTGGGTCTCTACCACAAAGCTGATCCTTCAAAAGCAACAGCAAAAATGCAATTTATAATAATAGATTATGTTGATACATCCTTAAATAATTACATCCAATTATAATTGGGCCAATTTGATTGTTTCTAAGGAGCAAACTGTTATTATACCATATGATGACCATAAACATAGTAATAAAGTGTAATGATATTTAAAGAGATGCATCAGAGTAAAAATATTCTCTAATTAAAAAAACAGGCCACAACAAGACAGTTCATTCAATTCACTTTGTTTCATTGTAATTGATGCTATGAAAAAAGTATTGACATGCTCAGGCAACAGTCATGACTGCCACTTGCTGGTTATAGAAAAGGCTCTTTATGTTGGCAGTGTAGGGTAAATTAAACATTTAAAATGTATTTGTCATATTCCTAACACACATGCATAAAAGAAAAATAATGGCCTTACGATAAGCATGGTCACCAGCATGTTCTTCTTGGAGACCTGAGCATGGGAAAAGATGCACTCCAGCACCGGCGTCATGTCCGGCTTGTACTGCTCCATCAAGTTAATCACACACTTATCGTAATGAGCTATAAGAGAAAGGCAAAAAAAACTTCCATGATTACCTTTCCAGACCTTCCATCATGTCCACTGTATGTAACACCCACCTTGCTGAAACTGCATTTCCACCTCAAGGTAGCGTTTCAGCAAATCTAGCACCACAGACTTCATGTACCCTCGGATTCCACTCCGATACCTGTCAACACCGGCAATAAAGTAGAAATAACCACATTCTGGGGACCTGAAGCATTGCTGTATATTGTCCACAGTTTTTATTTTATGTGGTTGTCCACAGTGGTTTTATTTTATGATGAATGCTCCTACCTCTGCACCAACTGAACAATGCTCTGTGTGTTCATGAAGAAAACTTCTCTGTCTGCTTTTCTTTGAAGGGTGGCAGCATGACTGTCCAATATATTGGCAATCTAGTTTGAAAACAGGTTATAGTTATGAAGTGACCGTTCGGACAGTAAGAACATGTTGGGTCTCTACTCTAATGGGGTCAACGCACCTTTTGACTGGGAAACTGGCAGAGAACTGAGGTGATGTTACTGGCATACTGGGCCATTACTTTACGTATTGCCTTCTCCACAGTGATGGGAAAGCGGCCTGAGACACTTGTCATAATGTCCTGAAGTTCTAATAAAGGCAGTGAGGGGTCCCTGAGGGTCTTCATCAGAGTTCCCACCCATTTCTTTAACTGAGGAGGAGGAAAGAAAACTCATAGCCTAGTAGCCTAAAACTCATTTTAAAAGATACAAAGTAGGCCCTATAGTTTTCTAATTATGAAATAATTCAATCCAACTGACCAATTATGTACAAAGCAAACAGTTTATTATTGGTAATTGTCAAATAATGTTTTCAATGAGTGAAAGGAGTACATAACCAAGAAGAAACTTCAGCCTAAAGGATATTGTGTTCATACCAATCTTAAGAGCATGTGTATCAATTTGAGGGACAAATTGATGGAATGGTGTGTAAAAAAACCTTTTTGAGGGGAAGTAGGGGACCGAGGGACCTGAAAATTAAGGTATGATTAGCATCTCACTCTATTGCTGAAATATGGCTCAGGAAGGCAGTAACCATCCATGATCTTCACCAGGTTCTCCAGTACACTATGAAACACCTGGTGCAGCTTCTCTCCAACCATGGGCAATGATTCCTGAGGTGGCAATATGGATGTGTTGAGCTCAACCTAATTGATGATAATGGAGAACATTAAATTAGCATAAATGTTTATTCACTTTCATTTGCACTATCACAGATCATTCATAGCATTAACTTCACTTCCATTATATCATATAAACTTGATTAACAAGATTATTTGATTTGACAAATAATGAACAGCTCCACAATGTAAAAATAGGAAGAGACTGTGAAATAAATTGCATAACATCATGATGCAAAACAGACATTTGAACAGACATACCGGATGGATGCAGCTGGGGTCATCAAGTTTCAGACGTGCCACTATACACCCTGCTTCCAAAACGGCTCCTGGCCTCTTGACAAACTGCACACAGCCAGACTCTTGTACTGCCAGGGCCATGATCATCTTCATCACCTTCAGGTATGTCAACAACATCTTACTGAGAGATACTGGTTGCATTGTACAAACTCTACAAAAACGTAACTGTGTGTTTAGGTACATTAAAGACTTGTTTTTTTGTGAACCTTTACCTCAATTTCTGCATAAGGATGTCCGACGCAGACATGGCCCCCATCCTCAACCATGTACTGCAGCAATTTACCAGCAGAAGGAGACCTAAGCACTGTAGGGTCCCTCTCCTTCTCAAAAACGCAAGTCTTGTTGCCAACCGTGATGCGATAGCTTCAACATAGAAATTGAATGAACAATGAAGTGATATGAAAGACCAAATACAATAATTGCAAACTCCATTTGGCCTAAAAGGAAGAATACACACCTGTCCACCTCCTCTTTCATATAGGTGGTGTAGCTGCTGCCATTGTATGAAAGAAGCAGGCCACCATCACTGAGTCTGTGGACATCAATCTCAATGTCGGAATCATTCATGATGACAACGTAGGTTGTAGGAGACTGGCGTGCCACCTGGTTTCAAACGAAGCAACACCATTTTCAACAGGTCTAGCAGAGAATTACAAGATAGCTTGACATAATCCTGCGTTCACACCTTGAGACAGTATTTGACTCCTTCATAAATCAGATCCACCTCAACAAAATTCAGGAGACTATCTGCAGGAAGTACTTGTCCCCTTAAAAAGAAAAGAAGCCTTAAGTCATCATTACTATGGACACAAAATGACAGTTATCTCAAAGCCACACCTCTCCAGTGAATGAAGAAAGTCAGACATGCTCTTCCTGAACTTGGCATCTGCTACATGAAGAGACCCACAGACCACACCCAGCATGGTGTCTGGCCTCTCAGCCTAGGGCAAGATGTGTATACAGACATAAAGAAAGACAGGAATCGGTATTACTAGTGTTTTTTTGTAGATGACACGAGCAGCTACCTTGACTTTGTCAGCGATCAGGTGGTCCAGCCAGCCTGTGTCAATGTCATTGTTCCTGAAGCTCTCAGTCTCTAGCAGCTTTATCAGATACTCCACGGTGGTTCTGAAGTCCCCACGGATGGACAGTTCTTTCATGGCCACCACCATATTGCTGAAACGTATAAGCATTGACACTTAAATTTTGCACACACTTTGGTGAGGAAGAACCTGGGCAATACTTACGAAATTGCCTCCTCGCGGTTTTCACCCCAAGAGAAGCAGTGACCAAACTGAGAGTCGGCAAACTCATGCAAGCCACCTGTGGCACCAACGCTGAAATAACCCCAAACATTCTTACTGCTACGGAAATTCAGCTCTTGCACTGTGCCAGAGCTAGGTTTGAACCCCTGAAAAATCAAACAGAAAAGCCTTGATTCACCTCTATTGTTTTATAAATGCTTATTTAGTAGAGTACTTTAATATTCAATAATAATCTTTAATATTCAAATCTTTGTGCTCAACCCAACTAGTGATTGTGAAGCAATAAAATTTGTCTTCTGCTTTTAACCCATCACCCTTGGTGAGCAGTGGGCTGCCATGACAGGCGCTGGGGAGCAGTGTGTGGGGACGGTGCTTTGCTCAGTGTACCTCAGTGGTTCAGGATTCGAACCTGCAACCTTCTGATTACAGGTCTGCTTCCTTACCCTCTAGGCCACCACTGCAAAAGGACAAAGACAAAAGGGTTTTTCCTACAAGATAAAGCTGTGTGGAACTGAGTGGACTCCCAATGTAGACCATTATGTTAATACTAAGGTTGGAGCTAAACTCCAGGCCTCTCCATTTGGGTAAGTTTGGCAGCAAAAGGCTGAATGGAAATGAACGGAAATAAACATTGTGAACAGATACTCCACAACCAAGGTTTTCGATTCTGAAAGAACATCCCTGTCTATGCCAGATTTGTATTATGGAGTAATGGTAGGGTGGTAGTAGCCTAGCGGGTAACACACTCGCCTATGAACCAGAAGACCCGGGTTCGAATCCCACTTACTACCATTGTGTCCCTGAGCAAGACACTTAACCCTAAGTTGCTCCAGGGGGGACTGTCAGTGTAACTACTGATTGTAAGTCGCTCTGGATAAGGGCGTCTGATAAATGCTGTAAATGTAAAATGTAAATGTAATTCATTCTGCCAATTTACGGTCAGGGGAAGCAGAGAAGTTTGTGCCCTAGGTTTAATCCATGAACAGGAAACTGACCCATTAAGTCCAAGAATATCTTTCTTCAGGAGAATCATTTGACTCCTGAAGATGTAATCAGTCATGAAGAGAGGACTCAGCTCAGTTGTGTGGGGTCATTACCTTGATACATAACTCTGGGCAAAGTGTCAATGAAGATTGGTATGTCAGATATCTTATTATATTGTAAATTGAATCTTGTTAACATGCATGGGCCCAATGATGACAACCCATCCTTTTTACCACAATTTACTATTTTAACATTTCTGCTACTTTGATTGCTACAATTTCACAAACTTGATATAATAGCCCAGTTTTCTTTTATTCTGAACATGACTAAATCATTTCATCATTCTCCTAGATGGCACCTTCAATTAATTTGGCCTATAGACCGAGGCATTCCACAGATAATGGTCTGAATGAATACACATTTCTACACAGTCAGTGTGATTCTAGATGTACCCACCTCATCCGGGTTTTCACTAGTGATCCGTGCCGCAATGACATGTCCTCGTGGAGAGGGGGTGCACTCAGGGGCTTCAAAGTTAATTGGTGAGTCCCCCCAAGGACACATGCCAAAGAGAAGCCTTATGTCTTTTATTCTGTTGAGTGGGATACCCATTTCAATCTATAGAAATATGCAGGAAGTGTATTAGAGGCATATCAGTATATCAATCCCACAGAACTGTGTGCGTCTCTGTATATTTTTTTTTCACCCAGATTCAGAGTGGTTGCTACTTTATTTTATAAGTCTATGCTTAACGTTTCAAATTGTGTACATCCATCTTGCTTTTGAAAGTCCTCCAGTTTTCAACCATGCAGTGTTTCTAATGGCTTAACTTACATGAACAGACTTTCAATTGCTTAACACACAAATAGCTAAACATTAAGTACATTTTGAATTGTATTTGAAATACATTCTTGTACTATGTGCCAACCGCACTTCTTTCCTGCCTCAAGCATTACAGCACACTAAACCAAAAAAAGTCTTGCGTATTTCGGTGGGATCCTGTCAGTGGTGCTTCACCTGGAGCTGGGCAGCCGGCAGGTTGACATCTGCAATCATCTCAGTGCAGGGATGTTCTACCTGGAGGCGAGGGTTCAATTCCAGGAAGTGGAAACTCCCGTCCTCAGAGAACAGGTATTCCACCGTGCCAGCACTAACATAGCCAACCATTTTGGCCAGCTTCACTGCATACTGAAATAAAGAATGAGTATTATTTTTTTCCAGATGAGTAATCACTACTGAGAAAAACAAGATAAAAACCATATTTCCATATGGTAAGCTTCCATACAATAAGCCTTTTACCCTTTCCATATGCTCAAATATAACAGATGATGCAATGGTGGCTGGTGCCTCCTCAATGATCTTCTGGTGCCTCCTCTGGATGGAACAGTCCCTGCCAAACAGTGAGATGGCATTGCCATACTGGTCAGCCAGGATTTGTACCTCCAGGTGGCGTGCATGCTCTGCCAGCTGCATGATGAAGATGGGTGATCCTGCAACCTCTGCTTGGACCTACAGAAAGATTGTTGGAATAAAAAAAAAGAAAAGTAAAAACCTGAGCTTTTTACTCCACAAGAAACTTTTTAATCTTTTGTCCAGTGCAAGACATCACGAATTCATGTAGATGCAATGTTAACATACTACTGATATTGTTATGTTTGTCATTATGTATGATAAACTATCCTTACATGTATCAGCACATTTATCAGCTTACAATGAAAAAAGGTTCACTTGCTGTCTATCAACTGCCAAGTACCATAACTAAATAATCAATTATATTAATCACCTATGATGACTGACTGTTATATATTATGTTCCTCTTATAGGCTTGTAGCCTCATTTACAGTGTTGGAAGGTTACTTTTAAAATGTATTCCACTACAGATAACAGAATACATGCCCCAAAATGTAGTTTGTAACGTATTCCGTTAAGTTACTCAATGTGACCAACGTATTCTGAATGCTGAAAAATCAGCATTTTCAATGACCCTCTTCCTAATTAGGACCAAAAAGGTAATATATAAAAAAATTCTCAAACATTATAAATATACTTTTTTGGCATTTACTGTCAAAATTATTCTTCCACAAATAATTTCAAAATACTAAAGATCCTTCAATACAAATCAGATATGATGAGACAATGAAAAAATGCACTTTAAACCTAGCCACGAGATATAATTTTTAACACAAGACAATATATGTATTAATGCAACCCAGCAACATTACTTCATGGCCATTTAACGAAGGCAACAAGAACCATCTAAGGTGTCAGTGCTGAACTGTTTGGTTGAAAAACTTAAATCCCCAAATAATTGGCAATAACAATTTCCATAAACATATGAGGTGCTGCTTTTCTAAGTTTACTAAATAAAGAGGTTACAAGCCTTATCCGTGAACAATACAAAGATATTTATTATAAAAAGATATTTATTATGATTATAAAAATGCATGAATTAATTATTTCTCGCACTCATACTGTACTTGAGAAAATGGAACATTTTGCGGAAACGTTTGGCAGTATTACGCGCTCTATTACGCACACTTGTGCTTGCTCTGGAACGGGCAGATGGCTTTTGCGCTCCACGCGGTGCTGCCTGGCCGGGTCGTCCTGGTGGCAGCGAGTGCATGTGATTCCGGGGTGGTGCGGATCAGACCGCCGTGTAATCCATTTATTTCAACAAAGCAATTGTATTCTGATTATCACTCATTAAAATGGTAACTGTAACAAAATACAGTCACTACTATTTTGTATTCTAAATATGTAACGTCTGTACATGTTTTCCATTACTCCCCAACACTGCTCATTGATAAGAAATGGAAATTAGTGCATAAAACAAAAGACACCATCATATCCTCTGTTCTTGTTTTTGTTGTTGTTCAGCTGTAAATACAGCCGACACCGCAGCAATGAACACCCCCCGATGCTTGATATGAATCACTTGAGCACAGATGAAGCTAACCAAAATGCCAGATGATTGTACAATAATCATCTCTAATAAGTCTGATATCTGTAGTAGGCTGACCTGTCTGAAGAAGTTAGGAAAGTCCTCGGCGCTGTCTACTTTGCGAATGCCCTTTCCCCCTCCTCCTTCTGATGCCTTGATCACAACCGGATAGCCGATTCTCTCTGCAGCCTTTGGAGTAAAAAGAAACAAGAAAATATAAAAAAGGCAACAAGCTCAAACCATGACTGCTCCTTTTGTGGTGGACAGAGATATTATTACCATCAGGCCTTCATCCACATCCCTCACACAGCCCTTGACATACAGATCAGGGGGAACGCTTATCACATGACCCAGACGATGGTCTTCCTCTGCCTGTTCCACTTTAAGTCCTAGAAAGATCACAGGGAGACACGTCAACTACAACACATGAAGTGAACGAAGACAGAGGGTAGGGTATACGCTGGATAAATTAAATTGTCACATCAAGAAAAAGTAAATGCTTATACACTATTTAAAGATTAAAAGCGCTGCTTGTAGCATTTTTAGAATTACCTAAACTATTATTATCTTTATTTCATATGTGCATTTAATTATAATAAAATGTCAGTTAATGTTATTAATAACATTAATGAATGGCCGATCAGTAGAATCAACCAGGCTCTACCACTTTTTTCTAATTAAATCTGAAATGTTTATGGTCACTATTTTTGAATTGGTGCTAAGTACAGCGCAACATGCTAAGTGTGGGACTTGTGTAAGGTCAGAGGTGTTCTCGGGATTTACATAAATAAATAGATAAATAATGAAGGAGAGCCAATCTGTAATGATGTTGGTGCACAACATATTTATTGGCTCTAATTAGTCATGCAGAATGAGGAAAGAATGTGCATGAGTACTGAGCAATAAATGTACATTTTAAACTCTGTTCATACAAAACATAATTAAAGATCGATTTCTCTGAAATACAGATAACTACCAAGTTGTTTTATCTATTAATCAGTATGCCTCATACTTAGCGCTGCTTTCTGTACCAATGACACTAATCAATTGGAACGCAGAAATTTGGTCAAGCGCAGCTACTGAATTAACAACTTGCTTAAATGACTTACATTACATTTATTCTGCTGTGCTAAAATACTTTCCAAAGCAAAGCAAACAATCTGATAATATCTTCAGAACTACCTGAACCACTCCAGGGCAGAATGGGGATGTCGACACTCTGTGCCACAATATTGGAGGCCACCTTATCTCCCAAAGCCCACATGGCCTTGCTGGATGGACCTGAAACAAAAAAGCAAACACAAGCACAAAAACATACCATGACCTATATGTAGCATGATTCTGTCTCAGGGGAAGGGACCTGAAAGGGCCTCACCTAAAAATGAGATCCCAGCCTTGTACAGCAGCTCTGGCAGTTTGGGGTTTTCAGAAGCATGACCCCATCCAGCCCAGACTGCCTATGATACAAAAAAAAATCTTTTTGAACAAATGAACAAAATGCAGATTAATAATATATACTAATCTAGCTCTTCCAAGCAAGTCTGAAATAATGAAGTCATAAAAAAAAAAAACTATCCTACAGTTATCTTCATGGGCTGATCAGCAGTATTTTCTAATATGAAACAATTTAAAGTAATATTAAAAGGTTTGACTTAGGGTTTTTTGTTATAATTCAAATGGTACCTGCACAGGAATCCTCTTGGCAATGTCCACTATGAGCTCAACATTGGCATAATTATTGTTGTTGGATCCTCCGGGGACTGGCACATAATGGTCTGCCATTTTAATGTACTCTGGGGGAAGAAAATGTAGATTTTAAGCTTCTTTCCTTAACCAATAATGCAGAATAAACCTGTGCACACAGGCCATTACCTGCGTTAGCTTTAAGGTCCTCTGGAGTGACCATGACCACAAAACGAATTGTCCTCTCGTTGCGGAACATTTCATACGACCAACGACGGATTGAGCGCATGCACTTAACTGCTGCAATCCCATTATTTGCAATGAGCACCTTAATATAAAAGAAAATATCTATTAGATGCAGCTGTTACGTATTGTGTGACTGTGTTAGGCTGACCCATGAACCTGATCAGATACTTTAGGTAGTGTTCAGTTCAGTTTTATCAGCCATGTGTAGGTTGGGGTCAATGTTTGGATGATTAAAAACAAGTTAAAGAATCAGAACATGAATTTAATATACTATAAACTCAATACAAACAAGAAATAAAAAGATAAATACCAGTGGCAAGCATAATCATTAAAAGAAGTGAAAAACAACTACGCATGTATGAAAAACTGTAGTTAGTGTTCTATATAATTAGTGGATTTATACAGAACAGCACTGCATGTGTATGTAGTGATGCTAGCCTTGATTGTGAATTCCTCTAAATTAAAGTCCTGTTTCAAAGAAGACTTCATTGTAGAAGGAAAATGTTTATAACCACAAGCTGATAGGAAAATAAAGCAAAGTTCATAACTGCGTGTGGGCTGACCTTGTCTATGACCCGGTTCCCTCCAAAGCGAGTGACAAACTCGGCCGGGGAGGCCACTGTGAAGTCTCTTTGATCCATTCTGCGATGCTCACGACCTTTCTTTAGCAGGTGCGGACCAGACATGCTAGGCCTGCATATGAGGAAGCACAAGTATTGAAAATGCAGCTAAGACACGCGTCCACAATTGAAGAATTGTCCTCCATCATCCCAACAAGAGAAAGTTAGAGCCTGGCAACACCACCTTCTACCATTCAAATGCAAATCAACAAACTGAAGGAAAAACAGAGTCACTTTTTTCTGAATCAGACTAGACCAACCTTTCCTCACCAGCAGTCATGTCACCTCTAGAATGGTATCAGGAATTACAGTCCTCATATAAATGTTAACATGGCTACAGTGGCCAATCACAGGTCGGCGTCTTATCAAATCAACTCTGACTCAAACTAGCCCTGTCAGCAACCCTCACAGAATGCCTATAATCATTTGCTTACTGTTTTTTAGTATAAATTGTTCATACTCTCACATGAATTCACCGTTGTTATAATCAGTGCTGTGAACAAACCTCCTGATGGTAACACCACAAATGCTTTGGGCTACCTGCTATCTGCCATTAGCAAGCAACAACAGGCCTATCCCGATAGAGTTTTTGTAATAGCAGGTAACTGAGTGATATGGTATAAAATTCATATTGCGATATATAATTTAATAAGTAAAGTTAAATGTAACTAAGGGTAACATGTGTCCATAGCAAAGGCGCTGCGGCAGGAAATTTTAATAAACTTTTTCCAGATCAACATCAAAGTGATCTGCTTTGGATGATATCTACATGCAAAAGACATACAGCATCCTCAAGAATCCATCACATCCGACCCATCGTCTGTTCCATCAAAACACGCATAACAAGATTCATGTCCAGTGAGTACTTCCATCAAATGAAACACCTCATTAACAAAAAAATCCCCCCCACTGCGCTACTTCGAATATAATACTTTTATATATTTGTTTTTTTTTTTGGTCTTGGTCGTAAATGTAACCCGGTATGCACAAAATTTGTGCCCTACAATGACAATAAAGAAATCTATCTATCTCTTTCAATGTTCAGATTCATTTCATCCATTGTCATAATACCACTGTTCCCCTGTACAATCAGTAGTAGGGACAGTTCCCCAGAAGACACTCAGGGTTAAGTGTCTTGCTCAGGGACACAATGGTAGTGTTTCACAATGAGAATCTCTTCATTTCTTTTCTTTATTTGAGTACCACGTCTATTATTAAGTGTTCCCAACAACATGCCGCCAGAACACATGCTTCACTATGGCCAATGATCAGTGGACATCATGTGACAGCGTAACTATTTTACTCATTTAATGAAGACATTTTATCGATTTATTGATTGCACGTATTAATATAAATTTTACGAACCTAAGTAAATAAATCATAGTGAACATATTTATATTCACAAATGTTTATAATATAATTCTTATTCACATTCTGATTACAGACCATAATAACTGTTAATCTTTTTTGTGCTTTGCTTTCTGCCTTTTTGTTCAAAGCTCCATATGTGTAAAAATGTGTAAAAAAGCACTTATTGCTGGTGAGTGTCCTATTTCTATGTGCCTTCTTTACATGTCAGAGTCAAAGTAGGGCACAGTATTGCCATTCTGATTTATTGTCACACTTCTGGCGTATCGGCAGAGGTGGCCTAGCGGCTCAGGAAGCGGACCCGGAATCGAAAGGTTGAAAGCTCAAATACCCTTGAGCAAGGTACCGTCCCTGTTCACGGCTGCCCACTGCTCCCTCAGGGGACGGGTTAGAAGCAGAGGACATATTTTGCTGGCCGCTGTCCTGTGCCGTGTCACATGTGACAATCACTTTCACATATAAGGTTATTTAGCTTAAATATATATAAAAGAGCTTTTTGGGATGGTAATAATAGCATGTATTTGTCTGATTAAACAGTTTGCATGTTTGCTACTCTTGTCGTCACTGTCTCAGTACTGGCCTGATCTATAAAAAATAAAATAATTTAACAGTGCACCTCTGTTTGCTCACTGAACTCAGGGAAACACACATCTGAGGGTTTACCAACAGCAGAACAACAGCCATGCATGTGCACTCTCTCTCTCTCTCTCTCTCTCTCTCTCTCTCTCTCTCGGGAATGGGCATAACTCTCATCAGTTTCAAATCACATCTGCAGCAGTGGCATAAGAGACAAGAGAAACCATACAAAAGTCAATTAAAAGTTGTAAATACTTGAATACTTTCTTATTAACTGGGCGTTTGCATGGTAAAAAGAGGCAGGAATCACACGAGGAGACATGCAGAAGAACAGCAAGCAGGCTGCACAGACCAGTACTAACCTTTTAAGGTACTGAAACCAGTTAAACATTTGTCTCCTGTCGTCCTCCATGATCAACCGCTCATGTGCAGAAAACACAAGGCTACGGTTTTAGCAACTATACAGTGCTGCCCTGCTCTTTCTTCCTTCCTTCTTTCTCACAAAGGCCCTCCCACGTCCCCTCCCCCACACGCAACAGGCTGAAAGTGCTCTGGACGCCCCTCACATGCTCTGCAACCGGAGGTTTTACATAGCATCTTCGGAGACCGCCCATCCTATTCATTTCAACTGTTACCAAAAAAAACACAAAGGTTCACTGATCCTAAATCCATGCTGCTCACCTCTCCGAACAGTCATTCTCTCCATCAGAAGGAGCCTTCAAAGCATTACAAGTCCGTTTCCCATGCCCAGTTGAGCTTAGTCAGTTTATCCATCAAGACGACTGCTGTCTACTCAGCTACTCCACCAGTCAAACACACATACACATGGGCCAGGTCATTATTCCGACGTCCTTGATGTCAGCTGCACATGACAAGGCCCATCAGGCCTGCAGATTCCTCACAGGAGCCAGACTTTCCAAGAACAAACTTTCTGGGACCCGTTATTCTCAAAGCCAAACACTTGTTCCATTAATAGAACAGCGATGCATGGCATGAGACAATCATTCAGGAGGCTATGCAAGGCTCAGATGATCATGGCTGCGGGGGAAAGTTAGGAAACTGTGTGCTGGTAAACCACCAGATGGTCCTGATCTAAAGCTTCACAGTACTCATCATTTCATTAAGAAATAAGAAAAAAAAACTATTCAGACATGGCAGATGGTAAAGACCTTACTTATGAAAATGGTGAGCAAGTAGAGAAAGACGATTAGATAACAAATAACCACAAGCAGCAGTTATTGGGGTCCAAGCACCGGCCCGGATGAATTTAACCCAATTTAACAAGGTTTCATTAGGATGTCAGCACAGAAACACCTATCCAGTCGGGATATCTCTACATGGCCAGGGAATGATGCACCATTACAACAAAAACACAGTCGCTTTGGGTAATTAAAGTGTTTTGGTTCATCAATATTGGACATGGAATCAGATTCGTGGCAAAATTTTGAAACAAAACTTTCCTAAAATCGAACGAAAATAGGATGTGCAGAAAGAGATTTGTACTCCATGCAAACGTTTCGAACATACTGAAAACATGCAGACTAAATATACAGATACACTGCACAATTCCAGCAGTATCCAATTCATGCAAACTAACTCTATCGACATCTGGAGCACCGCTCTCTCCAATGTGACCGAGGCAAAATGTCACAAACGTAAACAGATCCTTGTTTACATGTTTCGTCTGCCAAAACAACAGCATCAAAGACAAAAATAAGTGATAAAAAATTTTAGGATAAAAAAAATTGTATGAAGAACTATTGTTGGGCACCATTTAAAAGCTAGTTTAAAACACAGTATTGCCCTTGGATCAAAGTTTGGGACTATGGTAAAATATACTGTGTAAACCATATTATTATTATGGATGTTCCACTGTACTTGACTGCAAATACACCGTGTCTGTTGAAGAAATGCATGTATCTCTCAAAAATAAGCCTCTTCTGTTATAGTTTAATTCTATACAAATGCTTTAAATCTTACGGTTTATGGTGACACTCCCCTGACCACAAAAATACCCCCACATGTGAGCAGCACGAGCCTTTAAATAGCCTCACGACGTAGCACGTATGTTCACCAGCGAGGCCGGGTACATGGGGAGAGTTGTGTCTGGAAGGGGCGTGGCCGAAGGAAAGCCCACGCTCGACCCCGCGCTGCTCCGGTGGAGCTGAACCCACCTCATGCTCATGGAGGGCGGTGGCGGTAAGCGTGGCGGCGTTTGTGCTGGGGCCGCCATAGGGACTGGCTGTCCCGAGGAGACGGACTCGGCTCTCCTAGCCTGACTCGGAACAGGTTCATCATCTGAAGAGTTGTCCTCCGATGCCCCTAAAATAAACTTCAGCTTCTCCCGGGCCTCCGGACCCGAGTGCAGCCGGGTTCGACGCGCCTGACCGCAGGCCGCGGGTTCCGTGGCTGAAGCGGACGTGCTTGTGGAGAGACCGTCCATTTCGCCGCCGTCTCGCAGGGCTTTCTCTGTGGCTGGAGGGTCAGAGACCGCGATATTCTCCATGGAAGAGGGGTGTCGAGTGGTCATCTCAGCAGACCCAGACAAGCTAGATTCTGCTTTTAAGGCGTCAACGCTCGCAGAGATCCTGTCTTGAAGCGTGGAGGCATTCAGAGATCTTCACAAGTTCCCTTTAAAAAGAGAATAAAAAATGCAGAAACATGTCAGGATCCTACCGAACAGACCCGGCTGATAACTTATCAACACGTCCGACATGAGTGTGGAGTTCCTGTCAATGTTTCACTCTGCTTCTGATAAAAACAAGAAAAATGACATTTCTATCACAGAAACCTCCACAATAAACCCAACATGCGTGTGGAGTTCCTGTCAGTTTCACTTTACTTCTGATAAAAACAAGAAAAATTTTATTTCTCCACAGAAACCTCCACAATAAACCCGACATGCGTGTGGAGTTCCTGTCAGTTTCACTTTACTTCTGATAAAAACAAGAAAAATTTAATTTCTCCACAGAAACCTCCACAATAAACCAGACATGCGTGTGGAGTTGCCGTCAATGTTTCACTTTACTTCACACAGAACAAGAAAAAGGAGAAATAACACACATCACAGAGCCACGACCGACCGTGGGAAGTTCCCCGGTTCCTGAGGTACAAAAGCGGCACGAACCTTGCAGGGAGCGAGTCGGGAAGGTAAGCGGAGCGGCTGTAAACAGCTCCGCGCTGGGCCATGCGCTCCGTCCCTCTGCTATCTGGGGGAAGGGTCGCCCGTCGGCCGCACTCGGATTGGGTGTCTTCACGTATGTGGTCGATGGAAGCCGACCTTGGTTGACCTTGTGGCGGCCAAAAACGTCACATTCACGTGGGCAGAAGATGCCCACGGCGAGAGCGTGAGCGGGCTGAGTGGGACGTTTTTAATGTTTTTATATTTCATAAATCCGCGGCGCGTAGCGCTGTAGAGGACTGGGTTGGTACCATCCGCGCGAAAAGATCCCCGAATTATTTCACAATTATTCTACACGCGAGAACGACGCAGCGATATTTCCAGGAGGGTCGTTTTCATATCTCGGCGCGTGAACGCGGCCGCGCGCAGCACGTGCGTGCTTCAGGTCGCGATGACGTCAGCACGTCAGTGGACGCGCGTCAGGCGCCGCTCGGGTTGCTCGCCTTTCAGCCATTAAAGCGTGTTTTTTTTTTTTTACTGTTCGTGAAATTATTTTGTCGTTGTATGTGAGAACTTTTGAGTGGAAGGTTCTGTTAAATTCTGCAACTTTGAAAAGAATAATTGTCCTCATTCTTATTTATTTTTGGTGGCAAGTCACATGACCTGCCTTCTTCTTGAAAACCTGTTTCTTTCTCGAAATCTGGGACCCCTACTTTGGTTGAAAAGTTACCGGCACACAGTTCGTATCAGAGTGTCAGCAGGTGTTAAGTTTAAGCTCCTTATTCGAATTGTCCGTTCCACCTTAATTGTAGGGGTTGTAGTTCAGCGAGACATATAGTCAGAAAATCTGTTTCAGAAATGAACATAAAGCTGTATATGGTGATGATCTTTACTTTACTTTACTTTACTTTACTTTACTTTACTTTATTTGGCAGACGCTTTTATCCAAAGCGACTTACAATGGGAAGACACCAGCAATTCTCGTTCGATTTCTATAGAATATCAAGTATACAAACTAAGAGCCCTGATAAGGCTTAGACTTGTCATTGAAGAACATGCTCGGAGAGTGTTGGGTGCTAGACTAAGAAAAATTATAATGTATTTATACATTTTGTATTTATTTGTTAAATGTGTATGCATGTGTATGTGTTAAATTTGTCTGTAATATTTTTGGAATAAGAGGGTTTTCACCTTCTTCTTAAAAGTGGTGATAGTCTCGGCTAGTCGTGTGGAGGAGGGTAGGTTGTTCCACCAGCCAGGGACAACAACGGAGAACAGACATGATTGGAATCGGAGACCCCGTGAAGAAGGAATTTTTAGTCTCCTTTCGTTTGCCGATCTGAGAGAGCGTGTAGGAGTGTATCTAGGTAGTAGTGTGTTGATGTAGGAGGTAGTATTGTAGCTTCTGTGCAGGAGAGTATCTAGGTAGTAGTGTGTTGATGTAGGAGGGCGCAGTTCCATTTACAGCCCTGTAGGCAGCATCAAGGATTTGAACTCAATGCGAGCAGCTACCGGGAGCCAGTGGAGGGAGGTAAGAAGAGGTGTAACATGGGTGTATTTTGGCTGATTGAAGATGAGGCGGGCTGCCATATTTTGGACCATCTGGAGTGGTTTTATGGTGACTGCAGAGGCTCCAGCCAGGAGAGAGTTACAGTAGTCAAAATTCTATGTGGATCTATGTATCCACTCAAAATTCTGAACTATTAGTAATAGTACCACTTGTTGCCAACACCGTCTTTAAAATTCACCTGTGAACTTGCTCATATGCACATAGGTTTATGATGAATATTTCCAGGTACAAAAAAAAAACAATATTGAACTAACTTCAAGAGTAATAAAAGAGTACATCTCAGTAAAATTTAATATTATTCTATTATTAAACTAATAACAACTGGCAGTTTGGGCATATCCAAACTGCCAGTGCCTTAAGATCTCCTTCCCTCTTCATTCTGGATATTACAAAACACAAATATGCTGACAAATTCATTCTTTTACAAGGCAACATGATTATGCAGCGAATTAAATAAAAGGTAGATACTCCAAAAACAACACAGACTATGTATGTACAGCAATGTACAGCAACTCTCATTGTTTCACAATGACAATCAGTGACTACAGTAGCTCTCCCATCTCATCTCTCTCTTCTATCTTACCTGGAAATGTCCATATTAATCATAAATATGTTCATGAGTTCCAGGTGAATTTTACAGTGAAAACAGTGTTGGGCCAGGCAGGTATCCTCTTTTCAATTACCTACTTATATTACCTGGAAATTCATCATAAATCTTTGTGCAAATGAGCAAAGTTTCCTGGTGCTTTTTACAGTAAAAACGGTGTTGGGCCAGGCAGATAACGAGTGGTAATATTTCTAATGGTTCATAATATTGAGTGGACACATAGATCATCACCATATACAGCTTTATGTTCATTTCTGACTTTTTGTCTCGCTGAATTCAGCCCCCTACAGGCGTAATACGGGCATTGCAGCATTTAAGGTGGAACGGACAGTTCGAATAAGGAGCGAACTGAGTCGTGGTGTACCGTGTAGCTGGTACTCTGTTTGCGGACGAAGATCGTCTTGAGGAGGTCCGACGATATAAAACACAAGCGCCATATTACACACCACGTGGTAGCAGAATAAACAGCTTATGTACAATAAGTAAAATATAAATGCTAGTCATTCACACCAGTATCCTAGCGGATAACATCGGCGCCTGTCACTGTGGGTTGATCTTTGAAGATTATTTATAGTAACAAACGAATTTGAGACTACTAGTCCCCATTTAAAGGCACCAACAGAATACACGACCCCATTCAGTAAGCAAAGCGGAAAAAAACCTATTATAATGTCCTCCCTTTACACAACTAAGTCTCTTTAACAGCAGTACTATAGTAATGACATTTATAGCATTATGAGAAGTTTAATTTGAAACATCTAGTGAAAGAGATATACCAATATTTTAAAACGATATATTAGATGAAATGAGTATCTTATCAAAAAATCAATGAGTCTAATAAAAATCTATAACAGAAACAAACATCTTGTTTACAATTAAGAAAGCATTATGAAATGACATTTTGTATGTGTTTTTTTATTCCAAAAGTAATTCCGTGTAAATGTGTAACATGAAATTAGCTAATATAAAATCACGTGTGCTGTACACAGCATACACAGATCGGCTCTTCTGACATTAAAATCTTTTTCTTCTTGTACTAGAGCACTACACTGCTGGTGCAAATAACTCGGTTGTTCACTGCATACTCAAACTGTTTATTCTGCTACCATATATTGTATAACATGATGTTTGTTTGACATAAGGTCTTTCTAGTCTAAGACTTCCTTAAAAAGGTTAAATCTTCCCCCTATAAGCTTCTTGTCTTCATCTTTGATCTTAAACCCATCTTTAGAGACAGAGATCACTCTATTGTTACGGAATTTGACAGATCACAGAATCCCCTGGCACTTTCAGTTCTACTCACTTCCAGTCTCACTGTAATTACGGTTAACTGTTTCACACCAGGCACTCTCACAGTATAATAAAAATTAGTATTTATTTTTTTTAAATGCAGCACTACAACTGAGAATGAGCGAGAATAAAACCAGGGTCCTCCTCCTGAATAACCAGTAGCCTGGAGAACACACTCGCCAGTGAACCAGAAGACCCAGGTTCAAACCCCACTTATTACCATTGTGTCCCTGAGCAAGACAATTAAGTCGTAAGTCGCTCTGGATAAGGATGTCTGATAAATGGCGTAAATGTAAATGTACTCAGAAACACATACAGTATTAACCTCTGGCTGTTTATTAGAATAAATCTGAGACTATATGACTACATCTTCAGGGAAGATGACATGGCTTGTGAACAATTCATTTCCTCTGAAAAAATCTGAATGAATGATTTGTAGATGCAGACCTGCTGACTGAATTGATGAGCAATTATTTTTGCATGAAAAATTATTACAACATTATTTAACATTCATCGGACAGTTATTTTCAGATATTACTGTATAACAATTGAGAATTTGGAATTTGAGAGGTTGGAGAAGGTCTTGTCTGCAGAAGGAGCAGAAGGTTGACTGGTGAACTGTTTCAGGCTGAAGGGAAGAGCTTTCTGTAAAAGTCCATCATTCTGGAGTCTTTAACAGTTTTGGCTTGGTCCATCAAGGCCTAGAGAAAATACATTTTATATGAATAGGGAAATCATTTTAGGAGCTGACTCCCCTGGTGTTTTATTCTATGCTATGTGTATGGCACATCCCCTTAGTGTGCTTATTTTGTGTCATGGTTGTGGGAAGATGCTCACATCAATCAGCTCAATGTCATTTTTGGCATGTAGATGGCGGAGGAGGTACCATCGCGCTACTGAGGCCACAGTTTCAGTCTGTTCAGCAGGCATGGAGTAAACAAGTCTTTCCAAGAGACGACGAGTTTCCCTGCAAGGACACACATAATCTCACACACACCTCCTCTGATTTCCACTGCCACCCAAGGTTATGAAATTACCTGGCCCCTGTTTTGATGGAGAACTGCAGCAGGGCCTGGATGAGCAGGGCCACCGTCTGAGTGGGATCAAGCTTCAGGGCTTCTGTTGTCGCCTCCTGCACCAGGTCTTTCCAGCTGTTGCCAGGAACATTGGACTGCTCGGTAATAAGGGTGACAGGCCCAACCACACCATTGAAAAATGTAATTGAAAAACAGATTTTATTTCTTGCTTCTAGAAAACATTTCTAACACATTAGAATAAGGTTTGCTGTTATTTCATCATGTCTGAAATACAGTGATTCATTAAACTGGAACTGGTGTGAACTAGGTCTCTTTTTAATAAGCCTCTTTTGCTCGGCTTCATCGTCAACACAAGTACCTGAACAAAATCAAAGCTGTTATTTACATATTATGGGACATAGAAATTAATTGTTCTCTTTTTGTGCAATTCATACATTCAGTTTTGCCAAACTTAGTTTCATTGGAATAATATTATGCAAACATAACAGCCAACATATGTGAGCAGTGTTATGAATTTGATCAGCTTTGCCTCGGTGACTTGATACATTGTATAACAAGTCCAAGTGCAAATTTATAGTAGATCACGCTTCTTCTGTAAAGTTATCAACTCACCATGCAAGGGGCTAGAGCTAGCAGTGCCAGACGCAGCAGACTGCCCATCTGTCCACTGCAGTGACCCAGGTGAGATGCCAACTGTAGACTCTGCTTGTAAGCCACAGTTGCCTGTACCAGCAAGCCCTGGGAGCGACATACCTCAGCTAACCACTAAAAGGAAGGGATAAAGAAAGTGAATAGGCAGAAGGGTACTGGCCAGCTTCATACACAGTTGTGAGGGATGATTTCATCAAGATTTTAAAAGGGCCATTGACAGTGGGAAAAACATGAATTTGTTCTTGTACATTTTTCATTCCCCCTATATAATGCACTGTATTGGCAGAAAGATCCATTCAGGCCCATCCTGATAAATTATTTTAAGATTCATAACGTTTACGGTTTCAGTTCAGTACTCACATGCAGGGAAGATACTGATGTATTTTTTCCCATAACCGTGGTATTGAGCTGCTCCAGGAACGGTATGGGAATTTGTTCACTGGTAGCTTCCAATAGGAGGCGCTCACACTGAACTTGGCTCAACTGCAGAAACACTGCAGGGTGATCAGGAGAAACACTCAGAACCTGAGCATTAAAGAACAAAAGAGTGAAATGACACATTAACATACATGAATTAATAAGAATGTACAATTAATAGAGCAGTCATTTGCTAAAGATTTAGGCCAAAAAAGCTGTGAGAAGCATCATGTTACTGTGGTATTCGGTCAAACACAATTGATCACTATACGCATCATCTGATTTGACCACCCTTCACTCCTTAACTGTCCATTTCTTTCTTTATGTTACGATTGTCTCTGGCTAGGACTTACCTATGTGACATAGGTAAGACTCCACACAGTAAACTAATGTATTTTAACAACAGCCCAGAAATGTATATTTGAAGGTTATAACCAGGACTGAAATAATATTTTATTGCAATTTCAGGTAGGGGACCCATAGGTGTAAAAAATATTATTTAAAAAAGTGGCTAAGGGAGACTGCATACCTGAGAGCAGAGGGCTTCAGCCTGCTCGTACTGACCCGCCTGTCTGAGTCCAGTCAAGGCTTGCTGCAAGGCCCAGCCCTCCACTGCCTGAGTCAGTGGCCTGTCCTGAGCGTCAGCTGCCTGTGCTGAGGACATGTGGGGAAGTGTTGGTTGGTGAGTAACGAGTTCCATGTAATGGCGTTACATAATTTAATTGCAGAAAAATGTAAATCCATTACAAAAATTTGTGATTACAATTTTAGTTACATTTAAAATTGTATACAAAACCTTGCCAATATGCTTAATACTGTCAAAGGTCAAAATGTGCGTGCTGTGATGTATTGCCACATAACCGAGATTGAGGAGAGGATGATTGTAGTTAACCGTGAGAAAAGCAAAAATCCCCCAACCAGCCATAAAGTTCCTCACATTATTCAGTGATCTTGAATGTTAAATAATTCATTTAGCCATGGTTTTCAACTGTATGATCTTACAGTAAAATGAGGCCTGATCTTGTGGTGGCTGTTATTATATTATCATCATTAAATTGATTCGGTATAAATATGTTAATTAATGTATCATATAGGAGTTTGGCAGCAGTTAATGTTTAGTATTGCTATATAAGGAAAGCACTGCCAGATTGCAAAATTACAACTAGTTAACAGTTAAAAATTCCATTCATAATTTACAAAGGTAATCAAAAAGTACATAACATAATTAGTTACTTTACTTTCATATTGTAGTTGAAATAGTTACACTACTATTACATTGTAAATAGGGTAACTGTTAAGAATTACATTATAGATGTAAAAGCAATTTCGTAAGTAATCGTCTCAACACTTCCTACAATGCATCACTGGGTTTATATTGAGCTATTCAACTGAATTAAGTGAAGTGTTTCCATTAAAATCTACCTTTTCTCTCAGCTGTATATACACTAAAAACAAATAAGACAATGCTGGTTAATGCTGACCTTTCTCAGAGACTAGTGTCATGAGAATTCGCTCCAGGCCCTGTCTACGAGGAGTAGAGCCACGCAGACTACAAGCAGTATTCTCAGTGTGACATGCTGCCATAAGCCCCGCCCATGTGGCCACATCATCTAAAAGAGATTGAGAAACAGAGAGATAGATTAATTACATAAGAGTAAATGTGGACAGCTTGAGTAAAGACTAATTCTATGCTGATATACCAGGGCAGAGTAGCACTGCTCTCTGAATAGTCTTCAGAGGATTCCTGTAACTGCATTCACCAAAGTGTCTCCCGGAAGCCAATTGGTTCACACCACTGTAAAGCAGGGCCTTCTACGGAAAGTAAGCTTTATTAATAAATATGACATATTATTAAGTTTATTTAACAAGTGCTGTAGTTCTGGACCAGTCTTTCAGTGGAGTACAGAAGTGTCCTCACCTTTCCAAGAGTCATGCTAGACTGACAGGCAACACTGCCTGCCACTGCGCCACCCTGAAACCAACACAGGCATTATTCATAGAGCATACACCCACTGATCTGAACTTCCGGCTTTTATTTCTGAATTTAATTAATTGAATTATTTCGTACAAAATACTGAACATGAAGATTTTCAACCTTTAAACTATCAGTATATAAGTACTATTTTTTATATTCTCTTCTGAGGTCATATGACCTTAAAAAGGTTTATCTTTTGATCTTGTAACTCACATTGGCTTTCCTAGGGCAAAACTCAGCCACCAGTCTGGAGAGCAGGGCCCAGAGAGAGGGGTTTCCTGGGTTACTGGCCAAACAACAAAACAGTTAGCATGCATGAGCCTGAACTATGTGAATCTATTACATTACTACTGTTTCATTAAACCTTACTTCACTAAAGATCTTCAATTGAAAAGATAAAATCTGTAATTTTTTTGAAAATTCCTGGATTAAATAGGGGTCTTACATATATCTAATAAAAGTACAAGCGTGAGTGAGTACCTGTGCACTCCTCTGGCCGCCTCTCTCTGCACGCTGCTGTAGTTCCCCTGCAGGGCCAACAGCGTGCAGGTGAGCAGGCAGCGGTGCTCCATGGTGGCCCCAGTGGCAGCTTTCAGCTTCTGCAACTCTGTGAGTGCAGCTGCAGCCAGTGTGCCATCACCATACACCAACCCCAGGGCACACAGGCAGACGAGACTCTCTGAAATGGGCTCTTTGAGCAAGGAGCTGAAGGAATCAGACACATACACACACAGAGAAAGACCAGCCAAAGACCCTTAGAAATCAGCAGCACAAACTGCGCTTGAGATAAAGGAACGCATAAACACATCCAGCTCACCATTTGAAGAGTAGCGTCTTGGCTGTATCCACACTGCCCATCTGATGCTGCAGCAGGGCCAGTGCGGTGAGGATGTAGGCTCTCTCCTTTTCACTGGGGGCCACAGCTAAGGCCTTCTCATAGGCTAGACAATGCATTACAAACATCAAATACATTAAAGTTCAATGTTCTACATTAAATTGTCTCACGCTGCTTTTGACTCACCCGTGACACTATCCTGTAGATGCCCGGCTCTGAAGGCTGCTAGAGCCAGGCCAACAAGGTCCTGCAGCTCCTCAAGTGGCACCAAGGAGTAAACACGCACTGCCTCTTCCGGCTGGCCAATGTCACTGTGGAATTCACATGAATTACAACCACATTCACTAAAACACACTGCAGGTAACTGTTTGCGCTAAAGTGCCCATTCCTTTCATGTCATTTGAAACTCTACAACAATGTGTGACTGCCAGTCAGTCATGAAGTGCATGTTAATGAGACTCACAAGAGCTGAGTCAATGTTCTATGGCAGTGGTTCTCAAACTTCTCATGAGTGCCACCACAGAAAACATGTGGCTCTTGAAGTTCTGTTGTTTAGTGTTCTAGTGTTGTGTCATGGAGTGAGAATAAGGTACCAGAGAGTACGTCCATAGTTCCTCAAAGTAAAGTTCAGCATGCTGGTGTGAGAAGCCACCTGCAGCAGCTCCACAGCTCTGGTGGTATAAAAGTAAACATACATGCAAAATGTGCTTACTTATTTTTTTTTAAACAATTCCATATTCCAAATATTAGCTTTATTATACGTTTACTGTGACAAGTAAACCAAAAGTTCACAAAGCACCTGAAGAATGAGTCTTGTCTATACAAATGAGTCAATAAATAATGGGTGATGATTCAAGGGATCAAACAGTGAGCGTCACAAATCCTGCTGCTGAATTCCTCAATGATATGTAATCAGTGAAGTGCTAATGATTGCAATTACTAAAGTATACTAATAAATGCAGAAACTACAAATGAAGTTTTGATTATTTGCATTATTTTTTTGATTATCTGCATTGATTATTTAATATAGACTAAAGTTTCTGGTTTAGTCCATATTCAATCTTACCTCTGGTAGGATGCGGCTGCCTGCTTCTTGAGATGCAGCTGTTCATTCAGGTATCCCAGCATTATAAAGGCATCAGCGTCTGTCTGAACCCTCTCTGCGTTTCACATAAAGGCACGCTGGTTTAAAAAAATGTTGGTTGTGCTAGATTGAGCAAAAACCTATAAGGTGCTCCTTCCAAGCACCAATCCAACAACACACCTGTGTATTTGCAAAGAGCTTCTTGTGCTGCAGAGACTGCATTCATCTGGACAATGTTGTAGCGGTACAGTTCTGAATCCCTGTTGCTCTTGTCCAGCAGGGTGGAGCAGACCCAGTAGGCATAGCCTTTCACGCCTTCCGTCTGATGCACAAAACCTAAAACACATTAGTTATGACAGCTAACACACACCCCTGCATACAGGTGCATTTTTTTACACTCACGTGGGTGCTTAGCTCTGTGGTGTGCCGGAACAGGTCCATGGTATCGTAACTGTCAACCATCTCAGCAATAAGGGCCTGGTGGTGATAAAGGGCTGTTAGTGAGCTAAGATAACACAGCTAAGAATAAATATGGGACACTTGAATTAAAGTTAGGTATGAATAATCGAATGAATCAAACAAAATTATGTTCCGCCTGACATAGCAGAGACATATACATCAGGTTGGACCCTCTTTTGCCTTCAGATCTGCTTTAATCCTTCATAGCATAGATTCAACCATGTGTTGAAAACACCACTAGAAGCAAGAACCATTGATACAACCATTGAAGCCCGTTACATGTAGTAGGGGTGGCGAGACACGCTCGTGCTGAGGGACTGGGTGACGTAATCAGTACAAGACATCCATTTTGTTGCTTAGTTTTACTGAGAGTTTTTATTGGTTTTATGTGTGTGTAAATGCATAAAGGTACCTCAGGTATGTTAGGCAGGATTATTATGTTGTTTGTGATGATATATCCTGTTTTTACATCCAGAAAGTATTCACAGCGCATCACTTTCAACTATGCTACAGCCTTCCAGATTCCAAATTGGATTAAATATTTTTTCCCTCAAAATTCTACACACAACACCCCATAATGACAACATGAAAAAAGTTTATTTGCAGATTTGGTAAATTTATTTAAAATTTAAAAAACTGAGAAATCACAGCTTATGCCATGAAGCTCACAATTGAGCTCACAATAAGACCTCATAGATCAGGTCTTAGTGAATCAAATGAGGGATTTCAATGATGATAGCGTGGCTCATCACCAACAACGATGAGTCTGCCTACAGAGAGGCGATAAAACATCTGGTGGATTGGTGCCAGAGCAACAACCTGGCTCTCAATGTCACCAAGACAAAAGAAATGGTTGTCAACTTCAGGAAGAAACCGATTGTCGCCACCCCACTGCATGTGCACATGACAGACGACCTCTCATGGAGTCTCAACACCACCTCTACCACCTCTATCTACCACCCAGCAACGTCTGCACATCACAACTCATTTTGTACATTTGTGTCCTGTTTGAAATATGCAACATACCCACTCACAAGCACTCCTACATGTTGTCCAGTTATGTCCTGTTCGACCTGTCCATTGTACAGAAAAGTTCTACTGTTCTCATATAGAGAAACCTGTACTGTATTTAGTTACAATAGTTTAGCTTAGTGAGTATATTCATGTATATTTTTCTTTTATGATTTCACTTTGGGGGGGTCTGTGTGGAACATTTCAATACCAGGTATACTGTGTATACTGTTGTACTGACAATAAACCAATCTTGAATCTTGACATTTTAAAGCACTTATGTAAATTGCACTGAAAAAGATCATTTATGTACCTGTCCAATCCAGCATCTGACGTACAATGGCTCCAATGACTGGGCGGTTTTAAAGGCTTCATGGGAGAGCTGGTAATGACAGGTACTTAATGTTGAATTAGGTTCAATTTAAACAACTATTAGTCTGCCAAATAAGAGCACCATACCTCAATGTTCTCCCTTTTCAGATACAGTACACCAAGGTTTGTCCAGGCAACAACATTCTAAAGGAAGGACACAGAGACATGTGGTGTGAGGTGTCTAGCATGCCATCTTCAAAAGCAACATCCAATTTATTTATACTTACATTTCGCTCACTCATCACAGATTTAATGAAGGAGTGTTGTGCTAGGGCATAGTTTTCAATCCCTAGAAGTCAACATTGCAGCATTGATAATGATCTCATTGGAACTGAATTTAAATTTAAGGATGCTTTAAAATGATACTCCTCTATAACCACTACAAATGTGAATATATTTACATGATCATCATACCTTTTGCCATGGACACAACTCCTAATGCATTCCAGTAGCTGTGATTGGCACTGTCAAGCATGACGGCCTTTTTAATGCACTGAGAAGATTTGGAAACACATCATTTTCAGAACAAGCAAAGCAGGTGTCTTTAACCCTTTTAGCTGCAGGTCAGATTCAGAAAGCACCTGCAGAGACTTTTGTAGAACTGGTTGGGCTTCTGTCTCCTGGCTGGAGGACATCAGCTTCTGAGCCTGGTGGTAGTAGTTGATACCTAGGTCATGCCAGAGATTAGGAGCCTCTGGCATCAGCTTTAAAGCCCGACCATAGCACCTACAGCAAATAACAGAATGAACTGGGATATTGTTGCTGAAATGAATTTGAAAATTAATTCCACTGGGAACAGAAGGCCCACCTCTCCCCCAGTGTCAACAGCTGCCTCTGGTCCAGGATGTGATCCTGGTCCTGATTCTGAGCATCGTCTCCAGACAGTGCCACAGGGACCAGTATCTGGGCTCGTACTGGAGCTACAACAGTGCAGGAACTGCATGCGTCCCCGAGTAACTTCCACAGACATGACAAATCAGGACGATGCTGGACTGCCCTGAGAAGGGTTAGAAAAATGTAATGTTGAATCTACTGATTAACTTATACAAATAAAGTGGGTATGGAAAGTATTCAGACCATCTTAAATTTTCACTCTTTGTTATATTGCAGCCATTTGCTAAAATAATTTAAGTTAATTTTTGTCAGCCTTGGTAAGCATAAAAGGCGCAGTGTGTGGGGACAGTGCTTTGCTCAGTGACACCTCAGTGGCACCTTGGCGGATTGGGAACCGGCAACCTTCTGATTATGGGTCTGCTTCTTTACCAGCTAGGCCACCACTGCCCCACTTGGCTGGCCTGGCCAACATGGGATATGTTTCATTGTTAGCCAAATGAGGACTTTGGTCCTCATTTGGCTGTGGACATCAGTGAGGGTGATTATTCAAGAATGTCACGGCTTTAACTGAACCGTAACTATGCAAATAAATTGCGCAAAAATCCACTTTCAAACAGCCCCCCAGTTCATTATGCGCTGCCAAATAATTTTGAGACAGCTGTGAAATAAAAACTACAGGCATCTCACCTCACCTGTCCTCTCCAGCTCGCCGTACTGTTGTCACGAGGGCTTACAAGAATGCTATTTCGTGTCAACGCATGGTCTGTTTAAGCGCCCATTATGGCCTTGTATCTTTCCTCTACCTCCGCTCTGCCCTCTCTATGAGGCGCCAAACTCTGCTAACATCAGTGCACGCGAGAGACACAATATTCAAATGTCTCTGCGTTGCGCGACACAACAAATCAATTATGAAATTCATTGCCAACTCTTTTAGTAATCGATTTTTATTGATTTAATTGATGCATTGTTGCAGCCCTTCATTAGAGTCCAGCTGTGTTTGATTATACTGATTGGACTTGATTAGGATGCCACACCCCCGTCTATATAAGACATTACAGCTCACAATGCAGGTCAGAGCAAATGAGAATCATGAGGTCAGGAACTGCCTGAAGAGCTCAGAGACAGAATTGTGGCAAGGGACAGCTCTGGCCAAGGTTGCAAAAAAATTCTGCTACACTTAAAGTTCCTAAGAGCACAGTGGCCTCCATAATCCTTAAATGGAAGACGTTTGGGATGACCACAACCCGTCCGAGAGCTGGCCGCCTGGCCAAACTGAACCAAACTGAGCAATTGGTGGAGAAAAGCATTGGTGAGAGAGGTAAAGAAGAACACAAAGATCACTGTGGCTGAGCTCCAGAGATGTAGTCAGGATATGTGAGGAAGTTGTAGAAAGCCAACCATCACTGTAGCCCTCCACCAGTCAGGACTCTGATGAGACCACGATAGAATAAAGGCCAAAAAGTTTTAAGAGGTATGTGTGGAGAAAACCAGGCACTGCCTGTCCCAACAGTGAAGCATGGTGGTGGAAGCATCATGCTGTGGGGATGTCTTGCAGCTACAGGGACAGGACGACTGGTTGCAATCGAGGGAAAGATGAATGCGGCCAAGTACAGGGATATCCTGGACAAAAACCTTCTCCAGAGTGCTCAGGACCTCAGACTGGGCTGAAGGTTTACCTTCCAACAAGACAATGACCCTGAGCACACAGCTAAAATAATGAAGGAGTGGATTCACAACAACTCCGTGATTGTTCTTGAATGGCCCAGCCAGAGCCCTGACTTAAACCCAATTGAGCATCGAGAGAGACCTACGTCCACCAACGTTTACCATCCAACTTGCCAGAACTGGAGAGGAATATCAGAAAATGCCCAAATCCAGGTGTGACAAACTTGTTGCATCTTTCCCAAAAAGACTAATGGCTGCATTAGATCAAAAGGGTGCTTCTACTAAATACTGAGCAATGGGTCTGAATTACAATAAATGTGATATTTCTGTTTTTCGTTGTTAATAAATCTGCAAAAATATCTACAATTCTGTGTTTTCTGTCAATATGATGTACATTAATGAGGAAGCAAATGAGGCTGCAATATGACAAAGAGTGAAAAACGTAAGGGGGTCGGAATACATTTCTATCCACTGTAAATATATACATACTGAACCGATAGAAAATGAACTGGATCTGAATTTGTGTTTATTTTTAAATGAAGACATTTATACATAACTGAACACAGAAGACCATGTAATAGAAAAAATGTCACCAAATGCAACAAAATGGTACCTGAAGAGGTATTCAATGGCTTTCTGAGTTAAGTCCACTGCTTTCCCATCCAGGCAGTCTGCCATTGCACTTCGGGCAAGAGCTATAAAACACTCACCAAGACCTGAGGAATCACAACAGGTATATGTCTCAATAAAGGAAGGAACTTTGAATGAATGAACCCATTTATTAATAAATAAATCAAAATGAACCATGAATAAAAAATGGAGGAAAGTGGAAACCGCAAAAAGCGCATAAAAAGAACCACACAGCATCCACAAAGGTGTTCTTGATTCAAATCAAATCTGAACCAAAATAAGACCAAATGCTATCACATGATTTAAGAGCAGTGAGTTATGGGTAAATTTCGATGTTGTTTTCACTGTTTTTTCACAGGTCTGAAGAACGGTGAGCTGGCAACAGGCATGCATGCATGAAGTTACTACTGTAGCTCAATACTGGTTCTGAGAAAGGTATCAAAACATCATGTATGTTATATAAAGTGCCTTGAAAAAGTATTCATACCCTTTGAACTTTGTCACCTTACAACTTAAATGGCTTTTTTTTTTTATATGGTAGACAAAGGCAACTCAGCACATAATTATGAAGCAAGAATAATTTATGGTTTTAAGCAAATAAAAATCTGAAAAATGTGCAATGCATTTGGCACATTTCACTGCAATTTAAACTGCAAATCTTTGTGGGCTTTTTTGCCCATGAATACAAATGCATAGCACATAGCACCAATTCACAATTATGAGCTTCTTTGTGTTAATCTATCACATAAAATCTCAGTACAAAACAGTTTGTGGTTGTAAGGTGACAAAATATGAAAAGTTTAATTGGTATGAATGCTTTTTCAAGGTCTGTATAGTTGCAGAATGGCCAAGGCGCTCATTTTGACATCAAAAGTTTGCCTGGTCTCATTAAGCATATTCTTAAACATTGCTGCTCCACAACTGCAACAACATGGAAATGGCCCATAACTGATAAATTGAGAACATTGTGAATTTTATATTTGACAAATATTAATAACAGAGCCTTACATGTTTGATGAAATTAATATGAAAACGATCAGACAAAAAACATGATGTTCTGCTAGCGCTGCAAGGTATTAAGATTATTGCTGTCAATGTGAAGTGGCAACAAGTTATTTGGTCATCAGCCATCTATGACTGTCAGCCAAACTTTGACCTACACACTAAAACAAAGATACTCAAGAAACACAAACCAACGAAAATAAAAACATACTTATTAATTCAGTCCAACAAAAGACTGCACTCAAACATCTACATTTACGTCAGTAAAGCACAATCATAAACGAAAGGTTGCGGGTTCCAACTCCGAACTGCCAAGGTGCCACTGAGGTCCCCTTGATCAATGTATCGTCCCAACAGACTGCACCCCAGACACCTTTCATGGTTGCACACTGCTCACAAGGTGATGAGTTAAATGCAGAGGACGCATTTTGATAATTATTTCGTAATAATTATCCCTTTCACATACACACACCTTTCAGAGCAGGTACATAGTCTTCCTTCAAGGTGATTTGAATGTACTCTCCAGCTGCCTCCTTATAGTGGCACAGGGTCTGCTTGATGGCTGCCATCTGATACAAGCTGTAAATGGAGTCTGGCTGAAGCTGGTGGGCCTTGCTGAAGGCTTTGAGTGCAGCAGTGAAGCTGTGTCGGTTTAAGTAAGCCTCCCCCAGACATTCCCAGCACACCCAGTCTGTAGGGTCTGCACGGAGCGCTGCCTGCAAACTGAAATGGACAAAAGAAGCATTCAATTTCATCCTCAGGGAGAATAATCTATTCTGCTATAAGGGTTCATATGGGGTGGTGGGAGCAGTCTTACTCTGCAATCGCCTGATTGTTCTGGTTGGTCTTCAGGTGGTATAATCCTCTCCTTATCCAGGCCCACTTCGCTGAGCCAGGCGTAGCTTTCTCTGTAACTGACTGCAGAACTGCTAGCGCAGAGTCCTGATAAGACACACACAAAAAAACTATATTATAGCCTTATTATTACCTGTAATTAAATAAAAAGGTGCTTAAACAAAGTATAATTTCAAGTTGTGTATACTGTATACTAGGCCTGCACAATTAATCGAATGTGCTGTGTTTCACAATGACAATCACTTCACTTTTTTCCCCAATTTCCCCAAAAAAAAAAAAAACACCAGGGGGTGAAAGAAAATACAGACTGAGTGGCAACCTCAAATTGAAACAGAGTGAGACCTGCAAGAAAAGTTGACAAACCTAATAGATATATACGCCATAGACATGTACACTAGATGTTGCATTCAGCCTCTCAGCAATACCATCACCATATTTGGACAGGGTTCCAAGCTCAATAAATCAGGCTTCTCTGAAGTTAAGAGCGAAAATGCTCAACTTTGTGCTGCGTATGGCTGTAATAACGAGTGAATGAATACTCAATGCATAACCTTTCATAAGTAAGATTTTATTTTTTCATCTTGTATGTTATGAAATTTTGTGTTCGACAAATAACGTTATTCATGTTACAGAACAGAGCATCTGTCTTCCCACCCCCACCCCATAGGAATACATTCACAAAATGCCTCTGTTTATGGACCTGCCCTGTCTATAGTTATTTTTTCCAAATAAGCAAATAAAAGGATTTTCATATTTCATATGAAATGTAAAAAAAAAAGTATTTTCTTAATGCCTTTTTTTTGTCATCAAAAATCTGAAAGCATAGTTCACTTACTCACTCGTCTGTTTAAAATAGACAGTGCAATAAAAATGTGTTTTACCTAAAATAATCGTGATTATAATATCGATAACAATAATCGTGATTATCATTTTGGCTTAATCATGCAGTATGATGTCATTTTCAAATTCAATATTCCGAGCCATGGCAGACTTTTAGAAGTGGCCATGCGTGGATGAAAAAATACGATCACCTCACCATGTCTCCCTGCTCCATGCTGATGTCCACAGTCGCAGCACCAGCCTCTACATCACTGGAGTTGAGCTCAAATGCTCGCTTATAGCACCCCCGAGCACGAGTTGGATCCTTCGCCACCTCCCTGTAGTAGTGACCCAGATATCGGAACACAGGGCCAAAATATGGATCCAGTTTGGCTGCCTAAGAATAAAAAAACATATGCATATCACTGGGTTGTGGAATGAACACTAAAGGTTATTAAAAGGCTCAAACATAGATGATGACTCTAACACATTATGGGGGGAAAATGCGACTGCTTCTATAGAGGAATTGCACTGATAAAATTGTGTATTTTACTGTCAGGGAACCTGACCTTCAGAAGATGAGTGTGAACTTTGCTTTTGTCCTGGTGGGTCTCCTCTTTAGTCCAGTAGAGCTGCGATAGCAAGAAGTTACATTCAGCTGACTCAGGACACTGGGACACAGCCTTCAGGAAACTACAGGAGCAAGTAGGCCACATTTACACCACAGAGACAACAAATCATAAGAAAGCAATCCATTAAAAATAAGATTTGAATACATGGTATACAAATAGACCTGTGTTCAGCCTGCTGCTGGTCATCTTCTGCCATGTGAACTAGTCCTTTCAGCACTGACCCTTCAGCAGCATTGGGGTGAGAATGCAGCAGTTCTGCAGACACCTTCACAGGACAGGGAAATTTGAGCCTTGATATGTGAAGAATCTTGCATAGGGTAGAGGAAGGCTAAAACTGACAGGGCCAAATCACATTTAGTACCTGTAAAGCATCTTCATTTTGGCCTTTCTGGAGGAATAGCTTCCCTTTCAAAAACAGCAGAACTGGATCACATTGGCCATCTGAAATCTAGAAGAAGAGAAGAACTGAAAATCTACCCAAAATGTTTGTAGTACTGAAAAGGGTATTGAATCAGTGGGACAGAGAAGATAGACGCCCTTATCCAGAGTGCCTTACAATCAGTAGTGACAGGGACAGTCACCCTTGAGACACTCTGGGTTAAGTGTATTGCTCAGGGACACAATGGTAGTAAGTGGGGTTTGAACTTGAACTGGCTACTACTACCCCAAGAAATAATGCAACAATGGATGGTAATAATGAAAGAAAATGTATTTCTTTCAGATCCAAATTTGAGACCCCAGGAATGCATGGACAGGAGGGTGATCTGCTCATGCAAGAGAATTTTACCTGATTCAGCGTCTTAACAGCTTCCTCTCTGCTGTGAACTCCACTCCTCACCAGAGCCTCTAGTTTAAGCCTGAGCAGATTTACCTTCACCTCTTCACCAACACAGACAGCAAGCCCTAGCACGCACACACACACAGTTCAGAGGGTGTCTAGCGAAGTCTGAACAGCTTTCAGCATCTACGCACGGTCGGTGTAGACTGTGAGTTTTTTTTTTTTTTCAAAACAAGCTACAGGATTTAAAATGATAGGGTGCGTCATACCTTTACTGCAAGATGCAGCACAGTCTGGATATCGGTGCATTTTCTGCTGAGCTTGGGCAAGGCTGAGCCATCCAACTGTACAGGAAGGTACTTGCTTCAGTCCTGAGACAACAGAAGAGCTCGGTTAGTTGAACACAAACAAAAAAGTACCATATCACAAGGCCTTTTTACTAAAGAAAAGGCTAATTCTAGATAATGTAAAAAATATATATTTTGTAGATGAAAGACTCTTCTGGAGAGGCTTTTTCAACTATATATCTGACCTGATCAATAACAATAAAATTGCTCTGATTGCACTCACTTTTAAAATTAACCTTTGATCTAAAATAAAATTGATCTGGTACTTGAGCCCATGAGTGATGGCAACAAACCTTGAGTCAGGTTCTTAATGGCTTCTTCATATTTCCTGTCCTGCAAAGCCTTTCCTCCCAGCCCCAGGAGCGCTGGGCCACTGTTCCTATCCAGGTCCAACAGGCATGAGAAGCAGCTGACTGCTTCCTCACTGTACACCCCTGCTACCACACAACGACCAATAAGACTCAGTGTTAATCCACACATTTATTCATTTTTTAAAAATTGAAATTAGATGTGCCAAATTAAATGTGCCAAGGAGTGGACAAGGCTGAGCTGCGGACATTATGGTAGCAGATGATACTGCAGGACGTTGAAACACAAAAGAGAGACAACTTTTGTTGTTAGCCTTACTCCATATTACCACTTTTTTACTTACAGCTAATAACTGCTTATGAGAGAGTCTTCACACTGACTGAAAACAAATGTGTCACTTTAATAATGTGCCTCTGATTTCAGACATGATTTTTGTCAAAAGTGCTATGTGATTTTGTTGCCTTAAAATATAAGCACATCAACATTGCACCTAGCCATACCACAAAAAAACACCAGTGCAACATTAGTGCAAAACATCAATGAAATAGACTAAACTACACTTAAAACAATCAGGCTTTTTCATATTGGCCTATAGACATAAATCTGAGATGGAAGAGAGTGAACTGTTTTTTAAATTGAGCCCGAATGACCCCAAAAAAAAGAAGCAAAGAACGCATTTCTGTGGTCAAAAATGAAAGAAATAAACTAAAACAATAATAACAATTAATTTTCAGATTGCTGATATTAATACAGATAAAATTATGTTCTTGCCTGCAGTGAGATAGTACGAACTGAGAATCTCCAGGGGAAATGTTTGTAGTGGATAGAGAGATCCCATGGCCTTACAAGCCTTCTGCAGCTTGTCCTCTTCTCGTGGAATCTGGAAAAAGAAAATAATTACATTTGCAAATACCATCCATTTATATATCAATTTCACAACCAATGCCATAACCAAGTAACTGTTTTGCACCTTTGACAGACATTGAATATAATCTTCTGAAATTTTCTTATGCTCTTCACAGGGCACATTTTCAGTCAGTGTCAAGACTCTCTCATAAGCAGTTATGAGCTGTAAGGAAAAAAGTGGTACTTGTGTTAAACAATGACTGTGTGGACTATGGAGTACCAACAAAAATTGTCTCTAACTCACTCACATGATTTTGTGTTTCAACATCCAGCTCTTCCACTGTGTCCTGCAGAAACAGTGTCATCTGCTGCCATAATGTCCGCAGCTCAGCCTTGTCCACTCCTTCCTCCACCTCCTTCAACTCAAGCAGCCTTAGCCACACTCTGGTCACCTACACAGACAGATGTTTGCTATTCCATAAAGCAGTACTCTTACTTAATCAAAAAATGGTAATCAGATACACATATTAACACTAAATCAAAAGTTGTATAAACTTTCACAAACCTGCAAATAATCATGCTGAGAATGGTACAGGTCCACAAGTTTCCTGCTCACCTCTTGAAATTTCAATTTATCTGAACTGAGAAATTCCAAAAGTCAGTAAAAAAATGAATTTTAAAATCAATGATGAGATAGGGCACCAGGGCTTACCTTTCGTACAAATCTACTAGCCTGTGGTACACTTTAAGCAGCTCAGTTTGTAAGTCTGCTTGGTCATTCTTCTCATAGAAGTTTGCTAATCCCTAAAATATATGACATGAGTTGATGTGTTCAATTCCAAGCGAGGCCACATTTATCTGGTGTCACCTGTCACCTGAGCACCTACCTGCCAAGCCAGCAGCTGATCGGGCTCCAGCTCAGCAGCCTTTCGGTAGGCCGCCTGTGCCTGGTCAGGCTGCTCCAGCTCGCTGGCTGCCACTCCAATGAACACCCACGCATTGTAGTTGTTCTTCTCAAGCTTAAGAACAACCTGTGCAGAGGAGGACTGTTTAGTGATGAAAATATTATAATGCAATGCAAACTAGACTACATTTAGTGCTTGACAATATGGTCAAAATAAAGTCAAAGTATGGTAAAAACAAAGGTAGCATGTAATATTAATCCCTTATTACACTAACCATAGGTTATTGCATGTTACGTGTCCCTTATAAATAATCCTGTAATGTTCATGATTACAAAAATGTGTGCAGAATATGATAATTTTATAATCTAAACTCTCTAATTACTTAAATAATTAAAAAAATGTAATAATTCGAATGGATGTTGGGGCATACCTTGCAGTGCTTCAGAACGTCTTTGTATTCTTTATTTTTAATGGCGTCCCTAGCACTTTTCAAAGCAGTCTTTACTTCTTTGCTGGACATTGTCTCTGCAACACAAGGGGTCAGCCAATGTAAAAACGAGTCTAAAATGCCTAACGACTTAATTTGCCACATTTGGAATTCGGTATTTCTTTAAAGCCTCTATTATGAACAGTGTCTTTATTTGAGGGTCCAACAGTGACCACAATAGTGAACAGGATACTGCATTTCGTGACAAAGAACGGAAAAGAAGAGCCTGTCGCATTAGCTTAGTTCACTTCTAAAATAATGTATTTACATATCGGTACATTTAGACATGTACCGAGAGACCAGAGAATCCACACACGTCAAGTCAGTGAAAACACAATTCAGTTAGCAGATTAGCTAAGTTTTTTTACATTGCCAGTCGGAATATTTAAAATGTCATACACAATTCGCTAACGTTCATATAGGATTTTGAATGTCATCGCTCCCCAAATGCGTGAGGACATTGAAAATTTACCTGGTGTCTTACACCTAAATAAACTGGACGCTTCCTGTAGTTACAACGCGGCTAACATTTCATCACATCCACATGCGACTGTTGACTACAAGCGTACCCAGCATGCAGTGCGCGGAGCACTGAACCCGGAAGCGGACGAGTTCCGCGTAAATGAAAACATGAAACGTCATCTCTTTCAGCGCCGTGCAAGCTTATGATAAAGCGATGCAAATGTTTCAAAATGCGACGTTTAGCAAAATATAAATGGATTAAAATGGATGATAAATCACAACGTGCACATGTGGTCAAGAGTCACTGTCACGAGTTTCTGTCTCGTCTTGAGAGAACTGTGCTCACTATTCAAGATTAGAACTAGAATGAAGGAGTCACGTTTGCTTCTTATTGTCATTGTCTGCCAGGCGTTCGTGCAGTCCTTGTGTCTCAACAGCTCAAAACCTAACGTTGTGGTTGTCATGTCAGACGCTTTTGTGAGTATGAAGAGCAGATTGTAGAATTTGTGCTTTGTGTGTATATTGCTATTAACGTTGCAATCCCTTCGCAAAGGATGGAAGATTGACATTTAAACCTGGAAGGGATGTTGTGCAGCTCCCTTACGTTAATTACATGCGGGAGCTTGGTTCCACTTTCCTCAATGCCTACTCAAATTCTCCGATTTGCTGTCCCTCAAGAGCAGGCCAGTATATTTATATGCTTTTACTTTCTCTAATTTCACAGAATGATTAAGATTAACCTTAGTGTAAATATATGACCACCTGTTTTATTTTTATATATATATATATATATATATATATATATATATATATATATATATATATATATATATGTGTGTGTGTGTGTGTGTGTGTGTGTGTGTGTGTGTGTGTGTGTGTGTGTGAATGATATGTTTCCAGCTATGTGGAGTGGACGCTTTGTCCATTTGACTCAGTCATGGAACAACTACAAGTGTCTGGATCATAATGCCACAACCTGGATGGATGAGTTGCATGCAAGTGGATATCAGACAATCAGTTTAGGGAAACTGGATTTCACCTCAGGGGGGCACTCTGTTAGGTAAGATTGTACTGTGTGTGCATATTTACGTGAAATATGTGGTATTATAAAAATCTTTTCATGGCCAGCAATCGTGTTGAGGCATGGACCCGAGATGTTCCCTTCCTCCTCCGACAAGAAGGCCGACCGGTCACTGATCTTGTTGGTAACTCATCCACGTTGAGAGTGATGACCAAGGACTGGAAGGTCACAGACAGGGCCACTCAGTGGATAAGGCACAGTTCTTCCTCACTCTCTGAGCCCTTTGCGCTTTACTTGGGCCTGAATCTGCCTCATCCATACAGGACCGACTCTTTGGGCCCTGATGCTGGAGGCTCTACCTTCCGCTCATCACCTTACTGGCTCAAAAAGGCATATACTCCTATGCTTATTCTAAAATAGATAGAGTAAATAGTAAAAGAAATAAGGGTGTGTGTGTATATATATATATACACACACACACAAGAATATATATATTAATTGTGATAATATAGTAATAATGTTATGCCATTTTACACAGCTGTATACTGTAAAAAATATTTTTTCCCCCTGCCAACAGGTATCTTATGAACAAATTTCAATACCAAAGTGGTTGCCCTTCTCTGACATGCACCCTGTAGACTACTACTCTTCCTTCACAAAGAACTGCACCAGCAACTTCACTGTGGAGGAGATACAAAACATCAGGGCTTTCTACTATGCCATGTGCGCGGAGACAGACGCAATGCTGGGTATGTGTCCAGAGCCATGTGTGCTGATGCGAAGAAATGACTCTGCCAGGCATGTAGTAGCCACCAAAAGGTTTATGACACTTCTTAATACAGTCAGAACATACTGAAAACAGGAATTTGCCCTTCGCAGGCATTTAATTGTCAATTATTCTGGCCTTGTTAGCGCTTAGAATTTTTCTAGAAAACCTTTTTTCAGCCAAACGTTTTGAAATCCAGTGTTTTTTCTCTTAGATGTCATCCATACTCTGGGTATGCATTTTACACCTTCTCACCCTCTTCACGTACAAAAATATGCCATAAAATCCTCATACAGCAATATTTCTTTTTTTTTTAAACTATTGAATGATCAAACATTCAATAGTTTTTAGGAATGTAACCCTTTAAATGGCAATTTAATAATTAAATCCTTTTGTGTCCAACAATATCCCATTCAATTCTATTGAAACCACATTTTTAATCTCTCTGCCATTGCAATGTAAAATCATGCATTCTGTAATGTCAGCATTTCATTTTGAATAAAACTAGTTATATTTTTATGCGTGTACATTTTTGTAGTCCTGAGGAAGAGGGCACAACCTAATCTTGCCAATACATTGTTAATTATGGCCCTGCGGATGAGAATATTTAACATATCTGGCTCATGTGGTGTTTTGGTCTTGATTCTGCAGGGGAAGTGATTTCTGCACTTCGGGATACTGGGCTGCTCAACAGCACAATTCTCCTCTTTACCTCTGACCATGGGGAGCTGGCCATGGAGCACAGACAGTTTTATAAGATGTCCATGTTTGAGGGTAGTGCCCACATCCCTTTAGTAATAATGGGCCCTGGAGTGAAGTCTGGACTTCAGCTAGGCCAGCTGGTTTCCCTTGTCGATATCTACCCCACCGTACTTGGTAAGAAGCTACATGGCATATGCTCCAATTCAAACATAGTTGGAATAGAGGTTGTACTGTCATTTGTGAATTTCATTTTTGGTACCGTGTGTGTCAGAGTTGGCAGGCATCCCGTCACCAGGTGACATCAGTGGTCACTCACTGATACCGTTAATATGCGAGGAGAGTGAACATCAGAAACACCGGCCTGACTGGGTTCTATCTGAGTATCATGGATGCAATGCCAATGTGTCGATTTATATGTTGAGGACCAGTCAATGGAAATACGTGACCTATGCAGATGGTCTGAGTGTCCCACCACAACTCTTTGGTAAGTGTCCAGTTTAGGTTTTGCACTGTGGCCTAGTGCTAAAAATCATACACCCATAATGTGATCCTGTTATATTCAGATCTGTCCAGTGATAAAGAAGAGCTCAAGAATGTGGCTTCCCATCACCATGGAGTGATTCAGAAGCTGGACCTGCTTCTGCGCTCTGTAGTGGACTATCCTTCAGTCTCCAAGATGGTCCATCTCTACAACAAACAAGCATTTGAATCCTGGAGGCAAAGCCTTGCGGACAATTATACCCAGGTCATTGCTAACTTGCGGTGGCACCTAGATTGGCAGAAAAATGCAGAGCATAATGAGAAAGCTATTGATGACTGGCTCTCAGGGTTCATTTGACTATACTGTGATTGCATGGTATACATTTTTTATTGCACAATAATTAAAAAAATATCGATACAGCAATATATTCCTTTACTTACTTTACTTTACTTGGCAGACACTTTTATCCAAAGAGACTTATAAGAGGAAGACACCAGCAATTCTCTTTCGGTTTTCATAGATGCAAAAAGAATGCAAAAAGAAATGAAATTTCGAATCCGCTTGTATGTTCTACAGGATACAGATGAGGAACATCAGATGAACAGCTGTTTGAGTTTAAATGGAGTTTGCTCTCTATGGTTTCACTCTTGCTCCTGTTTCTTCTTCTGGCATTTTGAACCTCTACTTACAGCCTGGTTATGAACCTCCAGTGCTGAAATGTAAATACTTTCCCCGGGGACTTATGTTGTTTTTTTACTCTTAAAGACGTTTTAGTAAATAGAAAAAAACAGAGAGTTACTGTAGGTTACTGTATTTATTATTTTATTATGTTTTATAGATGCATTTTACATTTCTAGCATTTATCAGATGCCCTTATCCAGAGCGACTTACAATTTGTAGTTACAGGGACAGCCCCCCTGGAGACACTCAGGTTTAAGTGTCTTACTCAGGGACAAAATGGTAGTCAGTGGGGTTTGTACCTGGGTCTTCTGGTTTATAGGTGAGGGTTACCCTCTAGGCGAGGATTACACCTAATCTAAATGACAGATCCTTTTGTTTTTGAAGCTGACTTGTGGAACTGACTGTTTGCATCTTGGAAGGCTTATCGTTTGGCATATTGCATGGTCTGTGTCTGCCATTGAAGTTGTTGACCTGGTTTCTGTGTAGTGGCCTTCTGTTTGCGTCCCTAATAAAATGATCGAAGGACCGGGCGTCCCTAATAAAGTGGTTGAAGGACCGGGCGTTCCTAATAAAGTGGCTGAAGGACCGGGCATTCCCTAATAAAGTGGCCGAAGGACTGGGCGTTCCTACTAATGAGGCCGAAGGACCAGGCGTTCCTTATAAAGTGGTCGAAGGGCCGGACGTTCCTAGTAAAGTGTTTATTCCCTGTTTGAGTGTTAATAGCTCGGCCACGCCCACTCTGATCGGTTATAAATGTAATAGCACACCTCACACAATAAAGTACTAATTTTTGATATATAGCACGTCGGTGTGCGTGTAACCAAAATTCCAGAGGAATTTATCCGGGCATTTTTCACAGGAGCGGGCATGGTCTCAGCTGTGAAATCAGAGGCCACCAAGTGCTAAAAACCTCTGGGAATATGTGTGTGTGTGTGTGTATGTGTGTGTGTGTGTGTATATGTATATATATAATAACCTCAGCGCCCGGTTTTATTAAACTAGTCATGACAGAAATTTGTCAGCAGGGGGCGCAAAGGCACACAAAGGCACACAAATTCTAATTTAACAGTTGAGAAAAAAAAAAGTGGACTGAGGATGGGCAGAATAACATGATTTATAAAAAAAACAAACAAAACACAAAAAAAACACCGCCAACAAGTTCAGACATGACAGGTTACCATGACTACTGTAAACAAACACAGAGTCCTGATTGGCCGAGGAGCTCTTAATTAAACAAACGTGTTAAAAAGTTTCAGTTGCTTGCCAACCTTACTTGACTGCTTGCGGCTGCATGCTTTCAACACCCCGACTTATCACGACTTTTTCAGCTACTTTCTTATTGTTAATTGTATTGTTACAATTTTAACTTGCTTTTTCTTACAGGATACTGTTGTTGCCTATTATTGTTGTGTTATTGTGTATTAACACTTTTTTTCAGCACCATGAGCGCTCGGCCCCGAGACGAACTCGGGCTCCACCGGGCTGAAGAGCCCTGGAGGCCGAGAAGGATGATGGCGACGCGCGGCCTTGTGAGTGGAACGCGGTGGCTGCTGCTCCACCTCCGCACAGCGCTGAACAAGATCACCGAGCGCAACTTCCACCAGCAGCTGGAGCTCTGGTGTTCTTCACTGGTGAGTCCTCCTGAGAGGAAGGAACTGCTGAGTGGGTTGGTCTCTTTTCCAGACCTCATGTGTATATATGTTTGTGATTGTATAGGATGGCCCGGAGGTTCGTCACATCTGGTCACTGGGCATCACTGCTATAGAAGTGGCCGAAGAGCAGCCTCCCTATACCGATATGGGCCAGGAAATGTAATCCAGGAGCAGTAACCATCACTGGTGAGTCCATTTTATGGGTGACGGAAAAATTCATTCAGCAAGGGATAAACCTCGAACTCTTACACACATTCAGTAATCCTGTAGCCTCATGGTGGCGCTGCTGGATAAGATGGAGGAGGAGAGGCAGATTGGGACTGAGAGACGCTCATCAGAACATGGGGTTTCATCTGGTCTACTGACTAAAACTGTCCAGACCTGCTTTTATTCTGTTGAACAGGTCCTCTATCCCATCCTCTTGTTCTGCTATTATGCTGTGGTAGTAGAATTGACAGAAGAAGGTTCCGTGGGTGTCGGGTGGATAATTTGAACTGTTGTTATTGTTAACAAATTTATACCTTTGCATGTGGAGCTAAAGCAAAATGTTCTCTCATATGGTCCAGTGTGTTGTATGTCTTGATCACATAAAATATGTGGAAGATATCAAGAGAACATCCAAAACCTGTTATTAGTAGGAATTAATACAGTGTTCATAGTAATTCATTTTCTGCCATCCTTTCTAGGTAAACCAGGCAGACAGTCATTCCCGAGGACGAGGAGAAGGAGGAGGAGAGGTCGATTGGGACTGAGAGCCAACTCTCCAGCAGTGGACAAAGAGTAGTTCTGTCCTGTTTGCATTGTATGAAGTGTTGTAAATTTATGTAGAGCGTTCTCATAGTTTTTCTTTTTTATTTTGTCGTGTTGAAATGCCCTTTTTAATACATTATATTTTTGTTGTATGTTCAATTGATCTGATTAAAACTGTACATAGTTCCATTTTGAATTAAATTATTTGAATTGCTGTTGCATAAACTTGTGAACTTATATTAGGAAAATATATTTGACCCATTTTACATGTTTAATTTAACTATTTATTAATGTGAATATCTTCAAACACATGAAATGTTAATTTGGTTTGAGATTTTTTTTAATGCTCATAGAATCCCTATCTGACAAATATTTTGTCAAATTAAACTGTAAAATAATTATCAGGATTTGTGTGTGTTTGGTTTATTTGAAATTCTGCAATAAATTGTTCTTCCACTGTTACATACCGACTGGTTATTGTGTTTAAATGTGTCTCTGTTAAAGAGGAGGGAATTTACTGTTTATTTCAGTAAAAAAATACAATTAAGCATTGACACAAAGACATAGAAAGCAGTCAGGCCACGAAGCATCGCAGGTAGACTGCTACTGCGATCCAGTATGGACACCAAACAAAAGTTGCACTGCCAAGAAGCAGCTTGGTTAACAGCAGATCATGTCTGAGAAGTTTGGACAAAAAACTAGAGAATCCAGCAATCCATAAAAAAAGTGCAGTTCCCTTTTCAAAGTGGGGACAGGAAAATTCATGACGGCCTGAACTTTGGCCTCCACGGGCCGAACTTGACCCACTTCTTTTCCTAAGTCGGTCACAGTCGCTTTCCCAAATTCACATTTTGCGAGTTTGAGGGTTAGTGACACTTGCTGAAGGCGCTTAAAACAGTTTCTAATGTCTCTATGTGCTGGGTCCATGTGGATTAATGGATTATATCATCTCGATTACCTTCACAACAAGCATTTTACATATTAAGCACTAGAAGGTAGCAGGTGCATTGCGTGACCCAAATGGCATCACTGAGCACTGCAGACAGCAGGGGTAACAAAGGCGGAAATCTCAACAGAACCTGCCAGTAACCTGCAGAAGATCTCATTTCATGACAACTCGAGCTGCTCAGACCTTGTCTACGCAGTCTTCCATTCAAGCTAATGGAAATGAATCTGGTGTACTGATCTCATTAACCTTTCCGTAATCAGAACCGAAACATCCCATTATGCGTCCTGAAAAACACCTTTACGTGCATTTACATTTTGAACATAAATGAGGCTATGTTAATAATGCTTTTTAGTCACACCATCACATAAACAAGCTGGTATACTGCAAGCATCATTGTAGAGTAATTAGCTGAATGAAAAGTAATTGTAATCATTTTAAAATTTACATTACTTTTATTTGCTTAGTAATAATAGTTTTCTTGTTTTTATGCATATTTTGTAATAGGAAACAGTAATAGTCAAAGTTGCTTTTACATTTTACATTTGTTTAATGAATTATGAACACTTTTCAGTACACAACAATTCATGAAAAATTTCCCAACATCAGCAATAAGTATTTTATTCGCCAATTGACCGCGTGACGTGCCGTAGTTTATGCTGCGTGGGTGCGCTGTGCAACTCATCTTTAAAAAGTGGGCTTGACTTTCCTAGCTCAAACTACCAATCATAAAGCGTACGGCAAGTCACCAGCCAATCGCAACCGATGTTGGAACAAACGCAGCTAGCGGGTTAGTACGTCCCTTGTTGCACGTGTGCGGTAGGTCTGAAATTCTGTCTCCGGTTTGGATTTGATCGTTTCACACATGAAGAGGAAAAATGTCCAAACGAGCGCCGAGCTCGACAATGAGGTTAGAAGCGCAGTGCGCTCGTTGTACTGTGATCATGTTTTTAGATGGAATCAGCTTTTATTCCACTTTAGTTGATTGTTTTTGGCTAGAATAAAAAGCACGTTTTCTGTTCGCTACAAGGTGGAAGAAGAAGAAAAGAAGAGAAAGGCGAAGAGGCCATCTTCGGAGGATGGGGTCGTCCGGCCGCTGGAGCTGTCCCGCGGGGAGCTCTACAAAGCCCCCACGCTGGAGGAGCTGAGCCGGCTGAAGGAGGCCGAGAGTCTGTTCCACTGCAGCTTGCTCAAGATGCAGGTGAGTCGGCGCGCCGAACAGCGGCCCTCCCCGCCGGCGTGACGCTGGCTGACCGTCCTGGCTTCTCCTCAGATGGAAGAGCTGCTGAAGGAGGTGGCGCTGAGCGAGCGCAGGAAGCGTCTGGCTGATTCCTTCGTGCAGCGGGTCACCGAACTGCTCCACGCCGTTCCCGAGACCCCCGTGACGGAGGTGAGGCTGCGGGACGGCTCTTCACTGAGCTGCATTGGACATTTAGTGCTGACGGTCCGTTTTCTTTCATAGGTCAGTGACTTGAGTTGGCTGTCGGTGGTCCGTGTTCCTTTTCTCCTGGTTCCCAACACTACGAAAGGAAAGTTCCACATGAAGCCGCCTGCCTCTGTGTCTCTGGTGGGCAGCTACCCTTTGGGCACCTGCATCAAGCCTCATGTCTCTGTGGATCTAATGGTCACTATTCCAGCTGTAAGTGGTCATTTTTTGCTCCGTTTAATAATCTGATTTCTGATGCGTAAATTACTTACCAGGCAACTGTTCTCCTAATCTGAGTTCTTCATGTCTGCTGACATAGCCTAAACACCAGTTTCCTCGCCTGCCCATAATAAACACGTTACATGCTTCTAAGTTGATTCCTATTCAGAAGGTTCACACGTCCATTTCATATGAGAATTATCATGAATGTACAATACAGACCAAAAGTTTGGACATGCCTTCTCATTCAATGTGTTTTCTTTATTTTCATGACCATTTACGTTGGTAGATTCTCACTGAAGGCATCAAAACTATGAATGAACACATGTGGAGTTATGTACTTAACAAAAAGTGGAGACCACAGTCACCGGACCTGAACCCAATCGAGATGGTTTGGGGTGAGTTGGACCACAGAGTGAAGGCAAAGGGGCCAACAAGTACTAAACACCTCTGGGAACTCCTTCAAGACTGTTTGAACCATTTCAGGTGACGACCTCTTGATGCTCATCAAGAGAATGCCAAGAGTGTGCAAGGCAGTAATCAGAGCAAAGGGCGGGTATTTAGAAGAAACTAGAATATAAAACATGTTCTCAGATATTTCACCTTTTTTTTTTTTTTTTTTTAAACTCCACATGTGTTCATTCATAGTTTTGATGCCTTCAGTGAGAATCTACCGACGTAAATGGTCATGAAAATAAAGAAAACACATGGAATGAGAAGGTGTGTCCAACTTTTGGCTTGGACTGTATTTATGTCGTCCTTATTTTTACGGATGCTTCTTGTCCATAAAAAGGCACATTGTAATATTTTGCATTTTTAGTTGGTTGAAAGTTTATTTTATTTTATTGTGCTACAAATTAGCTGTAATACAAGCAGCAATTCTTCATTTCCTGCCTTTTAGAGCGTTCTCCACCCAATGGATGCCATAAACCAGCGCTACCCACGCAAGAGGGCGCTCTACCTGGCAGGCCTGACTGAACACCTCTTAACATCTCCTGCGGTTGGAAAAGTACAATATTCTTGTCTCCATGGCAACCGACTTCGCCCCATCTTGCTAGTCACTCCTCCAGGTGGATATGAGTGTGATGCTGAACTGTTTACGTCCTCAGCACATGGACACATGTAATAGTAGTGCATGATTTCCAGGAAAAGATGCCGGCAGTTTGACACTGCGCATTCATCCATGTCCTCCACCGGACTTCCTGAAGCCCAGCCGCTTCCACCCTCAGAAGAATAATGTCCGCACAGATTGGTTCACTGGTCTGGAAGCATCACAGCCTGGTGTGTGTTTCTGAGTAACTTAATTATGCCAGAAATTCATAGTTTGGTATTTTGCATTTGTATAATTTATCACCTCTTATAATTTATTGCCTCTTACTCAGCCATCATCTATCAAATCAACTCTGAGGAGATTCTAGATATGTGCTTTTTTTTTTTTAATTTAAAAAAAAAAAATTTTGGTAACAGTTTGGCTTATTTGCTGTTGGGTGATAATTTTTTTAAATTATTTATTTTTCTCTCCCCCCCAGAGAGCAAGGAACCTGCCACCCCTCAATATAACTGCAGTGTCGTGGGTGACCACCTCCCTCAGGCCCATCTACAGTACCTTACTGCCTTCAGCGAGCAGTGCCCGGCCTTTAAAGATGGGGTGGCCCTGCTGAAAGTCTGGCTTAGACAGCGGGAGCTGGATCAGGTATCATGTCCATTCCTATTTGTCCTTAACAGGGGTGCCAAGTTATGTTCCTCTTCATCCTACAGGATTTTGCTGATAATATAATATTTCACAAATGCCAGGCAGTAATTTAAAGTGCCCAGCTTTACAGCACCATCTACAGGAATTGAGGTTGTAGTCACATGCTGATTCTCATCTTCTGACATCAATAAATATATCAATATTTTATGTTACTTTCACCAAATAAAATATCCCAATATATTGCTGTATCGATATAGCCCTAACTTCTAGTTATGTAGCTTAAATAGTTCAGTCACCCACAGAAGTATGGTACTGAGTTTGGACAGGAACAAGCACATGTGATGTAGTAGCACATGGAATATCCTTCGATGAATTTGTAGTTATTCACATTGATCTGTATTCGTTCCAGCTTCTTTTTCATTTGATGTACATGTGGTTTTTCTCCATCTTTAGGGAACAGGTTGTTTTGGAGGTTTTCTGGCCTCTATGTTATTGGCCCACCTTCTGTCCACACACAAAGTGAATCGTAGCATGACTGCGTATCAGCTTCTGAGGAACAGTCTGCACTTTCTGGGTGAGGCCATTTGAAATGTGTTTGTCACATGCATTGTTTTTCCACTGCATTCAGTTTTCTACACCTATATGATCCATTAACTGGTGTACCACAGACTACAGTTCATTCAAACCTGGCATTTTGATTGGCTGCATGGAATCCTCTGTGTGATTCCATTCCATAAAATCACACTGATGCTGCTGCTGACTTATATGAGAGATGAACTTTATCACTTAAATCAAGATAATTGTATGAATGTGACACGCATGGTGTCATTACAATGATCACCTTCAGCTGCTGTAGCTTCTCATTTGCATTTAAGGGCAGATGCCCTTACCGAGGGTACCTTACAATCAGTAGTGAAAGGGACAGTCCCCCTGGATACACTTAGGGTTTCAACCTGAGACTTCTGGTCTTCTGGTTCATAGGCGAGTGAATTAACCACACGCCGGTTCTCTTGACTGTTCTTTTTCTGCAGCCTCTACAGACCTCACGGAGAATGGAATCACACTGGCCAGAAATCCAGACTCAAAGGCGGTGAGTTGTGTCGACCAGGTCGGCTGTGTCTTGGAAGGATATTTATCCTTTTGCCTTGGGCTCACAATTCTCTACTCTCCAGCCTTCCATGGCAGACTTCCACAGCATGTTTCCTGTGGTGTTTGTGGATCACTCTGGACACCTGAATCTGTGTGCAGAAATGACTGCTTTCACATACAAAAGGGTGAGCAGAAACACTTCCACTTCGGTTTGCTTGTGTGGATGCAACGGAGGTTCTATTTATTCTAAAATGTGCTGTTTTCCCAACAGATCCAGCATGAAGCTTTACTGTCTGTTAAGGTCTGGGATGACCCAACGGTAGATGGTTTTCAGGCCCTGCTGATGACCCCCAAACCTCTCATCAGAACATATGACCACGTCTTCCAGTGAGTTAAGCACTCACCACCCTGTGGTGACTTGTTGAGCAGTTTTTCTTGATCTTTCCGAACTTCCTGATACAGCCATGTATTAGTGTGTGAGTTGGTTTTCTATTGCATTATTTAGAAAAGGGCTGTGTGTCTGGATGTCACGTGGAATAGAACAGATGCATTTTGTCCTATTTCTTAGCATATTCTATTAATAGATCAATTTATCTGTATTCAAATAAAATTCAAATGAGGCAAAGTCAAAATATGACCATAACAGAATATAAATATTAGGAGTTTTCGAAACTATCAATACAGCAATATATTGGGATATTTTTTGTATTGATACATGGACATCAAATATCAATATTTTTGTAAACAAGTTTGGTCCACCGGATGGTGCTGTTGAGTGTTTTCTTCATGAGGTCAGCAGAGATGAGAATCAACCACCACTACTGTAGATGCCGCTTGGTATTTACTGCTTGGCATTTCAGACCGATCTTGTATTTACAACAATGACAGTAAATGGTTCAGTTAAAAGGTCTGGCAGGGGCATTAGGATCTGCTCAGCTACCTGGCAGACATTTGCTTATTTCTGTATATCCAGAAGACACATTTGATGTTATCCAAGTGAGCAATGTGTGGGGACAGTACTTTGCTCAGCGGCACCTTGGCGGTTCGGGATTTGAAACCGCAACAGTCCAACTACGAGTCTACTTCCTTACCCGCTAGACTGCCATTGTTCCTATATGCTTTATCAGAGGATTAAAGGGGCAGTGGTGGCCTAGCGGTTAAGGAAGTGGCCCCGTAATCAGAAGGTTGCCGGTTCTAATCCCGACCCGCCAAGGTGCTACTGAGGTGCCACTGTGCAAAGCACCGTCCCCACACACTGCTCCCCGGGCGCCTGTCATGGCTGCCCACTGCTCACTCAGGATGATGGGTTAAATGCAGAGGACAAATTTCACTGTGTGCACCGTGTGCTGTGCTTCTGTGTATCACATGTAACAATCACTTCACTTTACTTTAAGGAAGAAATGTTTGCTATTGGAAATTTTTATGGAATCTTAGCAGATTAAACTGTCGTGTTAGTTTATTCGTTGGGAATTGTGTATAGACGCTTGTTCAAAGATACTTGTTGGCAATATTGTTTTATACTATTTCTACCTTACTACTTGTACTTCACTCTTTCATGCTTATTGTACTGGACTTCTGTCTTCAGACTTTGTGAGTTGGGAAAGCTGCAGTTGTCATGCAAGAAACTCGGCCTCATGAGTGAACTGATGGATCACAGCGGAAACTACGTCCTGGCAGCGCTACCTTTCATCCTGTCCCTCCTGCAACGTGGACTTGGACAGAGAGTCCAGCTGCTGGCCCACTCACTTCCCCTCAGCCCCGAGGTGAAGTTCCCTTTTGATCATTATGCTTTTCAGGTCCGTCTGAAGGACACTATCTCTAATGTGCGATGAAATCTGTTGTCAACCTTGTTCAGTGGCCGGTGGACCAGGACCCCCCGAAGCACATGAACCAGCCCCCCCTGTCCTTTGGCCTGCTGCTGCAACCCGAGCACGCTACCTCTGTGCTTGAGAGAGGACCCCCAGCCGACAGCCCCAAGGTTTGTATGCAGTCACAGAGTGCATAGGACAGGAGGACATGCTTACTTTTGTCTATAGGTGATTCAGTGCTGACCTATGACCTTAGAATGAAATGTTAAGGTGCCGTGGTTAAGTGTGAATATTTAAGGTGTCGTGTTATGCAGGGTTTGATTCTGAGTGTCATGCTGCTGTTTGTGTGTGTGTGTGTGTGTGTGTGTGTGTGTGTCTGCAGGCAGCCGAGTTTAGGGAACTGTGGGGTCCTCTGTCTGAGTTGAGACGCTTTCAGGATGGAGGCATTACAGAGGCGGTGCTGTGGTCTGCCACCTCCACCTGCCAGAAGAGGCTGGTACCCCAGCAGATCATCACTCATCTTCTGCAGCTGTCAGTCTTTCTTTAGTTGTGTAGAATTATGCATGCATACATATGATGTAGTCGTGGACAGCCGCACTGATCTATATAATTTTTTTTTCCTGTCACCCCACAGCCATGCATCAGTCCCTGCCTCCAGTGTCCGTTATGTTGGTGGACAGCTTGATTCTGTAATCAATTTGGGACAAGAGGTATTCAGAAAAATGATTGAATTGTCACAGTATTGTAAATGTAAAAATTACTATAAACACAAGTGTTACTGAGTTAGAATTACTCAGTAGTTACAGGGACAGTCCACCTGGAGACATTCAGGTTTAAGTGTCTTGCTCAGGGACCCAATGGTAGTAAATGGGGTTTGAACCTGTGTCAGGGTCACTGTTGAATGCAAACAGGTTTAATGTCACTGTGTGCTGTGCATCATAATGACTATCACAAAAAGGCCATGGTTGGTTGTTAGTTGCAAGCAATCAGTAGAATCAGTAGAAAACCTGTCAATCCTACTTGATATGACGTTAGCAAACATGCCCCTTGCATTGTTTGTTTTAGCACCATTAATACCAGTGCCAATGCAGTACCTTGCAAAAGTATTCTCACCTCTTGAGGTTCCCTTACAACTTGTAATTTAAAAGGAATTTTGGCTGGTTAGTACCTTTAATTTACACAACACAATTACCACTTTGCAGGCGCTCATTGATTTAATTTATTGTAAAACAAGAAATCTGACATAAAAAGAACCATGCATATCCATTCACCCTCTCCCAGAGCCAATACTTTGTTCAGACACCTTTTTGCAGCAATTACAGCTACAAGTCTCCACAAGCTTGGCACATTTATGTATTTATTTTTGTCAGTTTGCCATAGCGGAACTGCTCCAGCACCTTCAAGTGTGATTGGTGCTGCTTGACGTGACTATTTTTCTTGCTTTTATATTGGTCTTATTGGTCCCCCAATACTGTATCAGACGTCTCCAAAATTCAGCCTTGGTCCAGAATTACAGCCATTTATATCCACTCTCACAATGAGATTTCCCCAGGATGCACTGTTTTGGTGTCTGTAGCTTTAAATGCTAATGAGGAGGAGAGAGGCGGGATGAGGAGGAGAGCGGCCTATAGAAGTTGAGGGGGCATTCATGGAAATGAAGTAATCACCATTCACCAACCACAATGTTTGGCACAGACAGGAAGTTGTGCCAATATTTCTCCCGTGACTGAACTTAATAAATACATTTGAGAAACTGCTGTTAACCTTTCCCCTTATGAGGACATAATTCCAGACGGTGAAGCAGAATGAACAAAGCTCTCTTTACACCCATCACCATTTCTAGCCACTGCTGGACCACAGGCTAGGGGAACTCGTATTAATCTTAAATAATCTCACAAAGTGACATTTTATGATAAATCATTCTAGGTATTCCAGGACAGGAATGTTTAAACCAGTAGTGTTGCTTTATCAGTGTGGAGGTGAAATCTCTGGAAGGCACTGATTTTTCGCAATAATTTTTCTTGGTTTGGTGCAATTCATCTTTCTCTATTCTGACCATTTTTAGAATTATTAAAAACAAATTTTCCCCTTTTAACTTCATTATTCATTAACTTCATTAAAGTTTGGATCATATAATTTATGACCATCAGATGGCGCACTAATGCAAAACATGTATACATTTTTTCCTTTCATTCTCTGCCATCCTATTTTCTGAAAAGCAAATTAATTTTTGCTGCGTTTATTTAAAAAAAATCTGATCTTTGCGAATTTGTCAGTGTCCAAGGGATCCTACATTATTTCTCAATTAGCTGAATTTAATAGGTAAATAGTGTGATTCATCAGGCAATTCAGTTGAACAGAAAACCGACAGAACTACTGAGTGGAGCACAGTCATTATTATTATAGTAAACAAGGGAATATCTTCAAATTCCTATTGGGTGATTTGGGACCAGATTATTACTGGAACATGAATCACCGGGAAATGACTGACTGAGCCCGAACCAGACAGCACTTCTCAGGAGTAAGCATGTGTAAAATGAAGACGACACAACAGGCGTTAGTGCTGGTCTGTTAGCCTCAGATATGACTGTGTGTGTGTTTGGGGTTTCAGTTGTGCAGCACGGGTGAAGAGGAGAGTCTGAGGGTCATCCAGAACTATGATGACCTGAGCCGTAAACTGTGGCAGTTGGAGGATTTGCCCCTGTCAATCACGTCAGTGCAGGGAGCTCACCCCGCTCTACGATACACGCAGGTCAGTGTACACACACACACACACACACACACACACACAGAGTCTATATATGTGCTCGCAGCAAGGGCTGAACCCATCATTTTGGACTTGTTTTTACCACACTTCTCCAGCTCTGCCCAAAAAAAAAAAAAAAAAAAACATGGTCTGCTCTCAGAATGAAAATTTGAAAGAAATCTCCACCCCCGCAGGTTATTCCCCCTGTCCCTGTGAGAGTGGATTATGCCTGTTTCATCAAGGAGAAACCTTCCCATGCACTGCTGCCCCAGGAAGACAAGCCCTGTCCTGTCTACATCTGTCCCATCAAAGGTAGCCGAAACCCACCCATCCCCAAAACAAGTTGCAGCCGGCAAGAAGGTACAAACCTCTGTGTTGTGTTGTGTGTCTCTGCAGTGATCTGTCACTTGGAGGGCAGTGGAAAGTGGCCACACGACCACTTGGCCATTCGCCACGTTAAAGCCGCCTTCCACATCCGGCTGGGAGAGCTGCTGCACGCGGAGCACAGATACACCTGCAGGCCGTCCGCCACACACCTGGACGTGTGGAAGGTAGTTCAGAGCCCCAAACAAACAGTAAAAAGACTGGCTTTACTGTTCCATGCTGCGGCGCTGGAAAGAAGACGCTCACGCTCTCTTGTCCATTTTGCGTCGCTTCAGGACGGGCTGGTGTTTCGGATCGAGCTGGCGTACCACCGCGAGCCCCTGGTGCTGAGGGAGCTCATCAGCCCAGAGGGGCTGCAGCAGCAGAGGGATAATGCTGAGGCGCGAGCCCTAGAGCTGGAGATCCAGCATAAACCGCTGCTCACAAGCACGTTGCACGGGTAGGACACACACAGAGAGACGCGTTGAACCGGTGAGCCTGTTTTTGTGTGGAATGTGACCGCTGTGGACACATTGTTTATATCGGCCAGGCTCCAGCAGCAGCAGCCATGTTTCGGGACGGTGTGTCGGCTGGCGAAGCGCTGGCTGGCCGCTCAGCTCTTCAGTGCCGATCTGTCGGAAGAAGCAGCTGACCTGCTGGTGGCCTCACTATTCCTGCAGCCGGCACCCTTCACATCGCCATGGTAACAGGGCTTCCCTTACGTAGTCACCATGAATGCACACCCCATAAAACATAATCCCTCATAAATAACAAACAAAACTAAGCAAAATGACATGAGCCCCTTCCTCACAGTGTGGAGTTTACACACTGAAAGCAAAGCCACATGACCACATCCCAATATGTTGCTCCCCAGTCTCTTTTAACACAAACTCTTCATTCCCAGCAGACCCTGTTTTCTAAGATGTCAGCATGTTCAATGCTCTGGAAAAAGTATTCGCTCTTGAAATTATACATATTTTGTCACATTGCAACTAAAGATATGTATTTTCTCTGGATTTGATATAATTGGCCAGCACAAAGTAGCTCTTAATTGTGTCCAACCACCATTCCCTGCAATTACAGCTGCAATTATGTCACCACCAACGTTGAACATCTTTGCAAAATCGCTCCAACTCAGTCAGATTGGATTGAGAGAATTTTGTGTGAGCCGTTCTGAATATGCTTGGATGATTGTTTTGACTGCCATGTCCTGTGTGCTGGACTTTTCATTTTCTTAGGATTGATCGAACTGCTTTATGAGGTCTTCAAAGCTTTGGATATTTTTTATAACCTTATCTTGCTTAACTCTACCATGGTCTTCATGGACCGGTTTATTAATGTTCACGAATGTCTGAGGCCTTCAGAGATCAGATAAATTTTCTAATGATATTAAATTACACTCAGGTGGACTCTGTTTACTGATTTTGTGACTTCTGGAGGCAATTAATTGCATTTGGTTTTATTCGAGGCAACAGAGTAAAGCGTAATTGAATATAAACGGGCACCGTTCTGGTCAGTTTTTAGTTAGTTCACAATCGTGTGCTACTTTGTGCTTGTTTATCAAATCAAAATAAAATAATTTAACTGGGGTTGTAATGTCACTGTTTGTGTGTGTGGGGGAGAAAGGGCATGAATACTTTTTCAAGCCACTTTACCGCGTATGGCCAATTTTACTTTTCTTCTACTGCAGCTCCCCTCAGGTGGGCTTTCTGCGTTTTCTTCACCTGCTGTCCACTTTCGACTGGAAGAACAGTCCGTTGGTGGTCAACCTCAACAACCAGCTCTCTGGTAAGGCGCTACTGCCATCTTTCTACTTTCAGCGCCATATGCAGCCCCTGTGTGTGAGGGAGAGACACTGCTGATATCAAACCACAAAATTCACAACTTCTGCTTTTGGTTAGAGTAATTCAATAAATGTGGGACCCTCATGGGTTACATCTTCTCGCTTTCTATTCTCCCTTAATTAGTAACAAATTATGGTTAACTGTAATGACTGTGTGGCCCCACAAACACCATCTACCCACCCCTGCCCTGGAGCACAGATGCCGTTTTCCACTGTCTCAGTTCCAGCACTGAGATGAATCCGTGTGTACTGACTTGCCTGTGTCCTGACGTTACCCGAGAATTATTGCCTGCTGGCAGAGTTCCTGTTTGTGCCTGGTGTTTTGAAGTCCTTCTGACCTACTTTCAGCTGCTGAATACACTGAGATCAAGAACAATTTTGTCTCCACCCGGCAATCTCTCCCTGTCATGTTCATCGCCACGCCTACTGACAGGAAGCTCTCCATGTGGACCCAGGAGTCCCCATCAGTCCAGGTTCATCTCCAGCTCTTCATCTTTTTGTTGGTGTGGACTGGTTAATCCAGCATATAAAACATGGATTCATTCAAAATTGGAGGCTGTTTCTTAGTGTGTGTTCATTTATAGCACCACCCCACATGAAGGGTGGTATCAAAGTGTATAGTTGTCTTTGCCTGGCTTTAAAAATGTCAATTTTTGTTGGTTAAAGCCTGTGTAAGAACTGTTCTGAGCCCTATAGACTCTCCATCTGTTTATAAGAATGACCAGCATGTAGAAAGTTTTGGTTTGTGTGCGTTCTGTACAGATGCTGCAGCGTATGGTCATGGTGGCATCAGAGAGTCTGCGTGTTCTAGAAGCCCAGCTCATGGACCTCAAACAGCTGCAAGATGTGCGGGTACGCTGGCCCAGTAGGATTCACACCTCACAACCACGCAGTCCAACTAAAGATGAAAGTCATACCGGGTTTTACTGCACTCACTCCACGTAAAACATCTGTTTTAGGTTTCTACCTTGTATTACAACACCGTTCTAAAACTGGGCTTTTTCAGGGGCGCTGCATTGAAACGTATTTTCTTTTACCCAGTGTGTGAAACGTGTCTGTGCAATGCTCATTTGTCTTTTAATCTCCATATAGAACTGTTTAATGAACAAAATAAAGTAATATTGCCACATGGCCGGAGACTGAGATATTATCTGTGTTCTGCTCCCTGTAGGTGGTTTTCCGGCCACCCCTAGATGTGTATGACGTCTTGATCCATCTGAAAATTCAGCAGGTGCCCCTGGTCAGCTATGCTGTGGATCGGCCCAAAAAATTCCTCAGGCAGGGTACCAACCGAGGACCTGTGGCCGATCCTGGAGGATTCCTCCCGGTCATAGATTACAATCCAGTTAGCAAGTACCTAAAGGAGCTCAGAGTGAGTCGTGCATGTTTTTATATGTGTGGTAAAGTGAATATTATTGATTGTCTGGTTAAAATGGTACTTTTCAAGAGATTGAATATATGAAAAGCAGCAACCGAACAGTCAGATTTGTTGGTTTGAGAAGTTTAAGTATTATTTATTTATTTCATAAAGACCAGATTGTGATACTAATGAACTGATGCCCAATCATGTTTTACCCCCCCCCCCCACCTCCAGGACTCTTTTGGAGACATAGCCTTGTTTTTCTATGACGTCTATGGTGGCAAAGTGATCACAGTCCTTTGGAAACCACAAGCCTTTGAACCACAGCCCTTTAAGGTTTGTATTATTGAGGAATTTCCATATAAAGTAGTGTCATCAGGTTCTGGATTTTGTTCACCATTCCCAATTCAAAATGACTTGAAATCGCAATTTAATTTGCACCTGTACTGCACCTGAGACAAGTCTACAGACATCTTAACCATTAACTTGACACATGCATAGTCAGTAATTTGTTAAATCTTTACATCATAAAAGAATAAATAAAAAGTGGAATGGCTCTTTTTTTTTTTTTTTTTTTTTTTTTTTTTTTTTTCCCTCCCTTCTTCTTCCTCTCTCTTCACTCTACCATGCTCCTCTTCCATCTCTTTCCAGTCTCCTTCTTTTGTTTTTTATTGTTGCAGGCTTTATATTTCTGTATATATGCTGAGAGTTTGGTTGTGTAAATGTAGGCTTTTGAATGGTGGTTTGTTTATTAAGTATGTTAGTATTATTGTTGTCTTATTGGTGTGTGGGTATGGCTCTTTAATAATCTCAGCATATTTTCCCCTTCCTCATGTTTTTCTTGTCAGACATCCTTAATGAACGCTCGATGTGTGAAGGTTACAGATGAGAATGTCTGCACTGTTCCAAATGTGGACGCCATCCTACAAGATTTCTGCATCCTTGGGGAAGGACTTGTCCAAAATGTGGAGCCTCGAACAAAGACGTGGACTGTGTAACACAGCAGTAGCATGCAGTCATTTTCTGACGTCTGTGTTTTAGACACAGGCAGCCTGTAATAATGAGCTTTCATTTGAATTAAATAAGACTGACCCACATTCTTTTTGCGTTTTTAATCTGAAATTATATAGCTGTTAGGTTCAGCAGTGTTTCTACTTCAGAGACTTGTCCACATTGTTGACCTAAATATACAAATACTTGCCTTTCATAAGCACACTGTGAAAATGAAGCATAGTTTCAGGGTGTAATGGAACTGGGAGAACACAAAATTGCTTTCATGGTCACGGATGCCTTTCATTTTATTGCTTTTTATCTGTCTGGTCTTGGTGCAAATGCTGCTACCGCCATATCTCTTAGCGTATAGAAAGAACCAAAATCAACGTTGTCAGATTAAAATGTTGGGAGATCCATGGTCTAAAATGAAAAACATTGTAATGTATAAATATCTGAACCTGTATTGTACTGGAAAAAAAAAAAAACCCCAGCACAGAATCATAACCCAAACACAAAATTAAGTGTTTATTGTCTGTGCACATCTATACTGCTCAACACTTAACATCAAACTGTTCACTTAGGAAGCATCACTGCCAATCAATTTCACATGCTGTTGTGTAAATGGAATAGACAACAGGTGGAAATTATAGGCAATTAGCAAGACATCCCAAATAAAGGCGTGGTCCTGCAGGTGGTGACCACAGAACACGTCTCATTTCCTATACTTTCTGGCTGATGTTTTGGTAACTTTTGAAAGCTGGCGGTTCTTTCACTCTAGTGGTAGCATGAGATAGAGTCTACAACCCACACAAGTGGCTCAGGTGGTGCAGCTCATCCAGGATGGCACATCAATGCGAGCTGAGCAAGAAGGTTTGCTGTGTCTGTCAGTGTAGTGTCCAGAGCATGGAGGCACAACCAGGAGACGTGGAGGAGGCTGTAGGAGAACCAGCACCAGGACCACCATTTTCTGCCATTGTGCAAGAACGAACAGGAGGAGTGCTGCCAGAACCCTGAAAAATGACTTCCAGCAGGCCACAAATGTGCATGTGTTTGCTTAAACAGTCAGAGTCCGACTCTATGAGGGTGGTATGAGGGCTTGATGTCCACAGCTGGGGCTTGTGCTTACAGCCCAGAGAACAGAGATTGGCAAATTTTGCCATGTGCTCTTCACAGAGGAAAGGTTCACACTGAGAACATGTGACAGAGTGTGGAGACACCATAGAGAACATTCTGCCGTATCAGTAATAGTGTGGGGTGTCATTTCTTTGGGGGGCCGAACAAGCCTCCATGTGCTCGCCAGAGGTAACCTGACTGCTATTAGGTACCGAGATGAGAACCTCAGACACCTTGTGAGACCATATGATGGTACGGTTGGGTTCCTCCTAATGCAAGACCATGCTAGACCTCGTGGCTGGAGTGTGTCAGCAGTTCCTGCAAGACAAAGGCATTGATTCTATGGACTGGCCTGCCCTTTTCCCAGACCTGAATCCAATTGAGCAGATCTGGGACATCATATCTTGCTTCATCGATGAATGGCACATTGCACCACAGACTGTCCAGGAGTTGCTTTAGTCCAGGTCTTTGAGGATATCCCTCAGGAGAACATCCGCCACCTCATCAGGATCATGCCCAGGCGATATAGGGAGGTCATACAGGCACGTGGAGACCACACACATTACTGAGCCTCATTTTGACTTGTTTTAAGGACATTACATCAAAGTTGGATCAGCCTGTATTGTGTTTTTCCACTTTAATTTTGAGTATGGCTCCAAATCCAGACCGCAATAGGTTTATTTTTTGAGCAGTCTATTTAGTCACATGCAGTGGGGCAAAAAAGTATTAGGTAGCCACCAATTGAGCAAGTTGTCCCACTTAAAAAGTAATTCTTAAAAATATCATACTATGTGATCTCGATTTTTTTTCATTCTGTCTCTCACAATTGAAGTGTACCTATGATGAAAATTATAGACCTAGAGGCCAAATATATCATATGGTAAAGTTGTTTAATGTACCTGGCATTCTTTACAGCATTAATAAATATCTTTATGCAAAGCCATACATTGCTAAAAATTCAAAACAGATAAGTGATATTTCACCTCTTGCAAACACTTTCAAACTCCTGGGACAGGAGCTGTTTTTTTAACATACAAATGATTTACATGTCTCTTAACATGAAATGTTTGACTTTAACAGTATGTGTGCACCCAGCATTAATAATGTTAAATGACAGTTGACTGGTGTTTTAAAGCAGTTACTGCTGTTCATAGCAGACGCTATTCTAGGCTCATTGCAGTGAGGCACGACCCGTTCTCCTGGCATGCACCAAACCAGACTCATCAATCCAGACAGAGATGCATGATTCTAGAGTGGTGGCGTGCTTTACACCACCATATCTGACATTTTGCATTGCACTTGATGATGTACGACTTGGATGTAGCCACTTGGCTGTGGAAACCAATTCCAGGAAGCTCTTTGCCCGCCATTCTTGAGCTAATCTGAAGGCCACATGAAGTTTAGAGGTCTGTGGCTGTAGACTTGCACAGTGCTCCTCAGCACGCTCTAACCCCGCTCTATGATTTTAGCTGGCCTACATTGCTCTTCACCCCAATTGCTTCCATCTCTGTCAGTAAGAGTTACCCATGGAATATTTAGAGGACTGTATGCCTAGGTGCTTGATTTTACACAAATATAGCCATGGAAGTCCTAAATGTAGTTTTTTGGAGGGGTCAAATCATCTGCTTATATTACACCATCATTAAAAGGTTCGCGTTCTCTCTCCAGTTTATGTGCTAAGAAAACAGCCTGCATTGCATTAAAGAAATGCCTTTCCCATGGATCATTGATCTGTGTAATGCTGTATGGCCCAGGTCTTATTTCCATTCCTGTGGTACTTTTCATCAAACCAAAACCTCTATTTAAAAGCCCTTTAGCTGATTTGGGAATTTGAGATGTGGCAACGAACCTGAGCACTTGGATGTGTGTAGACTGGTTAGCCTTGTGTGTTATCATAAAATTATGCATAGCAACATAATATCTGCACAGAATATGAAGAATATGAACAGGAATAGAGTTGTAAACACAGTAAAAGTTGCTTTTTGAGAAGTTAGTATCTGATAACATCTTGCAGATGTAGTTGATGGCTGCCATACATCCCATGCTGCTAGGTAACAACCAACCCGAAATGCTGAATAAAAAGGGCTGCTGTGGGTTCATTTTAGTTTCGGTATTGTCCCCTGTAGGTGTGTCCCTGGTATGCATGATCATGTTTGGGCCTGCTTCCTCCTTCCTGTTTTGTCCATTTCCTCCTCCTATTTCATGGTGGATTTTTTTATGGGTTTGTGGTTTTTCAGTGAAAAACGAAAGAGCCGTGCAGCTTAAGATACTGTAGGTTCCAGCAGCTGAATCTTGATCTAAAAGTTTCAGAAGTCATACCAACTGTTAAGTTTATATGAATTTTTATGAAATATCCTTTTGGGCATGGATGTATGGTTTTTGAATGAACTACATTAACAGTTTATTTTGATTAAATATTGCAACATGCTATTTTTAGTCATGTATGTCAAACCCCACTTACTACTATTGTGTCCCTGAGCAAGACACTTAACCCTGGGTGTCTCCAGGGGGACTGTCCCTGTAACTACTGATTGTAAGTTGCTCTGGATAAGGGAGTCTGATAAATGCCATGAATGTAAAGTAAATAAGCCGTGGTATACAGGTGACAACACAGGTTGAAGGATAATGTTCGGCTTGAAAACACACTGTTTTGACTCAATTGAAATGCTTTCAATTAGCTTTTTTTATACATATGGACTTATTTATGACTTTATGGAGTGATAAAATAATTTTTTGTAAAGTCGGCCACTGGACATTTAGAAGTAACTGGACTGAACCTACTGTTAGTGGAACCCAACAAAAGAAAGTGAAATGTTACACAGAACTCTTGCACATTTTCACAGTCTTGATCTTCATGCTCCCATTCTTGTGAACCTGAGATCATTAATCCCTTTAAAGCTGGTACATCTTTTCTCTTAAACTAAAAAATGAACGGTTTAGATTTAGGCCAAGTTCCCTGATGATTGTCTACAGCGTGTAGTAGAATATCTTTGCCCGATATACCAGAACAGGCAAAACCTGTTTTTTGAATTTTTGACAATACAAGTTTTTTCTGAATGGAAATACACGTTCAGACTGGTGTCTTGTTGAAACAATATCACCAGGAATGCATTCTGTAATTAAAGATAGACGCTATGCATGATAAACTAATACACTAACAATATGTTTTCTTTTTCAAGGCCAGACAGTTTCTGATGTACCATTAATTTGTGGTCCACTTTAATTACATTTAAATTTATGCCATTTACAATTCCCTGATGAATGCCTTATCCAGAGCGCCTTACAACCAGGAGTTACAGGGACAGTCTGCCTGGAGACACTCAGGGTTAAGTGTCTTGCTCAGGGACACAATGATTGTAAGTGGGGTTTGAACCTATGACTTTGTGACCTATTGGTTCATGGACAAGGCTACTACCACCAAATTATTACAATCTTTACCTTAGTTGAATACATGCTTACAACTCTGTTTTTTGAAATGACCTCATCATTATTTCATGCACAATGATTCATGCATTTCAGTTAAAGATTATGTAAGAGTTCCAGGAAAAGCTCTGGTGAGAGGACGCAAACGGCTGGAAATATGATTTCACAATCAGGCTTCTTTTACTAAATTTTTTTGCATTGAAAGCATGCTAAATGAAGGCAGCTAAGTATTGTGCAATAAATTATGGTTAAGAACAAACCTGCTGGAATCAGGTCACCCTTTACACCCCATGGCTGAAATGAATTCTGAATGAATATGCTAAAAAAATATTTACAATAGTTATATTAAACAACTAAAGGGAAAAATTAAGAATGTCCTATTATTTTCACTTTTTGAAACTTTATGATGTCATAGTTACTGCTGTGACATGGGACTGAGACAAACAAATCTGTCATGAAGTGTTTGAGTGCACATGCATGCAAATGTAGAGTATGGTTGGAAGAAAAATGGCCCCTGGCCATTTCCTTCATCAGCCATCCTGGAGTGGAATGTGTGGATGACATTTACTGTGGGTTACTGACTTGTTTACCACTTCCTGCTCAGTGTCACACAGCAGAAGTCGTGTGCCCACACTGCTGTGTGATGAGGGAGGGTTCTGTCAGTGGTTTTGTGTGACTGTCTGCTGCTGCGGATAAATGCCAAGTGTATTAATGTGAAATATGGACCCATTTCTGCCAAACAAACCTTTTCATTTCTTGGTACCACTTCTATCATGGTCTGGGACAGAAGGCGCACGAGTAGACATCCCTGAGCTTGGAGGAGAAGCAGGCCGGTGGTGTTCAGCAAGGCGAGGAAGCTTGGGGTGGAGCAGGAGGACAGTGTGAGAGGGGGAGCGGGACCACAGCGCAGAGGGCAGCTCTGAGGTGGTGAAGGCTTAGCAGCAACGAGTATACAGAACAGTGAGCGAGTGATGGGTACGATGGCTGCTGAAAATGGTGTCATCATGCCCTTTATGGTTAAAACCAGGAGCTCACACTCTTCTCTTCTGCGAATGTATGTCACCACACCTTTCACAGAATCATTTCATTGTATACTCACCAGCTATTGTGAAACATTAAAACACTGCAGGGAGTTTCTAGCAGTCCTATAGATACCCTATAGACAGCTGATGTCACTCAGACATGCATAATAATGTTGTTAAATGGTCTATTAATGTTGCACCCTGTACAACTTAGGACTCTTGTCTTATAAGCCTGGTCTATGTCTGTCAGATCAATTTCCATTGCAAGATTAGAATATTAGTGGTTTATTTCAAGAATTATTGGTGAACTAATTAATCTGATGGTAGCGAACACTCGCCACATTATATTTCTAATATGGAGCCTTATGTGTCTTTACTGTGAGATACAAAGTCTGAGGAGATAAGACTGTAAAGTTCAGTCCTGCTCATTATAAGCCTCTCTGAGCCTGGAGAGAGTAGTTTCCTCCAATTCCAGTTCACTGAACTAGTAAAGTAAATCAGTTCATACAAATGAAAGTAGATATTTTTGGTACTTTCAAATAATGTGTTAAATAATTTTTTTAATTTGCATAATGAATGAGTTATTTTGATTTAAATCTACTTTTAATCAACATAAAACTGTTTCAGGCCTCAGTAGACATACTGTACAGTACCACCAGTAGATCTGTACCAGATCTGTAGATCTCTGATCATGCTGGTAGTTTGTTGAACTTCTGAGCCATAAACTTAATGTAAAGTGTCTTTACGTTATAGCTTTTATAATTAATTTCTTGTAGTTTTCTTTTTAGTTGCAGGTCTTCCTCGTGCCTCCAACAGAGCCCTGACCCATCAAGACCTGGAATCTATAAGATCTTTGAAGGTGTGCTGTGGCATCTTGTACCATGCTGTCTGTAAGGTGAGGTCGGACTTGTTTTTCCAGCACATCCCACAGAAGCTTGATTGGACTAAGGTCTGGACAAGTCAACACCTGGAACTCATGGTTGTGTCCATCAAAGCATTCTTGAACCATTTTTTGGGTGTGTCAGGGACATTATACTGCTGAAAGAGGCCACTGCCCTAAGGGAACATGCCAATTACACAGCAAAATTTCATCATATTTACTTGCTTCTCAACACATTGAACTTCATTTGAAGATGTGTAATTATTAATCTACAAAGCTCAGGTATCCTTTACTTTGTCTAAGTAAACTCAAGATTTAGTGAACTGATGTTTCCTAATGTTTCTGTATCACTCAGCTCAATGGAGCTCAGTGAAAGGTGCTCAGTCACTCGATCTAGGAACGTAAAGGAGACTCGCTTGGCAGATGTGATGGATTTATTTTGATATAAATATTACAATTCCCTTATGCCATTTATCAGATGCCCTTATCAAATTAGTAAAGTAGTATTTACAATTAGTAAATACCAAAAGATCTTAAAAATGATCAGTATTGCTGTAATATGTTATTATGGACGTTATTATTACTTGAATATGAAAGTGATTGTTTTTGTCATTGTCATTTTTGAAACACGATGAAATGTGTCCCCTGTACACCCTTAGTGAGCAGTGGGCAGCCAAGAAAGGCACCCAGGGAGCAGTGTGTGATGACAGTACCTTGATCAAGAGGACCTCAGTGACACCTTGGCAGGATTTGAACCCTTCAGTTATGAGTTTGCTACCTTGCCACCACTGCCCTTATTTCAGATATTCAGATATTTGACAACTGAGGATGTACAGAAAATGGATGGAAAGTGGATCCAAGAACTTTACAGGCTTGCCAATGAAATCCACCACAGAATTCTTGATAATGTGACTGTTATTTGAAGGGACAACAATAAGATACATCATGAAGTTGGGAACAGGTTGTGTGTTAAATATCTCTTGACTATCAGGGACATAATGATCTAGACTGAGGCATCAAATAACTAGCCATCTGATAAATTCAGTCCTTGTGTAGTTTAACAAATGTATGTTGGCTGTTACAGATAAAGAAAACTTTAATTATGTTGCAATTAAGGGTATGACACAGCTCCAATTAGATTTATCAGGTAATAGTTTCTGACAAGTGGTAACTTATCTCTGATTAATACAGTCCAATTAATACAGACTAATATCGCTGATTAATACAGACTAAATAAAAAGAACTGACCCTTTGAGTTAATGTTCGTGTTAGCTCTTTTTTATGCATGTAAATAGCAATAGAAAATGCTGCTCTGTAAAAAATAATTCACTCGTCTCAGTTTATGGTAAAACAGAACACTGAAAAAACTGAACTGAAAATCCACATGGTTCACGACTTGACTAGCTTGTAACCGCAACTGGTACAGGCAGGTGACATGGCAGGAAACAGACAGAGGACAATGGGACGTTTTAAATGCACAAAAACAAATGTCAGAACAATAGGAGGCAATCAGGGTTGACAGGACAACAACAACAACTGGGAGAGGAAGCCATATATGGATTTCCTAGAGGCGGGAACAAGGGGACAGTCGCATCTGTTCTCAGATCTGTATTCAATGCAAGACAAGCATTACAACATTTTGGGTGAATATCCAGACAGCATATCCAGCATAGAGCATCAACGATCAGATCACCCGACCTCACTGAACAAACCTTTTCGACACCTTTCTCATGGCAGAAAAATACATTAAAACTACTACTGCTTGTACAAAGCAGTAATCATATGTGTAGAGGCACGCCCTTCATGTGGAGAGAAGACTTGGACAAACAGATTGCATACTAAAAACTTGAAAACAGTTCTCAGAATGCAGACATTAAATAGCATTTAAGTAGATTTATTAAATGTGACGGTTCATTTCATTTAAAATAATACAGGTTTTAGTTGTATTTCAAATGTGTGGGTCAATTTAAGCCACAACAGGGTGGATGTGTTTTTTTCATGATAGAAGCATTTTTTTCTGCAATTTGGTATGTAAACAATTATGTATATGAAGGTATGCTGCCTGGACCTGAGAGAGTCTCAGTGTACAAATCCACTCAAAGGGAATTTATGACCAGATGCTGTTCAGATTATGAGGGCAGGAACAGAACGCCATGTGCGCCCCTGAGGGAGTGAGGAGCCTGAAATGAGCACGTTCACCCTTTTCCTGCACCTTGAATTGCGAAATACTCTGCTGTTGGTGGCCTTTCTGGACTTCTTACAACAAGCACCCTATGTACAGACAAAGAAGTAGGATCCAACAAGCAGGCATCCTGGAATAGGCTGGCATGCAGAGAGATTCCAGAGGGCAAATGATTGTCCTAAATTAGCATTCAGGTTAACGGTCCCATCTGTGTGCTGAAGAGGAACAGTATACATACTGGACATGTCTACCATGGTGTGGTATACATATTTCACAACATGTCTCTGGAAAAACAGATATTTACTACATTTGTAGGTTTTTGGAGCAGCGCTGCATACACATTTCCCCTATTTACTTATTTTCTTTCTTTATTTAGATCCAATTTGAAGCATTTTTGAGATACGTTGGGGAAGCATAAAAGGGCATATTAGATGTCAGACAGCAAACAAAGGAAATGGTGGGAACAGACAGGGAAAAAACAGAAACCAGTCGAACAGGTGAAAACCCTGGCATACAGAGTGAAAAAAATTGCGTCACACCTGTCTGAGTGATCCAGTGGCACCATCACTCTGGTGCACACCTACGTTTATTAGAGTCGGCGCTGCAGTACATGTCTCATGTCTTTCCTTCACAAATTGGGGTGTGCAATGAAGCCTTTTATTTTAAGGATTTGTTTGGTCTCTCAGGTTAATGAGAACATGTCCTCTGTTCTTCTTGTCACCAAGTTTGCTTCAACTACCGCCCTGCTTATCTAGAATCTCTGTCCAGTGTTGTCCAAAACAGTTCTAGTGTTCCACTTCTCCTTTATCTGTGGGACACCTTTGGGCATATTACTATTGTTAGACTGCACTCAGATGAATTGCATTGTCTATCTATACTTGATGTGCTTTTTTTCACCAGACAGGTAGGTAGGTAGGTATAAGCCGTAGACTCCAGAAATTTACCACAATTCACACAAAAGTTTATATCAATTTATCAGAATATCACCTATTGTTGACAGTTTTAATAAGGAAGAAATGTTGCTATGGTCAGTATATTACAGTGCAGAGTGTATCATGAAGAGTTTCCTACAGATTTACATTCAGATTGGCTGTTCAAATAAAATTATTAATTTAAAATAAAGTGCTTCTATAATGATTGGATGCACATATGCAATCTCATTTTCTTTCATTTGTGCGCATAGTGATGGTGGTGTTCACAACTTCTAGGTTATTAACACCACTACTTTCCTAAAAAACCTGGTTACTCCAAAGCAATATGAGTAGCCAAGAGTACATATGAGCAAGAAAACGAGGGAACAATAAATATATATCACAATCCACACTGCAGCCCTAATTCCTTCTAGTGGACTTTCTAAATCACTGTGTCATCATTTCAATAGCAAAATGGTATTTTGCTCATTTGGTTCCATTGACTTGAACACAGACTCCCAAATAATCCCAGCCATGTGATACGAATCTTCACCACAGTCACCAAACAGCTCAGCTCATCTGCCACGGATAAGGGTGCAACGCGTCACTTTATTTAGTGTATGGGGGCCAGTGGTCATGACTGAGGTCAATAGGACGACAGCTCTCTCGTGTTTTATGCTTTCCTTTGCCACTGCATGCCTTCTCTCTCCTGTTGTGTGTGTTATTCCTCCACATATGGCTCTGTTTTCAAAGGTGCCGTTAGGTCTGACCCGAAGCATTCCTTGGAAAATCACATAGTGGGATAGGTCCTCGTTACACTGGATCCTGACATCATTAGTGCAGCTTTCCAGCCCTCAGTGTCAGTTTCCTTCTTTCACATGTTGTTTTTGCTTTGATGTGCTGATAAGAACTGGCCGACAATAAGGAAAATCCATCTGGAATTCTCACACTGAAGTGAATGTCGTCATGGTCCAGTCAAATTTGGTGTTGCAATTCACAGGGACAGACAGATACCTGCAGAGCGTTGGCCCAACCTAAAGTAGGAGCATGCAAACTAAATAAAAAGCGGACATGTGATATGGCATCTGCGACACAGAAGAAAGAACACACACAGGCCAGCCTCATTCACACTTTGCAGGAACCTTCCCTTCAGGGCACCACAGGGCATCACAAGCTACTCATTCGGTTTCCGTCCGCTATCGTGTCGAATTAAGAATCCAGCACATTACACAGACAGATAACACAAACATCCCAGTTAGTGATCACACAGAAAAAGAAAAACACAGCAGCCCTGCCCATCCCACCACAGCGTGACAGCATTTCCATGAACAAAATCATTTTTCATCACATGTGGTTTGTACTAAAATTATAAAAAATGCGAATCAGATGTACTGAGCCGTGGGTGTAATCATCCACCAATTTATCATCAGACCAAGGTGCCACACGACCAGAGAAGAACAGCAGAGCGTTGGCCCAACCTCAGGCCCATAACAGGAGCATGCACACTAAAGAAAATGCCATGAGATGTGTTTGGGCTCTTCTGATTCAATAGACCATGCCATCAGAAACACCAATTAGCAAGATCTCCTGATCCAAAGAATGCTGTTCACCTAAAACTACAAACCAGTTCATTTCATTTTTCATCGCTCTTGCCCTATGTAAATATGATCTGATTTGCCATGTTTACTAGCTGCAGGAGAATAGTCTTGACTGTGCATGTTTTTCCGTGCAAGTGGGTGTGTAACAGAAACAGAGAGCGAGACAGAGAGAGGTGTGGTCTGTGTGTGTGTGAGAGTTTGGGCGGGATGTCGGTGAACTCTATAAGAGGATGGTCGCTGACTGTCTCTGCTCACATCTAGCTGAGTGTAACGGTACAGCATCAAGCAAATCTGCAGCCATGAGCAGGCAGAAGGCTTTCCTCAATAAGGTAGCACATTCCATCCACATTAAGAACAAGTTGCTCCGCCAGGGTCTAGCTGAATGTCTGGGCACGCTTATTTTGGTGGTAAGTGTCTTTTATTTGCTTTGTAAAAATTTAGACATCAGACTGTAACATAAAAAAGGGAAGTATTTTTCTTATTGTTAGGAAAATGTATATTTTTTCAAATCAAAAAACATTATTTATTTTGTCATTTTGAAACATTTTCATTTGTTGTTAGTTTGTATTTTCATACGAGAAAGGAAAGGAAAACAAAAAAATTTACAGAACATATTCTTCCTAATTTTTGCATTGTAAAATACAGTAAAAATTCTCAATTCCAATGTCAATACTAATCTAAATGTTTTGATGAGCACTTATAATAACACTTTTAATTATGCATATAATAGAAATAGCTAGATTTAAACATGTAAAAAAATGCATTCACAAATAAAGTGAAGAATTTTAACTATATATTTATTTATTTACAAACCAGAAATGTTTGTAAATAAAGAAAAAATTTGAAACTGAGACATGCATGCATAATTCTGTGATCAGCAGTGTTTCTAAGTTTTGCACCAGCTCTGGTGTAACGGAATGGCTTTTAGCTCACGGTTGTGTTTGCACACGTTTTACTGTACAATGGACCTGCTTATAATAATACCATTATTTTTACCATGCATAGGACCAAAGGTCAAGTGCAAAAAAACGATTGCGCTTGCATGGTCTGAACCGCAATGAGAGTCACACCAAAACAATCTCATTTTACAGAGTGTGCTGCCTCACCCTCATACATTTCTGCCAGTGGGTTGAGACCGGTGACTAACTGAGTAAACGAACAAATTGATAAGTAAAGACGCCTGGAATATGAATGTGTTTGTCCTGGGGGGGTGGTTGGGGGGTTGGGGGTGGTCCATCACTCAAGAACGTATCGGGTACCGGGAGCTTTATTTGTCACACAGAATGCCAGCTTTGAACTGTCAGACTTGTACAGTCCATCATTGTCCCTGAAGGTCACGCTGTGTCATGTACACCTGTCTCAGTGTGGAACTGACGAATGATTGACATGTATTCTGTCTTTTAGAGGTATAGATTGGCATTTGGTCCCACTCCCACATTTTATAAAAACAATGAGCAGAGATGCACACTTCAGGTGAAAATGTGCTCTTTCACATGCGTCAAATTGAAAAATAAATAAGATTATCAGTTCTGTATTACAGAATAGAGCAACAGACCTGTATTCGGTATCATTTCTCCATACTCAGTTTCAGAGCCACAATGTAAGTCCTTCATTCTTTGGCTCAGGTTTTAAAAGGGTGGGGGTTTGAGAAGTCATGCTGAGACGGCTACCCAAACAATTCTACCTGTGTGAATGTGCACAAGGCGTTCCTAGTACTCTAGTATATTAATACTGTATGTGGGTAGTCTGAATAATGCTTGGTCTCTAGCAAATGACCATCCAGTCATTAATCCATAGACACTGAAATAATTGTGGTTAGTAAATAATAAAGAGGAGCTGTCTATGGTGCTGATATCAAGAGATTATGACAGTCTCTTCAGCCTGGAATAGCCTTTGTTTTTGGGTTGAAGGCATTAAAAGTTTTATTGCTCCAAAAGATCAGGCAAGATGTGATATGTTATTTTTGAAATTTTGACAATGACGATGCAATACAGATTGTGCCACAACAAACATATGAATATATGTGTATGTATTTAATTCCAAGAAAGGAAGGATTTTAGCTTTGGTTTGAAGATCTTTAGTGACTCAGCTGTTCGAACATCTACTGGAAGTTCATTCCACCACCCATGACAGAGAAGAGTCAGAGTCTGTAGCCCATATTTCTTTCATTTACAATGTGAATGGGTCACTCCATGCTGATTTCAAGGATTTAAGGATATCCAAGGACTCCAGGTTTGCCCCACAGTCTAAACACATGCAGGTCGAGTGGATTGATTCTGTCTATATTGGTCCTAAGTTGTGAATATGTGCTGTTCAAACCACTTGATCAATTAGTCATGGAGAAAAGGAGCTCTGCCATTTTTTTCTTTAAAACAACGGACTTGACATAATGGGATATGATATCATTAACATTAGACACATTTAAAATGTAGTAATTCACAGAATTCCTATGGGGTCCACAAGATGGTTTGCATTCTCACTAAAGGGTCTTAAGGCTGTGATATTAAGCTTATTGTGTTCTCTTCTCCATGCAGATGTTTGGCTGTGGCTCTGTGGCCCAGGTGATACTAAGTGAAGGCTCCCATGGCAGGTTTCTCACAGTCAACCTGGCCTTTGGTTTTGCTGCCACTCTTGGAATCTTAGTGTGTGGTCAAATATCAGGTAAGCTTGTAGGTTTCTACTTAAATGGTGTTAATGTGTCTTGTCTACCCTAATTTGTGCTTTGTTGCATGTAATTAACCTGTATTTAAACCTTACCTTCCCTCAATTCTATGCTTGTGTAGCTTACTGTACAACTTAGACCTCACCTAGAAACTGTTTCATTTGGCTCTCATGTCTCATTTCTGTTATACTCACTATTAAAGTGGTGCAAGTGTGCCTCCCGTTACTTTCACGCTGGTGTGAAAGAAGCGACCAAAAGAAGATGCGCATCTGACAATGACTCACCAAAAAGAAACAAGGGTGATGGCTTCCTCCTCAACTTTGCAGTGTCTCAAGCTTGATGGACAGGATAGCGGGTCCAACCTCTCCGACGGTCCACTGTCAATGCACACTTGGGACAGTGAGCATGAACCTCTCCACTGTTCCCGTGACACTCCACAAGGTGTTTGTTGGCCAGTCCACGGTGTACTACACCATCCTGAGCTGAACTTCTCCTGGCGCTCTTGCAAGTTCCGAAACCAGGAGAGTGATTCTGGAGAAGAAAGTTCTTGGAGTCTTGGAAGTTCACAGATCTGCCTGTTCGCTTCCAGCCAACGGAGGAGGACCACGATGACTCCAAGGCTGGAACAGCCTGCCGTGCATCTGCCTGGGGTGGTTCTTCAGTTGCATTCCCATCTCCCCTTGCCTAGTTCCCCAGTGTTATGCTTTTAAAGCTATGGTGTCCCTGGTCAACATGTAGCTCACTGTTGGTTAGTTGTTCACATCCAACTTAGATCTCACCTACAAAGTGTTTCCTATATGTTTTGGCCCTTGCGTCGCTTTTCTGTTATTCTCATTATTAAAGTCACTATTTCGTGCTAGTGCCTCTTGTTACTTAATGTGACCCTATGCAGGGTCATTCAGCATGTACATTGGCATAATAAGGGCGTATGATAAATGCTGTAAATGTAATACAACTAACAAAAGATCCGTTCTACAAATGATCCATTGCAATGAGTAGTTAATTGGTTGTAGGCCTCCTGAACAGGAAGTTATAACTGTTGTAATATGTAACAGTTATAATATGTAGAATGCTACCAGACCATTAAATATCTTAGTTATTATTTTTTTTCTAACTTTTCAAAAAGATAGAAGATAGAGAAAGTGTTGGCAATAAAAGGAATAAGCTCTATTTAAAATGTATGTTTGCTGTATGCTATTCGGGCTGTATTTTGAGAGCATGTAATGTCAAACCAATTAATAACTGCTCTTCATTTCAGGTGGGCATCTCAACCCTGCTGTGACATTTGCTCTCTGTCTTCTGGGAAGAGACAAATGGAGAAAATTCCCAGTGTATTTCCTCTTCCAAACTCTGGGTGCCTTCTTAGGGGCTGGTATCATCTATGGCCTGTACTTTGGTAAGTGTGAACACGTAGTATAAATGGACAGAGCTCAGCTCTCTTCATCAATGAATACCTCTAGAAAATGGTAGTATCCTTTGGAGCTTCTTACTGCAGGTCATCAGCATTTGCTCGTTGTTCCCATCAGATGCTTTGTGGAACTTTGCGGGAATTGATGGACTGGTTGTTGATGGGAACAAATCCACTGCAGGAATTTTTGCTACATACCCTGCAGCACATCTTTCCCTTGTCAATGGCTTCTTCGACCAGGTCAGACAAACTTTCAACAAACCTTCAGTTTTCCAGTTTTTCAGCTCTTGAAGTAGTAAGAATATATGCTGCTGTTTGTTTAATTTTTTTTTTATTCTACTTTCTCCTGTAGCTTATTGGAACAGCGGCTCTGGTTGTTTGTGTCCTTGCCATTGTGGACCCATATAACAACCCCATCCCTCAAGGACTGGAAGCATTCACCGTTGGCTTTGTTGTTTTGGTGGTTGGTCTGTCTATGGGTTTGAATTCAGGCTATGCTGTTAACCCCGCCCGTGACTTTGGACCACGCCTGTTTACAGCTATTGCCGGTTGGGGCGGTGAAGTCTTCACGTAAGATACCACCTTCTTTGGAATACCAAAAATGTCAACATTTAGTCACAGTAGCCTCAAATGTTACTCTTGGCTTGCCAGTTACAATCCTGTTTATCTGGATGTAGGAAGTAATTTTTTAAAATTACATTGAGCTATGTTATTTTTCCTAATTATTAAATTTTTTTGTGGTTTTACAGGAACAGAAATGGTTGGTTCTTGGTGCCCATCTTTGCTCCCTTCCTGGGCTCCTTTGTTGGTGCGTTGGTTTACCAGCTGATGGTCGGTTTCCATACAGAGGCTGAAGCACAAACCGCCAAAAGGAACACTGAAGAGAATGTTAAGCTAAAGGATGTCCGTAGTGCTGATGGCAAAGATTAGCTTGGCTGAAACTGTCTCTCCATCAGACACAAGTGCCCTAGCTAGTTGTAGTCGATCATGCCCGTAAAGACCATACACCCTCACATATGCAGTGAATCTCCAAAGTCTACACACTCAACAAACCTCATTTCCTTTATCATAGATAACTTTGCTTCTGTTGTCTTTCTGTGTCTTTCTGTTTAAGGTTAAAATTGAAATGAAAAGTGCCTTAGGGAAATCTTTATCAGCTCATAATTCCAACAATTCTAAGACAGTATTGCATATTTTGAAGCATTGGTGTGTGTAAATAACTGCACTGTATAGGAGTAGCAATTAGGGTTTCTTCAGAACTGACCCAAATTCTGAGATACAATTCTGAATTAGGGAAGTTGCAATGTTTAAGACTTAATTGGATCATGTATGTCAGTGATTCTCATTCCTTCCAGAAGGTTTCTATTCCAGTCAGGAAGAGTCAATCTGATGAGCCTTAAACCTAACTGTGCCATGTGGGAGACTGAGAGGTCAGTCATCCTGTCTGGACATATCCTGTCTGGACACATTCCAGGGTTAGGAACCAATCTAACATCTAATTTCAGCACGAAATATCACACTCAATGTTCATTATAATAATAATACAAAATCAAGGTCAAATTTGTAGTTCTCCAACACACGCTCAATAAATATTCCTTTTGTTTATACTTAAGTGAAAATGAACATATATAGATTTGTATAACTACACACAGACTAATCCATTGGGCTAATCGTTGTGCAAATACAGTCCCAGCATTACAGGTAAATCTGCTGTTTGAGGGTTTGGCAATTTGTCGTGATTTCCCTCAAGACTCACATCACGCACATGAAATGTCACATAGCTTTAATGATATGGAGGAATGTCTGTGACGAGCTTTGCTGTACTGCTGAAGTGTTTTTTCCTATTGTGTTGTGTACTGGGCTTTGACCCAGGGATGTGTTTTGTATCACAATAAAAGCTTTTTTTTTTATTATTCTTGTGTAAGTGTGGGTGGAGCCGTGCACAAGGGATAGAGTTTCAGGACTTGTTTTTTGCTTTCACGCAGCTTTCCTGGTCTTTACATTTAATGCACCATGTTGTCCAACTTTCTCTCAAGAGGCGTCGCCTCTCAAATTCCCTCCTGATGTTCACATTATGCTGTGTGTCTCAAAGGCAGCCCTTTATTACAGCACATTAACCACTAATTCCCTCCTACAAAGACCATGGCACTCTGGTGCCTTGTCTGCTTTAGAAACTTCAGCGGAGCTTACAGCTCCATACGCAAAAAATCACCTACAGTCACGGCAGGAGGAGTGGTGGGTGGGGGCCGTAGGTGGGTGTCATCTGGCTGTTTAATGTCTGGGCAGATCAGGCATGTCTGAGCAGAAATGTTTTCATCATCCTTTCACTCCGTGCTGGAACACCTCACCTGTTTGTCTGTGGTTTTTGCCCACATGGCGAGACTGGACTTGTCAAACAAGTTGAAACAAAACGAAAAGCTTTCGAATCAGATAAGGCCCTGATACCTGAGATTAAAAAGACACAGCTATTAAGAAGTGGGAGGAGCGAGCATCTGAATTCAACGAAAGTCAGCTTCCTCAAAGACCTTTGCATATCTTCATGAAATTCCAATTTTGTATAAAACTTTGGGGACACATGTTTGCTTGTGTCCTGAGTGTCCAAATTCTTTCATTTGTTTTATGAGACAAATGCATCTTCTGCATGCACACCACAAGTCATGCACCATTCCTGGGTTTAGTTAGCTATGTAGACGAGAATTCAGCTAACTGCTAAACCTTACACTCAACCACAAGATCAAAACAGTGAGAACAAAAGCGAACGCTGACGTTGACAGGAAAGGCAGATCTGTTCAGTGTCAGCATGTGGTTCCACTTAATAAATTTCAATAAATTATTAAATAAATGAATAACACATGAATAAAACAAACAGGTTCTACATAGCAGGGAGTGGAGGAACGTGTTCATAAATGAAAACAAAAATCACATTGCACTGCAACATGTGTCTTTTTATGTAAAAAAAAAGATCTATGATGGAACATTTAATATTTAAACATAAACCACCCTGTGGTTTATATTAGAGCACACAGTGCTCTATTGTCATTTTAGAGGAACAGGCTGATATGAAATGTTCATCAGTCCATGCCTTAGACCACTGCATGATATGGCTATGAATGGTGATGGTGAATACAGATTTGAATTTTGTTCATTCTCCCTGCAGAAGAAGCTGTGCAGGCCTGTTCCATCTGAAATTATTTAGATATCATTAGCTAAATAAATGCTTGATTAATGTATGAATGAAAGTAGATGACATGCAACACTGTGCAAGATGACTGTGCTTCAACCAAAACTACACTTATATCTATAAACTACAACATGAAATAACAGAATAAGCATAAATATGCTTAATCTGTTATTTCATGCTGTAGTTTATAGATTTAAGTGTGTCTAAGACACATTAAAGCAAAAAGGAAATGCAGTTGTGTTCTCAGTGCACATCTGGAACCCATGTCCGTGAGAAGGTCTTCACTAAGAAATGCTCTTGTTGGGCGGTTTGCATGCTTGTGGAAGAATAAGAGATGCAAACAATTAAGGCTTGGAGAGTACGTCTGCAAAATGCTTACAGCTTTGAGGAATTTCCCATGAGGCTATTTAAAAAACTTACGACCGTGATGTTCTTCTGGAAGGCAGGCCTTACAAAACACAGAAACACAGAACCCTCTTGTTTCTGTTTAGTGCGTTGCTGAGCACATTTGCATCCAGACAAATAAATCACATTACGCTTGTGTTCAACCTCCTCAAAGAAACGTATTTTTCTGCTGGATCTCACGAGTTAGGTGCCCAACATCGTGGCAGGATGTGTAGTTAGTACACTCCCAGGAGTAGGAGCCAGGAGGAGCCAGGAAGAAGCTGAGAAAAAGTTGCTGTTCACTCTAAAGAGAAACATTTTTCTTCGTAACCGATGGCTGCCTGGAACAGATTATCTTAAGTCCAGAAGAAGAAGCAAGGCCGCGTAGAAGCAAAGAATCCCACTAAACTGAACCACTAATGCAGGCATTCATGCCCTGAGCCAATCAGAACTCTTTATTTATTCAGCTGATGTCATGTTAGAGACATGCTTCAATGATCAAACATAACGCACAACAAAAGCTGGTTTTTGGTAGAAGCATAAAACCAACTTGCACAATGTACAGTACTGTAACACATGTAGTGATTACACATATTTATGGAAAAAAAAAATTCAGAAAAATTGTTGCTATCTAGAGATGTGATACAATTCAAATCCCACTTACTACCATTGTGTCCCTGAGCAAGACACTTAACCCTGAGTGTCTTCAGGGGGACTGTCCCTGTCACTACTGATTGTAAGTGACTTTGCATAAGGGCGTCTAAAAAACGCCGTAAATGTAAAACCTTATTGTATTTCTGCTGTGTAACTTTTTGTCTCTTTCTCTATACATATAATGTCATTATTTAATTCTGCAACAAACAGATGAGGTGAATTAATATTTGATCAATATTTTACAGGGTTTTTATGTTAACAAAACTGATTACACTACTTGTTTAGTGATTTTGCAAAGAACTGTATGTGTGAAAAAGTGAATTGCAACATAACTAAAAACACAAGCAGGAGTAAGATGAATTCCATATACTAGTGGCGATGTGCAGCTGTGTGACGTAGTGCTGAATTTCACAGAACACGATCGGTCTCCATCCTCTTCCCCACCCCTCATCCCCGTGGCGTGATATCATCTACAACGTCCGCATAGCAGCTTCATTTCCTGGTGCGTTTCAAGGGAAAGGGCAGGGCACGACATCCTTGTGTTGCAATTATCGGCTCCTGGCTTGGTTGCCAGTAGGTAATGAGCGAGACATCAACAAAAACACAGCGGGCTGGGAGTCTGCAGACTGGAGTGGCCTGACTGGATTTTCTTCGCTGGCTGTAGGAGCGGAGGAGCTGCACCTGAAGGCAAAAGTCTGAAGGAAGACATGCCCATTTTCATAACTTCATAAACCTGCTCTCCACTTGTTGACACATGTCTTGTGTGTATAACTCAACCGTAATATTGAACTTGTTTCTTTTCTTTTATTAAAAAAATATCAGTGGAAAATGTGATACAGACACACAAAATCCAGCACTGACATCTACTGCAGAAAACACTATTAAACCACTCATAAATCGTGGTATTTTGTTTTGAATGGATTTTTGTGAATGTGCTTTATCTATACCAGTGTTTGAATATGAGTCGACATATGGGTGGCACTCCTGTTGGCTCTGACACGTTCTATAGGTGGGCGTCACTGTCAAATGGTCTGAGAAGTCCTGGTTTACATAGTCCCTCCACCCAAGCATGCACACGCATGTCCAAAAATGCAGGTGCGCAGCAGCGTGTCCTGACACAGCACAGGAACTCACTCCTGCCATCTCATCATATGCATGCAGAGCAGGGAATATGGGTCCCAACATGTCATGGAGCCTGTTGTTCGTCATGGTATGGAAGGCGTCAAGATTTCCAGAAGGTGACCTTCTACACTTAGTGTATGCAAAAAGGAATGCCATTTATTGAGAGGTATGCAGATGAAAAAGGCAGCCAGTGCTATATTAGATTACAGTATTATATGTACTAATATTACAGAATAACTTGCACCATAAATTAACTTGCAAGCAGATTAAGATTAAAACTAACAAAAGAAACAAAAAATATGGCAAGTTCTATTAAAGATGAGTAAATTATATTATATTTCTTAAACGGACTCCACTGTTAGCATGGGTATGCACACACACACACACTCACACACACACACAGAGCCCACTGAGCTTTCAACATCTGACTACAGATTCCGCTGGCTTACCCATGATCCACTTTTTGTTAGAGTACAGAATTCTCAAAGCAGCGCAGGAATTTGGTTTATGAGTGTTTGTTCGAAAAGCCCTTCAATATAACGTTTGAGGAGTGAGTGAGTGTTCACCCTAAAAATAACTCTAGAAGGGTCTTGGGGTTGGTCTGCATTAGAATTTCACAGAGCGATGTGGTTTTATCGTGCATCACTCACAAATAAACACATCCCTTCCAGCGGCACGAGCAGCTCAGTTGGTGGAGCACAGGCCGGAGTCGAAAAGTGGCGTGACGGTGCCGTCTTTCCACTCAATCAGGATCTCCCCTCGCTGCAGGCTGGGCGAGCGGTGGGGCGCCACTGGACTCTTGGTGAGGGGAGTCCGATCATGGGGCACAGGCGAAGCAGTGGTCCGGGTGCAGGGCTTCAGAAGAACCACTTTTTTCCCCCTGAGATGAGAAAGACGCGTGGACCAACACTCCTCGGCTACACATCTACAGAACTGCGGAGTTCAGACTCACCTGTTGTGGTAAATGTTGAGAACCAGGATGACCAGGCCCAGGAGCAGAGCGAGGGAGCTCAGAACCACCATGGCTACCTGCCAGCCCACTCCTGTCCAACACAGACGTCAGTGATACTGAAAACCAGCTACATCAGACATGGCAGGTCCTCTGCTGCCACCTTATGGAGACAATTCATCTCCATATCGCCGCTTTATTACGATTAGAACATTGCCCTGGAGAAAATAAGTTCATATTCAACATGGTGAATTGCTGATTAGATGATCGGTTGAACAGAATCGCACCAAACCTCCAACAATTCTATTTAGTTAATCCTATGAAGTTAACACTTACAGTATTAGACTCTTTATCATTTAATAACAATGGTTGTTCTGCCTTTTTTTTAACAATACCTGATAACTGAAAGACATCACGTACAGCAATTTAATTAGGTGATATGTTTATTTCCATTTTTGATTCAAATCTGATCATTAGTTTAGTGAGTATTGGTTTATGTGGGATTCTGGCTAAATATTCCACAATGCACATTTTGTCATTTTGTAAACTTGATTGATTCCTTCACCTTTCTTAGTACTTTTCTTTAGACTTTGGTGAAGTTTTGTTGATGTGCTTCATATAATAATTGAATTCACCCACCATAATCTGTTGTGAAGGAAGTGAGGGTGGGCTGCTCGGGGTTCACATTTTCCCAAGGTTGGACAGTCACCAGGACGTCACCCTCAGCTGCTGTAATCGGAAGACATTATGCCTGTCAGGGGGAAATGTGAGCGTAGCAGAACTGTCTGGGTCACTGAAACTTGTAAACGCACACTATTTCATTTATACACACACACACTCAGTGTCATTAGATACATGCAGATACTTTCCTAGTTGTGTCAGTAAAAGTAGAAAGTATTTAAAATAAATACATATTCATCTTAGACAATGTTTTTCTAGAAAGCAGAGATCTGTTTCACCTCTGTGTTCATGCTCTCACTACATCCCTGCTAACATCCGTCATATTTTCAGACCATAAAACCCATATAATAAATTTGTGCCACCCGCCAGCAAGAATAAACCAACATTTACTGTCAGATGAATTTACAGATTTACAGAAATAAACAGATAGAATTAGGGCTGAACGACATATCGAACCCAAACCGGAATCGTGATTTGAATCTGCTCCATCGGTTAATATCAGGGTTGCTGTAGGACACATGCGCAGACATGCTGGCTTGCTGGAGACGTCAGTGGGCGAGAGGCTGGATCGCTGGTGACGCCCTGGGGCATCGGGGAGGCAGGCCGATGGGAGGTCGGGATCCCTCCCCTCCTAACATGCGTACAGATACACCCCCTGGCAAGATGATAACGTGGTGTTGCAGGTCTCTAATCTTAGAGACCGATAAGATCAGCTTTTCCTCCATTCCCGCTTTGTGTTCGTCTGTATTTCGAACGTGCGAACGTCCTATTCGGCGCAGCGCAAAGCCCTAACCGTAATGCATGAGCGCATGCATGCAACCCCGGAACCAAACTCTGAACTGACAGCCACTCTTGCACCATGCAGCCGCAGAAGATAATGGGTCTCGGAGCAAGGGTCGTCTCCCACATCAGTCATCCTCATCCTTCCTCTCAGGAGTCTCTCTATTGCAGGGTTATGGAAAAGCGAGTTTGATCTGCGTTTTCAGGCAAGGTGACCAGATACTTACTGAGATTGAGATGAGTCGGAAACGTCGTATGTGTCTGGATGGTTGTCAGGTGAGGTTGCTGAGGACGGTGCTGCTTACTGTCACCACTACCAGCATTGCTGCACACTGTATCATTGTCCAGAGTTCTCCACTTGCTGGCCCGCCCACGATCCCTGGACAGGAAGATCCTGTGGGAGTCAGGCCTGGCGCTGAGGTGGAGGCCAGTCCCCCGCAGTGTCAAGTGGCCTTTCTTTGAGCAGCTCCACATCTGCCCTTCACTCCGGTCCTGACAGATGTGCAGCTGGACCGCCTCGTGCTCCTGCCCCCCTGGGGCACTCAGGCATTCTCCATTCAGCATGCTGCTGAGAGAGCCGCTCTCTGGATGCCACTCCCACTCCTGATGGGCGTAGCCTGGCTGGCAGTCCCGTAACATCACGGCAGCCTGGCTCTGGTCCCTCTTCACCCCAACACACTTCCATAGCTGCTCGTTCCTGAGGATCAGGCCCGCTGCAGGACCTGGGAGAAGAAACTGGGGGTAGTACACTGTCACAAGTAGACTTGGGGACAGGACTCTGAGTACAGAGTGTGCTGACAGGTAAACAACCAACTTGGATGAAACTTTCATTCTGGAACTTAAAGCCAGATGGCAACACATCCTTGTCAAAGGAGGGATATGAATGCAAAAGTTAAATAGATAAGTACATCACTGAATAATAAATGTCAGTAATTTTATAATTTTAGGCAATGATGCAGCTGATTCTGACCTTCGACCCCTTCAACCTCTGCAGCAATACTGAAGGCACTCATATATCTATTTTCAAAAAATTATCTTGGCCACTTTTGTTCTTTGTCAGATTTCATAGTTTGTAATAAGGATATGAAAAAAGGTGAATTAGTTAAGAAAGGGGGAAAAAATAAAACGTAAAATAAAATGTAAAAATAATAAATAATGATAATTAAACTGTGAAATACTTTTATGTAAATAATACGTTTACCTGTAATATTCAGTTCATAAGGACTCAAAAACTCAAAATCTTGAATGAAAATCATTTTCATAAAAATTAAAAGATTTTAATGCCACGAAGAACAAGTGTTCTGTGACTGATATTATTCCAGTTTCCTCTCTCCTCATCTATCGTCATTGTTGAGCTTTTTATGTCGCACTGCTCTGATCGCTAACCATGTTACTGCATTAATCCATAAGTAGTCTCACCACCACGTCATATTAATACACACAACTAATAATAAAACACATGCAGGAGAAAGGTTTTTGAGTCTAAGTCTTATTTTCAGTGGAGCTCTGATTTGCTGGGCGCAGCAAAAGACTGCGCATCATGTACACACGCCTTACAAAACAATTTGGTCTGAAAGTGGCTTAATGACATAAAGCGGTTTTTGGTGGCCTGTTTTAGTCTTTCCGTCGAGCTGTCGTTTTAGTCCAGATGTCCAGACTCGTTTTAGTCTAGTAAAGTTTCAGTCGCGTTTTAAGTCTTATTTTAGTCAGAATTATCCATTAATATTTTGTTCTAGTTTTAGTTAACAAGAATTGAAGACATTTAAGTATAATTTTAGTCAATGAAATGTGTATTTTAATCTAGTATAGTACAAATACCTAGAACAGACAAAAGCAACATTTTCTTTTAGTAAAACCCACTTCATAATTAAAACAAGGTTATGGACCCTGCGGCACATTTGTTGATGCACCCCCAAATAGCAGGTAAAGTTCTGAAGACGGGTAAGAGTGTGATTGTAAAAGTTCGGGCTATAGACATTCTCTAATGGCAGTCAAGTTGTCATTGTTTGTGTCAAACAATTTAGGAATTTGTTGTAACTTTAAAATAGAAGATGACTGAATTTGTACTTGAAGAGACAATACTGCCATTTGATTGGCTATTGACTAGGCCCTTTTTTGATTGGCTGGTAAAGTAACAGGTTCTAAGACCCAGGGGAGATGCACTTGTTTCATATTGAGGCGCTACTGTGATGATGGGAGATACAGGAAAGATGAAATAACGTCGTCTCGTCGTCGACGCAAATGAAGAAACATTTTTAAAATAGATTTCATCTTGTAAACCATATTTAGTCTCAATTTAATTAGTCAACACGATAGATTTCATTATAGTTATCGTCATATGACCAGCACTGACGTCTCGTCTTCATCACCTCAAAAATAGTTCTTAGTCTTAAAGTCATAAGTTTGTCCTCTCAGAAGTTCTCATGACCTATTTAAAAATTGTATAAAACTCCCAGCTGACCGGCATTCGACTGAAAAGTGTGTAACTGAATATTTATTGAAGGGTCCCTTCATATTTGCTATCACAACTTCGTGCAACAGCCCCGAAACCCTGATTAATACAGTTTGCTTAATTAAAAACGCATGCAAATGATTGTTCTTACCGTGAAAAAGCAGTGTGATGAGCATGGAAGCAACAGTCTGCCACATTCTCTCCGTCAGCACGTCTTCTGCTGCTTTTAATTTGTTTGCAGACGTTCCTTACTGGCTGCAGTTGCTTCAGGGCTCGTAGGCAGTTTGTAGGATAAGTGGGGAGCGTGGACGAGCTCAGAATACTAAACATGAGGTTAGAATAGAGCTGAATAGCAATAAATTATACCTGCTACAAAAGCAACACATTCCTCGGGCTAACCAGTTCCCTTCCTGCATTACAGATGGGAGAAGGTGGTGCAGAACCCCAAATACACCACATATATATACACATATACAGAAACAGAAAGTAAACCTCCAGGGATGCCTGCCTAACCTCAGTAATAATAACAGCTGCTGTCTTATTGAGTTAGACAATAAACCAGAGAGCCCCAGACGATCTAATACCGTCTTGTATTTAAACAAATTATTAAATTGCAGCTCCGATTTGGAAACTTCACGAGCGTCACCTGATGCGCGTGTGACGTTTGACGCACGCGCAGCGTCACCGCCGAGGTGGAATTAGCGCCTCAGTCGAATTATCGGTTCCACCTTAAATCCTGCTCCGCGACTGCAATACTACAATGTCGCCGGTAGAGGGGGGGATTTAACGAGGCGCGTCTACAGATGCTCTGGGCACTAAAATGGAATCAGTACGGTCAGTACAGGCCAAAAGTTTGGACACACCTTCTCATTCAATGTGTTTTCTTTATTTTCATGCCCATTTAGATTCTCACTGAAGGCATCAAAACTATGAATGAACACATGTAGAGTTATGTACTTGGCCTCCACAGTCACCGGACCTGAACCCAATGAACATACTTATGAATAGATAATGTTTAAGACCAACTGTTTTTTTTTACACAATGAACAATGCTTTTTTAATATTCTTTTTTAGAAAAATAATAATTCTATTCATATGTATGTGGATTGTTAAAATACGTCTCCTGCTCTGTGTGTCAACTGGGGGAGAATGTCTGGGGAAATGGGAAGGGAGTGGGTGTGTGGGAGACAGGGAGATAGAGAGAGAGAGGGGAAGGATATCAATCAAACATTTTTAACATTTATGATGAGCCATCAATCATTTTTTGACATAAAGTGTACGATACATACTACTCTCATCGAGAGAATGCCAAGAGTGTGCAAAGCATTAATCAGAGCAAAGGGTGGCTATGTTGAAGGAACTACAATATAAAGTATGTTTTCAGTTATTTCACCTTTTTTGTTAAGTACATAACTCCACATGTGTTCATTCATAGTTTTGATGCCTTCAGTGAGAATCTACCAATGTAAATGGGCATGAAAATAAAGAAAACACATTGAATGAGATGGTGTGTCCAAACATTTGCCTGTACTGTATATGGCAATAATTGGTGTGTAATTCAGAAATATTCTTCAACATGAAATCCTGGGAACGCATCCTTCTCAGTCGTGTTCCTGGTGTACCGTATTATGAGGCCTGTAACAGAGCTAAGGTCTGTTACCTGGTACTAAACCCACCAAGCAGCTGGATGTTGGTAATATTTCACTGACTGTATAGCTCTTGCTAAAATTCCAGAAGTGAATAGACTGCAGGGATGGTTTTCCCAGGTATTGGGGAAGGGGCGGAGCTAGGAGCTTACCATGGCATTGTGTTGGAGAGGGGAGTATTGGTAAAATGTTAAATGATTTACTAAGTTATGTGAAATATTAAATGTATATGAAATGTATTCATGGTTAAAGTATTGTGTTCATATTACGAACTTTTTAATGTTTTTTTTAATCCACTTGGTGTCATCTTCCCTGCCACCATCACCACTCAGCAATCCTGCACAGGGGGAACTTCAAGGCCATTATGAAACCTTTGTTTTTTTCGCCTAGCATTTCATTACAGCACAAGGACCTTTAGACTAACAGGACACCACATCACATTTTCTTCTCAATAATCTCCCCAGTCCATCTAAGCATGCTCACTTAACTCGCTTTCCATAACCGCTTATTCCCGCGCAGCTCGGCGCCCCGATTCTTGCTACCGCGACCCCCCTCTGCCGGCGAAACTGCAGTACTGCAGCCGGCTGGCTGGAATTTAAGGTGGAACTGGAAAGTCGAATGTGGAGCTGCGAATAAAACGCTAAATTCAGCGTCGTGCGTCGCCATGGCTGCGAAGGACGCGACATGAGAGCTGCGGGAAATGTAATCCGGAAGACGCGCAAGTGTAACAGTGTTTTTTGTGGACTGAATTAAATGTCGAGTTAAAGAATTAGCGGAAGTAGTGTTTGCTAGCTAACTGCGAGGCCGCGGGGTGAAGTGATGTACCACAAAGAGAAGAGCATTCAGCTGAAGAGCAGCGCGTCCGCGCTCTACAACAACCTGAGCGTGCTGCGCATCGGGCCGCGCAGCCTCACCCACTTCACCGTGGTCCACGCCAACGTGGTCAACATGGTGAGCGCGTCCTGGGACGGACTCAACTACTCGCACCGGCAGCTGCAGTCCAAGGAGGGCAACGTGGCCACCAGCTCCTCGCTCATCCTGCAGGTCTCTGTTCCTTCCTTTACCAGACGCCCTTATCCAGAGCGACTTACAACCAGTAGTGACAGGGACAGTCAGGGCTAAGTGTCTCGCTCAGGGACACGATGGTAGTAAGTGGGATTTGACCCTGGGTCTTCTGGTTCATAGAAGAGTGTGTTACCCACTAGGCTACTACCACCCTTCCTTACTGGTTTCATGGGCATATTCCAAGACAGCCATATTAGAATTTCCCATCAGTTTGAGCAGTTTTCCCATCTTTAACACAAAATACAACTCTGGACTAAAATGAATATTGTGTCACTGCGTATGCATGCTTCCAGAATGCAAAGCTAAAGCAGTCCAACCAGTTAGTGAGTGTGTGACGTTGTCATCTACAGGCAGCATGGTGTGTCCTGCCGGCAAGAGAGCTCCTTGTGTTGACCTCGCAGAAAGGAATTCAGGTGAGGTGAACTGGCCACTTAATAAACTCTGGCCCCGTCATTCATTCTTTCTAAAGTCTTTCATGTGCGTCTTCAGATGTATGAGTCTGATGGCTCCATCATGGTGTACTGGCATGCATTAGACTCACCTGAAACTCCTACAGGTAAGAGAGTAACTATTCATGAATAGTTCACATCACTCACATTTACATCCTACCTGATTTAACACAGATCAGACTAAAGAACTGCTGTTGTGTAAGTTGCACAGTAACTTTGATGGAAACTGTAAAGGTCCCCTATCATGAAACTGTGAGATTATTTAACATTAATACGAGTTCCCCTAGCCTGCCTATGGTCCTGCAGTGGCTAGAAATGGCAATATGTGTAAAGAGTGCTTCGCTCTGAGCGGTCGTATATGGAATTTGTTACGTCCCCTTTTTCATGCTTTTTCCACCCAGAGAATTTTCCTCCCCTCCCCTAAAACATGATCTCCACCGACCGTCATGGCTTGAAAACGAGTGAAGCATTGCATGGGTGATGTAAAAATGATACAAATACAAATGTATTTTTTTAGTTCCGTCACGTGAGACAAGTGTGGTCATCTTATTGGTTGGTGAATGGTGTTCCACAAATGCCCTCTCAACTTCTATAGGCCACACTCTTCCTCGTCCCACCTCCCTCCTCCTCATTAGCATTTAAAGCTACAGACACTGAAATGGTGCATCCTGGGAAATCTCATTGTGGGACTGGATCAAAGTGGCTGTAATTCTGCACCAAGACTGAATTTCGCAAAGACAAGTTGTGTTAGTGGACCTTTAAGTATGTTTACTGCAGTTTTAAATTCAGCACATATGAGTGTTTATAATAAATTGTACAGCCATATTGTGTATGTGTCTGCCTCAGCTCAAGCTGTGTTTGCGCGCGGAATTGCTGCAGTTCAGGAAAAATTCGTCTGTGTTGGTGAGAACCTTTCTTCTCAGTGACGCCTTTGTCTTTATTAGCTGCTCAGTCTGGATTAGCCACCTGTTTTGTTCTGTCTTTCTCCATCACAGGGGTTTCCTCTGGTTCTTTACTGGTGTTTGATGTTCCCAGCAAAGGGAGCAACATTACCCTGTCTGAAATGCTGGAGGAGCACAAGGAGCCGCTGACCGACCTGGGCTCTGAGTGCTCAGGCAGTCAGGTGGGTGAGGACTCTACAGATCTGCTGCGTACCAGCACTTATCGGTGGGACTCAGCGGGTCTCCTCTCTGCTCCCTGTCTCAGGAGTTCATAGCTGATTTAGTCAGTGCAGATGATTCTGGTCTTCTCTGTGTCTGGAAGTCTGGGGACGACTTCCAGCTGCTCAACAAGATCCCAGGGTTTGAGTGAGTAAAATTGCTGTTGGTTTGGTTCAGGGAATAACGGAAGGGATTTTGTTGTGAAGATCTATTGTCTTCTGGTGATCATTTAGTGTAAGGCTGCCTAACTTGGGACTGGACACAGGTTCACTCACATATGTCTTGCTTTAGGGTGACCTGCTCATCTGTCAAGCTGTGGAAAGGCATCGTGGCGGCGGGGTACGGGACGGGGCAGATCCGTCTGTATGAGGCCATCACCGGAATCCTGCATGCGGAGATTAATGCCCACGCGCGCTGGATCTATTCCCTGGACATTGCTCCCTTCACTGGACTGGTGAGAGATAGAGCTCTGGGAAGGTGTTTAAGTTGCATTTTGAATTCGAAGTGATTGTCATTGTGAAACACTGCACGGTGACACAATGAAATGTGTCCTCTGCTTTTAACCATCACCCTTGCTAAGCAGTGGGCAGCCATGAAAGATGATGATCAGAAGGAATAGAAGCATCTCTGCATGGGTGGTAGTAGCCTAGTGGGTAACACACTCGCCTATGAACCAGAAGACCCGGGTTCGAATCCCACTTACTATCATTGTGTCCCTGAGCAAGACACTTAACCCTAAATTGCTCCAGGGAGACTGTCCCTGTAACTACTGATTGTAAGTTGCTCTGGATAAGGGCGTCTGGTAAATGCAGTAAATGTAAATATCAGACGCTATTATCCAGAGCGCCTTACAATCAGTAGTGACAGGGACAGTTCCCCTGTAGACACTCAAGGTAAAGTGTCTTACTTACATTTACAGCATTTTTTACAGCATTTACAGCATTACTTACCGTGTCTTTCCAGACCTGGGACTTCTGGTAATTGAAGCACACATCTATCCCCAAATTGTCTATAACCTGTCACTTATGCATTAATGTACCTCTGTAGAAAGATGTTACCATATGTTAAGCTTGTTACATTCCAGAAGAACAGCATGTTGCATGTAAAGCTTTGTCGTCTGTGGTTAATGTATTTCTGTTCCCCTTTCAAAGTTGCTTTCTGCAGCTGAAGACTCTCTGGTGAGAGTGTGGCACCTCACCTTGACCCCAGAGACCAACAGTGTGGAGGTAAGTTATGCAGATACAGTAAAACAATTGTATAAAAATGTCTTCTTCTGTGTTCCACTAGTGACAATACACACTCTTGCAGTCTATGACTGGAGCTGCCCACACTTGCAGCACCCACACATTTACATACTATAAAAGTGGTTATGTTTACGGTCTTTGTTTGTCCATCATCTTTATCCTCTGGTCTCTTTAGATAGAGCACATGTACAACGAGTGTGTGACAGACACACAGATCTGCGGCGCAAAGTTCTGTGATGGAGACGGCTATGCTTTCGCTGTGACGGGTTATGATCTGAGCGAGATCATCCGCTACACACAGGCCTAGAGATGGACGAAGGCCGTCCCCAGTCCACCTCGACCTCATCTAGATCCATGCTTGCAACATGACTGGTCCGACTCCCCACAATTCCAAAAATAGTCCAGTGACAGAACACGGTCAGTTCTAACTGGAGAAAAATAGCCGGTTTGTCTGTGGAAATGAATGTGGAAAGTAAATAGGAATGCAGGACATCTGTGAATATAAAAGACCTTCGTGTTTTTCAGTGTGACGAGGCCAGTAGCATTTCCATGAATTTATATATTGGTATGGTTTTGCTAATGCGTGTAAAATGTACCATAACTGTCACATCAACAAGAAAAGAAGATTTTATTTAAACTGGATGAACAAGCGTATAGGGCTCTGCTTGGGGTGAATGGAAATGGAGACGGGGAAAGGCAAGGTTACACTCACTCGGGGAACACACCACACTCGCACACATCCCTCTCATTCCATGCTTCAAATAGTGGACCCGGGAATCAGGAAGGGGCTGATGCCGGGGAGGATCGCTACAATAACTCTCTTTGGTTTTTTTTAGTCTGAGATCAGCCACCTCAGTAACAATAACATGGAGACAGAGTTCTGCTGTTCACTTCCGGCTAGATTCCATGCCAATTTTGCCTGTAGAAATCTTTATTAATACTATTATATAAATATTATTATAATATTTTAACAGAATATAGAGTAGTTTACATCACGTATTAAAGATACCTGCAGAAATGGCATGATTGTTCTTACTTTATGTGTTATTTTCACAATTTGACATGCTTATTATAGTTAATATTACTAGTGTTGAGAATGAAGGCTGGAAAATAGTATATGAAATGATTAATCTGTTTATGATTTACTTTAGTGATATCCTGACAATATTCACTACGCTGAACATAACTTGATACCCACTAAAAAATTGACATAAGTATATTATGCAGAGGATCACACATGCCAATGAATAAAATTATAATTTTTTTTTTATCACTGTAAATGCATTTACAATGTGTGTGTACTCTTTTGAGGTGTGTTTTGTAGAGATTTGTATTGCATATATTTGTATTGCATTAATAAACATTCGTTGTTGTGGCTGTGTATGAATTAGTTTGATTTATATTGGACCAAGTCCTGAGCTCAACTGCAGCCAATCGTAGGTTTGTATAATACAAATGTGCAGGAATTGAGGTTCCACTTGTTACTCATTGTACACGGCAACATCCATGAATATAAATGTCCACGTACTGAACTGCATAGGAGAGTTCATTGGTAAAGGAGCCCACAATCTGGTCTGTGGTTGTCGTGGAAGTTGTTTCCATCACCGAACGTCTGAGGAGTCACAATGAGAAACAGTTAAATGAATTTAGTCATGCTTTATTTACATGCGCGCATGGGAAGATTCACTAAGAATCTCCAAAGGTCTGAACACAGTGACGTGTATATATATGGTCAAGCGATTTTGAAACCAAAACACTGGTGTTTTTCTGTGCTTGTCAGTAATAAAACTGTCACAGACAAGAATTTACGACTCTGTTTTGCAGGCTTAGGATAAGAAACACATAAAAGAAACTTTTCTTTTACATTAAAACACTTTTCTTTCAAATTCCCCTCACACGTCCCCTCTTTTGATCATCATTGATCACAAAATATGCAAAAAAAAAATGAATGAGTTAAATGTAAAGTGATGAGTAAAAAATAAAACAAAGCAAAAAAAATCAATGATTACAAAGCAAATAGCAAAATAATGAAAGAACACACAACTAAAAACATCAAAATATACTACTCCCGCATGGGTTTAAAGTAACTTATCATAGGCAGTGGTATTAAAAACAAACAAGACACAGAAATTATATATCTGTATTGTCCTCATCTGAGAAGTCAAAGTAGAATACATCATTACGTACAATAGCTTCATCATTGTCATCAGGAATCTGTCACTAGGGTGGATCAGAAAGTGTGCAGTTCATCATTAGTCATATACCAGAAGTAGCCTGCATAGTCTATTGCTTTATGTCCCTTATAGGACAAACCAATTAGTGGAACTGAGAAGGTGGCAGAAGAGTTAATGGAAAAATACACTTTTATGAGGAACCTGTTTACATGATTAATACCACATTTGGAAATGTTAGGTAACACTTCGACTGATCTCTTCCTTGACTAAGTGAAAACAGAATGAGATATTGGGCTTAAGGAGAGAGCAGAGTTGGTGGGGGCAGGTATGAGGCTAAGTCTTAGCTTATCATATATGCAAAAAGTATGCTAGGGACAAGGTTGTTTCATGACGAGCTGAGTTGGTAGCTTGGCACGCTTCGTGTTGCAGTAAGGACTCAGATTTCCTTACTGATCTTGCTCGGGTACGCTGTTGGAGTTGGAGTCCTCTTACAGTGAGATGCGTGGATCCATGTGACTCTCTCTGCAACCTTGACTGCAAGAGTTGTCAGTAGGATCTGGGAGGGTCCCATCCAGCGTTGATGGTTCCACTTTTGTTTCCAGAAGGTTTTAATTAAGACGAAGTCTCCTGGTTGGAAGCTATGGAGTTGGATCTCAGCTGGTTGTGTAAGGGCAGCAACTACCTGATAATGAAGATCTAACAAATATTTGTTGAGAGACGCAATAGGTTAACTTATTATTTTCATATAGGGCAGTGTTCAATAAAGGAATCCTCCTGAGCCTGAGTCAGAAGAAGAAGTAATAAAAGTCAAATTAAACATGGAGAGAGACTGAATGCTCTCAAAGTGCTCTCAAAATAAGTGAAAGAGACTGAATCCTCTCAAAGGAAATCTGCAGCAAAATGTGTAGAATGCGTGTGTGTGTAATTTATGTCAGTGTATGTTTGTTTCAGCATGTGTCAGTGTAGATGTACATAACCTTATGTGGAACTTTCTCCAGAGCTTCAGCCATGCCTTTGTCTGGAACTCCACCTCTCGTCAACCATCAATCCAACTGGAAATGCTCATGGTGGACTTGTCCTCTTCTGTGTCCACGTTTTCCACCATAGGCGACGCCGTGTCCTTTTCTCTGCTTTTGTTGGGGAATTCTCACACCCAATGTCCTCTTCAGCCACAGTAAAAGCACACTGGTTTCATACTGGTTTTCGCTTTCTTGACGAGCCAAACCACAATGTGCATTTACGGCTCTAGACAAGGCTGCTCCCGCTTGTTCTGCTTTACGGAGATGCTTAGAGGAGTTCAAGAGGTTATCAGTTGTCCAAGGTCTGACCTGGGGCCAACAGTTGTTCTGGCGATGGATGGCTGTTGTAGAGTTGAAACAGGGACATCTTCTGACTGTAGTAGTACTGCAGCAGTGGAAGCAACGGCTGTAGATCTGCATCTTCTTGGTCTGGTAGGGGCTGAGTCCAAACTCAGACAGGCTGAAGAATTTTCATCGAAAACAAAGACACAACAGCAGGGGCGGAAACACTTCTCCATTTTCAAATAAAATCAAATCAAAGCCAGAAAAAAAACCTATACACCTATAAGCAAAGTGACATACAATAATACAAAATTCATAAAAAAATGTGCACAGTTCAGGTGTAATATATACTTCTATTTTCCCCCAGTTTTTCACAAACTTAATTTTAAAATGCTCAGAAAGTTAAAACAAGCAAACAAAACAAAAACAGAATCCATGAAATGTAAATGAAAAATATTTTTGTCCAGACGGTAAAGAGTTTAATCCTAACACAAAACAAGACGAGAACGATAGAGAGAGAGAAAGGAGGGGTACACGCACACACACACACACACACACACACCCCAAAGAGAGAGAGAGGGGGTCTGCGCTCATACACAGACAGGCATTACCATGGTTTTCTTTCTTTTTATTTTTACCATTGTATAAGTTTCAAAACTAATTGGAGCTTCACTTTTCCCATTTCACTGGTCTTGTCACTCAGACTCACAAGGTATTTAAAACATAGGTTGATTTGTTTATTTATTTATTTAGTTATTCATCATTACTTATTCGGTGATCTTGATTCACGGAGAAACCACAGAATGGGAGGAAAATTAGACTCCTTTCACCCGACTGAATTCAGTTAACCACAGAATCAAGCAAATATGATTTAATTAAATATTTTATCTCTCCGTGTCCTTAGATAAAGAAGTAGATTCCGGTGCTGCCAGCCAAGAACACTGACCAGAAACTCTGTCACTCTGAACCCTAAGCGAGGATTGGAGATGGATCTTTTTTAAATCCAGGTGATCAGGTCTTGGCAGGCATGACCGATCCCACTTCTGACACCAAATTTTCGTGGAAGTTATTTCCATCACAGAGCATCTCATGAGTCACAATAAGAAACAGTTACATGAATTTAGTCGGCCTTTATTTACATGCGCGCATGGGAAGATTCACTGGTGTTTTTCTGTGCTTTTCTGTACCAGGCGCCGACATTATTTCACACACTCCTTCAGTAATAAAACTGTCACATACAAGAATTTACGACTCTGTTTTGCAGGCTTAGGATGAGAAACACATAAAAGAAACACTTTTCTTTTACATTAAAACACTTTGCTTTCAAATTTCCCTCATACGGTTCACCCAGCTAACCTTACAAACCCTGCTACTCCCAGTGTGTTCCTCAACTAGACATGTAACCCTGGCAGTCCCAGTACTTCTATTCACTCTAGAGAAGAGTGTCAGATAATGAATAACATTTATATGGATTGTCTTTGTGATAAAATTGCCCAGTAGGGTGTCATTTCTGCCGATACAACAATCCTGCATGAAGCTCTCAGCACACTTTATTACTTCGTGACCAACAGCTCTTCCCCGAAGATCAAGTGTCCTGCAATTTCTGGCTTACTGTTAATTGAACTCCATTTAACCTAATGTATCCTTCCTCAGCTTCTAGCCCTTATACTACCCAGTTCTCCAGAACAAGGCTCCAATCAGCTCAGTCAGGAGGTGCATGTAGTTCCACCTGTAAACAGTGGGGGGCACTCTGGACCGCTGTTTCTTCTGATCAGAGGCCCCAGTAGCTGCTCCACTATTAAAAAAATAAGTGAAATGTATTCTTTTTTTTAATCATAGACATCATTCTGCTGCTCTGTAAAGTGCAAGTAATAGACATCTGTCTTGAAACGTTGCTTCTGGTAAATATGTGATCATGGGATGAGTGGATGATTTCCGAGTTTGCTCAGGATTCATTGAACCTTGTCTGCCCACCTAAAATTATGTAAGTAGTTCAAACATTATCAGGTGACATGGTATACTTAAAATAAGGCGTGCATGTGTGTGTGTGTGTGTGTTTAAAATGTTGTAAGCAAGGTGACATTTCCCTGGTCCACACTCGGAAAATGCTTATTTACAAGACACACAAGATTTCATGAAGAATGTGCTTTGGATTTTGGTTATGGACGTTAAGATTAAGAGTCACTGTAGGTCATCAAAAAAAAGGTCTAAAATATGTGTGTTTAATTCCAGGTGGGCAAGGTGGAGAAAGAGGAGGGGATGGGCAGATTTTCTCTTTCGCTCTCAACTGGTCGTGGGTCTGATGGTGTTATATAACACGGTACAGCGAAGTGGGGTCACGGTGTGCAGGGGAAGTGGACGCAACAAACACTGTCAGCGCCGTTTCTGAGGATCATGTTTACCACCCATGTCTTCATGTTGCTGGTTTACTTCAGCAGTCCACTGGGACATGCAGTCTCCCACCAGCCCGCCCAGTCTCTGTGTATGCCATGCTGTAGTTTCCTTTTTTATAAAAAGTATTACTGAAGAAAGCTAACTAATTAATTAATTAGTGCTTCATTAAAAAACAAAAAATATAGTACTATATTTATAGTACTAATATAGTGCTATATATAATAGAGTACTATAGAGTACTATAAACCACAAATCTATACAGAAACATTCATAAAGGAATTTCCAGTGCATTGCATTCAGGTCAGAATCCAGTACATGTCTGTAGGTTTATTTGAGTGTAAGGGGGAGTTATTGGAAACTGTTCCAGTTTATCTCTTTCAGAGAGGAAGGAGACGGGTGGGTTTCCTGTCAGTACTGGAGGTCTCGATCAAACTGAGTTAGTGTGATATATATCCTGAATAGATGAAAGTCCCACCCCAAATGACCTTCTGAACGATAAAGTTGGCCAACACTCCCAGTGGTGTCCCTGTAGAGTATGGTTAAGAGAGATGATGGGTTAGATCTGCTCACTTATCACAGGATTTTCAGACATACCTGGTTGCAGAAATTCCAGAACCTGGTAGCAGAAGCAAGTGCTTTTGACTAAGTTGACCAAGTCCTTGGAAAGTGTAAACGAAATGATTAATGTATTAAAAGCTGAACTGTAGACTCTGAAATGATCTCAGACAGAATTAGTATGTGGGATGTGAGAAAGGTTATTCAGTTGCTCTTGTAAATGGTGACCCCATTCATAAATGATCCTCTCAGTAAAGATACAAACCAAATATGAGCCTGTTTTAATAGCCAGGTAGCCAGTTAATGTGCCTAAATGAGTTTGTGTGAATGATTCATTAGGGGCAGTAGGGCTCGGGTAGCAGATGAGCCTGCTGCCCGCCATGCATGAAGCTTTCCAAGGTTTCATGCAAAGCCCTCTGGGAGAGGCAGAAAATTTACGCTGCATGTGAGCAGACTGAGAGACAGATAGACAGACAGACAGAAAGAGTGTTGGCATTCTGCTGGTGATTCATTTCTCTGTTTTGCTCTTCCCGAGAAGAGTTTGTATGAGTGAATAACAGGAAGGCGTGTATATAACCCTGAGGCAAAAGGGCCATTATCAAAATTAAACACTTTCCCACAGACCTACAGTCAAGGACCACAGAAGAAAGAGGAGACCACGGCAGCAACCACTCAACAGCCATCAGAAGGTCTGCAAGGTGTTTAGTCTATTAGAGCAGATCTTTAATGAGACTTATGGTGAAATATGTGTGTCAGATCCAATTATCCTGCTTGTTTACCAAGTATATATTACATAAAAGGCCACCACGCCCAAGTCTGTATAACAACACAAGATAATGACCAGGATCTCAGTGAAGTTGCTAATCCAGTCCCACACCCATATCGGGTCTGGTGCACTTTATTCCCCTGAAAGTGTGTGGCACAGTTCCTGTTGAAAATGGCAAAGGCTAAATGTTAACCTAGCAACAAAAAAACATCCCAATTCCCTAACTGATGTCAGTCAGCCGTCAGGGGGAGCGTCACTGAAAAATAAACACGTGCTGGATCTGCCATCTGTGACCAAACAGCGTTGCCTAGCACTGCGCTTGTTTGGGTTGATGTGGGGTTAATGGGCTAGGGGACGGAAACGGGAGATGATGATGGGAGATATAGGTGAAATTCCTGGTCGCAACGGGCCCTGCCTTGGGGACCCGACATTTTTCTGGAGATTTGAGGCCGAGGTGAGCGAGGTGTCATTTACAGGATCACTGTCCTGAGCTGGGAAGTGGCACACCGGCATGTCCAGGGTTATAAAGGTCAGGGATGGCAGTTCTCGGGCGGATTAGCACATTAGCTCCCACCCCAGGGCTTGTGGCCTGCTGCCAGTGGGTGCTCTTACTCTACACAGTGTACGTGTGTCACAAATAACAGATGTGTCACTCATCATTTTGCTGAAAAGCATAATTCCCAGTTTCTGGGATTTTCGTAAAGATTCAGGCAGAGACAGTGAGATTAAGCCAATCCTTCAGACTGCACCCTTGTTAAGGTGTACTCAGATGTACCATCTACCCATTACTGTAATTTAGCAACTGCTCTGATTTAGGGTGCACTGACTCTCAGGTCAAGTGCTCCTGGTTGTGATGACACAGCTGTTTATCGGAATCCTTCTAGAAGCTTGGCCGAGACTACTGGCTAATATTTATCCAATCAAGGACATGCCTTGGTAGCATGCCTGCTTTCTCCTGTAGAAACACTCTGCCTTTCAAGCTTTTATGTCACACACACCTTACATCTACATTTGCCATGTTGTACAATTTATGTTTGCATCCTAGCAGGTATTAAAAGATAGCAACTGTGCTTCTGCAGAAATGTCTTCTTTTTTTGGTTTACATAGAAACATTTCATTTACAGCATCTAGCAGACACCCTTACACAAAGTTGCATGAACACAAAGTTGCATGAACATGCCATCTCATCACCTATGCTCAAAAGGCAAGTGTAGCGGGTAAGGAAGCAGACTCAGGAAGGAAGTGGTTTAAAAGACGTCAAGGTGCCATTGTGTGCAGCATGTGCTGTGTGTGTCACAATGACAAAAACAATCACTTTCACTTTTTTCACTTTCGATATGCTTGTTTATTAATGTATTTGTTTTGCTCTCAGTGCCTTTATGTGCATACAGTATAAATACTACGACCTTGTTCTGAATAAAGGTCACTTCAGTAGGTAATAACCAGAAGAGTGTACATTTACCATTACAGCATCTTCTTCCAGAACGACTTACATAAGTGATCATTGTAATCCCTCAATTAGTTTACTAGGATCCGGCAGTTTGGGCAAAAAAGATCTATAGATGTCACTTTAAAGGTCATTTTAGTGTCATTCAGATATGTTCATGTTTGTCCTACTGTAAAGTTGATACGTTTGGTCCACATGAAATATCACCAACTATGAACTCCCAAATATGAACATTGCCATGTACGATTAAAGTGTAACTTTAAAATGTGGTATTAATTTTGCTAAAACGTTAACTCAAAATCTCTGCGCTTGAGAGCCCTACTGCTTCAAGCCAACTCTGGTGACCTTTTGGCACTGCCGTGCGTTTTTGAATCCTCCAAAAGCGTAAATCACTGGCTGTACATCAAACCATGCTAAAGCACTCTTTCATGTCTGTCAGACAAATTATACATGCAATGCAAAATGATGCAATATGGGAGTGACCTAAATACATAAATACAATACACAACATTCAATTGGAATGTTTCTAAAAATTAAAACAAATAAACAGAAGTACACATTTTGTACAAATGGTTGTAATTAAACAAGGGAGATAACTGGTGCTGTCAGCAGAAAAGACTTTTTGAGTTGTGGTGACCTGGGTGACTTTATCAGCTCCTTTGCCAGGGCGTCACAAACTCTGCCCAGCTGCCCTGTCATTCATCTGCGAATACACACCCTGGAACTCATGCACAGTGGCGCTACTCTGAACTCCGGTTGAGCTACACTCTACAGAAACCTGAGCTGGCCTTGAATTCATGCACATCAACATTCCTAAGCCACCTGTAACCCACTTTATACTGGGCGTGAACTGGTATTAAGCTGTTGGGAGCCCAAGATTCATCAGGCCAGAGGTGTGTGATCTGACCCTATGGTGCACAAACTGCAAAAACCTTATTGCTGCTCATAATAGAAAGGTGGCAGAACACCCTGCGCCACACGGCACATGGGGCCGTGAAACTGCTGACCAGTCAGATTGGTGGATGCTCCGACAATGAGTGAAAGAGCATTAGAAAAGGAAGATGGAGTAGAGGAAAATGGCAGCCTGATCGGACAAATATGGATTCTTATAGAGGTGGAGGGATGGTGTTTTCAGGGACACCTTGGGATGTTAGCCCATGATCAAGTACACCCCTTCATAGAGGTCAGAGATTACAGTGCCCTGGGGCAGTGGTAGGCCTAGCGAAACAGACCCATGATCAGAAGGTTGCGGGTCCAAATCCCGAACTGCCAAGGTATCGTCCCCACACACTGCTCCACGGGCACATTTCTGCTCACTAAGGGTGATGGTTAAATGCAGAGGACACATTTTGTCATGTCAACGTTTGCTGTAGTGCACTGTATCACTTCACCTTTATTTTTCCTTCAGCAGGAACACAGAGCTGACAGAGAGCCCAGATTACCCACCCTGCAGGGTCCACCTCATTATTTACTGTACTTCAGTGATCTGTTGCACAGAGTCAGTTAGTGTATGTAGTATCTAGTGTAAATATATCAGCATCAATGATCTTACTCCCATCATGCATCATATTCCGAACCTACTAAGTAATTCTCTGGTAATTCTATAGTGTTTTCTTTCTACAACCTACAAATGCACTGAAACCCCCGGCAAGCAGGCAGCCATATTTTCCAGCTGGCTGCTCTCGAGCAGGGTACGTATGTGGAGCGCGTGTCCAGAGACAGCTGTCCCACATGTACTGGGGACGGTCTAGCATTTTCCAGGCTGTCGGGTGCATCAGCCAGACCACTGATCAAACACACACAGCCCTAAATGGAGCAGAAATGCAAACACCTCAGTCTGCTGCTCTCATGATCATCAGGTGGAGCCCTGCAGAAAGTGGGGCTTTTATTTCAAACCTGCCACCCCCCATCAGCAGAGCATGTTCTGAAGCTGCAGCCCAGCCTTTAAGGTAAGTCGACACGACAAGAAGGCGAATACTCCCTTTTACATTGCGCATGTCGCACGTACCTGCATGGAGTTAATGTAAAGAACGTTCAAGGTCTTGACATTTTGTGCTCTTTGCGGTTGAAAAGTGACACATGATCCAGATTTAGTGTTTGTATAAGGTTTCTGTTGCAGAAATTCAGTAGTGCTAAACAGGAAAGGTTCCTGTTTCACAGCCCACAGATGGTAAACACATAGATATACACACAACTCTACCTGCCAGGAAAACTTTGGCTTCCACATTTATAATCGACTACATCAAAAAACATGTCACACTTGGCATGATTTAAAGAGAGTATTCATACATGCTTCAAATTTCTGGAAGCTTATTCATTTCTCAGTGGTGGCCTAGCGGTTAAGGAAGCAGCCCCATAATCAGAAGGTTGCCGGTTCGAATCCCGATCCGCCAAGGTGCCACTGAGGTGCCACTGAGCAAAGCACCGTCCCCACACACTGCTCCCCGGGTGCCTGTCATGGCTGCCCACTGCTCACTCAAGGTGATGGGTTAAATGCAGAGGACAAATTTCACTGTGTGCACCGTGTGCTGTGCTGCTGTGTTTCACATGTGACAATCACTTCACTTCCTTTCACTTCTTTCACTTTTCCCCTCTTAATTCCACGAACTGCAGCATGTTTAGTGACCTCGGCAGATGTTACATTTGTGTCCACATATTGCTCTAACACTACATATCTGCCATTCTATTTCCTGTGTTTAAATAAGGATATAAGACAGTGGGGATTCTACAAGCACGTCAGCTCTGGAATAATGTGTCCTCATGGCTACTCACAGGCCTGCATCTACATGAACTAACGGTATTTCCTTGAAATATTCTGTCATCATCAGAACCTTGGTGGGAAGATGCTTGATTAAGAAACGTATGTTCTTTTCCAAAGAAGTCTTTTCATGAAACAAAACTAAAATTCAGCTTAACAAAACTTGGAAATACCAAATAATGGAATGTAGTGAAACAAGCACAAAGTTGCCAACTGTGGCTTTGTAATGTGCAGGCGTTCTCTCTATTTCACACATTCCAAGAAGTTCTTTTGTGTTCAACCCGACAGAGAATAGTGTGTTGTCTTTATCAGAATAGATAGGTTCTAGTAATAAGTGAGTGAGCTGTTCCACTGCAAACAACTGAACAGGGGGGAGACATGCAGACATGCACCGGGTCCAACGCTGGAATAACTACAAAACAAGTCACAGCACCATTCTGCAAACCTCAAAAACATCAGAAAATCACAGCTCAGCAGCATAAGATGAATGAAAATATTAAATATTAACAACATTGTCTGTCTGCAAAGATTGCCAACTTTGACTTAGTTTGAACATTTTGGAATGAACTGAATTTGAGATTCATGAATCTTCTGATGTTTACCTGGTGGGCCACTCAGACTGTGAGCTTCATATGAGTACAGGCTCAATGTGGACAGTGAAAAATACTGCGAATCATGCAAGTGCTGTTTATCACAGCTGACGTTTCCTGACCGACACATTTCAGAAAGAAACATGTTTACTTGTCTTATCACAATAGCATCGGTGAGTAGAATTTGTTAGGGGTTGTTACAAGGGACACGGCCTTTATGGATGATTTTTCAAGCTCAATTGGCACTTCTGTAGCCACCCTTTGTTGGAAGGATCATGCAGAAGAATGCCGTGACTCTGTCCCACAGAAAGGCCACCATTGTGGGCACACAGAACAGTGTGAGAAGCATTGAGAGTTGCTAAGGGAAATTGATCTTGCTGGGATTAGCCACTGCCTTTCATGTGCCTGTGGCATGAGCTACTGTTGCTTTTGTTGAAATGAGCCAACGCAGGCCTTTCAGGGCCAAACATCAGCACTTTACCCCTCCCGCCCCAGTGGGAAAGGGACAGCCAGTGATGAAACCAACTTTGTTCTCTTTTGTCCCAGAGGCACGTCAATAGTGTAGCCTGCAAAAGTGCTGGGTGAGACACTCTGGAATAAAGCCACTAGTACATAATACCAGGAAAATGAGCAACAAATGCATTTAGTATTCATTACCATTATTCACGACTGCCCCAACTTGTCTTAACACGACCAACAATATTATCAAATCTGTTTGTGCAGACAAACATGATTATGTTGAAGATTCCTGTGAAACCACCAGCAGTGGACTTTGTCTGACAATGTCTGTAAAACTGTGCACTAATGATCGGAGAATTAGCCCTGCTGACTGTGTTAGGGTGGATCTCAGCTGAGCACCGCAAGCCTGGGCACGTATTCTGGTGTAATAAGAGCAAGAGACACCTCCATCCCCTGACACTCGGTTTCCCTGAGTTGAGCTTTGTAATGTACAGGGTGAATTCTTATAGATTTTGTTCTTGTTTTTTTGTTCTTTTTAACCATGTTTCAGCCGTTCGGGATCTTCTTGTATGTATATAGCAACAATTCTTTTTTTCAGATCCTCAGAGTTCTTTATCATGAAACATTATTCTAAACTCAGATTTTACAGGATCTTACTTCATTCATAGATCACTATCATAAAGGTAGCATATTAAATCAGAATGCTGTTATTAGCATATAAGAACTATCTGCACATTTTAAATGTACACTTAACCCTCCAATCAGAATCAAGCATTCATACAGGCTCTGGTTTAGTTTAAAATATGAAAAAAACACAGATCATCTTAAACAAACCACCTGGCTACTACTGTGAACATCTACCCTTGTAGTGGAAGTACACAATAGAAGACCACAGAGTCCCAGGTTCAAATGTTAATTCATCTCACAGTCACATTTTCATGATAGGGGACCTTAAAGTCTGGTAAGCTGAGAGGTGGTGTCATATATGGACTAGACTTGCTTTTTCTGAACATCTCACAGATGCTTGATCAGACTGAAATGTGGGTAACTTGGAGGACAAGTCAACACCTTGAACTTTTTGTATTCAGACAGTGTATACTGTGTTGGTCATCTGCATGATCTAAAAGACCAGACCCTCCTCTTGCTCCATGGTCCAGCTCCCAACTGTAGGAGCTTTTCGTGGTGAATAGGGGTCAGTCACTTTTCTGCTGCCATGCAGCCCTAGAACTGTGCAGTGCTGTAACTTCAGACACCTTTCTGTTCGGAGCAGCATTTTGTGCTGCAACAAAGTAGACGGGTTAGTCAGTGAGTCTTGGGTGCCCATGACTACAAACCACTGCATACAAGTATTATCCCACAATCCCTGCTGTGCTGGAGATGCTCGCAGCCAGATACAGTATCTCACAAAAGTGAGTACACCCATCACATTTTTGAAAACATTAATATTCTTTTGCTTTGGATAACATTGAAGATATGACTCTCTTTTCAGAAATTAGTATCTAAACCACTAACAACAAAATTACACCCTTGCAAAAAATGTCCAACTTGTGTCCAATGGGTCAATATTTTGTGTGGCCACCATACTTTTTCAGCACTCCCGGAACTCTTGGGCACAGTGTTTACTAGAGATTCACAGGTTGCTGCCTCTTCCACTTCTCCATGATGACATCACGGAGCTGAGACCTTGTGCTCCTCCATCTGCCCACAGATGCTCAAAAGGGCTTAGGTCTGGAGACATGTTCAGGGGTGTTGTGGTCAAGACCGTCTCAACAGAGACCAAGACACTGCCAAGACTTGAGGGTACAAAGACCAAGGCACACTCACTTAAAATTTCCCAGATTTGTCATAGTTATGAAGCCTAATAGAAAAATGTAATTTCAGCAATCCTCTCCTATAACCATTTTGTCAGACCTATTCAAGAGAAAGAGATGGGATGTACCAGAAAGTTCATTTTAAGCCAATTGTCCCGGCGGCAGGGTGCAGGGATGGACACATTTGCATGGCTTTACAAACAGAGGGGTTTATTACATTTACATTTACATTTACAGCATTTATCAGACGCCCTTATCCAGAGCGACTTATCCAGAGGGACAGTCTCCCTGGAGCAACTTAGGGTTAAGTGTCTTGCTCAGGGACACAATGGTAGTAAGGGGGATTTGAACCCGGGTCTTCTGGTTCAGAGGCGAGTGTGTTACCCACTAGGCTACTACCACCCAGATGGTTATTACATAAAACAGGTACATGCATCAGAACAGGACTAAAAGATTAAAGACCAGACCAGGAAGAGATACAAGAGGCGACATTTAAACACTCACAACAGCGAATCACGGAGCCAGAATACCCCCTCTGGAGTCAGTCTATAACAGCTATGAATATGGCCATGTAATGATCCCTTGCATTGAATTGAACACAATGGACATTTGACTCTCAAATAAACATTAGTAAAACAGTGTTGGATCACTGATCTACATTTAGTGACGGAGCCCCTATAGTACCATGAACTGCCCTCAAGTTATTTAACTCTAAATTCATTTAATTCTCTAATGACATATGATACACATTTCATAATGGAGAGGACATATTTTGGAATGTCAAACCAAATGTCAAACCAAGAGTTTTTCTTCATAGTTTAACGACAAGAAACACAGAGCTAGTCAATGATCTTGTAATTATTTATCTTACTTTTCATGCATTCTTTCCAGATGCCTGGTGAATGTAGACAATGTCCCAGCCAGAAAGCATAAGAACTGAGAAGTGGTCTGTGGTCTGCGGTCCCCACCTGCAGGACCACGCCTTTATTGGGGATGTCTTGGTGGCCTAGCGGTTAAGGAAATGGCCCCATAATCAGAAGGTTGCCGGTTCGAATCACGATCCGCCAAGGTGCCACTGAGGTGCCACTGAGCAAAACATTGTCCCCACACACTGCTCCACGGGCACCTGTCATGGCTGCCCACTGCTCACTCAGGGTGATGATTAAATGCAGAGGGCAAATTTCACTGTGTGCACCGTGTGCTGTGCTGCTGTGTATCACAAGTGACAATCACTTCACTGAATAATTTCCACTTGTTGTCTTTTACATTTACACAACAGCTTGTGAAATTGATTGTCAGTGTTGCTTCCTAAGTGAACAGTTTGATTTCACAGAAGTGTGACTGACTTGGAGTTACATTTGGGTTGTTTAAGTGTTCCCTTTATTTCTTTGAGCAGTATTTTTTAGTTAATTAATGATGACTTTGCAGACATTTTCAGACATTTCTTTGCCAACTTTGTTATAATGGAGGGTGTATGATGTGTGTGCACTGTGAATGCTGGCAGTGTCCTTTGAGAAAGAATATACAATGTAAATTTTTTTTTTAAATAAATGCATTTGAATGGTTGCATTTGAGGCGCGTAATTAAAAAGAGTCTCTAGAACTATAGCACTAATGCTGGGTCACTAACACAGTTCTTTTAGTAAGCAGTGTAATGGTCTTGGAGGCATATTTGAGAACTTTATCATGTTGGAATCTTGCCCTGTGGACCATTTTCTTCTTCAGTACATCACAGAACTTATTAGCCTTCATGTTCAGCACCAAACCATGACACTCCCACTACCATGCTTCACTGTAGGCAAGACACACTTGTCTTTGTACCTGGTTGCCGCTTGACACTATCTGAACAAAAATAAGTTGATCTTGGTTTCAGGATATGGTTCCAGTATCCTTGGCCTTAGTATGTTTGTCTTCAGTTTTCTTGTGCATCTTCATTATCATTAGAAGATGCTTCTTTCTGGGACAACAGCCATGTTTGATGCAGTGTGTGGTGTCTGGTCTGGTGATTGACAGGCTGACCTCTGACCCCTTCAATCTCTGCAGCAACGCTGGCAGCACTCATACGTCTATTTTCTAAATGACCACCTCTGGCTGTTACGTGAGCAACTTCTTTAGTTGACCATGGCGAGGACTTTTCTGAGTGGAACCTGTCCTGTTAAGCCGCTGGTCACCGATCTTACCACCATAGATCACTTTCAGGTTCTTCTTATATAGAAAATAATTATTTCCCATATTCAACTTCCAGTGTCCAGTCTGAGAGAGTGTGGGGGCAATAACACCTGCAATGGTTTATTGGGCACAATTTGGAGATTTTCATAAGGGTTAACTCACATGTCTCTGTCTTTAGTTATTTTGAAGGGACAGCAAATTTACACTGTTATCCAAGATGGACACTGACTACTTTACATAGTATCAAAGTGTCATATTTTCAGTGTTGTCCCAAGGAAATATATAATATTTACAGAAATGTGAAAGGTGTACTGTGAGATATTGTATCTTGCATCACAATTTGCTCCTTGTCAGTGTGATCTAGACCTGTGCACTCGACACTAATATATAGTTGCTGGAACAGGTGCGCTTGTAACCGGATCACCAATGCTATTTACTTCTCCAGTGATTTAATGGTGCGTTCGTGTGTCTAATAACAAGACAACCCTATTTACAGGATGGTAGTAGCCTAGTGGGTAACACATTCGCCTATGAACCAGAAGACCCAGGTTCAAACCCCACTACCATTATGTCCCTGAGCAAGACACTTAACCCTGAGGTACTCCAGGGGGGGACTGTCCCTGTAACTACTGGTTGTAAGTTGCTTTGGATAAGGGCGTCTGATAAATGCTGTAAATGTAAATGTAAAATGTACATTTAAAGGAAACCTGTGTATTTACGTCACTGGGAAGTGTAGCAGTCATTGGGAAGTGTAACATTGTATGTGTGCCGTATGTTAGAGCTGAGACGCTGAAACACAATTCCCAGGCCTTTCTGGGAAACGGGAGGTGCCGGCCGCGACATTGCTACAGTTCTCATCATTTTGGTTCATTTATCAAACTGTGAGTAAAGTCATGGACATGAGCACTGCAAATTTTCTGATGGTGTCCTGCGCTCTTGATCCTGGAAAAAATAAGTAATGTCACTCTGGTTATGTTTACAGCAATTAATGACAGAAATGATATAATGATAATAATAGTGAGATGTTTTACTCCCAGGATTCCCCTCAGAATGGCAGGTCAGATCTAAATGTGGTATGAAAAAACTTGGGGCAAATGGTTCTCAACCCCAACAGAATTTTCAGATGAGATACCAGTTATTGCCAAAAGTATTTGGATGCCAGGTATTCCAAATTCTTCCATTGTGCACAGGTGTATGAAACCAAGCATCTAGGCTGCTTCTGCGAACATGTGTGAAAAAATAGGTTGTGATATGTACACATTACTTAATGTCCCATAGTCAGCTGATAGCAAATTTCTAGAGATTAAAATTAAAACCCTGTTAAAATCAGGCATAATTAGAAAGTAATATGCCTGTCCAGATAACAGTGAGATGTGCTGTTGAAAGAGAAGTGATTGTCATTGTGATACATTGCAGCACAGCACATGGTGCACACAACGAAATGTGTCCTCTGCTTTGAACCCATCACCCTTGGTGGCGTGTGGGCAGCCATGACAAGCGCCCAGGGAGCAGTGTGTGGGGACGGTGCTTTGCACAGTGGCACCTCAGAAGCACCTTGGTTGATCGGGATTCGAACCGGCAACCTTCTGATTACGAGGCCGCTTCCTTAAACACTAGGCCACCACTGCCCCAATAAGCCACCGCTGCCCCAAGTTTTACTGAACATTGGACATAGGCTAATTAATACAACGGCCCTTTCTTTTAAGAAAACATTACATGCATGGAAAAAAAAACACGTCAGTTGTGCTTCCTATGAAACCGAGAGGGAGACGTTCTCCCTTGTGAATGTAGAACTTTACTGGTGTGTGGGAGGAAACAGAAGGTCGCTAGAGGAACGTGGTTGTCAGGTCTACCTGCACTTCCTCAGCACAGATGCACCTGTTGCCCAGCAGACAATGTGTATTGGCACCACTGGAGCTCCGGAACAGTAGTGTGGGTGGATCCCTGTGGATTTTAGAGATGTTCACAGTCATGGTCCCTTAACTCACTGTGCAATTAAGAGAATATTACAAATACACTAGCTGGCCACTTAGATACACCTTACTAGCTGTGTTGGACCCCTTTTTGCCATGAGAACTGTCATAATTCTTTTGGGCATAGACTCATGCACTTCCGTGATGTGAATCTCTAAACACAGAGGTGGAAAGCAGCTCACATTTGCTCACGTTACTGTAATTGAGTAGATTTTTAAGTTGTTTTTGGAATAGGTCATTTTACTTTTACATTTTTACGCAAGTATTCTACTGAACTGAAAGGAAATCACGCAGGCGTTCACTCAAGGCATATTTCTCAAATCGAGGCACAGCAGCGCCTCACTATGAAACAAGCACTGGCATCCTAGAGCCGATCAATTACCAGCCGGTCAAAAGAAGAAAAGGCCTACTCAACAGCCAATCAGAAAATAGCAAGACTGTATCTGGGGAAAATGCAACAACCAATGAAAAGGATGCTCCAAGTCAGCTGCTGTTTTAATCTTCTAACAAATTTACAATTAGTTTAACACAAACAATGACAATGCTGTTACAGAATGTTGGCCAGATATTTAGCATCAGTTTTTTAATGCAGAGTGTCTGTAGCCTGAACTTTTACAGCCTGCAGCATGAAAGCATGTGGTCGTAAGTACAGTAGTCTGTACTGTGCATCCAGAAACTATTCACAGTACATGACCTGTTCCACATTTTGTTATGTCACAGTATTATTCCAAAATGGATTAAATGCATTTTTTCCTCAGAATTCTACACACAACACCCCATAATTTCTTGAGGTTTTGGTAAATTCATTAAAACTAAAAAAGAAATCCCACGTGCAGAAGTGTTTACAGCCTTCGCTCAACACTTTGTCGATGCACCTTTGGCAGCAATTACAGCCTCAAATCTTTTTGAATATGATGCCTATACTTGGTCAGTTTGGCCCATTGCTCTATGCAGCACATTTCAAGCTCCATCAGATTGGATGGGATTTTAAAGATCTCTCCAGAGAGATTTAGATTTAAATTGAAGGCATTTGACATCCAAGATGTCTCTGTACATTGAATCAGTCATCTTTCCCTCTATCCTGACTAGTCTCCCAGTTACTGCATGTGAAAAACATCCCACAGCATGATGCTGCCACCCCCATGCTTCACTGTAGGGATGGTATTCAGCCTGGTCATAGGGGTGCCTTCCTCCAAACGTGTCACTGGGATTTACACCAAAGTGTTCAATCTTTGTCTTATCAGACCATAGTAGTTTGTTTCTCATGGTTTGAGAGTCCTTCAGGTGGCTTTTGGCAAACTCCAGGTGGGCTGCTCTACCATACAGGCCTGATTGGTGGATTGCAGCAGAGATGGTTGTCCTTCTAGAATTTTTTTTCTGTCACAGAAGATTACTGGAGCTCTGACAGAGTGGCCATGGGGTTTATGGTCACCTTCTTGACTAAGGTCCTTCTCCCCCAGTTGTTCAGTTCATGTGGCCAGCTGGTGGTTTTGAACTTCTTCCACTTACGGATGATGGTCATTGTGCTGTGTGGGATCATCCCACAGAAGATCCCACAGTGGTTATTGGAGAATTTTTGCAGAAATGTGTGCCTCGAGACAATCCTGTCTTGCAGGTCTACAGACAATTTCTTTTGACTTCATGCTTGGTTTGTGCTCTGACATCATGTCCAATCATCTGTTTCCACAGGTGGACTCCAATTAAGTTGCTGAAACATCTCAATGAAGATCAGGAGAAACAGGAGGCACCTTGAAAAAAATGTGGAAAAAATGATGCACTGTATATGCTTTTTGCCTGTGTATTCCATACAGTGCATTGATCAAACTGAATAAGATCTTTCCAGTCTAATACTGTAGTATTCTGTGGGGCTGGACGCTCTATTTCATTTCTTATATTAGCAGTCAGTGTGCTTATTTGTCAGTAAAGACAACTGATATATTTATGTCTGCCATAGAAAGAACAAAAAGTACAATTTGTTAATTAGGAACTGTTGAACTGTTGGATACTTTAGCTTTATTTTCTCTGAAGTGATTGTGAAACAATGCAGTACAGCACACGGTGACACACAACGAAATGTGTCCTCTGCTTTTAACCATCACCCTTGGTGAGTAGTGGGCAGCCATGAAAGACGCCCGTTGAGCAGTGTGTGGGGACGGTACCTTGCTCAGTGGCACCGGATTCAAACCTTCAGATTTCGGGTCTGTTGCCGTACCTGCTAGGCCATCACTGCCCTATTTGTAATGTTTGAGTTGGAGCATACAATTCAGAATTTGGTACCTTAAAAATGAGGTGGTCTGAAGATAGTTTGTACATCATACCGCCTAGAAGTTGACTTAAACTCAAAGTAAATTTTAAATTAAGTAATGTTTTACTTTTACTTAAGTCGATTTTAAGCAAAGCAAAGATACGTTTTCTGCCTATGACCAAACATGATCTGGTGATTGTGAAGGACAGTGGGGTACAGTGAACTCACCGACCAGAAGTCAGGTAGGATGTGGCTTTTACACAATGGGCCTTACCCCACTGCAGGCAGCACCACTCATCAGACCACTCATCAAATTTTGGTCTGTGCTAATCTAAAGTCAATCTGAATATTCTGAACAAATTGTAGCCTCAGTTCCCTGATCTTAGCAAGCGATGGGGTCCGCTGCTGGTGCAGCTATCTGCTTCAAGTTGTGTGAATTCAGAGATGGAGTTCTGCATACCGTATGGTTATTTGAGCTACTGTTATCTTTCATCTCAAACCAGTCTGAAAAGTTCTCTCTTGTTTCGGACCATAAATCCTACAGAAAATCCCAGTAGATCAGCAGTTTCTGGAAAAACTCAGACCAGCCCATCTGGCACCAACAGCCACGCCACGTCGAAAGGCGCTTAAATCCCCTTTCTTCTCCATTCTGATGCTCGGCTTGAACCTCAGCAAGCTGTCCAGATGCCTGGTGAGCGGTTGATCAGATATTTGTACCTGTGTAAAGTCATACTGACTATATCTGCTGATGCTTGAGGAGCCTGGATGCCCACTTTATGAATGAGAGGTGGAGGGCGTGGCAGGTGTCGTCACGGCGCAGCTGCTCCCCCGTACCACGTGTCTGTGCGAGTGAGAGAGTGAGAGTGAGAGAGAGAGAGACGGTCCCAGGACCCAGGTCCCGGCAGCTCTAGGCTGTGGATCAGTGCGGCTGGACGGACAGCCAGCGGCGGCGGCGGCATCGGCGGCGCGCACGTTGCGCGCGTAACCGGGCAGGGAACAAAGGAATCGCGGCTCTCCCGTTTCCAACTTCATTAACACGGGGAAACATTTCGGGAACATTAACTGCGTGCTTTTAGTGACGATGGCTGAGCCGGGGCATCATTGTAAGGGTTTAAAATTGCGTGGATTCGCAGTTAAATGTTTCAGCGTCGTGGACGCTAACCCACAGAATATCTTTTAAAGGCGTGACAACAGATACGGAGAAGGATCGGAGACCGTCTCATCATCATCATCATCAACATCATCATCAGCAGCAGCAGCACTGAGCACAAAGACGCTCCGCAGACCCGAAGCGGACTGGAAACTTGTCGCTGTCGGTCACCCGACGGTCCAACTCGCGTTCCTGAGGTGACCGCTGAAGGTAAGGACCGACACACACACACACACACACACACACAAAGAAAGTTTGTCAGAGAGGTTTTTTTTTACTCTCTGGTTTCTTCATATTTAACTAGACTGAGACGCAGAACGTTTTTTCGGTGCGAAATGTGGAGAAAAGTGTCTGTTGTCGGGTCGCCAGATGATGGGCGGGTGGGTGTGTCGCCTCGCGCTCCAGCGGCGACGTGATTCAGTGGGATCCGTTCACATGAATCGACTCCCAAGCGGCTCTTCTGCTCTCTGCAGTCTTTTTAAAAAAAAAGTTTTGTGAAGAGGACACACCCATCATCACCATAAACCGCAGAACAGTCTGAAATCACAAAAAAAAGACTCGACATCTGTGTGATTAAGGTCATTACAGCGCAAAGAACAATCCATCTCTTTCGTTTTTTAAAAAGTGAGTCACTGTGGAAAATAAGATCGGCTTAACTCTTACTTTGTAGATAAACGCGTTAGACCAGGTAAACTGAGTGACCCCATTTAAGACACATCTGGGTGAGACTGATCTATTAAATCACGTTTGTTATGATGCATTAGAAATAAATGCTGATGCGAGGTCATGCCAGAGGGCTGTACCGATGATGGAATTCCATCATTTCCAAAACTGTCATTTCTTTCCTGAGGGCTCAAGGCTCAAAAGTCAACGCTGAGCTATGTGTCCCTGAAAAGTACAATTCTGAGTTCTGAGTGACCCGTCATCTCCGACCAACAGCTAACCCGAATACACCCAAAACTGTAATCGTAATTATCGCAATATTTTTTTCAAATGTTTCAACTAATTTTTTATGTGCATCATCAGATTATTAGACATAAATCAACATTTAGTACTTGCTCATCTTGCTTAGTACTTTCAAGAATTAAGGCGTTTAGGATAATTTATGTTTTTTAATAACTGCATATTACTGGTAATACAGATATTTTATGTCAGCATCGGCACCATCATTTTCTTCAGTGTTTGAGTTTGTGTATGACGGGGTGTCAGTCGCAGCTTGACCCGCCCCACCTCCACAGGGCCGGGATAGTCACCGGTGACCGGTGGTGTGGCGTGGCACTCCAGACATTCCAGCCCGGGCTCGCTCCATACGGCCGGGAGCAGTTTTAAGTCACCGGGGGGGTTGAGCAACATCTCCCCCTCACCGGAGGGAGGGGGGCATTCAGCATTCCTTCTCGCAGTGTGGGGGCAGAGTTCCCATTTTGAAGGAGCGTGGAGAAAGGCATTTCAAGAGTCCCGGGCACACACTTTCCCTTTCATAAACACACACACACACACACACACACCGAGAAATGGACGAAACAAATGAGTCCTTTTCTCCAGAACACATGATGTTTATCTGGGCAGAGATGCCCAGGGAGGGGGGGAGGCGGCTGATGTCAGTCGGATCTATTCTCTCTCTTTCTGCCGGCCTCCACACTTGTTTTCGTGCCGGCAGAATTGGGGAGATCTCCGGCTGGGACACTCGCATGTCTTGGGGGTGTATGCAGAGCAGGAGCCACATGCCAAGCTTTGGCTTCAGGAAGTAGAAAGTAGATTACAAAAGCCCAGGGAGCTGACAGAAGGGTGGCATGGAGCTGCATATGCCACCCCAAGTGTCACTTCACAAGTCTGACTGAACCATATATTTGTCAGAGATTTGCACCTGCTGAACCTCTGTGCTTTCTGGAAGTTTAACAATATTACATTTACATTAAGCACAATTTTTATTCCAACACAATACAATAGTTGGGACAACTATGGGATGTCTCATCTTCTCCCCTGACTGTTTGCTTGTGTGTGTGTGTGTATGTGTGTGTGTGTGTGTGTGTGTGTGTGTGTGTGTGTGTGTGTCTGCCTTCCGGGGATCATGGTTGCTCAATGACTGTTGACATACCCTGTGGGATAAGAACTCAGCTCTTTTGGGGTAAAGGTTCATGCTCTCTCCACCACTGAATGGCTCGCTTCAGCAGTTCAGTTCATATTTGTCAAATGTGCCACATTCATGACATATCTGCTCACTAAAAAGCAGAGGACGCATTTCGTTGTGTGCACCGTGTGCTATGCTTTCTGTGTATCACAGTGACAGAACAGTTGCTTTTATAAATGGCCCTCAGCCTCTCTACACTGAAAAAAGTGAACACTGCCTAAAAAAATTGAATCAGTCTGTCACACCTAATATTTTAGCATTGACATAATGTAGATAAACAGCAAGTTTCATTGGTTTATTTACATTACGTTCAATTCCAATTTTTAGAATAGAATAAATAAACTGTATGCTCTCCAGCCAGGTTGGCCCCATTCATTCAAATCAGTTGTGTGATGAATGAGAGGTCCGAGGTACATTTAAATGTTAAGGGACAATGCCCAGAATAAAAGGAACATACTTGGCAACGGCAGACTGTTCCGGCACCGAGTAGCACGTATGGTGACTTCTAACAAGGCTTGGCTCTGGGGACCTGGACTGGGTGTGCATGTGGTGTGGTGTTGTGAAGCGAAATATCCTGCTCCGAACTATACAGACATAGACCAACCTTATACTGCATCTGCCTGTGGCTCTGGAAAAGAAATAATCATTTTTAGCCATTTTTTATTGCAGTTCAGAATTTGAAGATTATTGTGACCTTTTAACATGCAATAGGTTTAATTATTTTGTTGCTCAAAATATGCATCACATATTGTTGCAATATTCACTGTTTATTGATTTGCATAAATTGACTTTAAGTTGATAAGGCATGTAGAATCAGCATCCTCTTTTACCCGAACATGTCAGGCTGGGTTTTTAGACTTTTCTGCATGATTAAAATTCGTCACGTCATCATCTTCTACACCACAATAATATATGCGGTGTAATTTTCATACTACGTGTTGTGGCTCCCGGTGCTTTCTGTTTCGTGGAAACCGGGTCCAAATGGCCCTCTACGTGTTAAAGGTTGCTGACCCCTGCACTAGATGAATCATTAAACACTATTATATTGTTCTGCATAACAATCGATTTTACACAGCGATGATGGAAAGTTCTTGGCAGAGATGAGAAGACTGCCGTGATATCATTTCTGAATCAGTTCAGCTGTTATTGGTTCTCTCCGTGTCCATACGAGCCCCTTTCTCTTTAAAGCCCCCGGCCCTGGTGTGCAGTGTGTGTCTGTTGGTTTTGTGTTGCACTGATGGAGTCCAGCAGTGAGCTGGCCCACAGGATGTCCTGCCCAGCTCACACTGTCTGCCATTGTTCAGTAGAAAAGAAACACCCCTCCTCACCAGCCTCCTCTTTCTGGACCAGTTAACCCAGACCAGAACAAATATGATGAGGATGTTGCTCAGTTTTTTATACTGTCATTCATACACACACACACACACACACACACACACACACTTTCACCCTCTGATCACTCCTGGTGTGAGGATTTGAGTGTGTTACTTTTAGTGGAGACAGGGTATTTGTTTCTGTTCACACAGCGTCTCTGTCTAACCGCCATGTGTTGTCATGACACGGTCAAGCAGAGGACTGGCCAATGGCATTTGTCCAGCTCGGCTGCCACCCAGTCCAGAAATAACTGAATACCAGTATGGATTTTTCCATCGCTTTTTGGAGATCTCGCTTTAAGAGTGCAGCCAAGCTCGCCAGACTGTCAATTCAGAGGGGGTGTAGTGTGATGGTGTGTGTGTGTGTGTGTGTGTTTATAGAAGACATTTTTCTGCATTCGTGGGAGAATATGCTTCTACCACAAATAAAACCAGTCCAGAGCAATCTCAACAGAGCTGCTTCCTGTTTGTGTTGTTGGGACAGGGGTCTGGTTTTCTGGACAGGGCCTGCTCTGCTGTGGCTGCAGCGGTGACATGTTTAACTTGGCTTGTGAGTGTGTTTGATCAGCCTGGATCCAGCCTCTGTTCCCATGACCCCCATCGCTCAAATCTCTGTGTCACTCTTTTTCAGCCTGTTGCACTTGTTACTCTGTTTGGAGGTAAGTTCGTGGTTTTAGGTGAAGTGTGTTACATGTGTTACAAAGTAGGGGTGTGGCAGGAATTCTCACTAGATCAGTTCCCAAACTGTGGGTGACCACCTACCAAGGGGAGGGCTGCGCAATGAAATAAAAAGAACAGCAATCAATGCTTGGAGCAACGCAAGGAGCATTTCTTATTAATGATCAAGGTTTAAAAGATCAGACCAGTATATCTTAAATTAGACATATTGTTGGATGCCATAACCTATACGTTGCTATCAGTTGGTATTTTCTTTACTGGCTGACTGCTGGATGGTTAGCTGGCATTCCCAGCGACTGATGTTTTAATGTTGGATAAACGTTATGATGATGTTTATGTGTGTTCTGGCAAGGACTGCCATAGCCAAACCATCTGCAGTGTTAGAGAAGATCCAATAGGGGGAGATAGAGAGGTGAAAAGAATGAATTTGTTTTCTAGGCACAAATAACTACCACAAAAAAAATAATAAGATACAATGCATATTTTGGCACTTAAATGGCAACCAGAAGAAATCAAGTGGTGGTTGAGTAGCTTTTATACGTGATAGGACGTTGTGAGGTCTGGTATGGGGAACATCTGGATAGTTTTCCCTCTCAGGCCTCACAGCTGGATCAGGGCCTGGCGGAAAGGCAGCATCTGTGTCGGAATGCAGGAACGCATCCGTCCTTATGATTTATACACACGCTATTTTCAAGCTGCTCTCAGACGCCACCGATTCAGAGCAAAGCAACATTTAACTGCAGACTGGATTCTGTGTGTGTGTGTGTGTGTGTGTGTGCTGTCCCCATTTTCCTTACCTTTCCCACCCAGACTGGTTTAGCAGGGGCTCGTGGTCATATCCACAGGACAAGCCCATACTTAAAAGAGTTCAGCTCAGGATCTGGTACAAAGCTGCTGGATACTTCTAGTCAGAGGTGGTGAGGAACATCTACAGATCCCGCTGACACCCCTGAAGAGCTTGAAATTGACTGCTGATAAGGCTGTGGCCCGAATACATATTTGGTGCATAAACAACTTTCCTTTTCTCGCCCCCTCTTTCACTCTATCATTTGTTGTGCTTCCTCTTTATCTGAACGTCCTGCACGTGAGCAGGCATGCTGTGTACATGCGTCACACTAACAAGGCGCTGATAAACTGTCACTGTCACTGTTACTCACGGGCCACCACAGGCCTCATTCATCATATGAAGGCTTATAATCATGCCAGTGATCACAGAAATCAGATCCTCGCCGTTTATCATCTTGAATTAGAAAGATGTTACAGGAAATTCTGCTTCAAATAGTGGGACTTTGTGAAATAAAAGTCCAGGCTGTTTTGAATATTGCAGATTGATGAACAGGTTCTGGCCCACAGTTTTAACTCGGGGATAAGTGTCAGTAAGTGGGGTTTGAATCTGTGGCTTCCTGTCTTATTTTTACCCACTAGGCTGGTTGTGTTTTTGAATATGAACACTTCCTCTTTTCAGGGGTCTGTTGTCTCACCTCTGAAACCTTTTGAAGCGTATCTGTCTGTCCATGAGCCGCAGTGATTGTGTTTTTGAATGATCCCGCTCAATTCCTCAATCCAGCATCCAGATTCCTGCAGGTCCAGCTGGGCGGAAACGGCGGGGTCAGGGGTCGAGGCTTTTACTGCAGTGTGGGAAGGGGGCGTAAGGTGAGGCTGGTGCCATGGTTTGAAGAGAGATGCCATACCTGCACGGTTTTTCCAGTAGTGCTAGGAAGTTGTGGCATGGCTCCCAAAGAAGATCAGTCTCTTTCGGCTCCAAACGACTCTTAAGTTATTATCATGTGTATACTCATATTTTATATTCATAATTGGGAGCTTTGGGAGCCGTGCCACAAGAGCCGAACTTCTCATCACTATTGGCCATGGCGTTTCCCGTCTTTTTCTTTCTTTTTTCTTTTCCTTCCCAATTTCACCCAATGTAGACCAGCTTCCAAAATCTACCAGAGGAGGACACTATTATTAACATGAACCTGATTAACCGCAACTGAATTTATGAATTTATTACACAACACTGCTGAACACCAGGACAGATTGGGTGCAGTATTGGTGCCATTGCAAGATGGACAGAGGTTTTTCACATCAAATAAGGCTTTTTTTTAAAACCATACATCACAGGCCAGTGTGGTGGTTCAAAGGTATTTTATATCAGAGGACTGGACCAGTTTCCATGACGATGAGTGATTAAAATAAGCAGAGGCAAGTAAAACGTTGTGGTGTGGTTTGGCACAATCATGACGGCCACGCCGGACGTTTCCTGCAGGTTTGAACATCACGTGGCGTTTTATTTGGCCTATCTCTGTCCTGGGGCAGACCGAAAAGCACGTACTGTCTTTAATGAAAGGGACGGCCCCACGTCCCGGTGGCCGCGGCGCGTTATTACAGGAGGAAAACTGGGTTAACTGAGCGAGGCTCCGGCAGACGGGGCGGGGCCTCCGGGGGTGACGCAGCCGTCTCATTGGTCGCTCGCGCCGTGACGTCACGCATCCGGGCGGGGCCCGAAGTTCGTGACGCGAAAGTTGAGGGGCGTGTTGTAAGGAAATCAGCTGTAGAAACAATAACAGTTAGAAGGGGGAACGTTTAAATGGCCGTGAAGTGACGCGGAGGATCGCAGGAGAAAAGATGCTGCGGAGTTGGGGAAACTGCCTCTCTCCGGCGTAACGGGAGGCTGGGGCGGAACCCCGACGCGCAGTGGCATGTGGGTCGGTTCTGGATCGGTCGGAAGGTAGGGAGCGGTTCCGGCGCGCGGGTCACGTGCGCTACCGCGGCGCGGCGCGAACTCGCGACCACCGCCCCTCTTTTTCCCGCGAGAACGAGCGAATGTAAACACGCGAGGCGCACTGAGTGGGAATATGAATGGAGGGTTATGAATGAATGGTTTGATGCGATATCTAATGTCGCGCGGTCCCCAGTGAGTGGGTCGAGTTTCAGCGAGTGACCGGAACCGAGGGGAGCCATCTCTTTGTTCCCCGCACATGTGCTTTGCATCAGGGATGCGCACAGACATTTTTTTTATTGATCTATACCTGCGTCAGATATCAGCAGATTTCTATACACGGACCAGTTCGCTGTTTCTACACCTGTCACACGAATGAACAATATTGGCAGGAAATCTGGTCACATCCCTGTGGGACAGTTGGCAGGCAGGTCCACTGTTGTATCAGACATCTGATCATGGAATTCCTTCAGTTGCCAGACAAAGGTAGTAGTTTAACAACCTTCAGTCCAGCTTGCTTGTTATAAGCTAATGATGGTTAGGATTTATGATTTTACAAAAGCAACACTTAAGTCATTCCGGCCCAACTCAACAAATATTGGATATCGTCACTGTCCCCAGAGAGACACTCAGTGGTAGTAAGTGGGGTCTGAACCTGGGTCTTCTGGTCCACGAGGTTACTACCACCCATTATAACAGCAGGAGTGCCCCTGTCTACACCAGTACAGTCGCAGTAAACTCTGAACGGGACTTTAGACAGAATCTCTGCCACTAAGGAGCTGCATTTCCACGCCAGCAAGGCTTCAGTCGGCAGCGCCGAAGCAGAAAAGATCCCACGTGCTCTTCGTGTTGACTGTCACCGTTATGTAACTTGTCCGCACTGCCACTGTTCTGCCACACACACACGGTCCCAGGTGTCCGAACGCTAGATGTTTACCATGGCGTGGCGGAACGCGTCTCGGAGAGCGGACTCTCTTCCCCAGTCCCTCTTTGGGTTTCTATTTTTATTTCTGGTTTTGGTTTTTGTCATGCAGCCGAGCTGCAGTTAACATTAGGACCGTTACGTAAGACAGAGAGAGCGTTCCGAGAATGGGATGCGTGTGAAGGAGGACAGAAGCGAAGGAATTTTAAAATGGCCAGACGGGAAGGGATTCTTGGAGGGCCGAGGGAAGGGCGTGGCCAGAGCGATTGAGTTTCCAGAGGGAACTTAAGAAGAGGAGATGTGTGAAGAGATCAGCTCCGGTGTAATTGTCTCTTTACCGGGTGCTCAGAGGGAATGGCTGGTTCAATAAAATCTACAGTAGCAGCTAGAGAATGAGACTCGTGACCAGAGAGATAAAGCCATGAAAGGCCAATTTTCCATCAGTTTTTTTTTTTCTGCTAGTAATTAAAGTGTTAATGGATTCTGACAACACAATGCAAAACACCAATACGAAATACGAAACAAAACCACAATTTGGAATCACATTTTACAACGAGCATCAATATCTGGCAGATATTGATATTTTATTTTTTTTTTACAAAAACACAACATTTGACAAGACACCAATATCAGCAAAGTACGAATATAAGCCGCCTCGTGCATCTAATGAAAATGTACCACTGTGGATGCCATTTAGCAATTTGCAATAACGTAGTTTCTCCAGATCACCTTTCCCACTTTCCCCCAAGTTATTAATATTGCGTTTAGTATCCTTCAAAATGACAACATTAAAATGAGCACTGGCCACGCTGGAAGAAAGAACAGTCATTTCAGCGTTTTATATAGAAATATATCGACATAGTCTCTGCTCTGGGACAACACACATCAGTATTTACTGTGTGATGTAATGGGGTATATTTTAATATACACATTTTCATCTGTAGGTGTTCGTTACAGTGAGGATCCCTGACTGTATGCGTGTTGCACGTGGACAGCTGGCACGTGGCCGTTCATCATTGTTCGCCTCGCGGCGTCCCTCGCGACAGCGCTGCCAGGGGATGCGTAGCTAGTCTGTGCGAAGAGCTTTACCAGCCTCATTTGGGGACATTTTCTGTCGCCCCGTAGCGTCACACACTGGCCAGTAATCAGTGCAATGGACAGATCTGAGCAGTCTTATGCGATGTATTTCATGTGCTGTGTGAGGGTTGTATTAATAAATTAGAGTAATTTACTATATGATATAACCATGAAATATAACGTCCAGTGCTGTTACTGTGATCTGCACTGAAAATCTCTGGCAATATTGAAAAAAATGCGCAGTGAAGTTCATATTGTACCACGTTTTAACTGGTGCTGTTAACCAGAGTGCCGGTGGGTAGTTATAGGGACATCTCAGGGTTAGGTGTGCTGTCCAGGGACACAATAGTAGGTCATAAAGGCCGACAGTAGATTTTCTACTTGGATTTATGTGGGCGCCATGTCCACCTACAGGCTAGGTGTCTCTATAAAAAGTTAATGACCGAACAGTTGCCACAAAGGCGCCATAAAGTGTGATGATCTGCTCTCCTGTGTCGGTGCGTGTGAGAGGAGTGTGAGTAGAGGTGACCTGATTCTTAATGAGATAAGCTCGATCCGGAGAGGACGCAGTAACTTTTTTACCCCCTGCTGTGGACCAGAAGGTTCTCTGCGGCGTTCCAGAATCCTCAGATCGGAAGTCGGGATTTGTGCGCGTGCACACACTGAACGGTTCCCCCTATCGTAAACCAGAGTATGAATGAATCCATCATTTCGTTGCCTTTGTGCATTTCCCCAACATAACATTCGAGAGACAAAGTCATCCACTCATACAAAGTCCAGGCTTTTAGAATATGGAATCATTGTTTTAAATACAAAAATCTGCATAATGACACATTTTAAGTGCTGCAGGACGGCCTTCTGTGCCATCAAGTTGTTAATATTTTTAAGTCGGGGAGGGGGGAGCTGCAGTTTTTGTAGGTGTGGCTGTACCATGTAACACAAATACCCAGATGTCACATCACGTCACGTCTGGACTCCCACAAAATCCTGTGTCTGTCCGTCTGTCTGTCTTGTCTGTCTCTGTTTCTGCTTCTGTCCATCAAAAAAGTACTGGGACTAAGAAGATTATGGTTCCTCTGAGCTTGTGGATCAGGTCTGATTGGATGACAGGCATGTCCTGTGGGTTCGAGGATCATTTACGTTTTGCTGACACGAGGTGTGAAATGTGATCATTCCGTGCCTCGTTATCTGCTCCGGACATTAACGTGGTGTGAAGACGAGAACATCCTCAACCAAATCCAATTCAAGAACAGTTGATCACAATGAAAACACGTACTGCTTCCACAGAAAGTGCTTTTAAATCCCACCCGTGCGCTGTTCGCCGCCCCTGCCCGAGCTGAACTCTACAGGTAACTGTAATCCGAATTTCGTGGGAAGAGGTCAGTTCCCGTGGTGTCATCTTGGTGGAACGCTGAGCCCCATTGTCTCGCCGCTCGCCGTGCGAAGGGAACAGGCCTGCTGCGTCATGCCGGCGCAGATCGGGTTGCGCTGCGGACGGACTGTAAGGCAACACGCTTGTTTAAGTTGGAAATGGCGCTGCCACTGGTGAGCAGGTGAATGTGGCAGAAGGGAGGGTTTTATTTCTTTCTTTCTCTATTTTCTATTTCCATCATCAGTCAGGACTGATTAGAGATGGTTATTTAGAGATGGTTCCACTGTGACGAGTCGCATCATTTGCATCTGTCCTCCCCAGGGCCCTCTCCATGGATATAGACACGGACTATGAGCGGCCAAATGTGGAGACGATAAAGTGCGTGGTGGTGGGCGACAATGCGGTGGGCAAGACGAGGCTGATCTGCGCACGCGCCTGCAACGCCACGCTCACCCAGTACCAGCTGCTCGCCACCCACGTGCCGACCGTCTGGGCGATCGACCAGTACCGCGTGTGCCAGGAGGTAAGAGCTGGTGCGTCCACCTCGCACGCGTTCGCACGTTCGCCACCATCTGCTTGACCTCTGCCCCGCGCTGCCGGTACAGTCTACCTCTGAGGGGTTCCTGCGCCGCTCTGACGTGAACATGCTGGAACAGATGATGGAACAGATGTTCTGTCTAATCCCACATCTGTTGACATGGATGCTTATAAAAGCTCTTACGTAACCACTAATGTCATTTTAACCGTCGCATGTTTGACTGGTGACTGTTAACACGCTTGTGCGCAGGTTCTGGAAAGGTCCAGAGATGTGGTGGACGAGGTCAGCGTTTCTCTCCGTCTATGGGACACCTTTGGAGATCACCACAAAGACAGACGCTTCGCATACGGCAGGTCAGAAACTCACGAAGACACACCAACACGGCCAGCTAGTTGTGTTCAGAAAGGAAACGACACTGTTGACTCTCTCCCGTAATACAAGATGCCGGGGTAACTGCTTCACCCCAAAGTCTCTCCATGCATTTCAAGTCCTGGCTGTGACCGGTGTATTAATCCTTCCCCTGGCGGCAGTGCACACCAGTGATGTAACTGAGCCTGGGAGAAAGGAGGCATCTGTGTGTGTGTGTGTGTGTGTGTGTGTGTGTGTGTGTGTGTCTGTTTTTGGGCTTTGGGTCAGAGCACAAGTGCCAGTGTGTGACTCTGGTTCCTGGAAAAAAGCAACATGTCCTCATTTCCCAGACACGAGAACAACACCAGTTTGACCTCTGTTGGGGTGAGGGTTACAATGGATAGAAGACACACACACTCACACCCATCATAACATTTGAAATACTAATCTTCGTGATATTCTTCAAGCTGAGATTTAAAAAGAGAAGAAGTGACCATCTTTTAATGCTGACCATGGTCCCCTGGCGGTAGAGCTGCGCTGCTATTTCCACGTCTTCCTTTAATAGGCCCTGATGTGGTGATAAGCATGTGATGTGGACGTGGCTGCCAGCTCAGCTGTTCTCTGCATGCCCGTCTGGAAAGGAGTTGTGGGAACGTGGCATCAGATAGCCTGCGCCCTCCTGCCCAGGCGGCGTCCGTCCACCCACGTTCATTAGCGCAGCACGCGGTGCAGATACCTTCTGATCATCGGTAGGCAGTGCGAGATGCAGGATGACGAGTCCTGTAATGACTTCACACCGGTCACCGCTGCAGCTCGGTTTGTTCCTGCTCAGCACTTTGTTGTTTGTCTGGAATGCAGGCTTTGCTCTGTTGGGTGCCTGTGATCTGTAATGACACTGGGGCAGTCATGAGCTCTATCTGTGGGATTTTTCCAGCACACGGGGTGTGTGTGTGTCTGTTTGTGTGTGCACTGTGAAATCAGGAGTTTGATCTTAGAAACGTTCTGTATCTCAGACAAATGCTAAACACCCAAAAGTTACATAACACTTTTCTCGACCTTTGCAGTTTGGTTTTACAGCACAAAGCAGCCCAGAAGTGGCTAAATCATTGCTAGGTGAACTATGACCTGGAAAGGCTTGTGTGTGTGTGTTTGTGTCTTGATTGAGGACAGAGAATTGTTCTATCTCTCTCTCTCTCTCTCTCTCTCTGTGGTATTTAAATAGCTAATAGCTAACAATTAATTTATATTGAGAGTATGTGTTACATTGGACATATACTACAAAAAGCAGAGCCATGTTCAGAGCTTAATCTCCAACCAAATACTCCTGTACATGGACCCAACATGTCTTCATGTTTCTTATAGATGCTGTGATATGATATTAAGAGTGTAGAGTTGCATACTAGTGGGTAAGACACTCCTATCCAACATCCCGAGTGGGTTAAACCAATGTTATTCGTTCAGCATTATATTCATATTTAGATTTTATTTCTGTGTATTTCATAATTTTAAATGACTATTGATAAATAAAATCGTGACCATTTTTCACATTTCAAGAATGGACACGTAGCTGTATGACTGAGAGAATTCTGATGAATGCTGGCATTGTAGATCAGAACTCATTTTTTTCCCTCATTGGTCAGGTCTGATGTGGTGGTGCTGTGCTTCTCCTTGGCCAACCCCAACTCCTTGCGTCACGTCCGCAGTATGTGGTTCCCTGAGATCAAGCACTTCTGCCCCCGCACTCCCATCATCCTGGTGGGCTGCCAGCTGGACCTGCGCTACGCTGACCTGGATGCTGTCAACCGCGCACGCCGCCCTCTGGCCAAGTACAGACACACATAAGATCATTCTCAATACCCTGCTGACCCAAAAATCTGGGGTGGGCTTGATACCTGCAAATTACTGGACATAGAAACTGGTCCCAGCATCCTGTGGTAAATTCCACCTAGAAAAGCCTGAGAGGAGAGGATCGAATATTGCAGATTCAAACCAGGGGCCACATATGTGTAGACTTGATGTAGAATCATTTACAGTATGTTAGTGGGAGACAGTGTTCCAATGTGTCCTCATCCGTTTTCCCTACAGACCCATCAAGCCGACGGACATTCTGCCTCCGGAGCGTGGACACGAGGTGGCGAAGGAACTGGGTGTTCCGTACTACGAGACCAGCATTGTTGCTCAGTTCGGGGTTAAGGATGTCTTTGACAACGCCATCCGTGCCGCCCTCATCTCACGCCGGCACCTGCAGTTCTGGAAGTCCCACCTGAAGAAGGTCCAGCGACCCCTGCTGCAGGCCCCCTTCCTGCCCCCTCGGCCGCCAAGGCCGGTGGTGGGGATCCCCGACCCGCCGCCGATGGATGGCGAGCGTCCCGACTCCCTCTTCTCCCGGCCACTCTGTGCTGATGTGCTCTTCCTCCTGCAGGGCGGTGCCACCCGGGTCTTTGCCCACAAAGTCTACCTAGCCACCTCCTGCTCTAAGTTCTATGACCTATTCACCCTTGACCTGGGGGGGCAGTCAGGGGGAGGGGCTGTGGTGGAGAAGAAAGAGGAAGCGGAGCAGATGGAGGCAGATGCTGGAATATGCAATGATGATGATGATGAGGAGGAAGAGCACGCCCGGAGAGGAGCGAAAGAGCAGGCGGGTCGAACCAAAAGCCTTGATACAGATAAGGATGGAGATCCAGCTCCTCAGGGGTCCAGGCCCTCCCTCCTGCTGCAGCAGGGCTCTCTCAGGACTTCCCAGAGTGACAATGCACTTCCTGCCAGCAGCCTGTGCTCCACGGGGTGCCTGAGGGCAGGCCGCGCCCTGCTGGGCTGGGGGCGGGGCTTTCTGGGTGTGTACCTGGAGCACGTCGACGACCCCATGACAGGCCTGCCCCGGCTCATGACTGTGGTCTCCATGGACAGCCTCATCCAGGAGGCACCTTTTCAGGTGAGTGTTTGTTCTGTGTCCTCATTGATCTCTGGTAATTAGTTGTAATAATTAGTGCTGCTTGTCCACATTGGCGATCTTATGAACAGTAGGATGGTGAATATGTTCTGTGTTTAGAGACATTTCCCCAGTTCTTTTCTACTCACTGTTTTTGGACCACAAGCCGAGAGTATGCCAGGTCTTCAAGAACATTCTGGAATGCCTGCTTTGTGTTCTGTGGCCACCAGGCAGTGCTGCAGTATTTATACACGGGCAGTCTGGATGAGCAGCGTGGGGACCTCATGCAGGTGGCCACCATCGCCGAGCTCCTGGAGGTCTTCGATCTGCGCATGATGGTGGCCAATGTGCTGAACCGCGAAAGCTTCATGAACCAGGAGATCACGAAGGCTTTCCACGTGCGCCGGGCCAACCGCATCAAAGAGTGCCTGAGCAAGGGCACCTTTGCCGGTACGATTGTCTGCACCATCACAAATGAAAACACAAATCTGCTTTAAAATCACATTCATGATTTTCAGTACACAGAAACCCGCTGTGTTTCTAACGTGCCAAACCGCATGCGTTTCTGTTTGTGTTTTTCATCTTTCTGCTATGCCGTGTTTTGTGTGCATGTCTGTTTAATGTTCACTTTCATCCTTTTTTCTCACTATAACAAAAAGTTATCATAATATGTTGGATTTCTATATCTGTAGATAGAGATATATCTATATCTACAGTCCTGATTTCTGTTTCTTTATCATTTTTATTTTAATAAAAAATAACACACACACACATCTGCCCACATTCTTTGTCAACCTGCTTGGCTATTCTTTTTCACAGTTTTTTTAGCCCTATCTCTGTCAATTTATTTATATGTCTGTCTATGTATCTGTCTCTTTGTGTCTGTCTCCTTGTCTGTCTCTGTGTCTGTCCGTCTGTCTCCCCTGCTGTAGCCCAGACACTGTGACACGTGCCGAGATGTCTGCTCTTTTCCCCCCCGGTTTTAGATGTGGTGTTCCGATTGGATGATGGCTTCCTGCCTGCCCACAAACCACTGCTCATCTCGAGCTGTGATTGGATGGCGGCAATGTTCCGTGGCTCGTTCATGGAGAGCTACGTAGAGGAGGTATGTAGCACCGGCGCTTTCGACATGCAGCGATGAATACTGTTCTTCCAATAACCACACGTTTCACAATTTAACAGCAATACAGTGAGAAATTGGCCCTGTATTACCCGTATTATACACAGTTTGCCTATTCACCATGACTCACTGCTTATTTCAGTCATCTCAGTAGCACCCATGAATTCACACTTTTCTCTCTAACGCTGATGTTATGTGGGTTACAGACATGCGGTAGACAATTTCTTCACACACCAGAGCAAAAAAAACCCCAAAAAAACAAAGAACAATGACCAGGACAAATCATACCTTAACTCATTTGGCTTTGGTGTTGTGCCCTTTGGTGCGAGCACAGTGGATGATAGTTTATGACAGCTGATTGCAACTGTGCCTATTTATGCTCATATTAACTGTAAAAAATAAAAAAAAAAGTGTATTGTTATTTGTAAATCTGCAAAATAGAGCAGAGTATGCACTTCAGAATTCCATATAGGGATGTTTTCTCATTAGTCAGGTTTATGTTGCTGATACAGGTCTATGCAGCCCAGGAAGAAAAGAAGATCTTCTGCAGTGAACGTTTTTATAGCCTTATTCGAAAATGGATTAAATCCTTTTTTCTTCACATGAGACAGGAAGTGCAACTCGACAGTCCAGGAACAGCAAGCTCGCTGGGTTGTCATTTCATTTCCTGTCACAGCTCAGTCAGTGGCACCAACACCAATGCACAAGGGCTGGTTTTTTGTGGGACTCAAGTAGATAGTTCAGATGCATGGTAGTTCTGTAAATCCATAAGTACGTTAAGTACATAATAACCCATAAGTGAAAACGGAACAACAGAGTTGGCATATTGTGTACTGCAGTGAATCACATTTACTTTGCTACTGTCCACCTCTGGCCACAGCTCTCTTCAGAGCTTCCGTCCTCGCCTGGATACCTGAGGCCGGTGCCTTGAGTTCACGAAAGCTGACTCCTGAGCATCAGAGGAGTGAGGGCAGGACGGTGGGTCCGCGAGGAGAACAGGATCCTCCCAGGTCCGGTTACAGATGCGGCAGGCTCTTCTTACAGCAAACGGCCAGGAAGTGGCCGGAGAAAGAGGACACTGGGTCTGCAGAGCCCAGACCAGAGATCCTCTCGGTCCATCCTTGTAGGTTGAAGTGGTCGGGAGCTGCTGCCGGTGATGCTACCTGTCTGCATTCAGGCCGTGGTTGTATGGCTGCGGCGGCGAGCCGCTTGTCTGGCACACATCTGCGCCAGACACTGTGAACGGCAGCTCTATTTTTAGAACTGAGGCTCTGGCACCATCTGATCTGCCAGCCTGTTGTATAAGCAGAGCAGACAAAGCCGCACCGGGAGCCTGAACTGAGCCGAGTGGTTTATGCCATCTTGACCACCGCTCTGCCAGAGGAGCTTATAAACCTGGGCGGGTTTGGCATGGAGGTCTGTCTTTCTTTCTTGCTGGCAGCTCCTGTGTGGTCCTGTGCTGGACTATGTTTAACTCCGACTCCATCTAAAACCGCCTGGCCCACTTCTCTCCGGCCCTGCTGTGTAAACCCACACCACCCGCCGGCACCTCGGCGTAAGTGGGTGGCTTCAGGGTAAAAGAGAGATGGGATGTCAGCTCCGGGGCTGGTGTTCAGTGTCCAGCTGCCTAAAATATCGTGCCTGATGGTGGTGGTTGTGGTCATTTTTTTTATATCAACAACAGAATGATTGACAAGAGCAGAACATGACCAGAAAATGGTCTGGACAAAAAAACACTGCAGTTATTACACGATTTACAGTGAACTAGAGAAAAATTGCTTGTGTTTAGTTATGCAGTAAAATGACATTTTTGTCCAAAGGTAAATTTCTGCAGGGTAACCATATTTAATGCTCTGAGTAAATGTGGAGTAGGGTACACTTGTTATCTTTGTTTGTGTAGTAATACAAAAAATAACCGCACATTTTAAAGAATATTATTGCTGTTAATATTGTTGTTGTAACTGCATGCTGATAATAAAACCAAGTTAGAAGAATTGGTGTATGGTAAAGCAGGATAATTTGTTAAATGAACGGATCACCTGTTATGCGGCATTTGGTCGCAGCTTGGGGCAGTGGTGGCCTAGTGGTTAGGGAAGTGGCCCCGTAATCAGAAGGTTGCCGGTTCGAATCCCGATCTGCCAAGGTGCCACTGAGCAAAGCACCGTCCCCACACACTGCTCCCTGGGCGCCTGTCATGGCTGCCAACTGCTTACCAAGGCTGATGGTTAAAAGCAGAGGACACGTTTTGTTGTGTGCACCATGTGCTGGGCTGCAGTGTTCCACAATGAAAATCCATTCACTTTCACTTTCAGAGGCGTTTGCATCACCATCTGCGCCTATGCAGTCTCTGTGATGCGTTTTGCCCAAATCTAATCTGATCCAGACATTTCCCCAAACTCAAAGAACAAGTGAAGTGACAAGACAGTGGTGGGTGACATGCATGTGGCATTTGTCAACTGTACTATTACAATTCCATTTACCCGAAAGGAAGAAAAAAAAGCTGTCCAGATCATTGTTTCCTTTGTTGGAACTGCGGTTATATAATCATGACGTGAAGTGCCTGGTCTTCACTCTCACCTTTGTGCGGTAATGAGGGCCACATGCAAGCTGACATTCTGATAATTGGCAAGGGGACAGGCAGGTGAGCGGCACCCTGAGACTTCTGAGGAACATCAGCCCTTCATGTTCCAGCGTGTTACTAGAGCCATCAAATTTGATAAATGATCATGTGACTACCTCACGTAGACATGTTTGCTGTGTGTTCTGCAAGAGCTGTAGATGTGGTGGAGAATGGTGGTAGGCAGTAGTCCTGTTGAAATCTCGCTCTGTGTTCCTTGGACAATCAGATTTTTTTTTATGTCCCCTTGCCGGGTTACCCCCCATCTCTCTTTCTTCTCTGTCTTCCTGTTTGACTGTAGTGTGTACTGTAGAGTCTAATATCCTTTCTCACCCCATCCTCTCTCTCTGCCCTCAGGTGTCCGTCCCCAACACGGGTACTGCGTGCATGCAGGCGGTGCTGGAGTACCTGTACTGTGGCGTCTACACCCCCAGTCCAGAGCTGCAGCCCATGGACCTAATTGTGCTGGCCAATCGGCTGTGCCTGCCCCGCCTTGTGGCTCTCACAGGTGCGCCTGTCTCCATCTAACCACCGACCCACCCGGCATGAGAAGTTACAGCATTTGTGCAAAATTCACAATTTAATAACCTGTCTAGTTCATGAATTTGAATTAAAAAAATAATCAATGCATCTGAATTCAAATAAATTCAGAATATGCCCAAAACATTTTTTGCTGTTATATATAACTAAATATAATATATATTAGTTGTTTATTAACTGTTGTTGTTGCTAAAGTGCTTTACATAATAGGTGGAATTTTCAATATGCAATTAATCGTTCCTCCTTTAGCATTTAGTTAATATACTCATATTCAACTTCCTTCAAATTCTATTTCTGCCTCCTTTTTTGACTGAATTTCTGATTTAAATCCTAATGACTGAATTGTACAGACCACGGTGGCCACGCACCTCTGAGTTCAGTAGAACATGGAATCGGACCGCTCTGTTCACACCAAATCCATGTCCTCGGTGTCCTGCACACCAGGCATTTGTAGACCGACTAACTCATTTCCGCTTGGTGTCTGCAGAGCAACACGCGGTGGACGACCTGCTGCAGTGGTCTGTGAAGGGGGTGGACATTGACGGACACGTGCTTGCATACCTGGAGATGGCTCAGGTAAGGGAGCACATTTGAAAAGGTCCCACAGTGTGCTGCTGTAGCAGTTTGCACTTGACGTTTTATTTTTTCTGCTCTCACAGTTCCACAATGCTAAGCAGCTGTCTGTGTGGTGCTTGCATCACATCTGCACCAACTACAACAGCGTTTGCCGCAAATTCCCCAAAGACATGAAGACCATGTCACCAGGTATGGAGGTGATGGGATGCTTGGTCCCCATCATTCTTTTATCTGACTCTCTCTCCCCATCCCACCAGAGAACCAGAAGCACTTTGAGAAGCAGCGCTGGCCGCCTGTGTGGTTCCTGAAGGAGGAAGACCGTTACCTGCGCTCCCAGAAAGAGCGCGAGCGGGAGGAGGAGCTTCTGCGCAAGCAGCACACCAAGAGGGGCTGGTGCTTCTGGAGACAGCCGTCCCCCTCCACCCCTCATATCTCGTGAAGGTCCCGCCTGTTGGGATCTGGCTGTGCCTCGGCCACTAGTGCTACCACGCCTTCTCTGCTTGTGTGTCTCTTTGACGCGTCCTGTCTGGTTGGCGGGCGTGGCCCAGCTGAACTAGTGGACGGCCTGTAGTCTACCAGCGAATGGAGGTCCCCTTCCACTCTGTCAACGTTCCTGTTCCATGGTGATCTGAAGCGAGAACAACACACACACACACACCGATACACCGCCCGTGCGCTGGGCACCCAAGCCAAGGATGTGTGTGTGTGTGTGTGTTGTAGCGCCGGGTTACGTGCACTCGCACGTAACGTGGACCATGAGACAGTTCTAGAAAAGTATCTGCATGGGTCGGAGTAAATACCCGAGCATTTGTCCTGCTGTCATCTCTGCTACTTTTTTTAAGGGTCAAGAAGACATCTATCCACCGGCAAAGCTCTCCTGATGAGCGCATCTAATGCATAGAAATGAATAAAAGCTATTTCCCGCATTTTAAATTTCAATCCAGATGTAGTTTATGTTCGTTTTCACTTTTAATTTTATTCAGATATATATATATATATATACTTATGTAATCATTGCAGATCACTGAGCAAAATTAAAGCTGCACTCACAGTAGCAGAGCTACAGCAGCACAAATGTCCCCTAACAAGGCAAGCAAAACCGATCACGTCCTTGTGTCCATCCGCTTGTCCACGCCACTGCCGCGTTGGCCCTCGTGACTTCTCATTCGCCGGAATCCACTTTGGAGCACCAAAGAGCAAGAAACCGCAGCTGACCGAGACTTATCCACCAAATCCGCAGGGATCTTTCAATAACGCTCCACAGCAGTGCAGGAAACGAGGGCTATTTTTACCACTAGGGGCAGCATTTTGCATTCGCGCTGTCTCTTCTCTGTTTACCTTCTCCGTGACGTTCGTCAGGTGTCCAAGAGACATGGAAGTTGAGGCTTCAGTAAAATCTGGAGTCTGCGTGTGAGACTTTGTCTGGGACACCGGTTCACTCGTAGCCCGTATTCTGACGTGATTTACGGTCGAATAACGTTTTCAGCTAACTTCAGATATGAATTAGAATGTAAAGTCGTGGGGTTTGGTGTGGATAAAGATTCCACGGCAGCCGTTCGGACCCTCTACGTCCATGTTTTTTTACAGCCAACGACTGCTCTCCATCCAGCGCTCAAAAGCAGCCACTGTCACAGCGATTATCAGCAGCGGGCGGTGCCACCGTGACCACTTGTCCCGTCTCCGGCCGCAGGCCACAATTCTGGCTCCTTCTGTAGTCCGCTGTGAAGGCTTGTTGATCGGGGAGGAATTATGTTATTGCTTAGTCTTAATAGTGAATGTAGCCGGGGGGGGTTAGATTTTTCTGCTGAATAACCAATGCTTCTTCATCGTCTTGCTGTTGCTGCATCTATCAGGGCTGCCTGATGGTCCACGTGGCACCTTCTCCTTCGTTCTAATTCTGGCCGTGCGATCTCACCCCTCCCACGAGTGTAAAGTCTGGGAGGACGTGTGGCGCGTGCCGAGCCTCCTCCCGCTGCGGAGCCATGTTCTACAACCAGAACTGCATTGGGACTCCGAGTGTGAATAAGGATGAGACTGATAAGATATTTCTTGCTTGCACTCTCTCACACACACACAGTGCCTAAAATAGTTCAAGCACTCTATTATCGGACCGAGGGATTAAACCAAAGCCTGAGGAAGCATTTGGTGGGATGCACGTAGCTGCCGTCTGGTCTCTGCAGACTTCTTCTCTATGCCGCAGGCTGGTAATGGCCCAGGCTTTTTTTTTTTTGTTTTTTTTTTTTGCCCAGTTTGGGCGGTTGTGGATGTTGCGGTGAGGTTTTTGGATTTTAATGACCTCTTCTCTGAATTCTTGCTCTGTGATTGCACTCTCTGTCTTAATTGCTTTGCCAGTTTTTGTGCATGCCATGACGATGATACTTTTTTTTTTTTTTTTTGTAGCATGAAGTTAGCACTACAGATAGCACTTCATTGGCCTGATTTATTTTTGATGCCCAGCATTTCATATTTCTTAATATTATGAAGTCAGCGTTCACCCCTGATGTTTCCAGAAGTTGTACAGTTTTTCGTGCTTTGATATCATGTCTGTGATTCTAGGTGATGACAGTGCTTCCATCTCAGCTGCTTGCAGTGTAAAGCATTTTGCTGGATTTTGGTGGGTTTGCTGGGTTTTTGATGAGGAGGAGTCTACTTCCACCCAGACTCGAAAAAACTTGATGCGCGTGAACTGTGGAGTCGTGGATGGGGAGGGTCTTCAGGGAAGTTGCATGCTGTGGTTTGGGGTTTGCATTGTGCAGTTTTCTTTTGGCTCCACGCGTGTTCACTTGGTCGTTTGTGCTTCATTATGTGCAGATCAGACTCCTTTCTTCAGTTCACTACTCCTCCTCTGAGGTCATGTTAGTTGGTTCCTGGTGTTGTCTGTGCCTTTGATAAAGATGCATGTGTCACCGAATCCTTCAAACTCTGGGGCCTTTTGAGAGTGGGTGCTGACTACATTCTCTGGCCTTCAGACTACTGTGGTATTAAACACACACACACACACACACACACTCACACAAGCAGGCAGCTGATAACTGATTTTTTCCCTCATCCCATAGTGCCTGATGACAACATAGAGCAATGCCTTCTTAATGTACATAAAAAGATGCTGCCCTGGATCTATTTCTTCTGTTGCTGAACGGGGTGGAAAGGTAGCGTTCATGCTGGCAGACATCATCACTGCCGTGATCCTAGAAGCCTGAGCCTTTCTGCTCCGCCCTGCCAGCCACAGGCTCAAGTTGTCTTCATTCGGTTCATCTGTGGCAAGTGAAGATGAAATGTTGAATACCCCCACCGACCTGCAATATGAAAATGAGTTTTGTTCTTTCTTGTTTCCTTTCTGTGCACAAGGAGCTATTACTCTAAATTACAGATTGAGCACTAAATTTATTATTTTAGTTCCAGAATACTGAGTGTCCCTGCTGCTCCTGGTTTTTTTCTGCCCGTCCTTCCCGTGTTGAGTTGTACTGTTTGTGCTGTTTGAACAGAGAACTTGAAAATTGCACACACCACATGCAATTAAGGGCTTTTACAAAAAGAATACAAAAGAAAGACAACAGTCTGAATGTTTTGCTGCTGTTGCAAAAAAAAAACTTTTAAAAAATCCTTTGTAATATTTTTGAACCACTGTGATTTGTACAAAATGGAACAAAATGTAGGAAAACTTTTTGCCATTTCAGTATTTTAATGTTTGACTTGCCTTTTGTTAAAACTTAACTGAATCTTTTACCAGAATCTGTCTGTCTGTATACAAAACTGAATGTTTTGGTGTATATTAATTAAAGGAAAGGTTGTTGTTTGAAAAAATTAATTATAGAAGCTTCTCGAATCGACTCTGAACTGAACTCACTTATTTTTCTTCAATGCAAAAAATCGTGCATTAAATTGAATTGAATGGTTTAGGTGGTATTTTTCTGAAATTAGTCTGTTGTTACATAGGAGCCACTAGATGGAGCCAGGGAGCTGTAGCTCATTTCAAATTTCGACACAAACTTCATCTGACACAGCAATCCATATGATCATATACCAATAATAATATTGACTAATCACCTCAACTCTTACATGCTTTGCCCTCAGCTCAGATTCTGAAAACAGACCCTGCCCTCACTGGCCCTAGTGGTACATGTAATTTTGCACAAAATGTAGATAAAATACAGGAAGTCCAAAAACAATAATGTCTGTAGCGTACAGTGTGCATAAATGTGGAACAGGATGTGAGTAAAGATATGAGGGAAGAAAAAACTTCTGCTTCCAACCAAGCACAGGACAGTGTTGAAATGAATCTCTAAATATCTTCTTTTTTTTTTTTTTTTGTGATATTTCACAAAAGCATATAACTCTTTCATTAAGAGTTAAATAATGAAAAGCTTTTTGGCCCCGTAATCAGAAGGTTGCTGGTTCGAATCCTGATCCGCCAAGGTGCCACTGAGCAAAGTACTGCTCCCCGGGCGCCTGTCATGGGTGCCCACTGCTCACTTGGGGTGATGGTTAAATACAGAGGACACATTTCGACATTTTTGAAAATGAACCAGGGCACAAGGGTCCTCACACAAGCATGTGACCCAGGTACAAATGACAGAATGAGGACGGGACACAGCAAGGGTTCATTTAAACGAATTCTCACAGAATAAACAGGGAGCACATGACATGGGAAATGACAAGAACTCACATATAACGCAGACAGGTGTCCAAATCTGAAACTAACTCGGCAAACACGAAACAAATCCACGACATGAGACTGAAAAAAAACACGACATCAAGTCATGATATCGGATGGAAATTATTGAAACGTAATGAGGAAATAAATTAATCGAAGAAGACACTGGACAATCTTTTCCATAACCTGACATTGTAGCTGTTATATGTCCAATTATGAAGTTCCCAACGTTTGAATAATGATCTTTATAACACGGCAAGTGTTACATCTTCACATTCAGAGATTCACCAGCACTAGCCAATTCATCTGGGTGTCATGGAATCATGATTCCGGCTATTTGGCTCACAAATCATGTTCCAGACAGGAATGTCCACAAGATGAACAACCTTTGCATTACAAAAGACATGATCTGCATTTGTACCAGTTTATCATGCTTGCATGTTGGATCTGTTCTTCATGTTTTCTTCTTTCATTTCAACAGGCTCCAGTTTAGTTGATTTTCTACACATTTCTGGATGTGATTTGTGATGATGTGATGAAGCTATGGCAGCTAGAAGCAGCCCTGTCTCATAATACCCAGAATTCAAAAGGTGCCTGAGAGGAGAACAAGTAGCACTTCCACAGCAAGAAGGCCAGACAAATATGGTGACTATAGATAGATAGATAACCAGCTTATGCACATTAAACTAGGGTTTTCAACAAAGATGAGTAGAATATAAGTAAAAATGATATAAAAGACACAGTCTAGAACATTTACAATTTAAAGTAGGCAGTGTGTTAAAGTGCAGTTAAGATGATGATTGAGCAAAAAAAGTAAAGAGTTGTGATATTGAACAACAGTTATTGCACTTAAAAAGAATTTACTTATCCAGAGCGACTTACAATCAGTAGTTACAGGGACAGTCCCCCCCTGTTGTTGAGAACAACAGCATGTAAAATCACAGAGCAGGGTCAGGCCGAGGAGCACAGTGTGCAGGTGTCACCGACTTCAGTTGCCTCAGACCTCCAAATTTTGTGTGCCATTCATAATTGTGAACAGCGGATCGAGAGTTTCATCAACAACAACAACATTTATTTCTTATATAGCCCAAAATCACATACAGTATGTCCCTACAGTTGACACCCCCCACACTTGACCCTTCTGCACACAAGGAAAAACTCCACACAAAAAAAACTCTTGGAGAGAGAAAAAAAAGAAAGGAAGAAACCTTGGGAAGGAGTGATACAGAGAGGGACCCCCTTCCAGGGTAAAGTGAGCCTGCAAATGGTGTCAAATTCAAATTCAAATTTTATTTGTCACATACACAGTCATACACGGTATGATGTGCAGTGAAATGCTTTCTGCAACTGCTACAGACCACAGTATTGCAAATGTTGCAAGTAAACAGTGAACCAATATGCAAATATTGCAAACATAACCAAGTATTACACTTTTACGTCTTTAACATAAAATATGTGTAACTGGTAGGGTGAAGGTGTGCAAATGAGTTACAGTTTTTACAATGTTTAAGAAAGAAGAAAGAGCCATAAAAGAAAGAGCAGTAAGGACCTAAAAAGCGCAGAGTCATTATGTGCAAAGTGATTATGTGCAAAGTGGTTTTGTGCAAAAGAGTCCGGAGTGATTGGAGGTGAAAGTGCATGAGTTCTATGTACTGTTGTTGAGAGCTTGGACAGCCTGCGGGAAGAAGCTCCTCCTCATTCTCTCTGTGTTGGACTTCAGGGAGCGAAAGCGCTTCCCTGATCGCAGCAGAGAGAAGAGTCCATTGTTGGGGTGGGTGAGGTCCTTCACTATCTTCCTGGCCCTGGTGCAGCACCGTTTGCTGTAGATAGATTGAAGGTCAGGGAGCTTGGTACGGATGATTCGTTCGGCTGATCGAACCACCCTCTGTAGGGCTCGCCTGTCCTTCATGGTGCTGTTCCCGAACCAGGTTGAGATATTTCCCGTCAGGATGCTCTCTATGGTGCAGGAGTAGAAGTTCCTGAGCACCTTGGAGGGCAGTCTGAAGTCTCTCAGGCGTCTGAGGTGGTAGAGACGCTGCCGGGCCTTTTTCACCACGGTGTTGATGTGACAGGACCATGACAGGTCCTGCGTGATGTTAACACCGAGGTAACTGAAGCTGTCCACTCTCTCCACTGGGCTCCTGTTGATGACAGGGGTCTGGTAGGTCCTCTCCTGCTTTGTACTGAAGTCCACTATTAACTCCTTTGTCTTGCTGACGTTCAGGTGGAGATTGTTCTTCTGGCACCAGTTCGCCAGATTTCCAACCTCCTCCAGGTAGGCCGTCTCATCGTTGTCAGAGATCAGGCCCACCACGACAGTGTCGTCAGCAAACTTGATGATGGTGGTGGAGTTAGTAGTGGCTGTACAGTCATGGGTGTACAGGGAGTACAGCAGGGGGCTCAAAACGCAGCCCTGGGGGGCTCCAGTGCTGAGAGTGATGGAGGCTGAGACATGTCCACCCATCCTTACTGCCTGTGGTCTCCCGGTTAGGAAGTTGGAGATCAGTGCAGGGCTGGTGATGATTTGTAAAATATAATAATAAGTCCTACAGTTGTAGGGATGGAGAAGTCCAGAATGTAGTCCAGTGTCATGGTCTAGATTACGTGTCCATAATGATGTTACTGGTCCATTTGAAGATCCCTGAAGCTGTAGTTGTAACGGTGGTGGTGGCTGTGGTGACCCTCTGGTTCGTTTCATGGTATGTCCTTGTTTAGCAGTTGTCAGGAACCAGGATTTATTCACTGGGGTCTGCCAGTAGTCTGGGTGCTTGATTCCGTGTCTCGGAGAAAACAAACAAGCAGCGGCAGACGGTGGCACTGTACGACCGATACTGAAATATGTGGTTATGATGGTATATTGGTGCTACAGTGGCCCGGTAACCTAACTAGGACAGCCTAACTAGGGTGAATTTAATGGTATTGGTTATCAGCTGAGCAGCTGCATCCAAACCTTACTTCACCAGGTGCTTTGCAAAGCTTCAGATGCAGCGGAGTAGAGCAACGCATAAGTAGATGCCACTGAGGGCTAGGCCTCATTTAAAGGACAAAAGGTCATACATCATACCACAGATACCCTTTGAACGTATTGCCCTGGCCACTACAATCAGTCTGGCAAATCTAATCAATGACAATGACATCCTTGTAAATTGTTAAAACAATCAATAAAAAAAAAAACATTCAAACTTCTCATTCAAACTCCCTCTGAATCAGCACTACTTGGTCCATTCTTGTCCAAGTGTCTGACCTCAAAAATTCTGGAATAATGCTTGATTTCCAAAAACACAATCCTAAACTTAGCAAAAAGGTCCATATTAAAGCCTATAGTTCATATATGTGTAAAGACTGCTGACAATATGGTGTATGTAGAGATCCATTCTTATGATCCAATCTGGATGTTTCATGGACAGATTTACATTTACAGCATTTACCAGATGCCCTTTTCCAGAGTGACTTACAATCAGGGACAGTCTTCCCCTGGAGACACTCAGGGTTAAGTGTCCTGCTTGGTGACACAATGGTAGTAAGTGGGATTTGAACCTGGGTCTTCTGGTTCATAGGCGAGTGTGTTACCCACTAGGCTACTACCACCCAAATGAACCTGTTATGCAGCAGTTTTGATTGTGTTCCTGAGTTTTTGGGCCATGGCAGCACCCCTAGATTTTTTGGTAATTTATGAAAAAGATCCTTTGTTCACCATTAGTTTTGTGTTTTTAAACCAGTTCTTCTGCAGGGGTCAAAGTTGCTTACAATGCTCTGTCAGTGAGTGTGTTTGTGTTTCTTTTAAAGAAAGACAGAATGGCCATTGCAGAAGTGGATTGTTAGAGAAGAACTAACAAAAACCACATGATAAGCAAGGTCAAAGATCAACATGAGAACTCCAGCACCATGAATAACCCAGCAGCATGTTAACCTTGGACCTCCCTGTCAGGTCTCAACACATCAGTAACCAGGCCTGTCTGGCAGACTGGTATGTGCCTGGAACCCAGACTCATAAAACTGGTGTTTGGACAGACGGGGAAAGCAGTGATCTCATTGGGTGGAATGATGAGTCCGTTACTCCGTCAGACCTGGTGAAAGATCGTTTTGGTTCGCTTGTGTGCGATTCTTTTGTTCTCCAAGGACAAGATGACAGGACAGGAGGAATCAGTGGAAAGGAGTGAGCAACCAAGGCAGGAAAGAAATGAAGCCCCTCCTTCTGACATCACCCATTTCCTCAGCAGGCTCCTTGTGAAGTGAAGCGTCGCCGAACCGCAGGCTTGTTAGGGGGCGACGCTAATGGACTGAGCACGCAGAGCGAATCCTGGCCCATGGAAACCGTATCTCCATTCCTACCTAGTGACCCAGCAGCTTAACGGACGTAATGTTCCGCCCCCAGTTGTGTACTCGACACGACTCTACTGATGGCTAATAAACTTTTTAAAATACATATTTCAAAAAGAACAGCATTCTTACTGACCTCCACGGCATCATTCCTAAAACCAGCCTCATGCAGTGTGTGTGTGTGTGTGTGTGTGTGTGTGTCTGGCAGCACATTCCATTGTGTCCAGATCCCCTTTCCTGTTCAAGTGGCACTGCTTTCAGTTCCCAGGAATGAGCCTTTAGTCTAATGAATGACTGATTGTACTGATTTGATTTATTTGAATTAATGCTTTGTCTCTACAGTAGTGTAATTATTTTATAAAATAATGAGCCATGTTCATTTTTATCACTATCTATCACTATCGCATGACCCATGGTGAACATTAACAAAAATACATGGTTATTGTATGTAAGTAGGTTAAGTAGACTTCATGTGTCTTTACTTTATTATATATAAAAATATTCTGAATTAATGAGAAAATAGAACAGAAAATAATGTTTTTTCTCAGGTGGATGCATTGAGCCTCCATACAACATACAAAAGAGCATGTGTTTCATGTTGTACATAGTAAAGTTCACTGTTTTGTGTGCTTTTTAACAGACATCAGTATCAGAAGAGCTAATAGAACCTTCTGTTTCAGTCCCAGTCCCTATTGTCACACCAAGTAATAAATTCCATTTTATGTTGTGCTGAAAGTGACACTGGAATATTGTTTAAAATGGAGGGATATTTTAATCTGGGTATCCACCACAGCCCATAATCCCTTGAAGTACAGCAGAGAAATGCAGTGGTGGACTGTAACCAAGTAAATGTGATTTGATACAGTTTATTTAAGTAGTTTATTAATGTATCTGCACTCCTTTTGAGAGACTTTTTACTTTAGACTTACTTTAACTCAAATATCGTACTTTTAACACAACAGTACACAAAATCTGTCCTTCCTTTTTACTTGTGATTTATTGCAGTGACATAACCTGTTGCATAACTGTTTCTTATCTTATAACCCCTCAGGGCAACTTAATAAGGCATATTTTACACACAATCTGCACAGCTCCGTCTCAAAACGGTTTCTGACGTTTTTGTTTGCTGAATGTTGGTGGGAATCTGCAGTTTTAAAAAAAACTGGAATTAATTTCCTAAAATAGTGGAGCTCTTCACAAGTCCAGACAATCAAAACAACACTGACATTATCATCCTTGCATATAATACAAGCCATATTTACAGTCTATAATAAGTAAGTTATTGTAATGAAACCCAACACCCACAAACACTGCAGGTCCCGCCCCCTGACGTCACACATGCGACTTTCTTCTCAATTTAAACAATTGGGTTCCTATTTAATGTAAATCTGTCTTGGCCAGTTTTAATAAAATTTGTTCCTGTTCTTAAACCCTTTGTTCATTAGTCAGTGTGATTCGCTGTGTTTGATAATCAAACGAAAGAATTCTGGTAAACGATTGTTGTGCCAAGAGTGAATAATTCGTTTATTAAGCAAGAGCTCAACTTAGTTGCACAACTAACAATAGAATATAATACCCATAATGAATACTTTGAAGGCAAATTATATTGAATTTTAAAAGGAGGGCTTTTACTTACACAGCATATCGTCTGTCACTGAAGGCTGTGGGGAAGACGGGTGGCGTGAAGGTGGGTGGAGAAGATCTGAGCCTTTAAGATGGATGTGAGGAGGCGCGCTCCTCGGTCGTGTGGTAGGCGGGGCTGCGCGCTCCTCGGACGTACAGGAGGCGTGGCTGCGGCCTCCTCTGGTGGAGAGGAGGCGTGTCTGCGAGTTCCTCTTGTGGACAGGAGGCGGCGCTGAGCGCTCCTCGGGTGGAGATGGGCGGGGCTTCGAGCTCCTCTTTTGTAGAGGAAGCGGTGCTGATAGGCGTGGTAGGCGGGGCGGCGCGCTCCTCGGACGGAGGGGAGGCGGGGCTGCTCGTTTCTCTGAGGTACCGGAGGCGGGGCTGCGCGCTCCTCGGACCTAAAGGAGGCGGGGCTGCGCGCTTTTCGAACGGAGGGGAGGCGGGGCTGCGCGCTTCTCGGACGTACAGGAGGCGGGGCTGCGCGCTTCTCGGCTTGAAAAGAGGTGGGGCTGGGCGAGCGCGCGACCGCCCGTCTTTCGCAACTTTTTCCCCGCAGAAGAGCAGCGGACCGCGCCGTGGATTCCCCACCTCTCCTCGCACCGCAGCGTGGGCATGAATGCAGTGATTCGAGGTGCTGAAGGAAGCTGGAGAAAATGCGCGCGGCGAACCTGGACACCTACAGCCTGTCGCTGCTGACGGCTAAAGAGGACATCCTGAACCCACGCTCCTCCACCAACTGGTGAACTTTACACTTCACTTTACTTTACTAGAGCACAATAAAATACGTTTAGAAAGTGTGAAGAGATGACGCCACAGTCTCTGGCCATTCTGATTGGCTGAGAAAAATAACGGGCGTAAAACTTCTCCATAAATGTTATTTACTGTATCTATGTCTCCTTCAGATGTGGTACAAAATGCGTAGCATGGATAAAATGATATTTTCTTACAACACCTGCATTTACTGATCAGTCGGTGACAGTCCTGAACTACATCATCATCATCATCATCATCATCATCATCATCATATGGTGGCGGTCTGTCCTATCATGCTATATAACCAAGACAGGAAGGACTAACGGTGGGATAATGGGATGCCGTTCAGGTGCTACTAGTGCATGGCCTGTCGAACACAGTCATGCACCAAAAAATGCACATTTGCATTAATGATTAGTGTAGATTTGCAGCAGAATCAGAAAGCTTTATGGTGGAAGATAAACCGAGTAATGGTATGATCTCCACCACGATGGTATAATGGGCGTGCTGCAATCATCCGTCTCTCCGTGGTAACGATTGCTTAAGTCACCTTCGGGGTTTGTTTTGGGACGTCTGAAACCCTGGGAGATGCGCCCAAAACACTCTGAATTTAACCATTGTACCACAGTAATCCCCAGCATGTGGAGCCTTGTGCCCAAACTCATTCCTTGCTTTGGGTTTGTCTTGGCACACCGAGTTAACCAGGACGTGCTTGTATGTACTTGTGAGCTGAGGCCGGAGCCATTTAACGTCTGTCATCGACACTCTCCATCACCGGCCTTAGTTCTGTCATTATTATATCATATAACGCGCAAAGCCATCGTGTGTCTGAACGAAGAGCGACTCGGGCTAATGACTGCCGCCTAATGCTCAGGTAATGCCCCGGGGCATCTGCTGTGGTGCAACGAGGGCAAGTTCCAACTGAATTACAGCGGTGCACCTCAGCCTGAGAGAACTCCTCTGCTCTTCTTCAGACACAGTCAGGAGTCAGGAGCGCAGTCTGCATGTTCATGGCACAGTAACCATTATCAGAGGCGACCTTTACTCCCGGCTGAGGTGCCGCTACCCTCCTGGCAGCGTTCGTCCATGTCTTCCTGAACGTCTAGACGGGGACGTGAGAGGACTTAGGGTGACATCATGACGGAACGCTCCCTGCTGTGGAGTGGGTGGAACTGAGGACCTTGTGTGTGTGCGTCTCCTGGGGAGTGATCTCTCTGACCTTGAGGCCCACAGGCCTGTTACCGAATGACCTTCCAGCTGCATTCCTCTGGAAAACAGCCCCTCCCGATAAGAGCATCCCTCCCACACTCCTCTTCAGTCCACCCCCCCTTTTCCACTCGTAACATCTGATCAGGACTACAAGAAGTTCCCTTCGTTGCATTGCGTCAGTCAATAAAATCCATGTGTTCCACCATGAGAGCGTTTATTTCCATTCTGGGCTTTATGGCTACATGTGCTGCAGACCCGTGGTGGTGGTTGTGGGATCAGAGGCGTCTCTACCATTTAGGCATGTTTCATCCTCAATATTTCCTATTAACTCGTATTATTTGTATTAATGCTGTTCTTGTCACTTTCCGTTTTTTCTGAGCTGTTGCAAGTTTGTAGGGGGAATTTGTTAGAATGGAGGTTGGTGGGTCTCTGCCCCGCCCTGCATTGTTGCAGCCTGACTTCAGTGTTCCTTGTGTGCACGCCAGCACGGCTAACACCCGGTGGACTAGGCAGAGCTGGGCTCCTTCCAGGCGATGGATAACGTTCACAGGAGCTTTCATGAGATCACCAGGGAGTCTGCTTCAGTTTGTCTCTTGGCTCAGCGTGTTGTGGAGGTCAGGAAAGCAATAAACAACGTCTTCACGCTGGGAAACACATCTCTTACAATCCCACCTAAACCGGTCAGTGCATTTAAGCCACACGACATTTGTTTTGCGTTACTGTTGGGTTGGTCCAGAGCTGGGCGTAACAGCATCTGTTACCGTTTCTGTTATCTGGTTATCTGCAGTACGTACAGTGCACACACTAGCACAGCTGGCCACAGAAACAGTACAGACTGGCTTTTACTGCAACTAACGAGTAATCGAATAATCAATTAATCGATTCTTGTGATAAATCATACTTTTGGGATTTTAAACAACTATATCAATAGTGTTTTGTTCAATATGAAAGGCTCTTAAAATGAGCAAGCAGTTTGCTGTTATTCTTCACAAAAAAGGGTTTATTCAAAGCACCAAAATTTAAAATAATATTATTCAGCTTGCTCAAATTCAACTCAGGCTCATGATACTCCACTGTACTGATAACAGTTTTTGAACGTCCTCAAGAGGTTAATCCCGCCCACACTGAAATCTGATTGGCTAATTTTGCGATGCAAACCAGTCCGGATGTTTTTTCTATGGAATCAGAAACACATGCAGTGATCCACACAAGCTCTCTCTCTCTCTCTCATTCTGTCATGCATGTCTCCATTTAAAAAGAATATTCCACCATTGCCATAGAGCATAAAATAAAGGACAGCATCAACATTTGAATGACAACATTTCATATAACGCTGCGTGTGGACGCCGAGGAGCGTTCTCGTGTGGATGGGGCATAAAGTCACGCAGCAGGTCTTATTACATGTGAAAGGTAACGTTTTTGTAACAATATTAAATTTGTTGTCTTCATTCCTCCAGTACCAATAACGTGAGAGCTTACTGTCACTCCAGTCTTGAATAATTTAGGCCAGGAGTCTGTTCAATACCGGGTATGGGTACCTGTTCTAATGCGAGTGGCTCACATCTAACTAAGTCAGTAGGTATAATGTGACCACAGCAATTTAATCTGCAATGCGTTACAGGGAAAAGTAATTAGATGACAGAAACGTGACACTTTGTCTCATGTCACACTAATTCATACAGCTTCCCTCCCACTGCACATAGACATGCTTTTCAGGTCATCTTCGCACATCTGCTGTTGGTGGTTTTTCATGTCCAGCATTTACGTCCACAAGACCTCCGTATGAGGGCTTATTCTAGTCCAAATGAGATCATTGTGAATGATCTTCTGCATAAAATTTGAACTGGAAATGCTTTAAATGTTTGATTACATCTGGATATGCATTTACATTTTTTAAACAGTTCCTCCATCTCTGGAAATACAGTTATACACGTTACAGTTATACAGATTGTGCTTTACCAAAAAAAAAGCAAAATTAAATTCTTGACTCACCCTACCTTGGCCTATTGTAGTGGACACAGTTTGCATGTTGTGTAAATGTCCAGAATTGGACTGACGGACGCAATATAGACATCCATAAGACGTCTAATTTTTAGAACGGACAGAAATCTTTTTATATAATCTATTTCCGTACTTTTTACATAAATACTACGCTAGCATCTCAAATCTTACATTTTACATTTACATTTACAGCATTTATCAGACGCCCTTATCCAGAGCGACTTACAACCAGTAGTTACAGGGGACAGTCTCCCTGGAGCAACTTAGGGTTAAGTGTCTTGCTCAGGGACACAATGGTAGTAAGGGGGATTCGAACCCGGGTCTTCTGGTTCATAGGCGAGTGTGTTACCCACTAGGCTACTACCACCCTAGAAATACTTTTTACATTATATATAACATTATTATTTTTTTAAAGTGAAAGAGCAATGTTTTTCCACCCTTCAACGATGGCTATCTCTTGATATCTTGTTAAATCACAATTCAGGAAATGTCTGAAAAATGAGCTGTAATCCTGCAGAAAAGAACACCCCGCCCTTTTTTTGAGATTACATTTATTGTCTTGTTAATGCATTTCTCGTGGATTCGTGTGAGCTGTGCTCTGTGGATTCTGGGAATGTTCTCATCTCTGGAGAATGTCTCCTTTTAACCTGGAGGTGTAAACACATGCATCCCTCTTGCCCTCCACTCTGTCTGTTAATCTTCAGCCATGGATCCCTCCTCTTCCTCCTCGGTCCCTGGCTGTTGGATGTTTTTGTTTGTGTTTTGGCTCCATAGTTTTGCTGAGAGTAGAAATTTCCATCCCTCCCTTGGACATTCCATCAAACCCCCCTCCCCCCCTTCCGTTTCTTTCTCTCTAAACAAATTTCTTGACCTTCATTTCCCTGTTTTAGTTGTTTCCGTCCACTTCCCCCTCTTCTTTACTTCTTTCCATTGGGTATCCCCCGCCATTCTTCCTCTTGACTCTGTTCTTTCTGTTCTTTTGTGTGTTGATTGTGTCCTCCCACCCCCTCCGGAAGACAAGGACATATTTCTGTCCCTTTCTGCAAATAACCACTGTCTGTAGTGGCCAGTCAGGGGCCAGAGTGGCTGACCCACCTCTCCCCAAATCCTCAGCCAGACCCAGAGCCAGGGATGTGAGGTGGGGTTGTGAAGGGGTCCTGGCTCACTGCAGCAGTGGGACACTGTGGACATTATGGACTGTGGAGGTCTGGCCAGGCCTTCACCTGTCTTATTTTGCTCATTTATGCAGCCATTATTTGACTTCATTAGCTTCAGTGTGATGGGGTAGATAATAGGTTCTTAATAAATGTTCTCCCTTGCCGTGAGTAAATATTATGGGACTGCTGAATCAGTCATTTTTTCTCATTATGTTGCTGGATGTCGGCTCTGTCTGAGGTCACCTAGGCAAAATAGTTTTCAGCCCCCACCCTCTGTCACCCATAAAACCCTCCAGACTTTTAATGAGCACAGTGCGGTTTTCATGTAAACACCACCTCCTCCAGTTTTTAACATAATCCAGCTAATGGTGACAAGAGTCTTTTTAAGTTGTTTTATGCCAAATTTAAGTTGCTCCAGCTACATCAAAAATAATTTTGACAGATATATTATATGTATTTATAGTTCACTACAGTGGGCTGTTTCCTGCCTTGCACCCAATAACCTGGCACCTGTGACCCAAAGGTCTTGTAATAAATGCCTGAATATTTTTTTCAGAAGGGAACGAACATTTGAACATCTCATCACTGGGGTTTGTCTTATTTCTGAAATAAATTGTTTTAATTCATGAAAGAGTGGATGCAGGGGCTACATTGGGATTAGAAGAGTCACATAGTGGTAGGAATTACAGATGTCACTACTCTACCAGATGTGAAAAGTGACCCTTCACGAGTTCTCACCACTGTGACCATGTTTGGTGAGATGTAGTGTTACTGAAGGAAATGAGCTTCTGGTTGTTGACCTCCCATCTTCCTGTCTCATGTACCCCGCTCTCCCTCTTATCGGTCGCTCTATAAATACGTCTACAGATAGCTGCTGTCATGCCAGGACGTTAGCATGGAGTCCAGAGAAATCTTCCAGAAACCCACATTTTCACTCGATGTCGACCTGCTCTCCTTCCTATGTGGCTGATCTTGAATGATGTTCTGCAGAGCAGAGCCAGATCAGCAGCAAGGCCTTTTGTCAAATTCTCATTTCTCAACTGTCCTGATGTGATTACAGGTTAGACAGACCAGTCACATTTTTCACATCAGTCCGAGACATAATGTGGTTTGTTGCAGACTATGGAAGGGGTGAACGGCATGATTGTCAGGAAAGAAGAACACCTTGAGTTCAAAGGATAGTGGGATGTGTACTGAAATAATATTAGTTCATAATTTAATTCTTTCTTAACCTGTCTGTAACAGTGGAGCTCCTTCAAAATAGATAATTTCTCAGTTTATTTAAACAAAAAATAGCAAGGATTGAAAAGGCGACTCTCACTCTCTTCTCAAATTCACATTGGCTTGGGTAAAAGCAGACAATAAAAAAATACACGGAAAAGCAAAACGAGGCAATATTCTAAAAACAAAAACAAATTTATTTCAGATGATGTCATATAAATATAACCTGAGAAGATCCGTTGTCGAAATGCTGACCCATGAAATGGGAAGGACCTTGAACTGGGAAACATGAATAGAGTGGTCAGTGTGCAGTAGGATAACAGTTGCCAATGGCTTACAACGACAAGAAATGTAAGATTGATCACCTAAGATTGATGAAAAATCTGTCCAGCACAATTACATTTTTCCTCAGTTGCACTGATGCACCAAACGCTTCACAACCTTGGACAGCATCAGCCCTGGACCAACGTCTTCCTCCATGTCTTGCCAGTAGCCAAGTCGCCTCTGACACACAACACAAGGTTCTATCGTGTATGCTTTTCCTCCTGCTCTGTGATGAACAAAAGCCTACTGTCAAAATGTCCCAATGGTTCATGTTCTAAGACATGCAGATAAACATGTGCAACATTCATTTAATGGGAGTCTTGGAGGCCCTTGTCCTGTGTTGCTTGCTGCTGCTCTCTCTCTATCCCCTCGCTTTATTCTTCTCAGCTCAGCTCTCTGAGCTCATAGCTGGCAGAGCAGCAAGACAGGCAAGGGAACAGACCTGCTTGTGCTTTTCTCATCAGTCCTCTCGAGTGCACATCGTGAGGGAAGTTACTACCTATTAACAGAGGTCAATTCAGGGTCACAGCATTTTCTCTCCCATAATGCACTGAGGCTCTACTTAGGTGTCAGATTTTTTCTTATTTTTGATGAGTGGAATGGGACCCATAAATTAGATAAATGTAAGTAACCCACATGCACAGAGCACACCCACATAAGCACAAACAGATGGGTGAACCCTCCGAGATGACACTTCAGCTCGTACTTCCCAGCTATATTCCCAGCTCTAGGTCAGCTCAGTCAAAAACGCAGTTTTGTGTTTTGGCCAGGGGCCTCAGTCCAATAAACTGAAGTGAAACCCAATCCGCCCGGACCTGCTGGATCCCAGACGCAGCCCCGCGGTGCCTCATGGCTGTGGAGAAAACACCCATATCGCAGTTTATAAAGCTGCAGCTGGCCGCAGTGCCACCCGACACAATTAATAACGCTACTCACCTTCAGATCTTACTGCCTGAAAACATTTCATTTTCTAATACTCGACTTGAATAAATAGAGTCTTTAGACTGAAGATCTAAAGGTCCCTGGTTCGGTCCCGAGATTCGGCATTGCGTAGCAGCAGGCAGTGGTGGCCTAACGAGTAAGGAAACACATAATTGGAAGGAATCGGTTCAAATCCCGAAACACAAAGGTGCCACTGAGGTCCCCTTGAGCAAGGTGCCGTCCCCACACACTGCTCCCCGGACACCTTTCATGGCTGCCCACTGCTCACCAAGGTGATGGGTTGAAAATTTCAATCACTTCACTTTCACTTCATTTTTAAGTGCATTTTTTAAAAAAAGCATTTAGATAACTGTGTCTTTGGCATTGTGTACCAGGGAATCCTTACATTTTTTGAATTATCTTAAAGATCACTGAGGTAGCACTGAATATCTCCACCTGCCAGATTTGTTTTTTTCAAATGGCAGTGAAGCTGAGGACGCGCTGTCTCATGAAAGGCATTCAGGCCTCTCCTCTCTTCCAGTGTTCCGATGAAGAATGGGGCTACAGTCCAGGATTGGTCCATTAGGCAGCGACAGGCCTTTTCTGCTCTGATATATGGAGAAAGGAAGTGAGAATGAGTGCGTTGCCCTTGTTGCACTTGGACACGTTTACAAAGCCATATATCTTTCAACAACCTGGGCCAATGTAATGAATACCATTGCCATGGAAATGTGCATTAGTGGCCTATAGCAGGAAGCTTGGGTACGATTATGGTTTTCTCTTTGCGTGTGGTCTGTGTACAGGAATGCCGCAAAATGTCATACAATAGTGTCTGTGACCTACCTAGGCATGAGCCACAATTTCATTTCATTGGTTGCCTATATTTCAAGATGACCTGTAACCTGAAATTTGTTGAATATCCAAATGAAAATTATTTGTGGGGGAAGGGTGTTTACATCGGTGTGATACATTAACAGTCAGAATCTTCTTTTTTATGTTTAACCATTTAGTCTGTAGGCCAAGATCGTGTGTAATGATTAATGCGGCCCTGCCCCCTTTCATCCGACAGAATTTATGGTTGCTTGTCTCAGCAAGCTAGATCTCTCACCCGATTTAATGAATGTTCTCCTGAACTTCTCCCTTCAAAAGGTACACAGAGTCTGTGCCAACCAACCAAGAACAGTTTTACAGCTTCTGGCTGCACTTCAGAGCAGCACAGCCTCATTTTCCGCTTATCTCACAGTGCAGAAATTATGCCTATTGCATCAGGGCAGCATGTTTACAGTTTTTTAAATAAATATGAGTATATATATCAATACACAGGCACAAAAAATGAAATGAAGGATTAACACAGAGAACTAATATTCCGCCCTTAGGATTTACATTATTTATTGATGCACCCCTAATACACAGTGAACCACAAATGTAATTACAGTTATGTTAATGTGAACTTATCCTATAAGGCATTCAGCTCTTCATGTGGTCTTTTATTTTGTCAGTTGTTTCTGTGGTGTATTGAAGTATAATTAAGTGTAATTATAAATTTCAAAGGCTTTTATTGACAATTATATCAAGTTTATTTTCAAGATCTCTGCAAATCGCCCTGACATGCTGTCAATCAACGTCAACTTCTGGGCCAAATCCTGAGTGATGGCGACTCATTCCTTCATAATCAGTGCTTGGAGTTTGTCAGAATTTGTGGGTTTTTGTTCATCCACCCGCCTCTTGAGGATTGACCACAACTTCACAACTGGATTGAGGTCCTGGGAGTTTCCAGGCCATGGACCCAAAATTTCAATGTTTTGTTCCCCGAGACACTCAGTTATCACTTTGGTCTTATAGCACGGTGCTCCATCATGCTGGAAAAGGCATCGTTCTTCACCAAACTGTTCTTGGATGGTTTAGAGAAGTTGCTGTCAGGGGATGTTTTGTACCATTCTTCATTCATGGCTGTGTTCTTTGGCAAAATGTGAGTGAGCCGACTCTCTTGGATGCAGCTCCACACATGAAGGGTGTCAGGATGCTTTACTGTTGGCATGAGACAGGATGGTAGCACGCACCTTTTCTTCTCCGGACAATAATTTTTCCAGATACCCCAAACAATCCCTGTTCTCTTCACTGCGTGTGCAGATGATCTCACACCTGCCTGCTGCCATTCCTGAGCAAGCACTGCACTGGTGGCACCCCGATCCCCACAGCTGAATCATCTTCCTGGTGCTTACTGGACATTCTTGGCACCCTGAAGCGTTCTTCACAAAACTTGAACATCTCTCTTTGAAGTTTGTTTAGGTGCAATCTTAGCAGCAGCAATATTCTTGCCTGTGAAGCCCTTTTTAAGCAACGCAATGATGACGGCACGTGTTTCCTTGCAGGTAACCATGGTTAACAGAGGAAGAACAATGATTTCAACCATCACCCTCCTTTTAAAGCATCCAGTCTGCTATTCTAACTCAACCAGCATGTGAGAATGACCTCCAGCCTTGTGCTCATCAACACTCTCACTTGTGTTAATGAGAGGATCACTGAAATGATCTCAGCAGGCCCTTTTGTGGCAGGGATGAAATGTTTTTTTGTTTCTTTTGGGTGTCTGATCACTCTTAATTCTGGCATAACAAAAAACAGAAGCAGCAAACTTTGTGAAAACCAGTATGTTCTCAAAACATAAGTTAGTATACATGCATTGCCAGACCAGTCAGCAGTATACTCAGAGTCTAGTCCTAACCCTAAGTTGCTCCAGGGAGACTGTCCCTGTAACTACTGATTGTAAGTCGCTCTGGATAAGGGCGTCTGATAAATGCTGTAAATGTAGTCAATATGTACACTGCCAACGTGCCAGTGTTCAGATTAACACAGCGCAGTGTTTATATGTGCCCACTCCAAGTCGGTGCCACTTTGAGACGTTGGAAGTTAAGTTTTAACATTACACCTGTTCTGTCTGCACTGGTTACCTGCCAAATTACTCATTGGGTACAACATTTTACTATGAACATAGGAAGCTTGACATAGACTGGCCTCTGACTACCTGTGTGGCCTGCTAATAAATTACTGCCCTGGCCGAGAACTACACTCATGAGACTTGGTACCATTCTTACTGGTACCAAGAATGAATATATTCTCAGCAGGTGGAAGAGACTTCTGCTCCGGAGCTCCCTTGCTTTGGAACAGCCTTCCTTCTAAGGTTTGGAATTCATAACTGGTCAGAAGGGGTCCCATTGATGCACAGTGTATGTGATTTTGGTCTAAATAAGAAGTTATTGTTGTTGTTGTTGATGCATATTTTGGGTTAATATGAACCCAAATTTCCTGTCTTTCCTCTTTTCATATTAAAGTTTTCTTGTGGCTCCTTTCTGCTTTTGGAACTTAAAGAACACGTTCCTGTGAGGAGCTGAACTAACTCTTGCTGATTCTTTGTTGCTTATGCTTGCAGTTTGGAGACTTTCAAATAAGAAAATGGGGCAGTGAGATGAGTTCATTAATCCATTTCGTGCCACAGGTGGGCTCTAGATGGTCATTACAGAAACATTACATAAACCTGAAAATACCACCAATAATCTAACAAAAAGAGGCCGTCATAATTCTTCCAGATGGAGTGGAGAATAGCTACGGTCTGATAGGTTCCCTGGAGGGAAACAAGATTTAACATAATGGTGGGGATATCCAAGGCATCGCTTGCTGCTCATATTGGTTTTTGTTTTCGTATGAAGATTGAGCTGATGGGGACTATCTGGTTGGTACCACCCATATTGGCATTTGCACTAAATGCAGTCATTTCACAGACTTAAAAAGCAGTCAATTTTAAAAAGTGAAGTGATTGTCACATGTGATACACAGCAGCACAGCACACGGTGCACACAGTGAAATTTGTCCTCTGCATTTAACCCATCACCCTGAGTGAGCAGTGACAGGCGCACGGGGAGCAGTGCGTGGGGACGGTGCTTTGCTCACTGACACCTCAGTGGCACCTTGGCAGATCGGGATTCGAACCGGCAACCTTCTGATTACGGGGCCGCTTCCTTAACCGCTAGGCCACCACTGCCCTGCCCAATTTGGTTTAAATAATAAACATTAGTCACCCTTTTCTGAAAATATAGTTTAGACAATTTGATTACTGATTACTATTACTTCAACCATAGTGAACCATAGTGCAGACTGAATGAGATAACAGCAAAGGCTGGATGTCTTCACCTTGAAGAACATTTGGTAGATCGTTTACATGATGTTCTGTTTTAGTTCAATGTCCAGCCAACCCTACATGTTGAACTGAGGCTTATTTACCAGCCCACCCAGCTGCCTACATGTGGTATCTTGGGACACTGTGAGTAGGAAGTGGCCAGCTGAGAAACAATAGAGCATTCGAGCTTCTGATCTCTGATGACTTTCATATGCTGAATTTAGAAGAGTATATTGATGGAAATTCCATGTGTCCTATGGAATGAGAAAGACCCTTGAATGGGATGTGATACGTGTGGTAAAGTGGCATGTGGTTGTTCTAAAATAAGATGAAAGACCAGAATTTTTATAATTTTACACATAAATTTCTCTAAACACTTGAGTTATATGATCTAATCACATTTTATATGATTCCAAAAGGGTTCACATAGTTTTTTTTTGTCATTGTGAGGGCAGTTTTGATTTTATTTGTGTCTGTTGCTCATCCTTTCTCTTCTTTCTTTAGGGCACTGTTCACATATGATGGAGCCACCTACAACCTGAAACTTACGGACTCCGGAGGTGAGCTCATACACACAGCAAATGAACACTGGGGACTGAGAATGTCTTCGTCCTGGAGATAAATCCCTTACTTTTTTCATCTCATGTTCTATAGCGGGTGGTCTGGAGGAGTTGGTGCCAAAATTCCACCCTGGCGGAGCAATGTATGGTCTATGCAGGGTGAGAACATCAGCAGAGAGCATTGTCATGATCTGCTGGGTGAGTTTGGATGGAGATGACAGAATTTGTGTGTTCAGTTACATCTTCATTGTCCCAAGAAAGCTTAATATGAGGGCCTGGAAAAGGATTTGGGCAGTGGGTGGCCTAGCGGTTAAGGAAGCAGTTCCATAATTAGAAGGTTGTCGGTGTCACTAAGGTGTCACTAAGGTGCCACTGAGCAAAACACCGTACCCCCACGCTGCTCCCCAGGGTGATGGGTTAAATGCAGAGAAGCAATTTCCTTCGGGATTCATAAAGTATGACAAAAAAAATCTGGTTACTGGACCAGATAAAGCCAGTATTGAGAAAATCTAATCTAGGCCACTATTGAGGCCAGAGGAGAGGAATAAATGTGCAATGCATACGGACCATCTCATGATGCAACAAAATTTCATGAGCCATGATCCTCTGACCTCTAAAAACAATTTTATGAGCATGATGCATGAAAGATGCGTCATCTTCTGTGTCTCTTCATACTCCAGGTTGGCCAAGATGTGGATGACTATTGCAGGACGGAGTGTACCAGCCACTTGCCTGCAATCAAGAGCTTTTTCAAGGTATGGAGCTTCTTCTGTAACTTTCACTTCCACATCTGATTTCTTCTGGATAACTTGCTATTTCTAATTGTGGAATTTTGTTGCAATCATGTACAGGAAACTGTAGTGCATTTATTTTCTGTGTAAAGTATATTGGGGTGGATCCATACCCCAGATTTTATTGACATTTTTAAGATTAATAAAGTTTCCACGGGCTGTCTGATTTGAAATATGTAGTTGACATTAGATGAATAATAATCTGAAGTTGACAAGCCCATGTTCATAGTTGAAACAATGCAGTGGAACCATCTGCACACTGGTCTGTGGATTGTCCATTTCAGTGCCCACTTTGTGCCCACTGTGGAATGCTCTGGAACGTTCCTTTGGTTCATCCCATTTGTTTTATTTCAGTGTCAGCAGATTGGTGAATGCAAGTGTAGGCAGAAAAATACAAATGTTTGCCAGCCGAGAGTGTGTGTATTGAAGGCTGTGCAAATTAGCAGCAAGTGTATCATGGTGCACACACTGGGGTCACCATTTTCAAACATGCACACACATTATTACAGTTCCGGGTGACAGAAATAGCTGCACGTACTACCAAGTGCTTCATTCTTGTTTGATCTCGATACTCTGCATGATTAGCGTGTAGTGCATGATTAGCGTGTAGTGCTAGTGCCAGTTTAAAAACAGTGCCCTGTGTGTGTTGGTAGGGTAGTGGCCTAGTGGGTAACACACTTGTCTATGAACCAGAAGACTACAGAGTCACAGGTTCAAATCCCACTTACTACCATTGTGTCCCTGAGCTAGACACTTAACCCTAAAAAAAATGCTCCAGGGGGACTGTCCCTGTAACTACTGATTGTAATCAGATAAGAGCGTCTGATCAATGCCATAAATGTAAATGTAAATGTGTGTTCTGCACACTGGTCCAAACACAGATAAGCAGTGAGGGACATCTGTTTCTCCATAACATTCTTACTTGGACAACAATAAGCTTTATGTTTGTGTGTGTGTGTGTGTGTGTGTGTGCTACTCTTATCAGAGCATGTGCTGTTAACTGAGGCAATGTTATGATGTCCTTATCTGAGGTATGATATGAAATGCAGCTAAAAACTGGCTTAAAGTCACCCTGCTAACTCTCTTATTCATCATATCATTTACATGCAACAACAACAATGTGTAAAAAAGATCAAATAACAAAAATTACTTAATGGCACAAGTCATGCCAAAGATTTTTGCCAAAGCTCTGCATTCTAGGAATTTTTTGTGTTATCTTACACTCTGCAATGTGTTGACAAATGGATCCTGAGAAGGATTAGAATGGTTATGGGAAATCTGGAGTGTTCTGGAAATCAACAGTAATGACGGAGAACTCTCTACTGGTGCAATAAACTATTTCCAAACTTTTAAACTGCATTCAAATGGCAACGTTTACCTGTTTACAAGCAAAGATGCCCATTAAAAGAAAGAGACATTTGTAGTCCATGTGTGACACCCAGGGGCCACTGGGCTCACTCAGCCGGTGTTCATGCACATGATTAAGGAGTCCTGATCAATCCAAGCTGAAGCCAATAAAGCACAATGTGGTTAATGTGCACTTCCTTTACCCTATGTTTGTGGTTTTGTGTCTTTTTGTGTATTTATAACAGGGTTTCATTCAAATTTTCGCCATTTAAAGCCATACCCATCACATCCAGCAGCAAGTCGTGTGTGTGATGTCACAGAGACAGCCCAGATCGGAATGGATATGTAGTTGGGCGACGGTGAACTGGTAGTTAAAAATGCAACAGCACAGGGCAAATCGACAAATTTGCATCAGCACCTAAACTATCCTATTTATATCTAGGAGTTCCTAAATACTACTATACAGTGCATCCGGAAAGTATTCACAGCACATCACTTTTTCCACAATTTTAACAGCCTTGTTCCAAAATTGATTAAATTCATTTTTCCCCAGATTCTACCAACACCCCATAGAGACAACTTAAAAAAAGTTTTGGCAAATTTATAAAAAAAAAAAACAACAACAGAGAAATCACAGGTGCATAAATATTCACAACCTTGCTCAATACATCGTTGATGCACCTTTGGCAGCAATTACAGCCTCAAGTCTTTTTGAATATGATGCCACAAGCTTGGCACACCGATCCTTGGCCAGCACCTCTCAAGCTCCATCAAGTTGGATGAGAAGCGCCGGTGCGTCTCTCTCTAGAGATGTTCTAGAGTCTGGATTCTGGCTGGACAACTCAAGGACATTCACAGAGTTGTCCTGAAGCCACTCCTTTGATATCTTGGCTGTGTGCTTATGGTCATTGTCCTGCTGAAACATGAACCGTCCCAGTCTGAGTCAAAGGTTTTCATCCAGGATGTCTCTGTACAGTCCTGCAGTCATCTTTCCCTCTATCCTGACTAGTCTCCCAGTTCCTTCATCTGAAAAACATCCCCACAGCATGATGCTGTCATCACCATGCTTCACTGTAGGGATGGTATTCGGCCTGGTGATGATCTGAGATTCCTTCAGGTGTCTTTTGGCCAACTCCACATGGATTGCCATGTGCCTTTACTACGGAGTGGCTTCTGTCTGGCCACTCTAATATACAGGCCAGATTGGTGGACCACTGGAGCTCTGACAGTTTGACCATCGGGTTCTTGGTCACCTCCCTGATTAAGGTCCTTCTCCCCTGATCGCTCAGTTTAGGTAGCCAGCCAGAGTCCTGGTGGTTTTTAACTTTTCCATTTAAGGATAATGGAGGCCACTGTGCTTATTGGGACCATCAAGGCAGCATTTTTCAGAAATTTGTGCCTCGAGACAATCTACAGACAATTCCTTTAACTTCATGCTTGGTTTGTGCTCTGACATGAAATGTCACCTGTGGGACCTTGTATAGACTGGTGTGTGGAGGCACATGAGCTCAATTTTGTACATTATGTACATTATGTACATGCGATTTCTCATTTTTAATTTTTTTTTTATGTTTATAAAAAGTAAAGTTTTTTCATGTTGTCATTATGGGATTTGTGTATATTCTGAGGAAAACATTTTGCAATAATGTTTAGCATATTCCAGGTTTAGCGCTGTGTAATTGTTGGTTTATTTATTGTTATTTTTATATACCTGCAGTACTTGGAAAATATTATTTGAAGTGATTTGGTAATTAGTCATTTTATGAAATGTTTTTATTTATAGGCAAGAAAGTGCAATTTATCATATTGCAGTTGCATATTGCAATATTGATCTCAGTAATCACAATATGACTTTTTTTTCCCAATTCATGCTGCCCTTCATTTTATTAGTCTTTTATGTTCACTCAGGTGAGGTACATAGTTTTCAGGAGCAACGAGTTAGAATATTAAAATCTAAAACCGAAACTAAAGCAAATGTTTATTATAAACAATCTGAATTCCACATAACAAAGGAATATCATTATAAAAAGAAACTCACATTAACCCCCTACTGCCTGACAAGTGAGATGTTAAGGAAAATGTCTGGAAGTCCTTAGTGCCGTTTGTCCATTTTCACCCACTCGGTGATGCCACTCACAGCCTACTTTCTATTGTTTTGTGCCCATCCTGTTTTTTTGGGTGACCTTCCTGTGTGTGAATGCTGCTCTCTTGAACATTAGCACAGATTTTAATGCTGCTTCATCCTCTGGGAATGTTGTCCTTTGTCTGACCAGAAAGACAAAAATCACAGGGAGACATGTGGATGTGGACATGCTTCATAAAAACTCACTTCTGTAATTTATCAGATGTACATCATAAATAGGATTTGCAATTCATCCATCAGACAATTCCAGTAGACAATTCAGACAAAACCGGAAGTGTGTTCATTGTATATGTTAGTAAGGCCCAACTCAGAAAGACAAAAGGGTAGTAAAGGGGGGACATTTTACTGTAAATACTGAAAAACGTTATTTCAGTTCTTGAGGTTGTGATTAGGAAATCTTACAGGTCTTACATTACTCAAGCAAATGTTGGGCTCAGCCTGTGTTTCTGTAACATTTCCATAGTCCTACAGAGGGCTTCCATGTACTCACAGATCCCACGTTCCTCTTTCCCAAATAAAGGCATCACCCAGTCAACGGCAGAGACATCTGAGGAATGTTGTCCTTTTATATTTCCTCCCTTCCCTTCACCTCCCCTGTTCTCCACACTGAATGAAATATTCGGTCTGAGAACCTCTTTGTCCCCTCAAAGCCCCAGCGGCACAGTTTTTCTGTGTCTGTGTGCTTGTGTTTGTCATATTTACATTATGTCTGTGAGGGATCCCTTGCAGTTCATCATAACTGCATAATTACTCTGATGGCAGATGGTCATGGGTGGCTTGTGAATGTCAGATAAGTGTGGGAACGAGGTGTGGTGGAAGACCGAGCCCATCCTTCAGAATAAAGGCCCAGCTCCACCCCAAAAATGCCAGAATCTATACTAGACCGCCCACTCGGACCAGGGCCGGACGTTCCTATAGAGAGGAACTGCACTCTGGGAAGGAAGACTGTGAACATGTAGTATTTACGACGCGTAATGATGATAGCTTGTCCCAAATGGAGCAGTTTGGACGGGGGAAGGGAGGTCTGGGACATGTCAGAAATAATCCCCACGTGGCTCATAGTAAAGCGCGTCTGGCAGACACTTCCTGTATTGATTGGATGGGGAAGGGGTCAGCAGGAAGTGCAAGTGTTAAGTGCATGTTACTTGCTACGCCAGATTCATGGCTGTATTGTTATCGCTGAAAGTTAAACGCAGGGGAGGGTGTCTGGGAACCACAAGCTTATCAGTGAAGATGAAATACACACTCGCATTAAATCAGCGCCATTAGACACAACTGCACTACTTCTGAACGGTGCCATGACCCGTGTAATTCCATTCATTAGTTAAAGCGAGTGGCAAATGAAGTGGTGCAGATACGTGGAGGTGAGCTCGGGGCCTGTAGAAGCTGTGGGTGGGTCTGGGTTGTTTTTTCTCTCTCGACTCTCGTGCTGAAAGCTGCTTCGAGTCCAAATCGCAGTCGCTCGTGTGCTGCTTTCCCAACGAGTCCTAGCAAGCTGAAGCTGTGTGTTTGTCTCTGTGCACATCTCAGGGTGGAGCTTCTCTCCATTGTTCCCTCACAGTGTGAAGAATGATACTGAGTGGTCCTTGGTCAGTTCTAATACGCTGAATATATCGTCGCCTTAGGTAAACAGTGAGAGAAGTGCAACCTGGATCAGATGTAAGTTGTCCAAAAAAAGACAACCGTGACCTCTGACCTGCCAGGCTACATAGGTTGTTATTGAGTGAGGTGAGAGGAAGCACATAGCCAGCAGAGCAGAAAGCACACACACAAAAAAGTTAATAATTCCCTTCCAGCATCCTTCTCAGGTGCTGGTGCAGACATATGTCTCCTCAGATGCATGTAAAATCACTGTGAATCGTGGAGCATCGGCAGGAAGCACTTTTTATTCAAATAGTTCCTGTTGACACCTGTCTGGAGACGACCACAGCAAGGCGACCTCAGCTGTGTGACCCCACTGTCACCCCTGCTGTGGAGAATAAAAAGACTTGTTGGAAGTGTGATGCCAGATTCTGTGACCAGCAGCATATATTTCTAATAAGCAGGCAGTTTTATTACATCAGCGTACAATCATCATCTATGTTCCTGATCAACAGGAGGCTCAGGCGTTCCTCAACGCCTCGAGCCCTGAGGAGGTGACAGAGGAGAGGATCACTGCCATCACTACAACGGTGCCACATCAGCCAGTGAGGAGGAATTCCCAGGCAGCAGAGAAAGAAGAGACAGTGGTAAGATGTTCTCTTGCAGTGTCATCACCACTAAAATCCTTGTCTATTTCTAGAAGAAAGACAAACTCTTTGTATTTTACGTTACATTAAAACCAGTTGTACAGACATCCCGGTGACCAGCAGATGTCCATGTCTATGTGAATTTGACTCTTAGCTGGATTTTCAAGTAAAGTGAAGTGATTGTCTTTTTGATACACAGCAGCACAGCACATGGTGCACAATGTGTCCTCTGCTTTTAACCCATGAGCAGTGGGCAGTCATGACAGATGCCCGGGGAGCAGTGTGTCGGGACAGTGCTTTGTTCAGTGGCGGATCTTGGCGGATCGGGATTCGAACCGGCAACCTTCTGAATACGGGGCCGCTTCCTTAACCGCTAGGCCACCTCTGCCCCAACATACAGTCCCAACAGTGAAGCATGGTGGTGGCAGCATCATGCTGTGGGGATGTCTTGCAGCTACAGGGACAGGACGAGGGAAAGATGAATGCGGCCAAGTACAGGGATATCCTGGACAAAAACCTTCTCCAGAGTGCTCAGGACCTCAGACTGGGCTGAAGGTTTACCTTCCAACAAGACAATGACCCTGAGCACACAGCTAAAATAATGAAGGAGTGGCTTCACCACAACTCTGTGATTGTTCTTGAATGGCTCAGCCAGAGCCCTGACCTCCATCTCTGGAGAGACCTAAATATGTCTGTCCACCAACGTTTACCATCCAACCTGCCAGAACTGGAGAGGAAAGGCAGAGGATCCCCAAATCAAGGTGTAAAAAATCTTTCCCAAAAAGACTCATGACTGTATTAGTGAAAGTGAAGTGATTGTCATTGTGATACACAGCAGCACAGCACATGGTGCACACAGTGAAATATGTCCTCTGCTTTTAACCCATCGCCCTTGGTGAGCAGTAGGCTGCCATGACAGGCGCCCAGGGAGCAGTGTGTGGTGACGGTGCTTTGCTCAGTGGCACCTTGGCAGATCGGGATTCGAACCTTCTGATTACGGGGGCGCTTCATTAACCGCTAGGCCACCACTGCCCGCCAGGCGTCCCGTAAAAGGAGCTAAATGTTATTACTGGGGCGTGCAGTTGTCTGTCAACAGTGCACTGCCCGAGAAGGCAGAAAGATCCATTTCTACCAAGATCCCACCACTGCACTCTGGCCACCAGAGTGAGCGTAACACACTGTACCCGTTTTCTGCCATCAGGGCACGAACTACAGGAAGACCAACGCGGCCGTGGAGATGATGAGGATCAACAGAGACTCATTCTGGGCGCGTGCAGAGGTGTGGCGCGCAGATCAAGTCACCGAGCCGCCAGCAGCGCTGCGGTTCAAACTGACCCGAGTCGTGTTGTCTTCCGCCAGCGAGAGGAGGAGGAGCGCAAGGAGGAGGAGCGGAGACGGGCGGCGGAGGACAGGAGGCGCAGGGAGAGGGAGAGGGTTCTGCAGGAGAGGAAGGAGGCAGAGGAGAGGGACAGGAAGATGAACGAGAAGCTGCAGATGATTGAGGAGCAGAGGTGCATTCAGTATCATTAGAATGTTGAGATTCAAGAAGATTTCTGTGGACTTCAAATGTTGAAATAATGTTTCTCTTTAGGAGAGTGCAGGCTGGATTGGAAGCCAAGATTCGGATGCAGGAGAAAAACAGATGGGTAACGTACACCTCTTCATCAGTGGCATTGTCCTGTGTGAATTTCCTAACATCAATGACACGTCATATCAGTAATGTCACAAAATAATATTAATCAGCATGTGGCTTTATTGCTATGCTATGGAAATTAGCTGATATTTCAGTTCAATACATAATATAAGAGTTCCAGCTAATTCCATTTAGTCTGGAAAAACAGCTTCCAAAGGGGCTAATATCAAATCAATAGGCCCTGATCAGCCGGCAATCTGGCAGCACCGTCTGAAGTGATGGTGATTGTTTTTGTCATTGTGATACACAGCAAGCACAACAGTGACAGGCGCCCGGGGAGCAGTGTGTGGGGACGGACCTTGATCAAGGGCACATCGGTGGCACCTTGGGATTCGAACCGGCAACCTTTCAATTATGTGTCCGCTTCCTTACCCGCTAGGCCACCACTGCCCCCTATGTGTCTGTCTGGCTGTCCGTTTTACACTGGATGCCTTTCCTGATGCAACCCTCCCCATTTACCCAGGCTTGGGTCCGGCACCATGATGCTCACGATGATGAAGCCTTAGTAGATAAACAGATCGGCCATAATATTATGATTTAATATTGAGTAGGTCTTACTTGCAAAACACCCCTGATCAATTGACTCCACCAGACCTCTGAAGGTGCGCTGTATATCTGGCACCAGACACTTGACGTCCTGCATCCATGGATCAGACTGTTTTTTGCAGTACATCCCACAGGGTGGTAGTAACCTAGTAGGTAACACACTCGCCTGTGAATCAAAAGACCCAGGTTCAAACCCCACTTACTACCATTTTGTCCCTGAGCAAGACACTTAGCCCTGAGTCCCTGTAACTACTGATTGTAAGTCGCTCTGGATAAGGGCGTCTGATCAATGTTAATGTGAACAAGTGCAGTGTGGGATGCAGCGATCCAGTGTGGGGCGAGTGAGGCCCTTGATGGATGTCATTTGTGTGTGAACTGCAGGAACAGCAGCAGAGGGAACATGAGGAGGACATGCGCGCACGATTCAAGCGCAGTGAGTCCATAGAGAAGGCGGCGGTGAGTCTTAGTCTGTACAAATTGTCCTCGGTGCCTGGTATCCCCAGGAAGAGTTGGAAGACCAAGGCACTTCATTTCTTATCCACCAGGAGGCAGCAGCTCTGGTGTCCCAGCGGGCCATGAATCCGAGGGAATTTTTCCGGCAGTTATCCTCTCAGTCTTCCCTGTCCCCGACCAGCCCTGCTTCCCCTCGCTCAGGTACTGGATTAGAGCTGCATGATGGGGATGTGGCGCCCTGCCCCGCCCCATCTGACACTGACACACCGTTCCAGTCAGTGCCTGGTCTTCACCGCATGACTGTGTGTGTGTGTGTGTGTGTCATCATTCTTTTTGTGTTTACATATTAAACCTGCTAGTTCTGCAATTGGATCCTATCAACTTTGCCTCATTTTCCCGCCGCATCACTGGTGGAGTTCAATAATGTTCATACAGACTAAAACACTTAAACTTGGGGCTTTTTTTTTTTTTTGAGGCGCTGAGCTGAGCGCCATGTGTTAGAGGAAGTAGGCATTTTAATGACCTGTGGGGACTACACAGTTAGTGCACCTGGTTGTATAATGCAGATGGGATAATGTGTGCAGAAGGTGGAATGTTAAAAAGAAACACCAAATAGACCACAAAATGTCATCAGAGGCTCAGCATCACATTCATTGACTTTAGACTTGTGGTCCTCAAACATTTCACAATGTGAAGTCCAGCGGGAAGCAGTTTTATTCCTAATATGAATATTATATTTAGAATCAACTGTCAGTTCTGCAGACAAACATACAGCAAGTGATGATATTAAGAATAAAAACTACATTACCTTTATACACACTAGGGCTGTGAATATCAACAACCACCAATGGGGTGCCACCAATGGGGACCCCTTGGAGACTCTGTATAAGTGTTTGCAAGTGTCAGTTTTAGTTATGGTTTGGTTTTGTGATGTTGTCTGGCTTGGTTTGCAGGGAAGTCCCCTTTCCGCCGCTACCAGCGCAGCCTGACAGACACGGCATTCATCTTTCAGCGGTCCGACTCCAGCAATCCCACATCCCCCCTCAGTCCTGGAGGAGTCTTCTCGTTCACCCGCACAACCTCCCCAATCAGCCCGAACACCGCTCCCCAGCAGGCCACACCCCCAACAGCCTGCCTGCCCAGTCCTCCGCCCTGCAGACCACTCCCCCCACCTTCTCCGCAACCAGTCAGCCTGGTCCCCACCTCACTCTCCCCACCTCTGTCGCCCTCTCCTGGCCACCAGGAGCCTGCAGCATCCAGCGAGGAGCCTGAGAGTCTACTGCACACACAGGGTGAGGTGACAGCGTGACACCGCATTCAGCCAATCAGGGGGAACTAAACAATCAAACATTGTACTCAACACAAGTTTCATTATTTACCCTCTGAACAGAATTCACACACAGCTTCACCAGGAAATCATTTTATAAAAAGACATAAAATCAAATATTTACTTTTTGTTCACATGAAGTGGTTTACGTTTGTGGAGGATCAGTGGATGCTGGAAACAGTGGTAGACTGGTGGAGAATCAAACTCATTAAGTGAATAATTCAGACGCCCTTATTCAGAGTGACTTACAATAAGAAGTTAGAGGGACAGTCCCCCTGGAGACACTCAGGGTTAAGTGTCTTGCTCAGGTTGTACGTTGGGTTTGAACCTGGGTCTTCTGGTTCATAGGCAAGTGTGTTACCCACTAGTCCACCCATTATCTGAATGTGATGAAAGTGATAGTGAAGTTATTGTCATTCTGAAAACACTGAGGTACAGCACACAGTGACGATTATGAGTCTGCTTCCTTACCCACTAGGCCACCACTGCCCTGCATCTGGCTGAAAAATTCACACACCTTTCAGATGTTGCTGTATAGATTTAAATAGGTCTGTCAGACAGACATTGAGAAATAATACATACATATATATAATATAAAAATTATTTTTATATGACTCACTTTCCATCACCACTTATTTCTAATCAGGGTGTCAGAGCCCACAAAGGAACACTGGACATTGGGACTCTCCCACACACTCATGATTCGCTCACACTCGTGCCTGTGGACAATGTAGAGTCACCAATCCTCCTAGCCTTTAGACGGTGGGAGAAGACCAGAGAACCTGAAGGAAACCTGTGCCAACATGGGGAGAGCAACTCAGATTCAGAGCCAGGATTCAAACTCACAACCCTCACATGAAAAATACGAGTCCATGGTTTTGATTTTGCTTTGATGATCTGCACACTTGGTTTGACCTTCTCACCGCTGAGATCAGTATATGTAGACGCTGCGAGGAACTGATTCATACAAGTGATCATTAGATCTGCTTTCCTCATCTTACAGAACAAAGCTCTGCCACTCACCTGCTGAGCAGCTTGGAAGAGCCCATCAACATCAGTGTCCAGCCTACACTTCTGGAGGAAGATGAAGAGGAGGAAGATCTGGTTAGAGCTCAGATGGAGAAGACTGAAGCCTCTCTGGTGTCCTTGTTGACTTCAGAGCCAGAGGAACAGACAGAAGAGGACCCTTCTACAATAGATCCAGCACCCAAAGAGAGTCAAGGTGAAGAGTCAGATTCAAAGCAAGAGACTGCAGCAGGATCTGCAGATGAGGAGGCTTCTGAGGAGGAGGAGGAGGAGGAGGAGGACGACGACGATCTGGAGTTAAAACCCAGCCTGGGAAGAGACGAGCCTCCCACAGAAATCCTTGAAAAGCCAGGTGACGCCATGCTGTACTTATTTACTCCTCCTTTTTTGAGGGGAGCTTTATGCCTGTATGTTGAGGCCCAGTAGATCTGATGTGATGGTTAGTCCAGGTTTAGAAGCAGAAGCCTCTTTCTCAGGGACACAATGGTAGTAAGTGGGTTTTGAACCTGTGGTCCTCTGTTTCACTAGGCTGCCACTATGATAAAGTAGATCTGCCCATTTTTAGATGGTGACATGATCTATCTTTCATACAGATTGTGATATTTTCTATGAATTTACAAGTTCATCAAATGGTACGTATGCATTTGACACATTTCTACTTATTCTCTCTAGACCAGCATTTACATACATGCGAAGAGGATCGTCAAAGCCCAGGAACCATCTTCTCATCACTGGAGCAGGATGGGATGAAGGCAGATAATGGCACAGAGGACCAAACAGAGGAGATATCAGAAAATGGAGATGAGGTGAAATACACAGACACATTCAACATGGACCAGCTCTTTAACTGGTTGTCCGAAGTTTGAATGTCATTCCTTGTTCATCCCTTGGCCTGTAAACAGTAGAGGACACTTTGCATCAGACGCTTGTCCTCACATCCTCACCATTCTGTTTCAGTTAACCTCAGAGGGACAGGTCTGTGTGAGAGCTCTCTATGACTACCAGGCAGGTGAGTCTCTGATACACACACACACACACACACACACACACACACACACACACACACACACAGACAGTAAGAGAAAGACAAAAGTCAAATGACTTAACAAATATTTGTCCTTCAGAAGATGAATCTGAACTCTCCTTTGAGCCGGGGGACATCATCATAGACGTGGAGGCTGTGGACAAATCTTGGTGGAGAGGCTTCAATAAAGATGGCCGCCAAGGGTTTTTTCCTGCCAACTATGTAGAAACCATCTGACAACATAACTAGTCCTTCACACACACCCTCAGGGACTAAAGGAGACCCAGCGGCCAGGAGGACATCTGTCAGAGGTGTCTTGCTCCTTTCCTCTGGTGTGAAGCTGCCTTATCTCTTCTTCTGCTTTTTCTCAACAGTTGACTTTTTCTCTGTTTATTTCAACGTTTAATCAGTTTTTTGACTGCTAAAGAAAGGTCATGCAGGATTATGGTTGTTGAACACTGATGTGAAATACACTTCATATTCAGTTCAAAAAACGAGGTACAAAAACTGCTGCAAGTCATAGTCACTAAAAAGTTAGGGTAGAACCAACAGTTCCAGCAGAAAAGGAACCACGGAGAACACTGCTGCTTTCATCTTTTAACACATTCATGGGTTCATTTACTATCAACATTTTATTTGTACATTCCTCCAACCATTTCTCATTTTCTGAATTTTTTATAATTTTTTACTCTTTTAGGTTAGATTTACTGTTTGTGGTAGCTCATTTATTTCTCTCTCTGTTGGAAATTAATGTGATATAAAACTTAAGCTTATAAAAAGGACAAAATGCTGAAGTATTGTTCTAAGGATGAATGTCTTGCCGTGGTTTTGAGGAAAACACACCTCTTGTCCACTAAAACATCTTTTTACTTTCTTAATTTTTTTCATCATGTTAACCATCCTTATTTCTTGTATTTTAAATATTTTATCTAATTTTAGACACCAAGATAAAAACATGATTTTTGGGCTGTGATTTATGGTTATTTCGTCATCATCAGCAGCAGAAACAAGTCAAGTAGAACCATAACAGCATTCATCCTGATTTCGGTCATTACACATTTTTTGCATCAAGATCCATTATTTGTTTTGATGGCTTTGCTAACTTATTTATCACCTACAGGGGGAAAAAAGCGTATTCATTCATTTCTAACCTTTTTTATGTATCTGTACTGACAGCATTCGACATTCGATGGCGCTGTTCATTTTGTATTTACAGGTAAATAAATATACAGAAAAATAGACGTGTCCTTCCCAAATTTAAAAGAAGTATGAATGAGCAGATCTGAGACTTTAGGAAAGTCCATTCACTACTAATATGATGTAAATAATAAAAGATACATATAAAAAAAAAGTAAACACGATTAATCGATTCGACATCTAAGCAAGCACTTTCTCCAAAATTGGTTCCACAAAGAATTATAACTTGAAGCTACACTTAGTTACTATTGTGTACTGGTCCAGGGCAGAACCATTTGACCTTCCAGAGGAAAACCACACATTTGGCACTTCAAATCTCTTTCAGTTTTAATATGTTTCACTGTCAGTGTTGGCGATGCAGAACTTCGAAGCGAAGAAAGGTTAGAAAGGTTTGCATTCCATCAAAGCATCTTTTTAATGCATTACCACCTTTTTTTTTTAACATCAGGGAATCTATGAATTAATTGCATTCCCTGACATCAGGATAAAGGGCTTCAGTGGGTCCAACAGAGCCCGAGCATATAAATACTGAGGGAAAATATGCAAATAAAGTCAAACAATACGTCTTCTGCGAAATATTCCAACTGGTATAAAAGAGCATCAAGTGAAGTGTAAAGGAAAGCTGCAAACAGCAGAGAGCACATGGGCATATTTCATGCAGACATCATATGGCAACCATTTCCACCACATTCAGGTTAACGGTAGGGAAGCACAGGGGAGACCATTTTACTCCTTTATTCAGTTATCATTTATTGTTATACTGTGAAAGTTATCATCTTGTTCGATTCAGACGTGCCGATGGCAACATGCATGCAGACGCCTGGTTCTCCTGTTAACCCAGCTCATCTTATTTCTGATAAAATTATATAGCAATATAACCTTTATAACAAAACCAGTCATGTAAAATACAATTGAATAAAACCAAAAAGCAAAAGGATATGTTAAAAATTACAAAACTTTACAATAATAAAATCTGCTTTGGTGAATGCATAGATTCACTAAAAGCACAAATTTTTGACCCATCACAGGAATAATGTTACAGAAGGATATGAATGCAGGAGAGGGGGTTTAATCATTACATTAGAATTACAAAAACAGAGTGATTTCACAAATATACCCGCACTCTCGAATACTGTGAAACAAAACGCCTCCATCCATCGGAATAATTATCAATGAATCAAGCTGTTTTAATGGAAGAATTGCACCAGTTTCTGTCTGGTTATCCCATAGTTTTAACATTCATTCATTCATTCATATCTTATTTGTTTAGAACATCAGACATGCAAGTCTGGACCTGAAGTAATTCATGCAGTTATCATTTCAACAAGAAACAATCTAGTCAGATTATGGGATCAGTAAGATCAGTATTTTCTTTTTAAATGATTGTTAAATTTGATTACTTCTAAATATGATTCTCTGTGTAATTAATGTTCTTTGCAAGCGTCAGTATTTTTTAAATCAGTGTGACCAGCTCAGGGCGGACGAGTCCCAGAAGCCATTGCATATATAAGCGCGAGGTTCAAGATGAGGACCAGAGGATCCTGAAGGATCCTGAGGATCCTGAACAAACTACACCAGTCCCATCCAGACATCAAAGCACCGCACATACCTGATGAACAAAGCACACATTTTCCAGTTATCATTAATAACTCAGCTTGATATTTACCTGACTCATTTTCCAATTTCCCAAACAGACGAATTCAGCAACCCAAAGACAGTTTCCAGTTTGCCTGGAGGTGTGTGTGTGTGTGTGTGTGTGTGTGTGTGAAGAGGTGTTTAGACCTGGCTCTGCAGCCAGTTGCGGGGGTCAAGTTTGGAGCGCAAGTTCCTGGCGCTGCGTCCGGCTGCGCCCGGGCGTGAAAAGGGCAGGTCGGAATCAGGTCCCCCGCTTCCCTCGCTGGAGCTGCTGGAAGTGCTGGACGTGCTGGAGCAGGACAGCCCGGCAAGGGCGGGCGCTCTGTGGGGGGACCCCGAGGTGACGGCAGCCGGGGTCTGGCAGGCGCACTGGAGGCCTGCGCTGTAGCCACGAACCCGCAGGCTGCTCAGCTTGGCGTCCAGGGACAGGGTGCGGGGTCGGAAGCTGGGCGGTGCGGCGGGGGGCTCGGGGGTCCAGCCGTGTCGAGAGCAGGGGCTGGTGCTGCAGGGGCTATCGCTTTCGGAGGTGAGGCTGGCCAGGGAGGACAGGCGACCCCCACATCTCGGACTCGCCCGAGCTGGACTGCGGGGACTGGAGCAGGGGCGGGGTACGGGTGGCTTCTGGTAGTGACTGGGAATGGGGGTTGTGGGCGGGGAGCAGTCTTCCTCAAAAAGGGACAGCCACACAGGTGTGGGCGTGGCTTGCTCCAGCCGGCTCCGCAAGTCAGAGTCGTGCATACGCCGTGTCAGGATGTCCGTCACTGTGCTGATGTCATCAGATGTGTCAATAACTGGCAGAACAAAAATAAATGAAAGTGAAAAAACAGGACAGACTAGAAATTAATTCCCTGATTAAGTCCCTGAGCAAGGATACATTTTCCTCAAAGTTAATGAAGACTAAACCTTTTACTAAATTAAAATTAAAAAAACAAAATAACTATGTTTAAATAATTAAATTAGATCAAGACATTACATTCTGACATTTTAGAATTGGATAACAAACTACAAACTAAAAAGACACTGGAAAGTAACATCACAAAATCTCAACTATAAAAGCCCTGTAGGTACATGCTGCATGCGTGTGTGTGTGTGTGTGTGTGTGTGTGTGTGTGTGTGTGTGTGTGTGTGTAGAGTTAGAGACTGCAGCTCCACTGTTTGGGTTCCACAGCAGTTGTATGGATATTTTATGGTACTGGATCATTTTCTTCCACTCAGGTTCCACCAGAAAAATCCTTTCCTACCTGACCACAGATCAGCGAAATAGTGTGGATGTGTGGATGTGTGTGTGTCTGTGTTCACAACAGCAGACAGTCTCTAACTCTGCACCTTTTACATGAAATTTATGGATTTAGAGATCTGAATCAGATTTAAATTGGCAGTAAGTTTTGATAGTTAGTTAGTATATTTCATTAATTAAAATACAGACATTCTATTATCTAAATACACACAGACTAGGTAGGGATGCACTGATATAGATTCCGACACCAGGTTTGTACGCATTCTCGTGTGATCCCACGTGCTGAGACCCTCACACCAGCGATGCTCAGATGTAAAGTAGTTTACAGACATACTCTCATTTTCGATGTTAAGGTCCAATGTTTTTTTGTTTGTTTTTGAGCCTTATGATATTTCATCAGGTATTCTGCTGAGGATCAGCACTTGCTACTCGTCATTCTGAAAAAAATGGTATTATGCATCCCTACAATTAAGCATCTGCTAAAAGCAAACAAATTTCGCCACAAATTCCGTCACTTATCTGACTTGATTTGAATTTGAATCAGAACGAGTTGAAGCGCAGCGCCCGGCTGGGTGGGCGGGGTTTTCAAGCTGTGCGGATACACCACAGGCTACTTCACCTGTCGCTGTAATAAGAGGAGAGCAGTGCGCGGATCTCGGCAGAAACAGCGTTATCCTGCAGCAGCAGACCCTCACACACCGGAGCAGGGGCAGAAGGAGCTGGGGGCAGGGGGTGTGTGCATGGTGTGGCCAGATACAACCAATCAAAATTAAAATGGCATGGAGATGTGGACCGAAAGAAACACAAATGGAAGAACAAAAGGAGAGAATGGGAATATGGAAAAGAGAGAAAGAGAGAGAAAGTCAGAAACATCCTCAGATCAGCAGTTAGAAAGCAGGGAATAGCCAATCTCGTACTCGGCACACACAGACAGGAGTACGGCATCTTTCCAAGGTTCTTCGCCATTGGCAAATCCCGTAAACACCATCTCTAACACAGAGAGTCACTTCCAAACACTTCCTACAGGTTCAGTGGAGTATGGATCACAATGATTTCTCTATCAGTAATCTGCTAGTTGGATGTAGGATGGTTGAAGGTCAGTGATGAACAAACCGTTCATGCTTGTTGTAGAAAATGATCAATATCATTTATTTGGTTTTGGTTTATGTTCTTCTGTAGTATACTGTCCCATGTAATAAATGTGTACGTGTAATAAATCAAGCAGATTCTTACCCATTTCATGGTAAAGGGATCCCTGTTTGGGTGAGATGAGGGCAGGTTTCCTTGGTGATGGCAAGTCAATCTTCATCAGGTCATCGCAGCACTGCTTCCACTGGCCTGCAGGGGTGCAAGAGTACTTTCAGTACGACAACCCCACATTCTGTACTTTTAACTCAGCTTCACTTCACCTCCATTATGTGGCAAAAACGGCAGAAAATAGGATTATGCCAGAGCTGAAATACTTAGAAAATATATAGAACATATATGGGATGGAAATTAAAATATTTAATAATAATAAAAAATGATTGACTATATGCCGAACCCCAGTGGCATCTGCTGATGTTACACTGGATTTCTGTGTGTGTGTGTGTGTGTGTGTGTCATACTCATGTCATAGAACTGCTGCCAGAAGGCCTCCATCCAGCGCTGTGTATCCTCCCGGCTGTCTGTTGAAAGAGTGTGTGTGACCTCCTCTCCCCCATACTGGTTACTAATGCAGATGCTCTGGGCTTTGCTGTGGGGATCCTTCTCTGCTGCACGAATCCTTGTCTCCTGACACACATACAAAAACACACAATTAGTTGGGGTAGAATTTTATGGAATCAGATTTGTGCCAAAACTTTGAAACAAAACTTTCCTAATATTGAACAAAAACAAGACATTGAAAGGTAAAATAAGGGGATTGGAATTATGACAACATACATTTTTCCTTACATCTTGCTCTTTTTCATTTTAGCTTTTAAGACTTTTAATCTTGCTGCTCGATTTTTCAGTTTCACTGCTAAACAGGCTGTCATCAGACGCCACAATGACAGATAATCAGCACTTTGTTTCCAGCAATTGGATTGGTTAACTAGCAAATGTGATACTATTGAGGCAAAAATTCAGGGCTTTATCTTACTTTGTTAATACCAATAGTAACAGCAGGGTCCACACTGGCCTCTTTATCATCTTGTTTGTGGTAGCAGAACAGCTTTGTCCCTTTAAGGACACCGTAGATGTCGGTCCAGCCTTGAGGATCCCCCCCAAGCTGCATGGAAAGCATATAAAAATGTAGAAGGGCGGCTCACCAAAGTACAGGTGAGCAATTCTAATTCTAGTGTCCCAGACCGCAGCGCCCACCTTGACCCGCAGTTGTCCACTCATCATTTGCTGCGTCATGCAGTGGGGCTGCGCGGCCAGGCGGCAGCACACGCTCCCGTAGAGCGGCAGCCAGAAGGAGCACTCCTCTGCAGAAACAGCAACCAAACCAGTTGCGGGGTTAAATGCAGGCGCCGAAGCCGTCTGGAGTGATATTCACTTCCGTATCATACGCATCATACTGTATTCTACTAGACTAGTCAAAAGCTCTGCCATGTACTAAAATGCAGTCCTCAATGTACTTAGGGTCTTCTTAATTTTGAAAATCTTCTGACAAAGCATATATTTAAGAAGCATAGTTGCTAACCTTACAAAGTTGGAAGAAAACAAATGATTGGGAGCATTGGGGCAGAGCAATTGGAACAGTTTCTAAATGGTGTACAAATAAAGTATTATTTTAAACACCAAACCATCTATTTCTAGAACATTTCAACTGTTCCGATGTTAAGACGTGATCAAGCGCCCTACCATTGGCTGTGATGGAAAGGTCGTGAGTCCGGAAGCTGTCCTGCACATGTGTGAGGGTGAGAGTGGTGTGAGCCAGGAGATGGTACTTCGGGCCCCTGTAAGCAGAATAAAGCAGAGAACAACCGAATTCGCTCAGTACAGAAAAAAAGCACTTTCATCCTCTCCTGTATCCTCTCAATTTTCCTAGAATTTTCAATAAACATGAAAATGCTTTATATGTATATCTTTTAAAGAAGGGATTTGAGTGTGTCACTCACGGTACAGAGGGGACCGGTAGCAGCAGAGTTGTCCCTCCGCCGTGGCTGGTGGGGCTGTTGCCTCCAGGCTCCATGGCCGCCCGCATCCTCTTCCCCGCCGAGCGGCCCAGCGACGAGCTGAGCTTGCTGGCCAGTTTCCGCGGCGTGCTGCCTGCCGAGCCGCCGTCCTCCCAGCTGCTGCTGTACAGTTCCACTCGCAGCTCGAAGCCTGGGCTCACCTCCTCACTGCTCACAATTCACAATTCAGCTTACATAATGACTTTACAATATTGTCAGATTGTTGGGATTGTAATGAAGAATGGCCAGTAGGTGTCACGCTTGAGTTGGGTATTTAGGTGGGAACTTTTCTTTTGGGGTTATAGTTGCAGAGGGGACGTTTTTGACGGCATACCCGTGGTTTGTGTTGGACATTTTGCACTAATTAAAAGCAAATCAATGAATCTATAGTATTTAAATGTGTCAATTACTTATTCCCTCTCCAAAAACCCTTCAGGTTTTACTTCAATCTGAAGTTAAATATAACGATCCCAGACAAAAAAACACACTCACAAGACAATGGTGTTCTCGAAGCAGATGTCTGTCAGAGTTCGGTCCACCATCACCATGTCAGTGTCGAAGCTCTGGCCACCCAGTTGGAGGAGACAGAACACCGCACAGCGATGAAGTTCTGTGAGAGAGACGGAGAGATTTGACCCCACCCTTTAACCCCACTCTCTGGTGAGTAATGTTACTGTGAGTAATGCAGGTTGTTTCTGTGGCCCAGCCATCCTCATGATGAATGTCAGGATGGGAACAGGGTCGTCTGTGCTGTCCTTCTCACCTCCTTTATTCTTGAAATACTCTGTGTCCTTCCACATGAGGGGGATGCGAAGGTCTGCAATGCAGAGACAGACAGACATAAAGAGAGCGATAACGTGAGCGTTAATCAGTTAAAGGGTGAAAGTAGAGATTACACTAATCACCCACATACAGAGAATGGGCGTGTCATTTCCTGTATTAGGAAGCTGGTCTGCTGTACGCCCAGAGTCCGTCACTCATATAGATTTAAAAAGAGTCTCAGATACAAACTCGGATGAAAGTATGTATATCAGTTTAAAACATCACACAGGAAGAAGAAAAATAATTAAAGAACTCAATATGAAACACACACACAAATCACAGCACAATATATACATACATTATGCACATGAAATCTGCTGAATACTAATGTGATTTGTATGTGTCATTATAAGCATTCTCACCTGAGATAGCGACTTTGGCTTTACAGGGGTGCCTGTCATCCATAGGCCCAGCGTCAGATGACCTAAGCGTATTAACACACACAGATGCTGAGTCACAGACAGGAGAACAAGACCCACGACCTTACTTTCAGGGAGGTTTGCATGCTGTTAGCCAAAAAAAATACATAGTAACATGTAATACATAGTAACATAGCTACATAATTTACAGTTATCTCTAGATCTAATAGGGGTCAGGGGTCAAAAATCCCACCTGATAAGAAAGTATAGTCTGACCATTAGTCATCAACACATTCAGTTTAGATCACAAATGAAGTAGCGTCTCTTTCAATGCCATTCCACATCATTCAATTGCTTAGTCATAATGTCACATGACCAGATGCTGCTGAATGAAATTCCTGAACAAGACATTTCATTCTCATGTGGATGATCTCAATGATCCACTCCAGGTGACTTGGTGTAATGAATCAGCCCGACTGTCTGAAGGAGTCATTTAATACACGATTCTGTACCACCAGGCTCGTTCTGGGAAATGCAGAATCTCGGTATATAAAAACGAGTTCGAGCGAATCTCAATAAACCGCGCGGAATTTAAAACAGGTTAGGGTTACTCAAGTCCAAGAACCAAAGCTGTGTGACTCCCCACTAAAATCCAACTACTTCATGTCCCACTCACCTGCGGGCCACCCTCTGCATGACCTGAGCCTCCTTCATCCTCTGCAGCTCAGACATGTAGGCCATGATGCGCGTGTTGCAGGTGAGGAGGCTCTTGGACGCCTCCAGCGCCTGGTCCCTCTGGGAGCAAGCCGCCAGCAGTTTACACGCCCCATCACGCATGCGGATCTCATGGTCGATCTTCTTCTGGATGTCACTGTCCTGCGGGGCAAACAGACACAGTTAAAGATGGACGTGTTTTCCGGCCAGAAAGTAGATGTGTAGAATATCATGGGTGGTAGTAAATTGCCTGTGAACCAAAAGACCCAGGTTTAAACCCCACTTACTACCATTGTGTCCCTGAGCTTAACCCTGAGTGTCTCCAGGGGGGGAATGTCCCTGTAACTACTGGTTGTACGCCGCTCTGGATAGGGGCATCTGATAAATGGCATAAATGTACTTTTTAAAAAAAAATTATACTTTTTTTATGTTTAATGGCAACACAAGGTCCATCCTTCCACTAAGTGAAAGTACCCTGATATAATATAGAGCTGCTAGGATGATAAAACCTAAACAAGTCCATCTCTTGGCCCATGGCTGCAGTGTAGTAAAGACATAATACGTGATAAAGAGTTGATTTATGGCTTGGGGCTACTGCTCATAGACAAGTCCACAGCTAAATGTAAAAGCTATTTCTGTCAGCCCACCCCAGAGGTGGTGTAAGAGGAGCCCTGGTCATGTAGGTTATGATGGGGAGTGGTGACTAGGGTCAGTACAGACCTGCACAGAACTGTGGGGCAGTGGTGGCCTAGCGGTTAAGGAAGCGGCCCTGTAATCAGAAGGTTGCCGGTTCGAATCCTGATCCGCCAAGGTGCCACTGAGGTGCCACTGAGCAAAGCACCGTCCCCGCACACTGCTCCCTGGGCGCCTGTCATGGTTGCCCACTGCTCACTCAGGGTGATGGGTTAAATGCAGAGGACAAATTTCACTGTGTACACTGTGTGCTGTGCTGCTGTGGATTCGAACCAGCAACCTTCTAATTACAGGGACGCTTCATTAAATACTAGGCCACCACTCTGACATCTGATCAGAACTGGCAAACTAACCATGAGTTAGTTGTGCTGCATTGTGGGACTGTACTGTTAAAAATGAGGTCTCTGAATGTCTGACTTGTGCTGGTATTCCATACCTTACCGGAAAGAAAATGTAATAATTAAGACAGTTTCGGAAGTGGAGGTCACTCATCTTACAATAACCAGCCCATTAGTAGCAGCCGGAGGAAAGTACACGCTGAAACGGCAGGAGGCCAGTTGAGAGGCCATGGTGGGTGTTTGGTGGTCATGTTAAAGCACCTATCCAGTATTAGAAAAGTCTGATTTCAGGTTTAATGCAGTGGAGACTGTGAATAGAGGCGTGCTTGACCTACAGCAGGGCTGTGTATTTATAGTCTCCTCGAAAACGAGCTGTTAGCCTTGTTCCGTTATAATAGCTCTCACTGCGGTGACCTGACAGGTCCTTACTGCAGATGATGTCCAGGTTCCTACTTTTATAGGAAGTTTCTTACAGCGGCACGGTACAATCGACTAAGATTTAAAATAAGCATGGGCTTCTGGCTGAACACACACACACACACACACACACACACACACAGTCGGCCCGTTGTCTAGTTTGGTCATATGAGCCAAAGAGCAGACACCATGAAGGCTCGCCAAGGTCCCTGTCTGTGCCACTGGGGGAGGGGCTGTAGAAAGTGGGCGGCACAGGACTCTGTTCCCACGAAATGAAGCATTAAGAGGTGAGAATGAACCCAGATGAGGATAATTGGGGGAGATGGAATCTGCTCCAGGGAGGGATGTCGCGGGGTGGTCCTGAGGGACTGCGAGGTCAAGTAAGTGGCACGGTGGCGGAAAACGTTACTTCACATCACCTCCACTGAGCGACTGCTGGACAGACTTGAACTTGATTGGCTCCTTCTGAAGAGTGATGGTTGGTGGCTTTAGCGAAGTACCAATCATATAAATGAATATTCTAGTGGCAGGCAAGTATTAAAGAGTGTCACTTCACAGTCAAGTGTCTCTCTCACAGTCAAGGGACACATTCTCATTATCATAAGGTGACATTATTTGAAAGGGTGCAGGTTTATGTGGGCCAGTGTTTCACCAGAGAGCTGGCTGTTTAAGAAACAAGGACATGCACAGTTCCTTCCCATCTGCATAATCCTGATAAATATATTTAAACCAACAAAATATGGCTGCTGCCAAACTGCCACTATTGATGCACCAAACCAGAATCCAAACTGGCAGCTATTCGTTGCGTTCCGGCAGTGTCTGCATTCCTGTCACCCAGAATGACGTCAAAATGCTTGACTAAAAATAAAACAGCAATTTTTTTAATGGAATTTTGTCCAAATTATGCGACTTGAACCCTGATCAGTAGAATGAGATCAGAGACGTGTCACAGGGCCACTTTTTAAACAGCAGTGGCTGCTTCTGATCCTCTCGTGTGACCTGCAGATTAAGATCTGAGAAGTGTCTTATTAAAGAAGAGTTTATGTTGTAAAGTTGCTGTAGCTGAACCCTGACCACTGTCGCAGGCCAGGAGCTATTCTGAGCCTTCACGGCCTCCACCAATCACAGCTCAGAGGGACTTGCTTTTCATCTTCATCTAAAGAAGAGTGGAGAAGAGTTAGAAAAAGAACGACTCTCCACGTGACCACTGAGCATCGTACAAACAGACACACCAACACACCATGCTGCTTGCGATACAGTAAAATTCATCCTGACACCTCCACACCATGACACCCTGGTAAAGGCAAGAACGTCCAGAAGAGTGAATTCCAGAACACACCCGTGAATTGGTGAAATTGCCCTCCAATTAGTCTGACCACAGCTATGTCCCGCCCCTCCACCCAACTTCCTCTTGCTGAACGAACAGAGAACCTCCCTTTCCCACAGCTGGAGAGGGTGGGTACAGTTCAGGGGTCAAGGAGAAACCACAGGTTCTCCTCCAGATCCCACCACAGCTGCACCCTGTTGCCAGATTTTTGTATTTTAGACACCAGGATGAAGACAACAGGATGTTTGGGGTTTTATTCTTAATTATCAAGAGACCAAATGATGCTCAGTGGGAAACATACTCAGCTGCTAAGACGGAATATGAACTGTGAGTTGAAACTCACAGTTATTGGTCCCCCAATTCTGTATCTGACATCTCTTTCCAAAATTGGAAGGAGAATTCTGCCTTGGAGCAGAACTACAGCCACTTTGATCCGGACCAACAATGAGATGTCCCTGGATGCAGGACAAGAAGGGGAGCGGCCTATAGAAGTTGAGCATCATCAACACCATTCACCAGCCAATAAAGTCTCATGTGATGGAACTAAAAAAAAAAAACACAGATTTGTGCTCATTTTTACATCCAATCACTGAGCAACTGCAATGCTTCGCACGTTTTCAAGCCGTGACGGTCGGTGGAGATAATGTTTTAGGGGAGGGGGTGGGAAATTCTCTGGGTGCTCATCAAAGCATGAGAAATGGGAGGTAACCTTTCCCCTTATGACGTCGTAAGGGGACAAACTCCAGATACGACCACTCAGACGGTGAAGCCGAATGAACAAAGCACTCTTTACACCTATCCCCATTTGGAGCCAGTGAAGGACCATACTTGTATTAATGTTAAAATGTTTCATAAATTTTAAATTGGTATTGAGACTGTTTTGCAGGAGTTTGGTGGAACGTAGTGAAGAATCGGAAATGAACATCAGTTTAATCCAAACTCCTGGAGTTCCCTTCAATTCAAGGGTGAGGAAATGCTCACGATCACAATCAAGACTTTTTTCTGACTAAATTAAGTCTGTGAAGATGATGGTTCCCCACTATCCTTCCAGTTCTTCAACCAGTTTTAGTAGTTTCAGCAGTTGATGTTTGTCCCACAGGATGTGGGGGGCAGTGGTGGCCTAGCGGTTAAGGAAGTGGCCCCGTAATCAGAAGGTTGCCGGTTCGAATCCCGATCCGCCAAGGTGCCACTGAGCAAAGCACCGTCCCCACACACTGCTCCCCGGGCGCCTGTCATGGCTGCCCACTGCTCACTCAGGGTGATGGGTTAAATGCAGAGGACACATTTCACTGTGTGCACCGTGTGCTGTGCTGCTGTGTATCACATGTGACAATCACTTCACTTTTGGATGTGTCTTCCGACATGGTTGTTTAAGAAATGAGAAGCTACTCACTGCATCAGTTAAATAACTTATTAACTAATCATACATGCACTTATTTTATCTAATTGTTTTAAACCCAGGTAGTAATGTTTTTCTGGACAGGTGTGTGCGCTACTACGCTACTACCATCTGGACACTCGCCTATGAACCAGAAGACCCAGGTTCAAATCCCACTTACTACCATCGTGTCCCTGAGCAAGACATTTAACCCTGAGTGACTCCAGGGGGACTGTCCCTTTGACTACTGATTGTAAGTCGCTCTGGATAAGAGCGTCTGGTAAATGCTGTAAATGTAAATGTATGTCCAGAATACACCCAATTATGTGTATGTGACAGACTCAGGACAAACTATTTATTCTGGGACTGTGTCTAGTGCCTATTTAACTGCACACGTAGCTCAGGCAGATTTTATACTTAGAAGCAATTAAGATGACTGGATTAGCAAGACGCTGTGCCTGTACTTTGCATAAGGATGACTGGAGTGGAAACCTACGTTGGCAGTGACCCACTGACATTACACAATTTCTAAGCATCATCTGATTATCCAGCTTTCCTCCTAATCTGAAGACGACAGCATCGGAGGTTCAGCCAATAAGAGCACCACTACCTGTCTATTTTAACTCATCGCATCACATTTTCTCATCTGTCTCACTGAATCACATTTCATTTGCTGGAGGGAAACAAATTCTGCCATTTCATCATGTTGTCTCACTAACAAGAGTTGTTCTTTAAAAGGACACTTTTGGACAATTCATGGTGCAGGAGCGGCATTTACAGCACATCACATCAGACATTCCTCATGTAAGGAAGCAGGGCAGTGTGGGTATGGGTGGATGGACCAGGGAATTCAGCACCACCTGCAGAGCAGCGAGATCGGCGTGACCCGTCAACTCCTGCCGTGCCTCACTCACTCACACACACACACACACACACACACACACACAGCAAGTCTGATCCCAGCAGGCAGTAGGGCAGAAGCTGTGGCTGAAGACAGGGCACTAGAGGTGAGTGTGAGACTCCCAGTGAACTCCAGCTAAGCCCCTTATTGTCCGTGGGCCAGCGTCCGCCATCATGGCCCCTAATCCCTCACCCCTCATACGAGATAAAGCTCAAGACGTCTCTTCTATTTTAGTCTGTATTCACCATTCAGGAACACAAACAGCGACCTTGACCTCAGTCTTGGTTGGACGCTGTTGGAACTGGGATGCTGGAGGCCTATATACGGATGTACTGATATTAGTACATTGTTTACATGGTTTGCACTCTCCACCATGTGCCCGTATTTGTATATTGTGCCAAAATGTTATTTATACCTTTGTATTTAATGTTACTGTTTGTATTTAATGTTACTGTTTGTATTTTAATGTTACTTGTATGCACCATGGGTCTGAGAGTAACGCAATTTCAATTCTCTGTATGTCCTGTACATGTGGCAGAATTGACAATAAAACTGACTTTGACTTGACTTTGACTTGAACACATTTCTTCGGTAAACGTGTGCATCAAAGTCAAAATCATAATTGATGGACGCCAAAGTCCAACCCCATGCAAAGGTAATCACTGCCTTGCACAGGCAACCAATGAGGAAGTTCTAATTGTATTGGTTTGATCATTATTAATATTTATAAAAATGTGATTGTGACTGATAATGTCATGCTCTTAAGGTGACAACCACACATAAATAGGACACCATAACGTACAGACCCTAATTCCACTGAAAAATGAAATATGGGATTTATTTAATTGTAATTAATGAACAAATCTGAAGTAAAACAAATGGTGACATTTCTCACCATTCTGGCTGCTGGTAAACGCCGCCTAAGGAGCATGTGTTGGGGTTCCCTGCAGTGATCTATTCAGGTTCTACATGATCAGAAACAGAAGCGGGGTGAGACCCCAATTATGAAGACAATCGCGCCGACAGCCGCCAAACAACTCGAGGGGCGAGACGAGAGCAATTAAGCAAACGAGTGAAGAGCTGCCATAATGAGCTAATATTCCCTCCTCCCATCACTACATCTCACACACACAGGGAGTAAACACTTACACCCGTTCAGCTCTACTCTTTATTTCCTGTACACGCAGAGCAGCTAATCGGTGGAGAGAGAAGGTGGGGACGCTGCAGATACTGAGCTGGGGCTCCTACGGTGAAGTGGCCCCATAACACACATTTCAGAGCACAAGGAGACCCAACACATTTCTGTCTGAAGAATCAGAGCTGTGTGATAAAACATGATCAAATCAATGATTATGAGCTTTTTATTGTTTACCATAAAGTCGAATAAAGTTTGACTTGACTTCAGTCAGCTATTTTAAATGGTTGTGATTCATCACATTGCATATTTTTCAGATATTATTACAAGCATGAGCTGCTGTAAGCAGCAGGGTGGTTATGATGTGCAAACAAAGACTGAAATTGTGATCCATTTCAGTCTCACACACACACACACACACACACACACACACACAAAAGATCAGCCAGGATACTCATTTGGTTGAATCGGAATAATTCAGAACTGTGTGTGTATATTTAACTTCACCCTCCTCTATTCAAGCAACACAACTCGCCTTGTGTCTTATTGGTCCAGTTTAAGGCGATAATCCCCCCTAATGCAGCACGATTGGCCAATCCGTACAGGCACCACTTGTCATGTGACCAAGTCTTATGATGTTTTTATGATGAACCTCAGTGGTGGCAGCCGGGTTCCATCCATCCATCCATCCATCATCCTTTCTCCATCCCTCCTTCCTCCAGCCCTCCACCACACCCCCCTCCATCCCTCCTAACCCACCTCACTTTACCAGGCATACATTTCCATCTGCATCACCTGCCTGCCCGGGCCCACTGAGATGGGTGTGTCTGCAGAGTCAGCGTGACACAGATGCAGCCATAGCAGAGAACACAGGGGGAAAAACACAGTTTTCCTACATGACCTTTGATAGTCATCAACTGGAATATCAGGAAAAAATCAAGACGCCTTGTTCTAAAACCAGGAAGAAAAAAGGAAAAAACCCCGCCCCACCCCGGCAGTAATGACCACATTTATCATCTGAAGTGATCTATATTCGCTCAGCTCTACTGAAGTACCTGGCTTGGTGGAGGTTGGCCATCAGAGCATCTGTTTCTGAGCGCAAGGAGCCACACACACACACACACACACACACACACACACAGAGGGCTCTGCGGCTGAACGCATGGTGCAGATGGGCGCGTTCTGGAAGAAAAGGGCAGCTCCTCAGCAGTTATCGACCGCTGGCTGCGAGGAGGGCTGCAGCAGGGCAGGCTGGTTTTCAGGAGCCGAGGTCCACCCAATCACAGACAACAATGCAGGAGAGCAGACGGCTACCGCACACACACACACACACAGATCTCAGTGCAAAAATGTGAGTAACAGGAAGTGACAGTGAGAGGTGGGGGGAGAAGTGGTGGAATCTGAGACAGGCAGTTTGTAATTTGATCATGAGAAAGACAGACAGAGAACTTTAAATCACGCAGAGGGACCCTGGCCGTCTGCTGTTCAGGGGTTTGGAGATGCTGACCGGCAAAACAAGAAACAAGACGACAACTAACCTCTGAACAAACAGCACATTGACCGGTTAAGGAAGTGGCCCCATAATCAGAAGGTTGCCGGTTCGAATCCCGATCTGCCAAGGTGCCACTGAGCAAAGCCCCCACACACTTCTCCCCGGGCGCCTGCCCACTGCTCACTCAGGGTGATGGGTTAAAAGCAGAGGACACATCTCACTGTGTGCACCGTGTGCTGTGCTGCTGTGTATCACATGTGACAATGGCTTCACTTTATTTTTATCTTTATAGGGCCACATTTAAACTGAACCCAAATAAACGTGATTTTGCACCCCAGACTCTGCTCCATCGGTCAATATCAGGGTTGCTGTAGGACGCACGCGCAGACATGCTGGCTGGAGCGCTGGTGACGCCCTGGGGTGTCGGGGACGCCGGCAGAAGAGCGGCAGCGACGGCGCGATGGGAGATCTTTTCAGAGCAAAGCGCAGCGCATGTATTGAATGTATCCCGCCGGGTATGTGCCGCACACACCACCCCCTGCATGGGTCGGGGAGTCCAATCACGTAGCGCTGATGTCCCTGTGTAATAGACCATCATGCTCACCAATCAGATGTTCCCCATGTTAAAGCCACGCCCACTTAAACGCAAGCAAGGACACTTATGTTATACTAGTTACAACACAGTTCATATTTCAATGTACAGATATGCTACAGTTTTTAATAAAAAAAATTTAGTAAATCAATCAGTATATTTGTAAAAATAAATCATGATTCTATTTTTTTCTTAAATAGAATTCTTTTTGCTGGTTTTGCTGGACATTTTTATTTTGGTCTTATTGGTCCTCTAATAATGTATCTGTCAGTCTTGGTGCAGAATTACAGCCACTTTGATCCAGTCCCACAATGAGATTCCCCAGGACGCTTTAATGAGGAGGACGTCATCAACATCGTTCACCAACCACAATGTTTGGAGCAGACAGGAAGTCGCGTCGCCGTTTTTCAAGAAAAAATCAAATTAACCCACATGTTCTACAGAGTCTCGGATGACGGAACCAAAAAAATGCGTTTGTGCTCATTTGTACATCTTCACACATTTTGATGCCATGACGGTCAGTGGAGATGATGTGTTTTTTTTTGGGGGGGGGGGGGGATTCTCACCAGAAAAAGCATGAGAAGTGGGAGGTGACCTTTCCCCTTATGATGACATGAGAGGACAAATTCCAGATCCGACCGTCTGAGCTGCTGCTCTCGGAATGATGAAGCTCATCTATCAGCATTTCTAGCCACTGCAGGACCATAGACAGGCTGGGGAACTCATATTAATGTTAAATAATCTCACAAAGTGACACTTTTTTTGATAAACCACCTTTAAAATTGTTCAGCCCTAACTGGAAAGCAATATCAAGGAAAACTAGAAGAATGGATGAACCTGCAGTATGCTGATATCCCCGACTCTGTGAGTCCCATCCCTGGTCTGCAGCAGATCAAACATGTCGCTGCTGGACCATGGTGCCTTTCACAGTGGACAGCAGCGTCACAATGCAGCCACTGTCTTTTACCAGGAACCTCATGAAAGAGAAAAACCCGCGTCCCCACATCTTGTGACAGGCTGCGCCCAAATAAGGAGCATGGGGCAGTAAAGCCTGTCATATGATTTGTTAAACCCCTCCATCCAGCACCATCTGCCAGTTATGCAGCAGCTTTACTGCAGCGCTGACCAACTTTCCCCCTTCTCCCTGGTCCCGGCGCGCCATTATTCCCACGGAACCAGGACCGAGGAGAGATCGGTCAACGATCGCAGGATTCGGGTTCCGATGACCTTGCAGTGTCCACAGCGCGCGTCATCTAATCACTGTTAATTACGCGTTATTACCAGATTAAACCTGACACTTACTCGCTGGTTACTCATCCCGTCCGCGATGTCCGGATAGATCGCGCTATTCCACATCCGGGAAGGATCCGGCGCTTCGGACGAGGGTCATCTGGTGGAGCTCATCTCCACGCTGTCAGCGCGACAGCGGCGAGGACAGAGCAGGGAGGCGCGCATGCGCGGCAGCGAGGGGGCGGGGCCGCGAGGCGCGCACGTGCTGGACTAAATAAAGGATCTCGGGAGATCGGAGCCGCGTTCAGCCCACGACCAGACTGGAACTGGCACAGTGTGACATTTAACCAGGAGAAACGTTCATTTCACCTGCCTAGAAATTAAAGCTACACTGAAGTTCACTAAATGGAAATAAAATGATGAGAGTGGGTGACACTAGTGGGGAAAAAGGCCATAAGCTCTCACAATGTCACCCCAAGACTAAATGGTTTAAATAATTTGGATACAATAACATAGCAAAAGTTCCAAATCTGTCATGCTTTTGAGAGGTTCTAGTACAGCATAAATCGGAGAGGATGGACGCCGTAAAGATGTGTTGTGAGTGGGCAAAGAAAAACTCAACACATAAAATCAATAGACGGAGGAGTGAGCAGAAAATGTAGAGAAGGCAGCTGAGTAGGAGGTAAGGACAATGGCACACACACACACACACACACACACACACACACACACACACACACACACACACACACTTACATTGCAGCATCCCTGTACCAGTTCTTCAAGATGCAGATCACTAACTGTTCCCATGATCCTAACTTTCTTTGAAAAGGTTCACTTATCCCTTACTCACTTTATTCCCCTTCCATACAGCTGAGATTCGAAAGCTGATTGGCTGCAAGTTGCTTTAGTTTATAATTATTTCTAAATTCATGGGCTTTTGTCTTTGTCAAAATATAACATTTGTTTCATATTCTGATCAAATGATCACATTTGAATTCAAATCAAATAGCCAAAACAAATTAACTGAAATTTGCTTTGAAAATTTTTAATGCAATTATGCCATAATAATGCAATAATGCTACATACATGATAGATCATATTGTACATTTTTAGTGTTTACCATATGAGATTGGAGAGTTAAGTTTGCAGCAACGGCTCTCAAGCCTTTCCTTGTTTTTTGTAAGTGCACTTGTCTATGCATTTCTGTGCATCTATTTTGAATTATGACACCTATAGCTATATTGATAATGGCATGCAAAAATATCTAGTGATCTTCAATCGTGCATGTGCCGTGTTCGAAACAGCAACTACTAAAAAAACCAACATCCCATCTGTAACTTGGCTCTTGTGCATTGGGCAAGATGCAACAACTCAAAGTTGGTACTTAGTACCAATAAAACCCAGGAAATGTTTTAAATCAACCGATTTAAACTCATTCTGCAGTCATCTTGATCAAGTGAGAGTTGATCACAGGAGGAAAGCCACACCCCTGTCTGAGTAGGGCCTGTCACAGTCAGTGGGATCCACATTCAGAAGCAGGAAGGTATTTATAATACCAGATTAAAGATTAAATGCAGATTAACTCTTGGTCGCCTATTAGCTAATGTGGATGCCAGTTTCCCAGAAAGGCAAGAATGGTTGAGAAATAACGGGAAAAAGCCTGAATCCTTGACCAATGGCTGCGTCTCCGTGCCCAGCAATCCCCACCCCCCCATCATCAGTCAATGACGTCGCTGGTCCCGCAGTAAACATGAAGCCCTAGCAGACTGCTGCTTAACACCTCACAAAGAGGCCATTCACACAGAACCGCCCTGCTGCCACGGGCCTCCAGCCGCACACAAACCCACACACAAACACGTTCAAGCATAACGACAACAACACACCACGTAATGTAGAGTTCCAAGATGAGTAAATCCCATTTTAAATGCCTTCCATGAAAATGACATGAAAATGTGACTTTATTAACTTCTCCTCCTTGAGATTATTTAACATTAATACAAGTTTCCTGGCTTTCGGCAATGCTTGTTGGGCCTAGCAGTTAAGGAAGTGGCCCCGTAATCAGAAGGTTGCCGGTTTGAATCCTGATCCGCCAAGGTACCACTGAGCAAAGCACCGTCCCCACACACTGCTATGCACACAATGACAATCACTTCACTTTTACTTTCCCTGGCCTGTCTGTGGTCCTGCAGTGGCTAGAAATGGCGATAGGTGTAAAGAGTACTTTGGCCATTCTGCTTCACTGTTCAGAGAGCGACAGCTCAGACGGTCAGATATGGAATTTGTCACCTTATGACATCACAAGGGGAAACATTACCTCCTGTTGCTCATACTTTTTCCGCCCAGAGAATTTGCCACCCTTCATGTCATTGTGAAGTGAAACGTGCGAAGTACTAAAGTTGCTCAGTGAATGGATGTAAAAATGACCACATATGTATTTTTCCCGTTATGCAAGACTCTGTAAAACCAGTGGGTTCATTAGATTTTTTTCTGCAGCAAACATTGTGGTTGGTGAACGGCGTTGATGACGTTATTTCCACAAATGCCCCCTCAGCTTTCCTCGTCCTCGTCCCGCCTCCATCCTCCTCATTATCATTTAAAGCTATAGACACCGAAATGGTGCTTCCTGGGAAATCTCATTGTGGGACTGGACCAAAGTGGCTGTAATTCTGCACCAAGGCTGTCAGATTCAGCACTAGGGAACCAATCCTGCCATGCCCAGAGTCCCCTGGTACTGGTTGTGGTTGTTATTCTTATCACAGTTCTTACTGAAGATCAACACACATTTAATTTCTCTTTAGACACTATTAGCCAAGTAATATTAGACTCATTAGACTGTTGGGTTTTTTTACGTTATAAACACTGACAGTAACCCTAAATCTGTCCAGCCTCATTGAAATTGAATGTCTAATTGGGGTCAAGAGTCGTTTTGTTCTGGGATTACAGCAAGTCGTTTTAGTGTGTGTGTCAGGTGGAGATATGAGGATTGCTGTACCACCCCCGAAACCCCGGCTCCAGCTGGGTGTTTTTCAAAGGAAGCTGGCTCGAGAGAAGGCATTTCACTCGCCCCTGTGCACAGAGTGGCCATTCAGTGCCACCAACCACCAACACCAGGCCCAAAAGCGGAACACAATGCGCCCCTTCTCCAGCACTCCCCTCCTCGGCATTCCTGCGCCCCTTCAGGCAGCACACTTCACAATCAAACACAAAACGTACAAGCAATTTGTGTTCTTCACGCCCCCCAACGAGGTGTGAGGTGGGACCATCTTACAGCTGAACCAACACTGGAGAAGGAAGTCAGGACAGACTCTGTACTCTCAACCGGCTCATCCACTGTGATGCACTGTGTGCTTTTTCTACCAGGAGCGGCATTAACACCCAACATGTCCCTCACTTCACCTGCCTTCAACACATCAACGCAATCTTCATGGCTTGAATTTTCCCAGATTTGGGACCAAGAAATGCTACCGTTGTGCCGTTAAAAAACTACCTCCCTTCTCCACCACTCCAGCTTCTTGTGAGTGATCAGAGGAAATTAGTATTGATTTCACTAATTTCCACTTCCTAAATTGGATGCTAAACTGCATACACACTTACAGCACAACAGAGACAAATCCATGTTTCCAATCCATCAATTTCGCTGGTTGTGGACCCCAAACCACATTTTACCTCAGGTGGACCGACCCCATAAACAGCACATTTAAGACAACTTGGAGACGATTGTGAGACAAATGAAGAAAGCGAAAGCTGAGAAGAGAGACAGTTCGGAACTGACAACTGCTCCCCAGTCGGTACAGCCACCCATTAATCGGAGGCTCCGCCCCCTTGGATAACACAGCTGTGTCTGTATGAGCTCATGGTCAGCGGGACTGGAGGAGGGTTCCAGGCGTAGCATTAGTCTCAGTGCCAGAGCAGCTGTCTGTCACCTCCATCGATGGCTCTGATGGGGGGGGGGGGGGGGGGGGCGCAGATGTCATGGTCACAAGTTTGTGTCACAAGCTGCTGTCATTAAATGTGGCCCTGGCCAGATTTCATGTCTGAGTCCATCACCCCATCTGATGTGTATATTTTACTTTGTTATCTGGGGTGGTAGTAGCCTAGTGGGTAACACACTCGCCTGTGAACCAGAAGACCCAGGTTCAAATCCTGCTTACTACCATTGTGTCCCTGAGCAAGACACTGTGTCTCCACGGGGGGGACTGTCCCTCTGGATAAATGCTGTAAATGTAAATCCAGTCTAGGTACATTTCCAAGTAAATGACCCATAATCCCATGGTTTCGGCAGCATGCTGCTACCCACTGTTCCACTCTCTGAGATCTTTGCCGGCTTTGGCTAATCCCGGCAAAACCAAACAGCACCAACAGCTCCCCTGTGAGGAAGAATGCAGGCAGCGCCCCCCACTGGGCTGAGAGATGGACCCCTGCGGCCTCATCCATCCTCGTCCCTGTGAAAGGGCCGGGGGTGCCAGGCACCCGCGTCACGCTGAGTCGGAACTGGAGGTGCCAGGCGGTCCAGGCCTCCTGCAATGAATCCATGCTCTGTCTCACCAGAAGAAACCGCTCCAGCCCTTCATACGGCACCACCTAACACGCAGAGTAACACGCCTTCCCAGCTCCTGCCATCTTATCTTCTCATTCAAACACGACATGCTCGGAGTGCAGAAAGTGCCACTTCCTGTTGGGTCCACGGAGTGAGAATACGGGGAAATGGCCAAGGTTTCCTGTGCCGCATAATTTTCCCGGCTGAAAATGTCCGGACAGCCAAGTAAATATAAACAGCGAGACGGTAACCGTAAATCTGGTGAAGGCACCAGCATCGGGGTCCTATAAAGTACAGAACGTAGAAAAGTAAAAAAAAAAAAATCCCCATCGACAGGTGGCGGGTCAGTAAATTCCGAAGCCCTGACCTCGGAGTGTACAGGCCGCGGGCCGCCGAGGAGCCTGGGAAGAGCGCAGAGTCGCGTCATTCTCACTTCCTGTTCCCAGCCTCCACCTCTGGCATTCCAGAAACAAAAGGCTCCGTGCTGCAGGCGTCGAGGACCTCCGGGCCTTTAGGAGAACCGAGAAAACGGCAGGAAAGTGCCAAGATTGTGGTGGCCTGTTTTGAAAGGGACGTGTTAAAGCTTGAACAGGTCGTCTGGAAGCGTGACGAGATGCTGTTTCCATACGTCTGCAACACCTCGAGGTGGCTTTGTTTAGTCTTGTTTCGGATGTTCACTAAGAATACAGTAAATACTGCAAATTCCTCCTGAGGTCACTTCTGGCAGACAAGTGGCGCCCAGCACAAAAGGCCAACTGTTCGGCGCACACGCCCACAGCGCGGAGCATGGCGAGAGGACTCTCGCCGATCATTAGTACGGAATCATTTCTCATCTTGTTCCTGTAGGGAGGTCAACAAGCTCAGCTCTGAACTTCCAAGCTCTGACCGCTCACATGGGACCACAGGGGGCAGAGAACTTGTCCAGAACGCAGGTTGGTGTGGTTTCTGCTTCAGTACGTTACACACAATATGCAGAGAAACATGAACCAGCAGCTTCATCTTCGCTCAAGATGGTGGCCTAGCGGTTAAAGAAGCTGCCCCGTAATCAGAAGGTTGCCGGTTCGAATCCCGATCTGCCAAGGTGCCACTGAGCAAAGCACCGTCCCCACACACTGCTCCCCGGGCACCTGTCATGGCTGCACAGTGCTCACTAAGGGTGATGGGTCAAATGCAGAGGACACATTTCACTGTGTGCACCGTGTGCTGTGCTGCAGTGTATCACATGTGACAATCACTTCACTTTGAAACGGTGAGCTCACATTCACTTATCTGCGATTGAACAGCCCGCCTGGTAGGGCGGGACGTGACGGAAAGGCTGCAATCCTCATGTCGACACCAGAGGACGAAGGTGTGATGCTGTCACCTATTCTTACCCCCCACTGGTGTCACCGAGCAGACACCTTTCACACTGAACAGCTGCAGAGCGCCAGTGCCAGCAACCGGAGACACTTTCACCGCCGCCGTCCACTCCCATCCACCCCCGACGCATCACATCATTCCTGTTCATCAATCACAATGTTCCAACTGCTCCAGCATATCAGATCACGATCTGCGTGTTCATCCATCACAGTTCGGTTGCCCAAGATCTTGCAAAACAGAAGAAATCTCCCTTTTGATGCAGCTACTCCCCGACTCCAGGTTTCTTTTTATAGCCTCTTTAGAAACACCAAGTGTAATAACCGTAACATCTCAACTTACGACTTTGTAAGAAAAGAGCCAGTGTTACGAGACACATGAAGAAGACATGCGGCTGCCACTAATACATAAATACCCAGCATGCTTTACAGTGCTGTATGGAAGCAGTACCCTGGAAATCCTGCTCTCATTCATCAATAACTCGAGGAATGTCACAAGTGAACCACGTCTGCCACATCAGAACCAAAAAAAAGAAAAACCTCCTTAAAGCAGATTACCTTCAGGCTCAGGGCGATCTGTCGGATGTAGATCATGTTGAGGTCCTCCAAGATACGCAGTTTCTCCTCCATATCTGCCATTCTGTCCATCGGCATCCTTCAGCAGGAATGCGCTGAGAGCTGGAACTGTGTTAGACTTCCATCCACTGCTGGAGGGGGATTATATTTTAGAAATGAGACGCGGGCAGTCGGGTTCCTCTCCTCTGAAACTCCTGATCTCCTGATCCACGGAGTCCAGGAAGGAGCATCAAACTGGATGCAACAGGACTCGGGAACCGCTCGGGGTCCCACAGCTTCCACTCTTTGGGACACACTGGCTGCTCTGTTTCGCAAAAGCCGCAGAAAATCTTGGTCCACCCAGAGTCGAGTTTCTCGTTGGTGGTGGTGGGAATAAAGGGGCTTTTTATTAACGCTGCCCTGTCCTATGAACAACTCACAAAACTGCTGAGCTCAGGAGAACAGAGTAATTAACTGGGAAAACTGACAATGTACAAAGAACCAATGTTTTTATGGGGGTGGTAGCGATGATTGTGAGCCAGTCAGAAGAATCTATAATCAAACACGCATATTGATCATATAGCTTATCTATTACCTAAAATAGAATGATTATGACCAGTAATAAAAATTAAATTACCTTGAATATCTGGCATGAATCGGCTTTGCTTTCAAATCAGTTTAATTCATTCATAATTGAAGAGAACCTCGCAAACGCTTAACAAGCCGAGAACAGAAAAATCTTTTAAGGGGGATTCCAGCTAGACAGTATTTTATTAGATTTAATTACTTAGATTTATTTCTAACAACGTGAGGAGCGTCTGCGTTATAAACGTTCATTCAGTCTGAGACTAAACTGAGACTAAACTCAAAAGACGAACCTGCAGAGAGCGCAAAGGAAGCGGCGCAACTAGCAACACATCGACAAGACGATTTCAAATGATCGGACGTCGGACGAAACGTAAACTCCTCTGAGCGCCCGAGAATCCGCCTTCTTGCTTCTCCGCACCTTCCCTCCCTCCAGCTCGGAACAACTTCTCCGCCGGTGCGCGCCGCCGCCGCCGCCGCCACGGACGCGCGCCTCCCGCAGGAAACTCGCCCCGCCCACAAACACTCCTCCACATCTGGAGCGACTCCGTCACGCACGACGTCAGCAAACTTCTCCTTTATACATACTGAAGGTCTGTTTAATTACACTTTTACCCAAGTGTTGCATTGTGGGATTGTGGGGTGGGCGTCTCTGGTTTGCTTATAGTATTTATAGTAACATTTATCCACAGTGACTTAGATTCAATCAATACGTTTTTGCCAACTTTTTACGTTTACATTTACAGCACTCAGGGTTAAGTGTCTTGCTCAGGGACACAACGGTAGTAAGCGGGTTTGAACCTGGGTCTTCTGGTTCATAGGCGAGTGTTACCCACTAGGCTACTACCACCCTTTTTTTGTATTTCAAGATTTTACGAACACTTAACACTTCGGTTTGAATCAGCTGTTATTGTATAATTATGAACACTTTGAATTGTTTTAATTATTTAGGCATGGGCCTGGAGGCCCATTAATAATACTGATACATTTTTTTCATGAGAATTTTTCCCAGACACGGACGTGTTATTGTTTCAGAACATCAGAACGTTTATTCATCTTTGTGACACTGGGACACTTGGACACTGTGTATTGGTCCACTTCAACTGCATGTGAACGTTTGGTTATCAATCGCTCGAACTTTCCATGTTCATGTTCCAGTGGAGACACACCAGCCGAGAGTTCGTCTCCTGCGGCGCTACGACATTTGAGGACGCTCAGGGAACCCACGCGTTCCCAAATCCCTGCCAGAATATTTAGACTTCAAACCGACCTTAATTACGCTTGAGTGTTTCCTCGTAACAGAACCCTGCAACAGGCAATATGAAGTTAACAATCGCCTGATCCTAATTAAACCTTCTTTTTTGGGGTGGGGGACTGGGAAGGGTCTTTCCTGATATCTGATACTAATCCGGTAATAGCCAAAACATGTTTATAATGGAACACACGCACTACTCACTTCCACCAACATTTCACAAGAACAGTCTAATGCCACGGTCATGGGAAACTCGGTCAAGGACCATTTCCTCATTAAGTCTCCCCACAAATTCCCAGCAGCCCACCCTCAGCCCACTCCGTTTATCCCTTCATGAGAGGAGGAGCTCCAGGAGGAGTAAAAGCATTTTAAATGAAACCTTTTTTATTGAACACTTTGTGTGTAGCTGTGATACTGACAGGCCTTTAAAAGGAAGGAGAAAAATGCCGGCACATGTGGAATGATGGGATACTGCAGGGTGGCATCTCCTTAACATTTGACATCTGTTTATTGAATGCACATAATAGACCATGCATTTCATTAGGGGCAGAAGGTTGCTGGTTCGAATCCCGATCTGCCAAGGTGCCACTGAGCAAAGCACCGTCCCCACGCACTGCTCCCTGGGCGCCTGTCATGGCTGCCCACTACTCACTCAAGGTGATGGGTAAAATGCAGAGGACAAATTTCACTGTGTGCACCATGTGCTGCTGTGTATCACATGTGACAATCACTTCACTTTAAAAAAACAAACATCTACCAGGACTGATCACAGTGACAGCTAAACCCCGGGGGTAGAATAAACACTGCACAGGCAATGCTGAAAATAGGCCTTCAAGGACAGAATGGGATAGAAAACAACTATTATCTAAATTGCTATGTATGTGTGTGCGTGTGAGTAAGCATCTTGGCATGGACCCTTCCAGCATGCGCTCATTTCAGACAGAGGAAACCCCCCATTCACAAGCGGCTCCTTCTGTTTAACTGATCCATGCACTTCTGGGCTTGAACCAATGACATGTGCACCGCTCCAAAAAATTAAAGGAACACTTGGGTAAATTATCAACCTAGAGGGGGCATAATTCATTGTCACTGAGAAATTTAACTCTTGCTTACTTGGCAGCATATGAAAATGGTACTCAGTAGTTTGTGCTTGTATGCATCACTGACAACATTGGGGTCCTGATCCTCATGTCCTGGGATAGGGTTAGGCATCACCAAAACATCCCATAAATGTGCTATTTAGGTCAGGCGAGTATGGAGGCCAATCAATAGGTATCTTAATAGTTTTCTAATACTGCAGCTTAACAAAAAATAAATTATAAATAAATCAACAAGATTTTTTCTCAAAACTTTAAGAAAGATGTAGTATATATAGTATCATTTAGGAACTGCTGAATATAAATGGGATGTCTTAGGTGCTGGTACAAATTTGTTGTGTTGCCTCATATTGTTGCATTTTTAACAACAAATTCAACGTCGGGATTTCAACCCCACACCTAATGCCGGTCAGGAACCCTGCCACTGCGGACACATTTCTTAGTGACGGTTTCAAGCCCAGATAAATGGGTAGCGTTGCGTCAGGAAGAGCATCAGCTGTACAATTTTTGTAAAAACCTTTGTCCTGCCAACCAGACTGGTTGATTTTGCTGCATTTAGTTCATGTTCATCTCTCTCTGTAGATTCAATGCATCTCTGTAGATTCAAACATTCAATTCTATTTCAGCTAGTAGCAATATGGAAATACTTTGGAACTTCTGAAAAATTCTTGAAATACTTGATGTGATGGTATTTGATTTGCTGAGCACACATTCCTCATTTTATTGATTTTTAATTAGGTGTTCATTCATTTCTGATGCCCGTGGGGCTTCTTATAGTGCTAAAGAAGCAAGCACCCAGACACATTTCCTCTTCCCAATCAGTGGAAGATTAGGTAAACATGGAACTGAAGGTCTGAAGGTATGGCAATGCCCAGGATTGCAAGAATATGCTCATATATAAGGAAGCTGATGCAGTGGAATGCTACTTTTGTTTTCCTCACCACTGATGAACAATGACTTGGTCACATGACATCATGGCCACCATGCAACATGTGCTCTATGCAGCTGCCCTGGCAAAAAAAGTTGCCTACATCTACATTGAAATTAGACAATTAACAAACCTGAGAAACGTGTTGTTTCTTTTATTCCATTAGTGTTCTCAAAGTCTGTTGCTATTTTTTTTAAAGGTCCCCTGACATGAAATTTTGCTTTTATTTCAGTTTTATTATATCGTCTCTATCTGAAATTCGGCGTTGGTGCAGAATTACAGTCACAATGAGACTTCCCTAGGACGTGCCGTTTCTGTCTCTGTAGCTTTAAATGCTAATGAGGAGGAGAGAGGCGTGACGAGGAGCAGAGCGGCCTATATATGTCGAGGGGGCGTTCGGGGAAATTACGTCATCAACACCGTTCACCAACCACAATGTTCAGCGCAGACAGGAAGTCGTGTCAGCATTTTTCTAGAAAAAAGTAATAAACCTACTGGTTGTTCAGAGTCTCACAAGAACAAAAATACATTTGTGCTCATTTTAACAACCAATCACTGAGCAACTGCAATGCTTCACATGTTTCAAAGCTGGGACAATCAGTAAAGATAAAGGTTTAGGGGAGGGGTAGGAAATTCTCTGGGCGGAAAAAACATGATAAAAGGGAGGTAACCTTTCCCCTTATGACATCATAAGGGGACAAATTCCAGATCTGACCGTCTTGAGCTGCAGAATTGCCAAAGCACTCTTTACACCTATCGCCATTTCTAGCTACTGCAGGACCACAGACAGGTTAGGGGAACTCGTATTAATGTTAAATAATTTCACAAGGTGACATTTTCATAATTGGATGGATGGTAGAAGCCTAGTAGGTAACACACTCGCCTATGAACCAGAAGACCCAGGTTCAAATCCCACTTACTACCATTGTGTCCCTGAGCAAGACACTTAACCCTAAATTGCTCCAGGGGGACTGTCCCCTGTAACTACTGATTGTAAGTCGCTCTGGATAAGGGCGTCTGATAAATGTCATAAATGTAAATGTAAATAATTATATAATGTTAATGTTAACTCACTTAAACACTGGTGCACATAATGAATGGCTTAGGAAGTCATTTAAAGGTTTAGAGTGCAAGAGAAATACTGAATTACAAAATCTTTTAGAACCTTCCTCTGATACTAAAGGTTGCTCATGTGAAATAGATTTTTATAGAAGAGGAGCAGCGTCATTCAGCATTAAAACGCTGAAACCAAGGATGCCTCATCAACTGAGAGCATTACACAACGTGAACAGTAACAAGGTGGGAGACTGCGTCATACGCCTGCAGGCGGAATGATTGATGTACTTGTGCTTTGCACAAGATTTCTTTTGGGATCAGGTGCTGTAAATGTGATTTGGTGTTCAGTGTACAGAACCATTCGAAAAACTATTTAAAATGTTGCCACAAGCTCAACATTGTTCCTTCTTTGACAGCGAATCACAGCCCATACCTTCTATTCACTAACTCAACATGCCAGAACCTCTCTTTTCACACATACTATATATACAAATCCTCCAAAGCATCTCCTTGTGACAGGATGACCTTCATCACCATCACCATTTCATTACAGGCGAGTGCCATATAAACCAGAAGACTGACTGTAGTTCTTACCAGAGTGAATTAACATGGACTTATACACAGAAATCTTCTCATTTACTCTGTAGCTCACCAGTTTAGCCACATTTCAGCTCTCTGTTCTGCCCTGCTCCCCTTCATGCCCCACCTTGGCTTTGAAGAGGAGAGGCTGTGGCTCCTATACAGTCAGAGAAGCCCAGCCTCAAAACCACTACAGAGCAAAACTAGCGTTACACACACACACACACACACACACACACATAGGACAGAGGCCAACACAGTAATATATGCACATGTGATGATCAGATAAGTGCTCTGTGTATTAGGGTGGGGTATCACACTCACACACACACACAACACCTGTTTTCAGCATTGAGCAACCCCCAACAGAACCAGACAGTGACAAACAACTGGCTGACAGACACACACTCCTCCCCTTCAACCCCTGCTGAGGCCTCCCTGCTTTCCTCAGAGAGGGTGAATTTGGACCTTAAACCGTTATGCATACACACACACACACACACACACTTCCTGCCTGTCATTCCTTTGGGAAGCTTTTGGCTTCATAAGATCTCAGCTGCAGTCAGTGTCATCTGGCAGCCGGAATATTCCTCGCTATCCGTCAGAATTCATAGTCGCTCTCATTATGCTAAAGTCCCTTTACTTTACTACTACCTCAACCATAATCCATCCATAATCTTAACCTCGATTTTTAAAGTTGGATCTCTCTCTGTCACACACAAACACACACAGAATTTCTGGTTCTCCAGACAGAACACATTTCAGCAGTGGTCTACTATAAATATGTCCCATGCCATTTCACACAAAGTTGCATTAACTAATCCTGCAACAACACAAGAAATTCTACTTCAATGTGACAAAAACCACAACAGTGGTGCCACCTACAGGACACCACAGATCAGGGACACTGGCAGCGGTGAACACAGAGATGACCTCACCAAGTCTTTCACAATAGGCCACTGTAGAGGACTGCATCAGCGCTCTGTGTCTGCAGATTTAGGGACATTAGTCACAACGGACACGTGCACACACACACTAACAGACACAAACACAAGACAAGAAACAGCAAGGTTGAGGCGCGGGTCAGAAACATGCATGGACATTCTATCAGGGGTTCCCAGGATAGGACATTTATACCCATGTGTACAACTTTTAGGAACTCAAGACAATTAACCTAGTCAGGCCTTAAACCATAATAGGAGGTGGTGGAAGTATTAAAATATCTAAAAGCAGGAAAGACACTGGTTCCTGATGGTTCGGGGTGTGAATCTTTATGCTAACACTGGTTTAAAAAAAGGATGCCAGCTGATGATTGTTCAACATATCGCCCCATTAAATCTCCAAAATGTTGACAAAGAAGGCCCAAGACGATTGAACAGTTAGAGGCCTGTATTAGACAAGAACGGGAGAGCATTCCTATTTCTAAACTTGAGAAACTGGCCTCCTCGGTCTGTTGAGACGTCTGTTGAGTGTTGTAAGAAGAAGGGGAGATGCCACACAGTGGTGAAAATGGCCTTGTCCCAACTTTTTGGGGATTTGTTGACACCATGAAATTCTGAATCAATATATTTTCCCCTTAAAATGATACATTTTCTCTGTTTAAACTTTTGTTCTGTGATTTATGTTCTATTCTGAATAAAATATTAGAAGTTGGCACCTCCTTAACCGCTAGGCCACCACTGCCCCAAAGTGTACAGAGAAAAATTGGGAGACATGCAAGGAGATGATAAATCCGAGGTGTGTTGAATTGATGAGAATAATGTATTACTTTATAATACAGGATAAGCCTCTGATTGGACGAGAATGGTCCCCAGTTAGGAGGCGGTGCTGTCATCATCAACAAAGACAGTTACATATTAATAAATACCACACATTCCTCCTGCATACCCGGTCTACCCAGGTCACTCAGTACTACATGAGATTCAGAGCAACGGGCAATCAGTTCCTGTAGCGAAATAAAACTACCCCAGAAGAGTCATCAGAGGGAACGATGGCTTACCAATTCTTTCCTGGAGAGCCTGTTCGGGACAGTGGTGGCCTAGAGGTTAAGGAAGCGGGCCCGTGATCAGAAGGTTGCCGGTTCGAATCCCGATCCGCCAAGGTGCCAGCATTTGAGGTGCCACTGAGCAAAGCACCGTCCCCGCACACTGCTCCCCGGGCGCCTGTCATGGCTGCCCACTGCTCACTCAGGGTGACGGGTTAAATGCAGAGGACAAATTTCACTGTGTGCACCGTGTGCTGTACTGCTGTGTATCACAAGTGACAATCACTTAACTTTCATGTTCTCCAGACCTCCACAATCTGTTTTGTTCAATTTGAAATTCTCATTGGAATTCTCATTTTTGGCTGTGATTCCCCCCCTTTTTACAATCAAACGGCTTAGTATGGAAACCCTGAATGGATATAGAACAAGAATGTTCTAATGCAAAAATATGGCGTAGCAAATATAATAATAATACTGATTTATAATATTATATTTTCTGTACATATAAACATATCAAATAAAGTCAATATTACACACTGTGAGGTTTCTGTGCAGTTTGGGTTTTCTAACAATAATTACTGCGCCCAAATTGGATCCGTAAGTGACCACATCAGTAGTAAATTTATGATAAAAGTAAAACCTCTGAAGTTTGTGACAATGAAAACCATAACTCCTCAGGCCACATTCCTGAGTGAAAGAGGTCAGTTTACAGTCGTGCTGTAAGATCATTCTAGAAAAAACACCCACTACTCACTAAACTTGAGCCTCATCTTGGCTGCACTGCGCCCACAAACCTCAATGTCTGGTCTAATCACTCAAAACCCACCCCGAGTCGACGGATTTTTACTTCAATTTTTACATTTGATTGAAAGCCATTGAATCAAACTTTTAAAGGTCATGCCTAAACATTTAATAATCTCTCTCTCTCACACACACACACAGTTCCCCCAGAGGAGCTCAGCATTACAACGCGACACAATTTTCAGGTCAGAATAGTGAGTTTGTGGATCATTAGGTTTGTTGTCCTTTAGACTAGTTTTCAGCTCAATACACCTCAATACCACTTGGTTTAGATAAATCAATACCAAGTGCATTAGTATCAAAATGTTGGTATTTTAATGAAAAAAAGTTTGTCATTGTGAAACACAGCACAGCACAAGGTGACACAGTGAAATGTGTCCTATGCTTTTAATCCATCACCCTTGGTGATCAGTGGGCAGCCATGAAAGGCACCGGGGAGCAGTGTGTGGGGACGGTACCTTGCTCACAATTCAGGATTCGATTCAGTTCGATTCGGTTCAGGATTCGAACCAGCAACCTTCTGATTACGGGTCTACTTCCTTACCCACTAGGCCACCACTGCCTCTAATGTTGTCTTTATTGAGGCAACACCAACCAAAGAGTGTGTGATGTTATTCTGTGCTGAAAATCTTCTCTACTCCACTAGTTCCATACTGCATAGTCCATAATGTGGAAATTGGTTTCTCATCCCACTAATAACTATGCTGTACACCCATTCTGCACAATTCTGATAAGATAAGACTGTTCCGTGATGACCTTGTGTGCAGTCAGGTTTAGGAAATCCTGTTTACAGGACTCTGGCACTCAGTGCAGTTTGGTACAGTTTGTCTTTTAGGTTTCATTTTTGTTGGAAATAAGCACACATTCTCTACCCTCCATTACCCAGATTTACTTTTAATAACCCCCCGCCATTATAACTGGGAGCTTTTCTGAAACGAGAGTGCAGATGCAAGGTCTATCACAATGAGATACATTTTGAGAGCCAGACCCTGAGCTGCACCGCCCCTGCCCCGCCCACCGTACTGACTGACGCCCATTGTTCTCCATGTTCTGTGAAGTTTGCAGCAGCTGACAAAGGGAAATATCTGCATTCCAGTTCTTGCATCTGAGACACTTCCTCTGTGATGGGATCAACAGCAACGATGACATCAAAATGGTGACAGGAGCGGAACACACAGAAATACCTTTAACATCTACTGTTCACCTCTGCAAACAAACATGGCAACAGCCAAAAAAAACCCTCCAGCAAACCTAGACATGAGGGGTGTTCAAGGGGTGTGAAAATATCGATACAGCAACATATCGAGATACTTTACGTGGTGACGTTGATACAAATTTAGTCCAAAATTCAGTTCTGAGTTATGTTGTTTTGGCTGAATTATTAATGTAATGTGACAGCATCTAGTACATCAACTCTGTTTTTACACTTTCAGTGAACTGTAGAAAATCACAATATGTACAGTATCACAATTTAACCTCATATAATCGTATTGTGACCAACGCGTCGTATCACAAGATCCTAGCCAATACACACCCCTACTAGTCATGCAGACACGTCGAAAAGCACAGCGGGGAGAACGTGCGTGACCGAGGGTGGATGGATGGGTGCGTCCCCGCCCGGAATAACGTGGCAGAAAGCGCGGCGGATGGACGCCGTTCGTAAATAAAACACTTCCATCTCCACCCAAAATCCACAAGCCAAGAGGTTTTTCTTCCCCACAACCCTGCAGACAAAAGGGCCGAGGCAGAAAACCAACGCTGAGGCCTCGGGGACACTAGAGAAGAACATTCTGAATGCAGAAGCCAGATCTCACACAGAGAGAGAGAGAAGACTGGGAGGAACATTTCCTCCACTTTTTCAGCGTGTTAAATCCCCACTAAACGCTGCAAAGGCCGTATGTGCGTAGAACCGGGGGAAGTTGCGAGTGTGAAGTGTGTAAAGATGCTGGTGTTATGTGAGGCACTGAAGGGCCGACCCCCCCAAAAAAACAGCGTTTTACAAGCGCCATGGCGACGGTTGCGGCTTCACTGAAATAACTTCTGGACACGCCCTCCCTGCATACTTTCCCCACATGTCCCTGCACCAGACCATGAGTAAAACATTCCCACAGACCCGCAGCATGTGGGCTCACCAGCACCTGACTGGTGGCCACGTCACCACCGGCCCAGACACACGGTGCCGGGACCATTTCTGTCACGGCGCGTGAAGATGACCGTGGCAGGGGACAGTAAACTGAATCAAGACCTCTACACAGAGGTCCACAGGAGGCAGTCTCACAGCTTGGTGTTGTTCGGAAAATTGTGTCCAGATGTTGAAGACCACAGCTGAGCAGAACACTACACAACGTTGAAACAACCCCGGGGAAACGTTTCTGATCAGACGAGATAGTCCTTCATTATTCCCAGAACATTTAACCCTGGGGACCTTCTTTCGGCAGTGTCCGGGACGAGGGTAGGGGACAATAACCGGATTTCAGCAGGATAATAGAAAGCGGAGATTAATGAGACCCTGGACATTCAACTTTTCCTCCTCAGATACCGGTGTCGAGCGACCGATCCACGGCTCGGACCGTGTCACGAGTGACCACGTGATCCGAAGTCGGTTTTTACCTGCAGAGTGTCCAGGAAGATGCTCCTCCTGCACCGTCCTCTCCGGATCTCCATTTCCAGCGCGGAGCCGCGCGCCACCGTGGCTCTGGACGTCTGGTTTCTGCAGAACATCTCGCGAGCTGTCCCCGGTGTCCCCAGCAGCCGACTGTCTGAGGAGAGCGACGCTCGAGACGCCGCGACTCGGTTCCTGTCGGACGCGCGACCCCCACCGGCGGAAAAGGCGCAGGACCCCCGTACTGTGGAGATCCTTCACAGGAGAACTTTTATTATCTCTTCATCAAGACTAATCAGGTCTAACGCAATAAAAACATCACACGATTCGGTTAAACGTATTATCCGTAATATCTACATCTGTGAGAACATCTGGAGCCATTTTAAAAAGTGAGTTCTCTCCGTGGTTTATTATATTTTCCGGACCCTTACGCAGAAATGCAGCAGGTATCGGTGCAGGGTTGGTATTAAATACTTTATCCATTATCATGGTCCATGTAGTAGTGACGGGCTCGGCAGTTGTTTGACGTGTACTGAATCAGTTCATTAAAAGAATCGTTCAAAAGATCGCCGGATCGTTCGGTGCTTGGCGGGAGGAGCCTGTCCGGTGGTATTCTATTTGACTGGTCTACTCGGAAAACCGGGCTCAGTGAGTGATCGTCCACTGTACGTTGACTGAAGGAAAATATATATATAGGTTTTATACGGTATATGTCGCATGCTGTGTGCTACTGTAAGTGAGCAGAGTTTTTTTTTAAGTTCCTTTTCTCCGAGGAACACTTGAACACAACACCAGGACATGCCACCACACCTCGTACCCCGACCATCCGAATGGTCACTGATGTTGACTGCTGATTTAATCACTGCCACGCAGTCTGTGACTGCCACACCGGCCACTGCACGATGCACTGTAGCAGAATCCACAGCCACTATCCAGGGATGCCTGTTCTCCTTGAACATAAACATAAATATTTCCTTGCATTTTACCTTGCTTACTTTTTCACTACTTTTTACTAGCCTTCTTCTACTTTTATTCTATTTCATTTCTTTTTAAAAATAATACTGCCTAGTGTCTGTTACAGCTGGTGAGTCGCACTATCTTCTCATTCCTGCCAGTCTAGGTTAGGTTTATTTATCTGGAAAGTAAATCGGAGAAGAAAGGTCGCCCTCGGAGGAAAACGAGTGACCGGAGCGGTTTGTTCATTCTGTTCGCGGGCGCGGTGCCTTCTTCACTCGTCCGGACTCAGAAACCAACGAATCACTTCTGTTCGGTACGTTCCCTTAAAAGATTCATTCTTTTGAACGAATCGTTTGCGAACGACACACCAGTAGACTGGTGACTCTTGCTTGAGCAATGATTGTCCTGGTGACCAACTCAGCAGTGGAGTCAAGAATGGGGTCCAATCTGAGTGATGCCTGTGTCATAGTGCAGTAGTGGCTCCAAGTGGCCTGAATAGGACAGCCTAAGTGACGTGTTAATCATAATATTTGTGCATTTATCTGTCATAGGAGAAAAGGGCCCATAGCAGAATATTGTACTAAATAGACATGTCTATTAGCCTGCACTGAAATATCAGACCATGTTGTGGAATTTTATGTGATAGGACTAGAAAGGACTTGAAGACCAGATTGGAAGCTTTGCTTGGCATGGTTAGTTTACTGGGCTTGTTTCTAGTTTCTAGACATTAATGTCTCTGTGTTTAGTTATGTCGTGGGAAAGAAAATGTATACTGTTATACAAGCTGGACACTGACTACTTCACATTGTATCAAAGTGTCAAATCTTCAGTGTTGCACTGTGAATACTTTACAGATGCCCTGTGTGTTTGTGTGTGTGTGTGTGTGTGCATGTTCATTTTGCAATGAATAAACGCATATTTAAAACTATGACAGAGACAAGTGTGGGAAAGAGGCTTAAATGGGGAATGATGGGCAGATAATTTGATCTTTTTATACTAAAATGGAAACAGTTAGTTAAAAGTTTAAAAAGAAATCATGGATACCATTCAGAAACCAGACACACACACCAGAAGGTGCTGCATTGTGCTGCAGAATGCTGTGGTAGATGTTTTGGTGCCTCTCATTCTGTAGATGTCGCCAATCCAGCAAAACAGCCCCAAGCCATCACACTTCATAGCTAATGTCACTGAACGAGGAACCGTCCTTTCACCTACTCAACAGCATACAAAAATCCTTCATGAGTCTTCGGTTGTCCATTGGCGCCGTTTCATGGCCCAGATAAGCCTACTTGTCTTATTCTCACATCTCAGCAACAGATGAAACCGAGACTTGCTTACAGTGACCACTATTAAGCTGTGGTCCTGTGAGCTGCCTGTTAAGTTGGTGACTTTTTCTGATGCTGTTTGGTCTGCCACACGTCTTCCTCCCGTTTCTGACTACCTTTTTGGTGACAAAGGAGGCCATACTCACTGACACCTTGACATCTTTACAATTTCTCTGTTCTCTCCCTCTCTTCCAATACTGTTCCAATAAGGGCGTGGGATAGGGCATAATCCAACACTATACTTTTATGCAGACAGAGGGGGTTGTAAGTCATTGTAAAAAGTTGTAGGAATTGTCAGCACCAACTGTCAAAGCCTCCATTGCTTGATTTCTTGTTCTCTTTTGCGGAAATGAGTTTTGGGTTACCACTCACATTAGTACCATTTGAAGCTTTTCATTGGACTTGAACTACAGGATATTAATGTGTCTGGACGTTGGGTAAAGAGAGATGGTCCCTGTCCCCTGTCCCCTGAAAGGCCACATTATAGGTTAGGTCTGTAAAGGGAAGGATGGAGCCGTCAATAGGAGGAGGCAAGGAGGGAGAAACCGAAAAAGAGGCCTGCTGGCAAAGAGGTGATGCAGGAAGAGGGGAGGTGGGAAGAGCCTGGGAAAGAGGACAGAAACAAAAGCTCGGCTGTAATCCCTGCCAGGCTGGACGGAGAATAGGAGAGTCCCCCGGTGGAGAGGGCCAGGGGCAGGATAGAGTTACCAACATACAGCAGGGGCGAGTCTTATGGAGTTTGAATACATGCATTAAAACTGAATGACGTTCGTGCAAAGCCGATCTCAAAGCAGACATGCTGATCTTGGACCAGTTCCACTGTTCCTTACTAAAACACAAATGCAGACCTCGGAGAAGGGTTCAGCTCCTCTCGTACAGAACAATACAACTGTAAATTGTAGCAAAGTGAAAGAAAAGAGTATTCCGGCATCATAGGAACAAAGTACCCTAATTTTTAGCAGAACATGAAACATAAAAAGATTTGATTAGTGCTGTCATTAAAATATTAGTTGGTAAAATTGAATGCAACATATTATATGTAAATTTTTGTTGCTTTATACATGTGGCTGGTCTGTGCACAAAAGTGTTTGTACACGTATAACCATATATAACCCGTTATCACAAACATGCAGTTTTCTTTAACTTCTATACAACAGCAGTAAACATTCTTCTACTTGCATTACTCTGTGCAGTGAAAGTGAAGTATCGTAGGTGTTTTTTTCCCTGTATGATAAATGAAACTGGATGCGAAGTCACTCGTGGTGAAATAATAAAACGTGACACGGTCATAAGCGTAGGTCAGGGAGCGCTGAGTGAATTCCTTTGGCTGTGGCCTATAAGGGTAAAACTGTGAGCTTCCTTTTGTCTCCCCGAGCTTGGGGCGATTTGTCAAAGACTCAATAAACATTCAGGGTCACAGGGGTCAGAAGCGCTCAGCACTTCAGAGCAGAGGGTGCAGGGCCCGGTTGCTCGGCGCTGTGATAAAATTTATTACCTCCTTCATACTCCATTAAAAACAAAGGAATGTGCAGCATATTAGATACACCTTTCAATCATCTCAGTATGCCCCCCCACCCACATCGGAGTAGACCTGCTGTGAGCCAAATAGAAGTATATCATATAATTAACACATTTTTGGTTACAAGACTGAAAATGTACAGGAACTTCACTCTTTGCACACTTTCAGAAACACTGTTCTACAAAGAAAGAAGTTCTAAATCTAAGTTTCTAGTATGGAGCAAGCACCAGCCAAAGCCAGTTCCTTATATGAGAAAAGCTGCCCAGGAACCAGAAGCCACACCACTCCTAATTTATGAAGAGGTTATGGAGATGTTAATAAAACCACAGAAGGGTAGATGGTATTTGATCAAAGCACTGAGCTGGAGCATTCAATCTGAATTCAAATTTTCTTTAAATCAATCAAATATCCATTATTGAAATAACTCTCCAGTAAATTGATGTACACAATACATAATGATGCATACAAGGATACATACTTTCTCATTGAAATATTTCCCTTTAAATAAATCTTTATTAAAAAAAACAAAAAAAAAACAACTCACATTTCAATCCTGTGAAAATCATTCTTTATTGCAGACAGCCCATCTGTTCTTCAAAAGATCACTCTGGCCAGTTCAAACATCACCTTAATAAAGTGTAAAAATGACATTATGTTTATGTTTAAAATGAAATGCTTTGACTGTAAATTCATTGGAAATTAATGCAAAGCTTTCCTGGTTTTAATGCCATTTTGGGGACCACTGTATATTTTGTCCTCTGGGGACAGTGACAGTGATGTAAGTTTCAGTGGCTCACTGACCTCGATGGTGATGAGAATTACAATCATCCACTCGAGCCTCAGGCTGTGCTTCTCGCTGAGGTGAGTCCTCATCAGGTCTGTGAGCTCGGTGCAGTGCTGCAGCTTCTCGTTCACCACCTGCAGATGAAGGGGTGGCACAAAAACCTACACTGTCACAAATGTCAGTCACACCGTCAGTCACAGCCTTGTACGTTACACACACTCCTCCACCCGCTTCTACCTTCCAGACTGGCTCACATGGTCATTCCTTCAAAAGTGCAGAGCATTCAGACGAATTTGACCATTTCAAACTGGGAGAACTTACCCTGACCCTTCGGCGGATGTTGAGGAACTGACAGGTCTTGTCATAAAGCTGTTCAAGGTTCTCTCTGTCCCAGTAGAAATCCGGCGTGATCAGTAGGTCTGAACTCAGGTTTATACAGTGCCTTGGACAAAATGGCATTTATTAAAATGAGTGCTGCGTGTGGACTGACACAATTCAATACTTGTTTTTTAATATTTAATACATTTAAAATCAATCAATTGCACATTCTTTCTCTGATTCAAGCTGTTAATTGATTAACTCAGATTTTTTTTTTTTTTATCTCTGTAGCACAGAGGACATCATATTACAGAACCAGGCAGTCTTCTGGTCACTCTATTTCACATCTCAATTCATGGCACCTGTGTGACATCTGACATAAAGCAAAATCTTGTCTAACAGTGTAACTATGACCTGGACAAAAGTATGGAATTATTTTACCTCAAAGCAAAAAGCTCTCCAATTTTCTGCATGACTTCTGACCTGGACAGCTTCACTCTTTTTCCAGATTTCAGCATCTGCATGAGAGGTGAATGGCAGGTACAACATGTTAGGAAAGGAAAAGGTGCTCATGAGGCGCAATCGCTGCCATAATCTTTAATATAATACCTCTGGGAATGCCTGGATTGATTCCACAAAATTGTCCAGAGAAACTTCCCAAATGGCCAGCTTAACTATAAAAAATAATTTAGGCAAGGCTGTACATACAGGAAATTACATAGTAGTAATGATTCATCATTACACTTACAAACAATAAAAAAAGAGAAATATACCAATACTACTACCGATATTGAGTGAAGACTGCATGTCTGTGGCTGCTACAGGCTTTTGAGGGAATGCTGTTATCTGAGATCGCCTCACCTGAGAGAGTGAGGGCATTGGAGAACGCAAACTTCTCCAGAACAATCTGCTCATCCTCCATCTCATTGTTCAGCAGGAAATTCCCACGGTGCAGCTTCGAATGCCCCCTTTCAAAGGGCAAATATAACACCACAGTGTAAATATATGTTGTACATGATGTACACCATACTGGCTAGTCACCTGACAAAGATGTGGAAGCCAGAGACTACAGTACGTAAGGAAACCACTGTCCTGAGCTTCAAATTCCTATTTATACCATTTACAATCAGTAATGACAGGGACAGTCCCCCTCAAGACACTCAGGGTTCAAGGTCCCCTATCATGAAAATGTCACTTTCTGAGACTATTTAACATTATTTAACAGTAATGTCCCTGCAGTGGCTAGAAATGGCGGTAGGTGTAAAGAGAATCTGTCCCCTTATGTTGTCATAAGGGGAAAGGTCACCTCCCCTTTCTTATACTTTTACCGCTCAGAGAATTTCCCACCCCCTCTCCTAAAATATTATCTCCACCGATTTTCATGGCTTGAAAACGTGTAAAGCATTGACGTTGTTTGCTGATTGTGGTTGGTGAATGGTGTTGATGACCTCATTTCCCTGAAGGTCCCCTTTCTGACATTTCTCAGCCGTCACAATACTTTCTATTTAACTGATGTTGCTGTGTTGACATGAATTTCTGTTAATCGTCTGTTACCTGAATAAAACTAAACTGTAGCCAGAGGATTAGAAGCAAGGCATGGTTTTACTGCATTTCCAGAAAAAGTGATACTATGTCATCTGATCACACAAAAAAGATCACAGGAAATTCAAGTCAATCAGAGCTCAACAACATATTAATAAGCGAACCAACAATGTGGGGCCATGATGCCTTTGAATCCAGTTTTGTAAGGGATCCTTATTATGTAAATGTAAATTATTATGTAAATGTAAATGTAAATGTAAATGTCTACATGCAACAACCAAATGATGTAATGGAGTGACTGCTCTCTGCTCTAAAGCTCTGTCTCTGTAAGGCATGTAGATGAATGTGATTGACGAATTGATGACATACTCTCCAATGGAGTAGCTGATTTCCTCATTCTCCCAATGGACCAGGGCCACTTCATAGGGCTGGATCTCGTGTTTCTCCAGGATTCTCAAGACTTTCCTCATCTTTAACAAACAAGAATGCAACTCAGCACTGTATATATCCATATCATCAGTCTAGATCTGCTCACCAGTTATAAAAAAGAACGTACTTACAGTTTTCTCTTCAACGTTCCAGAAAACTACAGAACCTTCCCTTGAAAACAGAAAATCATTGTATAGCAACACACGGGATCTGTAATATACAGAAAAAAACAAGGCAGAAAGCAGTCCCAAACCTTTTTTTTTTTACATTTACCTAAAGAAAAAGATGACGGCATTGTCGTTTGGTTTGGAAGTGCTGTCTGTTCCCATCACCAACACATTGGAAGCATCTGAAACAGAGCGTTATATAAAATACTGGCCCTTTGCACAGCGATTATCTAAACCGCTCACGGATGGTCTGACAGAGCAACCTCTTGGTAAGCCAGCAACTTCATGGAAGTCGTTGACGATGAGGTCGTGGCAGAGAGTGTGTAACTGGTACTGGTCTGCTGTGGCAAAGGCAATGCACTGCATCGTCCCCTGTAGGAAACGGTAAGTACATGATGAGAGAAAATGATGGCGTGTGACATGATGGCATGTTATACTGCCATTGGCGACATCAGAACCTCGTCTTCCTCTGCCAAAGGTATATTTGCTCTGGAAGGCTGCTTGGTTCTGGGTCCCTTTATAGCCCGTTTCCCAGGAAGGGTGGCCTGTTTGAGCGCCGTCGCAGCGCCTGTGGTGGTGGCCCTGCCCCTAAAGTGTGTGACGAGTCCCCACGTTCCCTGCAGCGTCCGGGAGACCCCGACACCCCCCGCAGATCTGTGGGCTCCTGGTGGCCAGCTGTGGACCAGGCTGTGCTGAAGGTGCGGGACACACCCCGGGTGGCATGTCGACCTGCAGATGAGACGCTGCAATCCTCGCAAGACCGGCAGAGCCCGAAGAGACATGATATTCTGGAAAGAAAAACATTCACATTCAAATACGAGCCACATAAAGGGTTGGAAAATCAGATTGCTCTTTACTACAGTCAAATCTATTCATTATATTTCTATTTGAATGATAACGTTTACATCATCATCTAGAGAAGCTGGAAGAAGCTTCTGAATTACCAAGTGATCCGGAGTGTAATAGAATAAAATGTCTCTGTTTAAAGCGTCTGTCCAGCAGAGTTGTATACGGACTGCATCTGACCCCAATGTTTTGACGGACACCGTTAACGCCGCTGACAGGGACTTCCGACTTCCGGTCTAGGGGAGGGGCGCGCTGGTGACGCAAGAAATCCACGAGAAATAAGAATATTTAAAATTCAAATTTTACACGTTTAACCTTGTTGATTTGAACAACTTGTATATGTGGCGCCAGCGTGCGATAGTTTGCGGTAAAATGACGTGATTATGAAATGGCGCCACACTGCCACCTGCTGGACACCTTGAGCTGTAACGCTACCTTTACACACGCACTTCAACCATCAATCCGTCGTAATTATTACCTCAAGCCTAGACCCAACATTATTATTCTGACCAACGCATTGCCTTGTTTTGTTTGAATATTAAGTGCATGTTAAAGTCACAACGGCACATGGCAGGAATGGAAGGAAATGTACTGGTCAGTGAGGGTCATGGGTGGCCAGGCCACTGAACTACATGATTCAGTAGAAGAGGTACTGTAGTATAAATTGCTGAAAAGGTAGTTCTATAATCAGAAGGTTGCCGGTTCGAATCCTAAACAGCCAAGGTGCCACTGAGCAAAGCACCATCCCAACACACTGCCCACGGCTGCCCACTGCTAACCAAGGGTGACGGTTCAATGCAGAGGACACATTTCGTTGTGTGCACCGAGTGCTGTGCTGTGTTTCACAATGACAATCACATCACTTTCATTTTTCCTCATAGTTTGCTGGGCAGTCCCACTCTGATCCACCATCAGAAACACTTACAATGGGCATTGGAGGACCTGAACTGGACCACAAAATAATGTAAGGTGGTGAGCTGCTTTGGATGAATCACATTTTCTTTGACATCATCTGACATACTTAATAGAAAGGTGGGTAGTCATAATGCTATTGCTGACCGGTGTATACAGGTGGCTTGAAATCCCCAGGACACATCAGAGAATAGCTGGTACTACAAAATGCACTCAGCTAATATCAATACCCTTGGTTATTAAAACCTGACATTTATTAAGAAATTCAGCAGGTTTCAACAAGTCACATTGAAAACTGGAATTTGAGATTTCTTTCATGTCCACACTTGAAAAAGGATACAATAATTAAATTATTAACATTAAGTAATTAGTTGTTTTAACCACTAAATAATACATTTTTGAGCCATGGATCACTGAACCTATATTGATGTAAAAGTAAATAAAAGAACCTTAGAATCACAAAAATCACCATGTTACTGTCCAGCATTGGTGTGATAAATGTTTAGTGTCGATCCGTTGTACCGACCAAGTTTGTAGTTTTGCTATATCTGTACTGCCATTGGAAGAATGAATTACTGATAACATGACTGAAGTAGGTACAGTTCATTTAAAAAAATAATACTCTTTAACCCAGAAAAAAATAAAGTACTGAAACAGTGTCTAAGTTCATTTATTTACAGAGAATACAAAATATATAATGAACAAAAGTCTAGGGCAATGGCTAAAACTCACATCAGTGTAATCATATGAGCTGGTGCAGGGAGGTACAAAAAAAAAAAAAAAAAAAAAAAAAAAAAAAAAAGAATATACCAGAACGGACAGGCCAGTAAGAGCACTATTTGAAACAGGTAAGGATTACATTGTGTGTTTAATGGCAGAATATTCAGGTTTTCACTTGTGATGTGGCTTCTTTCCGGTGTTTGCCTCCTTACGGCCTTGTTTCAGTCCCTGTAAAAAGTGTGAAGAGTTAAACATAGTAGAAAAACCTTAAATTGCAACATTCATTAAACCATACATTCAAACTACCAGTGCAGAAATTAAATTAAAATGCATACCAGATAGTATCCTGTGTGGTAACCACTCATGTACCAGGAGATCAGCATGCTGCCCAGAGCCTCATCCTCCTCCAGCATGTCTGGGCTCAGTGGTGGTGGTGGTGGTGGGATCATCTGCACAATAGCACTCACACGTTAATGCACAACGGCAAAAAATGTGGAAGATACTTTTAGCTTTTTAAACTATTGACTTTTGCTGACTGGACTCTCACCGGAGGGCATCCCAGAAAAGGAGGTGCAGGATGACCATGCTGTTTAGCTTCAGCCTAGACAGAACATTGATTACTTTCACGTCAAGATTTTATGATCCATTAAATGACTAGCAGTCAAAAATTTAAATGCATACTGTATATAGTTTGTGCTTACTTTTTTACATTTGGAGCTTGAGGGGGAGCCAGAAGGGAAGCCCAGATTGAATGTAGGCAGACCTGTTGGTGTCTTGCTCTTGGGTTTGGCATAATGTTGATGCATCGTGGGAAATGTACCGCTCTCTTCTGTTGAAGATTCCTCTGTTTCCTTTGTCTAGATAATATGAGGGGGATAAAAAAAAAACAAATGATACACATTGAATGAAACAAGGTTCCTATAGAACATTTACAGCATTTACCAGACACCCTTACACAGTCAGTAGTGACAGGCACAGTCCCCCTGGAGAAACTCACGGTTAAGTGTCTTTTCAGGGACACAATGGTAGAAAGTGGGGGTTTGAACTTGGGACTTTGTGGTCTTCTGCTTCACAGGTGAATGTCTTTACCACTAAGCTACTACCACCCTACAGAAAATGTATGCTCTTTTCTGTCCCTGTACCCTAAACCTCTTTGTCCTTGAAGCCTTGAGAGAGAGAGAGACAGACACACCCCGGAAGGTTTAGGCGCCTCATCTTCCAGCTCCATCTCAGACAGGAGGTCTTTCAAGCGCTGCTCCTCCTCATTTCCGTAGCCGGAGTAGACAACAACGCAGGTGCCTTTCTCCTGATCTATGGAGCTGATTGTGGCTGGATACAAGTTTCCATCCTCAGTCCAGTATGCAGAGCAGGAGTCTCCAACCTCCCACTGCAACACAGGCAGGACCGAGATTTACACACAAGTTAAAACCCACAGTAACGACAACACCGATCGAAGATCTGTACAGTTCGATACGCCACCGGTCTACCTCTCTGTCTGGAGAGGCATTGTTCCTTTTCCTACTTTCGCTCTTTTTATTGTTTTTCCGTTTTTTCCCAGGTCTGACCTTCTTCTGAGGCTCCACGTCTTCCTCTCCCTTCAAGGCGATCTAAACAGCAGGAGAGAAGTGACACCGACACGACATCCCAGCAAGACACCGGTCAGCTGGCAGCGACCTAATACTCACCTTAAACGACGCCACCGCTTTATCATACGCCTTTATAAGGGCCGTATCATCCCAGATGTCAGAATCGTCACTCTGAACAGGGAATAGAGGTTGGAAAGTTTACAGCCTACGATTTATAAAATGTGGCAACTCTTTAAATCAAATGGAAATGGAAAGAAAACGTGAAATGAGCTTTGTTTATAGGTTTAAAGGTACGTGTTTAATCGCAGCATGATGTATGTACAAGAGCATAATAAAACCGAACTCGCCTGTCCTGTTCCGCGACAGAATAAAACGTCCCCTCCATTCGCCATGAAGACTCAGAGAAAAGCGACGCTACTCCTGAAGCTAGTTCGCGCTGCGGCGTGCTCCGGCCTGCGCTGATGACGTAGATATCCTGCGACGCCCGACGCTGCCTGGCAACGAGAGTTTGTCGCGCCACTATGAAATGCGGTGTGTTGCAAAGATCTGATTGATTAATTAAGATGACGGAAAGCTCGTTAAGTTCATCTGGCGCCAAGGTGGTCCTGGTTTCTTCCAGCGACGAGAATCATCCGCCAGAAAACATCTTGGACGGGTGAGCTGTGAGGAAATAATCGCGCTCTGCGTTTTAACAAAATCGAATTACATCAAACGCGGTTTTAATAGTATGACTAATCCAGAGTACTCGTTAATTACAAAATAAGTTTTAAAAAAAAACTTCACCCATATATGCATTTAAACCAAATTCGTATTCTCATCAAATCATATATGTGAAAATTCCAGGTCTGCATAGCCATTTTCCAAACGCCCTTATCCAAAGCGACAATCAGACAGTCCCCCCCTGGAGACACTCAGGGCTAAGTGTCTTGCCCAGGGACACGATGGTGGGACTTGAACCTGGGTCTTCTGGTTCATAGGCGAGTTCATAGGCTACTACCACCTTACCACCTACATGTATGTAGGCCAGCATTGGACATGGATCATGGTTTGAAGGTTAATAGATTATGATGGTGAACGAGAATTGCTGGTGTCTTCCCATTGTAAGTCGCTTTGGATAAAAGCGTCTGCCAAATAAAGTAAAGTAAAGTAAAGTAAAGTGGTGAAGCTGATATGGTGTGTAGAGGGCAGGAGTTCAAGAAGATTGTGTCCAGGGTGTGAGGTAGTGTCAAGTGAAGTGATTGTCATTGTGATACACAGCAGCACAGCACACGGTGCACATGGGCAGTGGTGGCCTAAGGAGTTAAGGAAGCGGCCCTGTAATCAGAAGGTTGCCGGTTCGAATCCCGAACCGCCAAGGTGCCACTGAGGTGCCACTGAGCAAAGCACCGTCCCAACACACTGCTCCCCGGGTGCCTGTCATGGCTGCCCACTGCTCACTCAGGGTGATGGGTTAAATGCAGAGGACACATTTCACTGTGTGCACTGTGTGCTGTTCTGCTGTGTGTCACATGTGACAATCACTTCACTTTTACACAGTGAAATGTGTCCTCTGAATTTAACCCATCACCCTTCGTGATCAGTGGGCAGCCATGACAGGTGCAGTGTGTGGGGACGGTGCTTTGCTCAGTGACACCTCGGCGGATCGGGATTTGGCAACCTTCTGATTATGGGACCACTTCCTTAACCGCTAGGCCACCACTGCCCCCAAAGGGTGTTTTTGCCCGGTTCATTTGGTTAAGAGATCATTTGTATGGATGGAAGGCAGGACTCCTCCTGCAGGTCCTGTCCTGTTTGATGGCTGCTCCAAACCAGACTGTGATGGAGGACAGATTCCATGCATGCAGGGTAGAAATGCATCAGCAGTTTCTGTGGAAGAACATACTTTTTCAGTTGACACATGGCTGCCGGACATGGCAAGGGGAAAAAGTGACGAGGGACTCTTCCTAATTGTGTTTTGATTGTGTTAAGCTCTAGGTTGTTTTGTCCACCTCCTCCTACTCATAATTATCTATATAAAGAAAAACAGTAATGGATACATAATTGATTCGTGGACCTGGAATTGAAGTAACAGAGCAGAACACATGACTGCATGAAGGGGAAAAAAAAGTCTCTGTAATTTTTGCTGTAATTTTTTTGTTTTCCTTTACATCACAGAAGCACCAAGTCTTTTTGGATTTCCACTGGGATGTTCCCACAGGAGTTTATCATCCGTTTCCCCCATGCCACCAAGATTTCTGTCCTCACCATTCACAGCTATAACAGTATGGAGGAGCATGAATTCAACATGTTGTTTTTTTTTTGTGTGTGACCGTATGTAATTGTGATTTTCTTCTGTGACCACAGTCAAAGGGTTAAAATTAGAGAAGTGCATGACAGAAGACACAGAAAAGTTCGAAAACGTGGCAGAGAAAGGTAGGCCCTAGTCAAACTCCAGAAAGCTGCTGTGGGACAGATGCTCCATTGAATATCTGATATATTCTTCTGCAGAGCTTGAACGAACAGACAGCCATCTTCAGATCAATGATGTTTCTGTGAGTTCAACTTTCTCCTTGTGTATTTCTGAGTATTAGACTCATTTATGAAAACACTAAATATTTTTTATTTGTTTGTCCACAGCTCAACACAACTGCCACACATTTACGGTTTATTATAACCTCTGGATATGACCATTTTGTGTCTGTGCACAGCATCACTGTATAAAAAAAAAAAAAGTGTTGCCTATTATTAAAAGGCACTTGTGTTTAAAGCCTGCAGCTGCTGCTTCATAAACCTGCCGTACAGGTCAGCTACATTGCTTGGGATCCTTTTATCTAGAAAAATTGTAAGAATATATAAAATATTCTAACATTTAACATTTCCCCAAACCACTGTATTAATATTAAATAGTATTATTTATAACAAAAGAACCAAAATATTAATTGGTTTCTTATAAGTTATGGTTCACCATTGAATATATTAAATATAGAAACAGCCAAGCAGTTTGAAGACTTTAATAATGTTAATGAGAATACACAAAATCCAACCTCACATATATAAGTACTATTGAAGTGTAAAAACGTTATAGCAGAAGATGTAATCTTCCAAAGCAACAAATCACATTCTGAAGACCCCGAAACGAGTTCTCTGTGTAGGAGCGTTGAGGGCAGCACTCAGACTTAGGCCCAGAACAAGCCGTGTGTCTGCAGGGTCAATGATCCCATCATCCCACAGCCTGAGGGAAACGATCACAAGGATCCATGTGTTATATATGTATGCGTGCATGTGTGTGTGTGAGTATATAAATACGTCTTGAATCAATCAACTCTGTTTAGGACCGGTACCTGGCGCTGGAGTAGTATGGATTGCCTTCCTCCTCAAAACGTCTGATGATAGGCTGTTTCATGGCTGCCTCCTGCTCTGCTGTAAACTGAACGTAAAAAGTAATCAGCGACATTTCACACCATCCATTTACAGTTATTTTCTTTAGAAATAACTGTTCTATCTAATATATAATTTACAAAGTGTACAGAGACATCTGTAGACTCCAGAGGCTTCTTCTCACCTCCTTCCCCTCACGTGCCTTCTGGTCCTTCGTGATAGTAGCCAGCACTGTAGCAGCCTGCTCCCCACCCATCACTGATATGCGGGAGTTGGGCCATAGGTACAGGAACCTGGGGCTATAGGCTCGGCCACACATGCCATAGTTTCCAGCTCCATATGATCCCCCGATGATAACAGTTATTTTTGGCACATTGGCACAGGCCACAGCGGTCACCATCTTGGCTCCATCTTTCGCAATGCCCCCCGCCTCATACTCCCTCCCCACCATGAATCCTGAGAAAGTTGATATGCAGAGACCACATGCAGCATTTCACAACATGAAACAGTCAGGGTGACACTGGTGCAGATTAATGCAGGCTTACCCGTTATATTTTGCAGAAATAACAGTGGAATGTTCCTTTGACAGCACAATTCAATGAAGTGAGTTCCCTGCAACAAAGGCAACAGTTACTAACCTTGGAAATCCGTATCTCCATCTCCACAACTAGTCAGTTTTCCCAGGACCAGTTGTACATATATCTGGGTAATGATGTTCCCAATGCAGCTGTAACTCATATGTATGTGCACCCACATCTACAAAAGTGCATTTTCAAATGCAGAACTTGCCTTCTTTGCGGATTCCGAAAACAGAACACCATTGTTGCCAATGATGCCAACCGGGTAGCCAAATATTCTCGCAAAACCTTATTCATAGGTCAAAGACAATGAGACCTTAAAATAATATTTGCAGCATACAGAAAATTAAGCAACAGAATGAATGAATGGACTCTTTACCAGTTACAAGTGTGTCTCCATAAAAAGCCTTGAATTCATCAAATTTGCTCCCATCAACAACTCTAGCAATTACCTGAAATAAAGCAGAACAGAGATTCTATCTGGATTTTTTTTTTCTATAAACAAGCAAAAAAAATCTGATGTGCGTACATGTCAAGATATAGGTGAGCCATACCTCTTTGATGTCAAAGTTACGTTTAAGGTTGTCACCAACAATGCCATACAGATCATCAGGTGGGAAAAGGGGAGCCTCTGGTGACTCCACTGTTACCTAAAAACAGGGGTTTGTCAGATCACAGTTAAGAATGTTAAATTTATTTTACTTGTGTGCTTACATCAACAGTCTTCTTGTAATTCAGGCTTCGCACAGCCTTCCTGGCCAAATGGAGGGCATGGTTGTCATCTAAGGCGTAGTGGTCAGTCACACCCGACTTCCTATGAACACAGCCCACTAGTTACCTTGCTGCTTATGACTTCAACTGCAACACTGATTTAAGGGATGGACGTTGATGTAACCTGCAGTGAAGGTCTGCACCTCCAAGGTCCTCAGCAGATACTTCCTCTCCTGTAGCTGCTTTCACCTAAGAGAGCCAGGTGCACTCTATTAGTTGTAGTTAATAAGGCCAGAGTGTTGAAGGCACACTGCGGGGCGTTGGTGGCCTAGCAACTAAGGAAGTAGACTTAATTGAGGGTTAAAATCCTAAACAATCAAGACCCCCACACACAGCTGATGGCTGTCCACTGCTTACAATTGATAGGTTCAATCCAGAAGACAAAGTTGTTCTCGCTGCCATGATCATGCTCACAAGTATCACAAGAATATGTCTGGACATTAAAAACATGCAGTCCTTACCAAAGGAGGACCACCAAGGAAGATTGTTCCTTGATTGCGTACAATGATGCTCTCATCTGCCATGGCAGGGACATAGGCACCCCCCGCAGTACATGACCCCATCACCACAGCAATCTGATCACATGAGACACATCATTATGTAGGGTCATCGGTAATAAGGGATTATATAACATGTTGCATATGCAGTTAAACCTGTTATAATAAACCAGATTTCTGACCACAATATTATAGAATTTGAATTTATGTAACATGGACATTTTCACACATTATGCTAAAACCTAATAGGATTTAATTCAAACACTACATAGTTAAGCCTCAATATTGCTTATAAAATGGCACTGTTCTTCTGTAATGTGACAAAAGACATTCTGTTATTAATAGTTTCATTCATATTTCTGTCTTAGTTACTCATACTCCCTCAGTAATGTTTAGAAAATCCTTCACAGGTCTTCATAAGAAGGTGAGCATGTTTCCTTTTTATAAATCTCCAGGCGTTGGATTGAATAATTCCTTGACACCTGACTGTCTTTTGTAACAAGCTATTTCCAGCCAGAAGAGATATTTCTTTGCATGGGTCTGAATCATGTTCATAGCTTCAGTGTATACCTGAGCTATTCCTTGAGAGGACAGCCTGGCCTGGTTATAGAAAATACGCCCAAAGTGGTCTCTGTCTGGGAACACATCTGCCTGCCTGGGTAAATTGGCTCCACCAGAATCCACTGATGAAGAACAGGTACTATAAGATCTTTGCAATACGTATAATTTCTGGTAAAATCAACAGAACCACCACACAGGTGATAAAACATGTCTCCACCCAAGTAGATGCATGGCAGGTGGTTCTGCTGAGCAATCTCTTGAGCACGGAGATGCTTCTTCACAGTGATAGGGTAGTAGGTTCCTCCTTTAACTGTAGCATCATTTGCAACAATGACACATTCCACCCTACAAGAAGACACAGAAAATAAAGATAATTATTCAGTAAGACTTGACACATAGCAGGTGCCAAAGACCAAGTTTTAAGACATAATTAAGATTAGCCTGGTTTTACTCTGGCTTACCCAGAAACACGGCCAATGCCAGTGATGATGCCACCGGCAGGAACCTCCTCTGCCCCGTACAGCTGGTAGGCAGCAAACTGGGAGAACTCCAGGAATGGTGAGCTGTGCATGAAGGAGAAACTCATTTTTCCAGTGAAATTGCACTAAACGATGCCATCAGTCGGCTTTTTTTTGTACCCCGGGTCCAGAACTCTGTCTATTCTCTCCCTTGGTAAGAGTTTCCCTCTGGACGTGTGCAGTCTCCTCGCCTTCTCTCCACCTCCTGGGGAAGGGAAAAAAAGAGTGTCACAGTGAACTTGTCGCCAGGGCCCTGCCACTGCCTGTTGCGTATTCGCAGCGTCTCCTACCTAACCTGACTTTCTCTGCCCGCTCCTTCAACTCGCACACAAGCGCCTGCATTCGCTCATAGTTCTCCTGTGGAAACAGAAAGCAACATGGACCTCCATTCTGCGCCGCGTGAGCGTTTTAAACGCCCACAACTGTTCGCGTTGGAAATTAAAACGTTTTACGTTCGTGCAGTTACAGCAATGCCTCGAAGAGTGACGCATTCTGGGGATCTCCTAAAACTAGAGCCCGCGGCTTCGGCTGCGGCCTACCTGAAATACCGCCGACTGCCTGTCAGGCTGCGAGCCCAGAGTCGCTACCGCATCCGCATGGTAGAGTCTGGTGATCCCCGCCGCGCCGCTTCTACAGCGGAGCAAAGAGTAAAGCGGCCTGAGGGACTGGAGGATCATGTTTGCGAGCCGGAGCCGCTCCTCATTACATTCAGACCACGTCCAAGGACACAACAGTGCCCGGGCAGCACGGTCCAGGGTACCAGAAGGGTTAAAGTAAACAGCCCCGCCCCTCCATATTACAGCCAATCAAAACGAGACTCGCAGACACGCCCCCTCCATGGATTTCGGGAAGAGACGTCAGATACAGTATAGAGCTGTAATACTGGGATCCTTTTTAGGATTCGGCTCCCTCTGAGTCACTCACTAAACTGATCCGGGTATGTGAGTCACTTGAGTCACTTGAGTCAGTATTGGCGCTAACTCGCTCTCTGATCCGAGTCCGGTTGTAGAGGAAGTTAACCGCCAGGAGCGCTAACCCGCTCTCTGATCCGGGTGCGTGAGTCACTTGAGTCAGTATTAGGCTGTAAAGGAAGGTAACCGGTGGATTCACTCGTGACTCTGATCTGTGCTACCGGAGCGCTAACCCGTCTGTGAGCGATTCAGATTCGCCTTCAGGGCTATTTTCGGCTCTGACTGACACAAGGAGTCCACTAGGAGGATTCAACTTTGCGGGACGTTTGTAGGTTTGTAGGATAGACCTCGTTTTTAAGTGTGGTTGTGCAACGAAACTTTACTTTACTTTATTTAGCAGACGCTTTTATCCAAAGCGACTTACAAGAGGAGTTATGTAACTTTTATGGTAGTAATTTATGTTTTAATGATTATAAGATGTATTTATGTGATGGAGTTTACAATTTAGACATGGTGTAGTTAGGACTCGGTTCAATGGAGACCTCAGATTCGTGGCTTATGAGTCATTTAAAGGATCCGGGTGATTAACCCGGGTGAGTAATGAATCGCACAGCTCTAATACAGTATTAGGGGAGTCTTCAGAGTCTGCAACACTAAGTTGCACATGTTCTATGAGTCAAGTAAGCTTTATTGTCATTTCAACTGCATACGTGTTAGACAGTACATAGTAAAACGAAACAATGTTTCTCTGAAACCTGATTCTACACCTAACATTTAAACAAAGTTACAGACCGACATAAAGTGCACATGTGGAAAAAATGGACAAACTGGGCTACATGAAGTACAAAAACATGGGACGTGGGCAGTGAAAGACATGCAGTGCAAGAGTAACAAGAGTAATATCAAACAGAACATGTGGACAACAAAGAAGAAAGACAACAGAAAAAGTGCAGAGTAAAAAATGTGCTAATGCTGCTGTAGAAACAGTCAGTGGTGGCCAAAGCCAGTGTGCCAACAGCACACATTTAGTCCATCACTTTTGATAACATTTATTTGTATATACTTTTTTTATTTTACAGCTTGCTGATTAGCTGGTATTATCATGACATTATTATGTAATATATTGGTCACCTAACAAAAGATTCTTGAATCAAATTTGCTGTTGGTTAGGTGATGACATTTTCATACATATTTAAGAAGTCAACATGAGTCCTCAAAAGTGATTCTTCGTGAAAACTGTTCAAATCTTTTGAAAACACTGAAATGCATCAAGACAAACAAGACAAATGGCCAGTGGAGGCTGTACCTGAGGGTAACACCCCACAGCGCAAAGGTAGACCCACCTCACACCTCCCACAGCATATGAAACCACACCAGTGCAACCAGAAGATGTTGACGTACCACACCAGCCTGAAAATGCACAAGGAAAGACACAGGAAGGAGATGGTCCATGCTTCAGAGCAGCCGTTAAGCTCCATGCAGCATCAGAAGAGTTGTTCAGTAGAATCAGAGTTACAATTGTACATTAATTTCTACCAGCAATTCTACACTGCACAGGACCAACAACAGCAGTCTAATAAACAGGGTCAAGGAATACCACCACCTACGTACCACAACGAAGAGGATTTCCAGGCTCTGTTGAACATATTACTACCACCAACGCCACTCTACAATGAAGAGGTCCTACAGCAGCCACAGTGCGGTTTCCAGGGTCTGGTGAACATTCCACCACCAGGACTGCACCAGAACAGAGAGACCCTACAGCAGCCACAATATGATTTCCATGGTCTGGTGAATATACCACCACTGCTGCTCTAAAATTCATTAAAAAGAAAATGTTGAATTACTGTAATTAATAAACTCTAAATAGAAGAATAACTTATTTATTTTCTTATTATTTTATATGAATGTGCGCCAAAGTTATTGGCACCCGGTGTAAAAATCCATCTTCTTAACCAATTTGTGACCACACATGCCTGAAACTGGACCACTTAAATGTGTCTGAGATTGTTTTATTGTGGTTATTATTATTTCATTGGTTGCTTACACTGCCTGTGAGCATTTTATGTTAGCATGCTAGCATTAACATGCTAACATTCTATCTTTTCAACATGTTCTAAACATCACCAAATTTCACTTGAACGCATGCTCCATCGGCTAATTAATAATTTAAATATTAATATTAATAATATTAAATAATCTCTCCTAGCCTGTCTGTGGTCCTGCAGTGGCTAGAAATGGTGATAGGTGCAAAAAGTGCTTTGGTCATTCTTCTTCACCGTTTAGAGAGCTTCAGCTCAGACAGTTGGATCTGGAATTGATGACGTCATAAGGGGAAAGTTTACCTCCTGTTTCTCATGCTTTGTCCACCTAATTTCCCTCCCCTCCCCTAAAACTATATCTCCAATGACCGTGATGGCTCAAAAACAAGCAAAGTTTTGCAGTTGCTCAATAATTGGATGTAAAAAATATGCTCAAATATATTTTTTAGTTCAATCACGCGAGACTCACTGGGTTTTTTTTTCTGGAAAAATGGCAAGACGACTTCCAATTTGTACCAAAAATTGTAGTTGGTAAATGGTGTTGATGATGTCTTTTCCATGAATGCTCACGGCTTGGGTCACGATTGGGTGCAGCTGGGAACGCATCTGGCACCAATCTGCTTGACAGATTATAAATTCAAATTCAAAACCCCCCGAGAACCGGTTGAGCAGTGGGCAGCCATAACAGGCACCCGGGGAGCGGGAACTGTGCTTTTGCTGAGTGGCACCTTGGCGGCTCGGGATTTGAACCAGCAACCTTCTGATTACAGGGCCGCTTCCTTAACCTTAACTAGGCCACCACTGCCCCTGGATCAAAGTGGCTGTAATTTGCACAAAGGGTGAACTTCAGAAAGAGACTTCAGATATAATATTAGGGGACTAATAAGACCTCTATAAAAGCAAAAAAAAAATCATAATAGGAGACCTTTAAAGTAAACGCAGCCTGGATATGTCAGTTAATGCTCTCAGTTCTTTCTGAATGCTCTCTTGTGCACTTTGCTGTTGTATCAATTACAATCACTGTGTACATGTTTATTTTTGGATTGACGAGAGGGTAATTTTCTACATTTTTTATTCAGAAACAACTGTTCATTAAAAGTGCTACAAATTAGTTTTTTTGCTGTTTCTGAGTACAAATAGTTTGTGTATACATTTACGTTGTTGTTTAATTGTTTATTTCTAAAATATTATTTAATGTTTTTCCTTTCCTTTCACAGTCATGAACACAGACATTTCACTGAGCTCTTCGGAAAGGTGACTTTTAGTGAAGTCTTCAAGTTATCTAGAAATGACTTTGACATTGTCTTCAGAAGGAATCATCTCTCCTGATTCTGTAGTCTGTGGAGAGCCCCCGCTCATACCTTTATTTCAACTGACTTTCAACATTTTACCTGAAAGATAACTCTTTTTGAAATAAAAAAAAAGATTTAATAATTTGACTTTTTGTTTGTTGGTTCAGGCTCAAAATATCCACACAGACAAAGTAGTGGCCATGAAGATGTAGGATGTAGATGTTGGTGCAAGGTGAGAGACTTTGCAGTTGACCAAAGTGCTGTACACAGACAAAAGAAAAGAGAGAGACAGCGAATAAAACAATAAATGAAATAACAACCAATGAAATAATCTCAGACAGTCAAGGAGAAAATATGTGCTTTTAAAAAAGCTCTTAAAAACAGGAAGGGATTTGGCCTGCCTGATGTTTAAGGGCATTGCGTTCCAAAGTCACCCCTAAGTTTCCTAACATTTTTTTTACATTTACGGCATTTGCCGTAAATGTAAATGTAAAAAAACATTGAATGTTCTGCTGACCTGAGAGCACAGGGAGGAGCGTATGATTGAAGCAGATTGGACCAATACTGTGGGGCAAGGCCATGAAGATGTTTAAAAGCAAACAAAATCATTTAAAAATTGATCCAATAATGAACCAGAAGCCAATGTATTGATGATAAAACTGGAGTGATCTGCTCATGTGTTTTTGTACCACTTAAAAGATCAAGTGGCCTCAGGTTAAGCTCAACATAAAGTGCGTTGCAGTTGTCCAGACGATTCGTAATAAAAGCATGCATTAAAATCTCAAAGTGATGCCAAGAGAGAAATGTTTTAACTCTCGACAGTTGTCTCAATTGAGCTGATCTGTGCATGTTAAAGTCAATTTAACTCTCTCACTTGCTCCAAACAACATGACCTCTGTCTTTCTTTCATTAAAATGTAAAAAATTCTGTGACATCCATGCTTTAATTTCTGCGATGCACTCCAGTAACGAATTTGCAGAATATGCGTTTTCTTCTTTTAGTGTTTCCGAAGAATTGATCCTAGAGGGAGTAAGAGAAGAGAAGAGAAGAGGTCCAAGAATCAAACCTTGAGGCACTCCAGACATGAGAGGCGCTGGAGCAGACTCAGTGGCGCTGATACGGACACAAAAACTTCTCTCAGTTAGGTAGGACCTAAACCACTCTAGGGCACCACCCTAAATGCCCACCCAGTTGTGCAAACGAGACAAGAGAATCTTATGGTCCACTGCGTCGAAGGTAGCTGTTAGGTTGTTACTGAAGAAAGGGATTTATTAAAGAAACACAAAATGCAGCAGCGCCTGTCTGCTGCCAAAAGTTCCTTATAACAGGTCTCTGACAATGGACATCTATCCAGCCGCATGAAGTCCATGATTAGATCCCTGCGGTCAAGCTGAGTGGGGCAGGCTGTGGCCCCTTCTGCATCCAGTCGTGACAACATCAGTACAAAATTTGTACTAAATCCTAGAAACCCTCCTCTCCAGTACCTTGGCGTAGACCTTTCCAGGGAGGTTTTTGTAGACTTAACACGTAAGGTTATAATTACATGATTTTAATAATAACAGGTCATGATCTAGTGGACCATGATCTAGGTCCAGTTTCAGGCATGAAACTCTGAAGGGCACCTTGTGGTCACAAATTGGTTAAGAAGATGGATTTTTACACCGGGTGCCCATAACCTATGGCGCACATTCATATAAAATAATAATAAGAAAAGAAATCATAAGTTATTCTTCTATTTAGAGTTTATTAATTACAGTAATTCAACATTTTCTTTTTAATGAATTTTAGAGCAGCAGTGGTGGTATATTCACCAGACCATGGAAATCATATTGTGGCTGCTGTAGGGTCTCTCTGTTCTGGTGCAGTCCTGGTGGTGGAATGTTCACCAGACCCTGGAAACCGCACTGTGGCTGCTGTAGGACCTCTTCATTGTAGAGTGGCGTTGGTGGTAGTAATATGTTCAACAGAGCCTGGAAATCCTCTTCGTGGTGGTACGTAGGTGGTGGTATTCCTTGACCCTGTTTATTAGACTGCTGTTGGTCCTGTGCAGCGTAGAATTGCTGGTAGAAATTAATGTACAATTGTAACTCTGATTCTACTGAACAACTCTTCTGATGCTGCATGGAGCTTAACGGCTGCTCTGAAGCATGGACCATCTCCTTCCTGTGTCTTTCCTTGTGCATTTTCAGGCTGGTGTGGAATGTGAACATCTTCCCGCATACAGAACAGTGGTATGGCTTTTCGCCAGTATGCGTTCTCTTGTGATTTTGCAGAGTAGATTTAAGTGCAAAGTTCTTTCTACACAGGTTGCACTTGTGGGACTTCTCTCCACTGTGGATGTTCTGGTGGATCCTGAGATTAGAGCTTTGTGAAAATTGTTTACCACACGTCTCACACTTATATGGCTTCTCACCGCTGTGTACTAGTTTGTGTTTTTTAAGATTTGTGATTTGTGAAAAGCCCCTGCCACATTGAGTGCAGTGAAATGGCTTCTCCCCAGTGTGGACTCTCTTGTGGATGGTAAGTGACTGTATTTGAAGGAACTTCTTGCCACACTGGTTGCACTGGTGTGGTTTCATATGCTGTGGGAGGTGTGAGGTGGGTCTACCTTTGCGCTGTGGGGTGTTACCCTCAGGTACAGCCTCCACTGGCCATTTGTCTTGTTTGTCTTGATGCATTTCAGTGTTTTCAAAAGATTTGAACAGTTTTCACGAAGAATCACTTTTGAGGACTCTTGAAATATTGACTTCTTAAATATGTATGAAAATGTCATCACCTAACCAACAGCAAATTTTATTCAAGAATCTTTTGATATTTTTGTTAGGTGGCCAATATATTACATAATAATGTCATGATAATACCAGCTAATCAGCAAGCTGTAAAATAAAAAAGTATATACAAATAAATGTTATCAAAAGTGATGGACTAAATGTGTGCTGTTGGCACACTGGCTTTGGCCACCACTGACTGTTTCTACAGCAGCATGACTCTGCTCCTGTCCACACCTTTTCCAAGTAAGCATGATCTGTATTTACTGATGATGTTGAATGCACTAAAGAAATCTCAGAACATGATTCTTTAACGATTTTATGCAAACTGCAGGGGCTCTAATGATGGTTTTACTAAAGAGTGAATCCAGGACCAGCTTTTGAAGGCCTTCATACTGTGTGAAGTGAGCACAACTGGTCAGTAGTGTTGATGGACCACTGCAGCACACTTTCTTTGGTACAGGAACCAAGCATGAGGTTTTCCACAGCACTGGAATCTTCATTGTACTGTTGTTCAAGATAAAGATCTTTAGCAGAACTCCACATGGCTGAGAGGCGCACCTCTTGAGACCAGTGGACTTATGCATCTGGGCTCAGTGCCTTGGCTGAATGGAATCTGCATGGTTCTCTTTTCACTTGGGCCTCAGTGATTGTAATGGCTGGCACCGGGTGTCCGAAAAGTTATCAGAAGAAACGTGAGAAGAATAGTGAGTGGGAGCACTAGCAGATGGTATGGTGGAGATAGAAGAAAGGTAAGATGTAGAAACAGGAGAGGCATCAACTATAGGCAGCTGAATAGTAAGACGAGGAAGGATGCTTTTCCATTGCCCCGTAAAGAGGAGCTGTTGGACTTTCTTGCTAGTGCGCGCTGGTTTTCCACTCTGGATCTGGCCAGTGGATACAATCAGGTTCCTGTTACGGAGGGGGACAAATCCAAGACTGTGTTTAGTACGCCCTTTGGGTTATTTGAATGGAACCGGATAGGCTTTGTAACAGCCTTTAGTACATTCCAAAGGCTGATGCAAAGGATGTTTGGGGATCAGTAGTGTAGAGCAGTGCTGTTATATCTTGTTGATATTGTGGTGTTTTCATCCATGGTGGAACAATGCCTGGAGAGGCTAGAGGTAGTGTTTTTGGCCGGCTTCAGCAGCAGAGCCCCCTGGGAGGCATAAGGATCCAGCTGGGACAGGCAGGGCCTGCTTGTTCCAATGGACGCAGAAGGGGCTGAGCGGATGGTCCAGGGAAGCCCCCACGCTGCGTCTTCATGTGTGGTTTTTTACAAATGGTGACCCCGACGTGATACCTTTGCTCGGATGTGGATCTGTGACCGTAAGTCCCTTTTATCTGAATTTTACTGCATAGGGAGGAATAGAATCTATGTGCTTTAATTTAAATAAAAAGGATCTACATATCCTAAAAAGCCCGGGACCGTAGAAACCGAGGCATTTCTAAATCCAGATCCAGTCCGACAAGGTATAAAATGAACATTGACTAATTACTGTATCACTTACAATGTGGCATGTAGATATGGCTGGCACAATAGATGAACCCACAAACCAAACTGTAACCAGTAATAACCAGGATTTGTGACATTTTAGATTACTGGTATTACATTGAACATCATAAACCATGTCCCACGGTGAACAATTTGATAATAACTGATCAGGGATTGGAAATTGCACTGTTAAACTTAAATGTTTTTATTTTAAATTCATGTTCAGTATGATCAACATGTTTAGGATCAGAATTTAAATTTATGTGAAACTGTTTCTCTCTCTGAACACCTCAACAATGCCATAATCTCAAATAATAGCTTTTAGTGATAAAGGTGTAATTCTCTAATCACATGGCAACAAGCGGGATTTTATTTGTGTTTATTTTTCCGGCCACTGTTGTTGATTGAACTTCGTTAAGCCGATGCAAATTCGCAGAGTTATGAATTCCCTAATAAAGGTGTAATTCTCCAATCACATGGCAACAAGCGGGACTTTTTTATTTATTTGTGTTTATTTTTCCGGCCACTGTTGTTGATTGAACTTCGTTAGCCGGTGCAAATCCGCAGAGTTATGAATTCCCTAATAAAGGTGTAATTCTCCAATCACATGGCAACAAGCGGGACTTTTTTATTTATTTATTTGTATTTATTTTCCCAGCCACTGTTGTTGATTAGACTTGATAAGCCGATGCAAATTCGCAGAGTTATGAATTCCCTGATATCATTTTAAGCCTCCCACTATATTTACATGTTTTTTGCATTACAGTATCTGATCATTGTTGTCATTTGTTTTCCTGGTTTGGTTTTAATGTACGATGAACACTGTTTTTCTACATGCACAATCTGTATGCAAACCTCATCACACTCCAGACAAAGAACCCAACCAAGTGTGAAAAGCCCTGGATCCAGTTGAATATTCTATGTATGCTGCTGTGTTTGATCTATGCCAAGAAGACAGGTTTCCCTACAAGGGTGACCTCAGATGCCTGAGGATCACAAAGGACACAGAACCACAACTATCGGCTACATTTGAATTCCCGACTGACCAGGAAGCAAGCAGATACACAATCATGACCCAATTGTGATCCCCATGGACCCTGAATACTCGAGTGCCCCAGGGGATCAACCGGCCGTCATTTGTAAAAAACCACACATGAAGACCATGTGGTGTTGGAGAAGAGAATAGAGTGTGTAGAAAAAACTCTTTCTCCCTCCACACAAAGCACTGTATTCAACCACTCCAATTTGATGTTACCTGGCAGAAAGAGGCATGGCACAACAGAGGTTAAAAATGAACAGTTTCTAATTTATTAACACCAGTAAATAATTATTGTAGTTACATGTGAATATTGAATGTAAAAAGGTACCAAGGTTACAGAGAAAGTAAACATGAGAAGAAAGAGTAAAGAGGGAGAAGAGAAAGAGAAGGGAAAGAAAGGGAAACCCCCCTGAGCAAGATAGCTCAGAGGTCCCTTTTCCACATGTGTGCAGACATTTATACCCCTGGCCTACAGGAAGTTGTCACTGGCCTACAGGAAGTTGTCACTGGCCTACAGGAAGTTGTCACTGGCCTACAGGAAGTTGTCACTGACCAATCAGAACCTGTTGTTTCTGATGTCACGCCCCCGGTGCCTCCCATTTGGTGAAGACAAAGAGGGTGGGCGGTCCTGACGGCTGATACTTCGCACGTTGATGTCGGACAAAGGCATGTAAAAACCGGGGTGTCGAATCTTCACCCTCAACCATCGACACAGGAATGTTACACTTCCCCCTGCAGACATCTGTTATGCAATGCAAAAACAGGCTCCTGCGATGTCCATTCTTACACTGCCAACAGGAATGTGCAGCGAGAGGGGCTGCATGTGCCCAGAAGGCACCAGCCTGGGGTGCAGTAAACGGTCACCGGATGGTCCGGGACCGCCTCCCTGTGTGGTGCAACAACTTTCGACCTGACCACTCTCCACCCTCTGGTCCTCCAGACTGACTGCTACACGGTGATGCACAGCATCAAGCACTGCTGTTCTGCCGGCCCAACACAAAAGTGCAAGCATGATGCCAGAGTTAGTGCCAACAAGGAGACCTTGGACTGACTAGCAGGTGGTCCTTGCCAAGTAGTGATGGGAATTCCAGCTTTTTTAAGGTGGCTCTTCAGATTTTTGTGTTGCTTAAATTATTTTGGGTAATAAAGATCTGGCCATAGACTTCCTAACTTTGTTATACGATTTTTTTGGCAGAAATGATCTATGGGTGTCATTCTTCTCAGAATCTTTTGACATTTTTCTGAGGATGAAGCATTAAAAAAGCGACTTGATCAAAGTACTCAGTTCTCCCAAAAGCTCCATTTCAAAACTTTATCTGGCATCTACCCCTCAAAGTGATTTTGAGACATCGGTTTGGTTTTGATTCTAATTGGTGGGGTTTTGTTTTGTGAAACGGAAGTTGAAACAACAGATGAGAATGCATTTATAGTAAGGCGTTCTAGGAGGACATTCATTATTGGTTATTCCCCAAACATCCAGACCTCTCTGATTTCTTGCTTAAACATGCTCCAAACCTCACCAAATTTAACATGACGCATTTTGGCCACGCCCTGTAAGCTTTTTTGATGTTAGCATGCTAGTATTAGAAAGATAACATGCAAATTTTTAAAAATGCTCCAAATGTCATCAAATTTAACGTGACACATCTTGGCCACGCCCTGTTAGTGTTTTTGATGTTAGCATGCTAGCATTAGCATGCTAATATGCTAATTTTTAAACATGTCCAAACAACACCAATTTTAATGTGACGCACCTTGGCCACGCCTTGGGGATGCCCTGTCCTTTTCCCACTTTATTAGGGACGCCCGGTCCTTCTGCCTCTTTATTAGGGACGTCCGTTCCTAGCATGCTTACATGCTAATTTTTAAACACTCCAAACGTCACCAAATGTAATGTTATGTAAAAAAAAAAAATGCAAATTTTTAAACATGTCCAAACAACACCAAATTTAATGTGACGCACCTTGGCCACGCCTTGGGACACCCTGTCCTTCTCCCTAGCATGCTAACATCACTCTGGAGCAGATTTTCATCCAAGATGTCTCTGTACATTGCTGGAGTTATACTTTCCTCTATCCTGACTAGTCTCCCAGTTCCTGCAGCTGAAAAACATCAACACAGCATGATGCTTCCACCATGTTGTTTTAGAAAGAAGTGGTTTCCGTCTGGCCACTCTACAGTACTGGTGGATTGCTGCAGCAATGGTTGTCCTTCTAGAAGGTTCTCCTCTGTCCATAGAGAACCTCTGGATCTCTGACAAAGTGACTATCTTGTTCTTGGCACCTTCCTGACTAAGGCCCTTCTCCCCTCATTGCTCAGTGTGGGTGGCCTGCCAGCTTTAGGAAGAGTCCTGTTGATTTTGAACTTCTTCCAGTTATTGCCCAGGAAATCATTAGCTGTTCTGGACGCTGTTCCTCTCTGGACGCAACTCTCGCTGCTTCAAGAGAGCACAAAACATGATAAAGGACTCCTCACATCCCAATCACGATCTGTTCCAATGACATTTAAACTATTTTTCCACCTCCAATTCAATTTCTATTTCATGTGCAATAAGGACTTCATGTACAATAAGGTTTCTACCTCACCTTTTAATTTTGTATTATATTTTGTGATATATACACACCATCCTTGAGATGTTTCTGCAGTTTAATTGGAGTCCACTTTTGGAAAAAAAATGTTGATTAGGCATGATTTGGAGAGCCACACACCTGTCTATGTGAGGTTATACAGTTTGACAGTTCATGTCAGAGCACATACTAATCATGGACTGGGCCACTCCCCTACTGGATCGTCAGGACCCGTTCTCCGTTCTGTGTCGCCGTTCCTCGACTGAATCCACACAGTCTTCCAGGGCAACGGCAGAGGGCGAGCGGCCTCCCCGGTCCCTGGGATCCCTTGCTGGACAGCGCCATCGAATTGGCTGCATCCATCCTTCAGCGCTCACAGAACACCAGCACAAATGACACCACCATGTAACACTACAATGACCAGCCACACAGAGCCCCAGACTTCCACCGCAGCCCAGCATGAAGATCCCATGTAGCTGGGAGGTGCCAGAGCGCCTTTGACCCCCCCAAGAGCACAGGAGACGTGAAGGGCCATCACACACCGAAACACTCAAGGACTTTCCACTCTGAACTGATAAAAGATGCTCTACCTCATATGTTCTGAACATATGTATATTACATTTGTATTACAGCAGTATTTGCACATTCTTACTCTGCACCTTCATGACTTGTTTCACTGTTTTTACTTATTTTTAGTAAGCAATAAGCAATTTCTTTCAGGATTAATAAAGGTTTCTGATTCAGATTTTCTGATTCTGATATAGCAATGTATATATTGTCTCTTTTATTCTTGCACTGCCTGTGTCCCATGTTTGCACTTTATGTAGCCGGTTTGTGTGTCGGAGGCCTTTGCCCCTGCATCGACTTCGGGAAAGGGAAGGTTTCTGCCGCAAAGAAGAATTGCTAACCACTGTTGAACTCTGGACGCCTCTAACATGGGCGTGGGGGCCATGCTATTCCAGAGGTCAAGCATGGACCACAAACTGCACCGATATATTTAATTTTGACGAAGTTTACAATTTAGACACGTTGTAGTTAGGACTCAAAGGATTCGGTTCAATATAGACCTCAGATTCATGAGTAATAGATCTGGGTAATTAACCAGGTTAGATTATTAACACAGGTAGATTATTATTGCAGAAAAAGTGGAGGAGGGGGTTACATTAAAGATAAAGCATAAAATGCAGATGGGAATTTCCCATCTTACTCTAGGGGCTTCGTACACAGATAAGAGACAGTGGTGGAGCTTCCGAATACAATTTATTTTGCACATTTCTATGTGTTATAGTTACTGGGGGACAAATCAAATCAACTTTACATGAGTGCACATACATCAGCTTTTTTAAGCTATACAGTTGAATAAATATAAATGGTATCAATGTACAATTTTAAATAAAACCAGAAACACTCTTCTCAAAGTCGGACAGCTCGTTTTTTAGGTTCTTAAACTGAAAAATATACATAAGTAATAAAGCAGTGAACACTATATATGGCAATAGTGTATACAGGGTTGAATTATGTAAACAAATGCACTTTAATGGAAAAATATTTTACAATTATAGTATCATATAGTATAATAATAATAATAATAATAATAATAATAAAATAATACAGCAGTACGGAGAGGTAAAGTATAAATTGCACAGCATTTGAAAACCTATGCAATGTGAGCAAGTACCCTGAATATAGTAATGCCACAGATTTATTCTGGATCCTCAACTTCAGTGAAGATGTCAGTGAGGAAGAACTGGGAAACTCTGGCTGCCTCATCCTCAGCATCCACTTCACCAAAGGGGGAGCTGCCGTGTGCCAGAGAGCTTGGCGAGTCAGTTTTCTAAAGAGAGAAATCATTTTGATGAAAGTGATGTGATTATCATTATGAAACACAACACAGCACACGGTGCACACAACGAAATGTGTCCTCTGCTTTTAACCCATCACCTTTGGTGAGTTGTGGGCAGCTATGTGAGCAGTGTGTGGGGATGGTACTTTGCTCAGTGGCACTTTGGCGGTTCGGGATTCAAACCTGCAACCTTCTTTCTTAACCGCTAGGCCAAGTTTTAGCTATTATTTCACCAATGCTTGCTATGAATCATTTCAATGGTTCCACTCCATGAATATAGTTGCATCCATATCATAAGCTGCTGTGCGGCTGTGCCCATGACAACCAATTACCTCAGGTGGGGCGTGTCTGATGTTTCTTGTAATTTTTGAAGGAGAAGAGCCTGGTGTAAGAACATTTGTGGCACATTCAGCCGTGTCCTTCTTCACCTGTGGCCTGGTTTTCAGAGTGGTAAGAGGATGCCTTCTGCTGCTGCTGCTATAAAGTACAGACAGACAAAAAAATTGGTCATAAAACAAAATGTTTATACAAATAGCCGTTTCATCAGTTGTTAAGAGTTCCCCTTAGGATCCATAAAGTATCTAAAACTAATTTTACCTATTGAAAGGAAAAGGTATGATAACCCAAACCATATATGTAAAGTTTCATATAAAAGACCGTAAGACATAATTTTAGCATCACTGTGCAGTTTCTCAAATCCTTGGCTTACCCAGTCAGGCAGGGTACATGCACCGATGTGCGCAGATGCCTTCCACTAAGTGGAACAGTCCCTGGATCCTTAGACCCACTGGCCATCACAGGAGCATCAGGGTCTGGACCATCTCTCCGGCTTGAATCTTGCTCAGAAATGGCATTATGTCGGTCTGCCTCTGGAGTTTTGCAGATGGAGCCGGTCTCCTTGAGCTTTAGTTTGGATTTGGCGGACTTGCTTTTTGTGGATAATGAGCGCTGAGGAACACACGGTTTTACCTGCAACTTGCCTGGCAGAAAAAATCAGATATGATACTTTACACTTTAATCATGCGAGAAGAAAATTGATTACTTTGTTTTTATTAACTGTTTTTGAAATTGAAAGGCATGTACAGGGTGGGCCATTTATATGGATACACCTTAATAAAATGGGAATGGTTGGTGATATTAACGTCCTGTTTGTGGCACATTAGTATATGTGAGGGGGCAAACTTTTCAAGATGGGTGGTGACCATAGTGGCCATTTTGAAGTCGGTCATCTTGGATCCAACTTTTGTTTTTTCAATAGGAAGAGGGTCATGCGATATTCACAAGAAAAACAATGGTGTACTTTTTATGGTTTTAATGTAACTTTATTATTTCATGAGGTATTTACAAGTTTCTGACCACTTTTAAAATGTGTTCAAGGTCACCAACCATTCCCATTTTATTAAGGTGTATCCATATAAATGGCCCACCCTGTAGTTTGATGGCATGTGAAGTGTAGATTCAGTTATTTTCAGGATTTTACAACTACAGATGTGCTGATTTCACCAACCTCTCCTCCGGGCAATCCCAGGTTTCTGTGATTTCTTATCATCTCCCACAACCATCTGCTGCGGCTGAATGGCCGGTGGAGGGGTGGTCATCTGGGTGCAGGTTCGCTTGTCTCGGTTTACTACATTTTTGTTTGTTTTAAAGTTAAATTCATACACTGAAACGTCACATCGATAAAGCTGATCAAAGGGAAACAAAGCACCACTTACCAGACAGATCTGCAAAAACCTTGTCCTGCTAAACATTAGAATAAAAGAATTTAAACTGTTTAAGATTATCTATGGGACAAGCTTTAAAAACAGTCACTCACGGTTTCTTTAATGGACAGCTCCTGCTCTCTTTCCGACGTCAGGTAGGAACTGTGTTGCTGGCCTTCTTCTGACTGAACCTCACTGCTACAAGTAATCATTTACACATTGATTTATTTTAGGAAAGACACGTTCTATAGTTGGTGAGGCATGGTTCATTAACTGATGGGTTATTTGAAGTTTTTGTGGTAACATGGAAGTAAGACCAGGAATGAATGTCGCTTCATAACTAACCTCAGGGTCTGAGGGTCTTCTGAAAACATCAGTGTTGAAGCGGATGAGGCAGAGCCTGTTATCTCATACTGGCAATCAGGAACTGCAAACAGTGTCAGAATGAATGTGGGCTCATCTTCTGGCAGGTTCTGCTAATAAGAAGAGCCTTTAGATTAAGTCAGCACACCAGTCATCTCTACACAGTTTAGGAACCTAACATACCAGTAGCTCAGTTTCCTCACTCTCAGTTCCCTCTGTGGCCTGTGGCTGTTCCGCAGAATCTGCAGATCCAAACTCGAGGACAGGTCTGAGATCTGAGTCTAAGGTTTGCTCTTCAGCATGAGGCAAAGAAACACGACTGCAGTCAGCTGTTGGAAATGACAGGGTAGAGGATGGCCATTCATGTTGTTTGCTTACATCACATACAATACTAACCTCCATGTTCATGATCACAAATTCTGCAAGAAACAGACAAAAAGTTTTCATAAGCACAGGCCAATTACATGTACATGAGATGGACAGATCAAACTGAGCATTATTTCACCTTGCTAGTGTTTTGGTAAATGAAGCTTCAGTTTGTTGTGAGTATTCCTCTCCAGCAGAGTGCTCCAGTAATGTCTTCTCCGGAGATACAGTAGAAGCTAGAAACCGAAAAAAATCATTACGACTACTCAGGTCATCAGTATGAGACTGATATGCGTTGGTTCTATATAATTTGCTACCCTCTTAATAAAATAAAAGTTGAAATGTAGTGTTAAACACCTGTTAAATTCTCTTCAGGACTCTCAATGCAGTGTCTTGTGGAATGTAGACTTGGGGCTGGATGTGAGGACCTGGATGCTCTGGTAAGTTTGGGATTGACTGTTGCAAACTGGCCTCTTTTCTTTAGGACTCTGCCCTGCTCAGACAGACATTCACGCAAGTTGTCTTCCCTGCAAGATAAAAGTTTTTGACTATCAACTGGTGGGATGCCATTTGCTTTGGAATAACTACCACAACATAACATAAAAGCCTATAAGTTCACCAGCAAATTTACATTTACAGCATTTATCAGACGCCCTTATCCTGAGCGACTTACAATCAGTAGTTACAGGGACAGTCTCCCCCTAGAGCAATTTAGGGTTAAGTGTCTTGCTCAGGGACACAATGGTAGTAAGTGGGATTTGAACCTGGGTCTTCTGGTTCACAGACAAGTTGATTATTGCTTATAATGTGAATCAGAAGATATTTTAAAAAAGGATTAAATTTGCACAGTGGGAACTGGAACTATTAGCATTTCATCAAGTGAAATGGGTAATAAAGGCAAAATCAACAAACCAGTCATTCTTACATAACACACACAGCACAGTGTCATCTACCTTGGAGGGCAGATCTGACCAACAGAACTGGGGTGGGGAGTCTTGTCCTCACACAGCAGAGACTCCAGTCTCTTCTTCTGAGGATCGGTCTCCAGATTATGTTGGGAAAGAGCTGCAGCTTCTTGTGCTGGATCTAAAACAGCCAGGAGTTCATTTTTAGATGCAGAAAATAACCAATGCTCCTCCACAAACTCAACAGAAAAAAGAGCCCCAGGAGTTCGGCGAAGTATTAATTCATTTCTTTTCAGATGTACCAACGGAACCATGTTTTTGTGTCAATTAAGTTGACAGCACATTGTAGCAGAACCTGTTCACCTAAGAATGTAATAGCATTAAGAAATTAAACATACGGCTCTACCTGTGGAGGAACCTGGGTGGGTTGTGGTCAATGGAAGGGTACCAGTCTCGGTCATCGTGGATCCCAAGAGTAATGCAGAAGAGACCATTGGACACAACATAGAACCCATAGAGTGTGATGTACCTTTGCAGAGAGGTGAACACTCAGTCAAGTCCTAGGAAGTACACAGAAAAAAATGCACATCAGAGATTCAATCAGAGTATCTCAGACAAATCTAACACTTACACACGGACATGCAGACACACTGCACAAAACAATATAAAAATAATTTAAAAATATATAAGAATAATTTTTTCTTCGTCTAGCACTTAACAATCTCCGAGCATGCTCTTTGCTGACAAGTTAGGCCTTATCAGGGCTCTTAGTTTTTGTAAACTCAAAAATCTACAGAAATCGAACGAGAATTGCTGGTGTCTTCCTCCTGTAAGTCGCTTTGGATAAAAGCGTCGGCAAAATAAAGTAAAGTAAAGTGATGAAGTACTTACACCTTTAACTGTTTCTATCAATTCTTCTGGCTCTCTCTTGGAGGAGCCAATCGAGACCATCTCCTCCTGTAAGGCTTGGGGGTCTAACTTCACCTCCTCCTCTTCCGGCTGAGCTCCTTCACTTTGACATTTCTTCTTCCTCCTCTGTACTAGCAGCACATTTGGTTTGGGTTTCGGAAGTCTTGTCCTCCTCCCTTGCTGTCTGAGGGATGGAGACTTAGCTAGAGGTGAAATCTGGCAAGCAGACTCATCCTCTTGACTTGTTGTCTTCTCTACATCACCCGTCTCTTTGCTTGCCTTCATCTTATTCTCTTTGACAAGCTCCAGATGTGAGACCTCTTCTACACCTTTCTCCTCTTCAGTTGGTTTTAAAACGTCAAGCGTTGTGTTGATAGTGAAAGGGTGGTCCTTCAAATCTTTGTTTAAGTCAGAACTGGCAGCACTTAGAGATTCCACCTGCTCTGATGAATTTCCGACTTGGCAAAAACAAAAACCATGGAGATTTGAGGAATGGGCACAGAAACACAAATCAGCTCCAACCAGAGATGTGATGTTATATAACTGAAAAACAACATTTAAACCCCTGACATGTTAAGGCATGGAAAACTCATTGATTTATGTTTTTTCATGTTCCTGAAACCACTCATGAAGCACTTTTGCAGTGTGGTAGGGCACATTATCCAGCTGAAAGTGGGCACTGCCATCAGGGGACGCTGTGGTCAATTAAGGGGCTTTAAATGGTCAACAATGACCCAGGAGAGACTGCAAGTAAAACAAGTCAGAAACAACTGCTATACCAACTACATTTTCACATACGAGTAAGACAGCATCTATCTGAATGTCTAATGATTAATCTGAATATCACACACCCCAACATAAGTGGACGACTGCCTTGATCTATGAGGGGTAATGCATGAGATGGAGAACATACCTCTGGAGATGCAAGCAGAATGACAGTCTGTTAGATCCTTAGCAAAAAATAAGTAACACAACAACAAGTAAAAAACAGAGAGAGCTACAGTATGTCATTATACTGACAATATTTAAAAGTACCTCTTCAACAGCCTCCTTCAACTGCTCCTTCACTGAAGCAATGGAGTCTGCGGTGACTTCGTCTACCAGCGGCTGAGCTCTATTCCCTGGTCTTCGACTGCTCCTCTGTGCTTCAAACACTCTGGGTTTGACTTTCTGTGCCCTCCTGCCTTGTGTGAAGGAGGGAGACATGTCTGGTGGTAGAGTCTGTGCCTGACATGCCTCCTTGCCCTCTGAAGACATCTTCTCTTTGACTCTAAATAAATAAATAAATAAATATGGCAATAATTATGTTGTGCTAATTCATAATTCTAAATGAGCATGTTCTGGATCAGCATGTTCTGGTCCTTTCTGAGATATGTTCTCATAATGATAAATCTCACCTAAGAATGTACAAATTTTAAAACCACAGCATCTACAAACTTCGGTACTGACCCCTCCACAACTGGTTTTCCCATGGAACCATCAGTGCCATCTTGGAGGCCAATGTCAGAGCGAGACTCTAAAGACAAAAGAAGGTCAGCCAATCGCATCACAAAATATCTTTTCACATAACTTATTATGCCTAAATAATTCATATTATTTTCATTTTGCTGCTGTTAATTCACATCTCACCCTTTATTGAGCCTTTGCGCTTCTTCTTGGTGCTGGATAATGAGTCATCGCCAGTTCCAGGACAAGCTAATGAGTCGTCTACAGCAATGCTGTCATTCTCGCCATGATCCTCGATTTCTGATGTTTTATCAAACCAGTTCAAGAAAAAGAGAGGGAGATCAACTAATGAGTCTTTCATCCAGTTCAATACAATACGACTAAATATTTAGGCCAACATATCTTACAACAGCCAGACTGTATATCCAATTTAATCAAACATTTTGTAATACGGTTTGTAATACACAATGGTTAAACTGTTTAACCGACTGTACAGAATAACTTCAAATTCCTTAAAAGATAACTAGAAGTACACAATACTTTACATTTATTATCTGTGCCCAGAGAAGACAAACATGAGAAATATCAGTTTAACACCAGTCTGCCCAGCTCCCTGTTGGAAGTTTTCTTACCTGAATGTGTGTGTATGAGGGGCAAAGCAACATAAGAAGAATACAAAAAGCACCTTTTTCTGTCCTTTTGTCCTCTTCAATGCTTTTGCTTGATTTGGCTGGACGTTCACGTGAGTCCCCTTCTTCGCCCTCCTCTTCCTCCACAACCACAGGTGTGTTTTTACGCCTCTTCCTGCTGTTCTCAGCTTCGCCCTTATCCTTTTCTACAGAAGCAGACACTTCTTCCACTAGACTGTCTTCCTCACGGTCATCAGCAGTTTGACCTTCATTGCTTCTCCTTCCTTTCCGTTTGCCTGAGACATACAGACAGGACCCACGGCGTCAAGAAACAGGACTTAACCGCCATTGACAGACATCTCGCTAAAAGGAATCATTACCTTTCTGTGATTTTTTCCTTTGTTTTCTGTTGACTGGTTCCTCAGATAAAGCATCTCTGTCCTCGGTCTGCTCCTCCTCCACTTCTCCTCTGGCTCTGTCATGCTGCTTACTTTTCCTTTCACCATCGACAAACTCGTTTTCCTTTTCTGCCTCTCCTGCATCATCATCATCATCTTCCAGGTTCACACTCACAGCTCCATCCTCAGCCTGGGAAGTCTGATCTAAGAAATCAACAATGTTCAATCAGAGATGTGAAGTAAAATGATTAAAAACAAACATAAAACTCCTGACAGGACACCAAATGAACAAAACATTTTTTTCTATTTCATGTTCCTGAAGCCACTCATGAAGCACTTTTGCAGTATAATAGGGCATATTACCCAGCTTAATCTGGCCAATTAAATGGTTTAAATAACCCAAAGACCAATTAACATTTACAGCATTTACCAGTCGCCCTTATCCAGAGCGACATACAATCAGTAATTACAGGGACAGTCCCCCCCGGAGACGCTCAGGGTTAAGTATCGTTGCTCAGGGACACAATGGTGGGGTTTGAACATGGGTGTTCTGGTTCATAGGTCTTGCCCATTAGGTTACTACCATCCATAGTTTACCAGGAAATAGTGCCAATAAAACAATAATTTCTATACAAATACAATTGCATTTTTACATCGAGTGAGACAGTAGAACTGAAATTTCTTACTCAAGTGTTTAGTATTCCAAGCACAAACCGAATGTGGCACAATATGGCTACAAGTATCACTGTAACAAGATGTTCACCTGTCAGTAGGTCCAATGTTGTGGCTGATACGATAAGAATCTAAAGACTAATCTGAATGTCACACAATTACACATCCCAACGTAAGAGGATGTATATACATTAAACTGGATATACAGTCTGGCTAATCTAATAAATGTTGGTTTATAATACACAATGGTTAAAAGGTCCCCTATTACGTGTCCCCTACTTTGTGAGATTATTTAACATTAATACAAGTTACCCTGGCTTGTCTATGGTACTGCAGTGGCTAGAAATGCTGTTAGGTGTAAAGAGAGCTTTGTTCATTCTGTTTCATCGTTCAGAGAGTGGCAGCTCAGACGGTCAGATCTGGAATTTGCCCCCTTATGACGTCATAAGGGGAAAGGTTACCTCACGTTTCTCATGCCAGAGAATTTCCCAGCCACCCCTAAAACATCATCTCCACCGACCGTCATAACTCGAAAACAAGTGAAGCACTGCAGTTGCTCTGAATTAGATGTGAAAATTAGCACAAATGTATTTTTTAGTTGTGTCACACGAGACTCTGTAGAACCAGCGGGTTCATTTGATTTTTTCTGGAAAAACGGTGACACGACTTCCTGGATGCGGCAAACATTGTGGTTGGTAAACGGTGTTGATGATGTCATTTCCGCGAATGTCCCCTCAACTTCTATAGGCCGCAATCCTCCTCGTCCCGCCTCTCTCCTCTTTATTTGCATTTAAAGCTATAGACACCGAAACGGCGTGTCCTGGTAAATCTCATTGTGGGACTGAATCAAAGTGGCTGTAATTCTGCACCAAGGCTGAATTAAAAAAAAAAAAAAAAAAAAAAAAAAAAGACTTCAGATATAGTATTAGGGGACCACTGAGACCGATATTAAAGCAAAAATCAAAATAGGGAACCTTTAAACTGTTTGGCTGTCTGCACAGAATAAAAGATTAAAAGATAACTAGAAGTGCACAATACTTTACATTTATTATCTGTGCCCAGAGAAGACAAAAATGAGAAATATCAGTTTAACACCAGTCTGCCCAGCTCCCTGTTGGAAGTTTTCTTACCTGAATGTGTGTGTATGAGGGGCAAAGCAACATAAGAAGAATACAAAAAGCACCTTTTTCTGTCCTTTTGTCCTCTTCAATGCTTTTGCTTGATTTGGCTGGATGTTCACGTGAGTCCCCTTCTTCGCCCTCCTCTTCCTCCACAACCACAGGTGTGTTTTTACGCCTCTTCCTGCTGTTCTCAGCTTCGCCCTTATCCTTTTCTACAGAAGCAGACACTTCTTCCACTAGACTGTCTTCCTCACGGTCATCAGCAGTTTGACCATCATTGCTTCTCCTTCCTTTCCGTTTGCCTGAGACATACAGACAGGACCCACGGCGTCAAGAAACAGGACTTAACCGCCATTGACAGACATCTCGCTAAAAGGAATCATTACCTTTCTGTGATTTTTTCCTTTGTTTTCTGTTGACTGGTTCCTCAGATAAAGCGTCTCTGTCCTCGGTCTGCTCCTCCTCCACTTCTCCTCTGGCTCTGTCATGCTGCTTACCATCGACAAACTCGTTTTCCTTTTCTGCCTCTCCTGCATCATCATCATCATCATCTTCCAGGTTCACACTCACAGCTCCATCCTCAGCCTGCGAAATCCGATCTAAGAAACCAAGTCAGACAGGAGGCCTTTTTAAATACTTGCTTGGCAACACACCACTATCTCCCAGCAGCACAGAATACATACTTCTTGGCTTTCTTTGCCTTTTCAGTCCATTTAAACCTTCCTTGTTGGCTTTTTTTATCTTGCTCTCCTGTTTATCTTTTTCCAGGACCCTCTTTAGAAGTGAGCTGAAGAACGCAAAGTCGTAAGCACGCCTGTTGTCTTAGAAAGACAGAGATGTGTTCAAAATCAAGCTAAATGCAGTAACATAAGTGAGTTCCCAACACGGACTCACTGAAAGCTTTGTCAATTCTCCAGGAGTTGATTCTTTCTTCCCGCTTGTACTTGTTCTGTTAACCAAAATGACAGCATGCAGAGGCATTTATAGTATAATATAATAAAGTACATTTTGTATGATAACTGGTCAGAATTAACGTTTAAAGTCCAAAGCACCTTAATATCATTGCGAGTCCGGTGAGGAAAGAGCTGGCCAATCAGGGTGAAGTCAGTCCCCACCATACTAATAGCGAGATAGAACATGTCCGTTTCTGCAAACAGGCGATTAAAGACCAGTGATTCCAAACTAGCAGTCCCACTCTTATTAACATCAGTGTCTTCCTGGTCCGTTTTATAAAAATGTATCCAGTTCGGTCACCTTTGAGAGACCAGGGTTTGGCAATGTTGAACTTCCTGAAACTTCTGTACGTTGTTGTGGAGCCACGTTCAAATAATGGGTTTGAATCGTCCACCACGGTCGTAGAGGGCCTCTTTACACGCACAGTCAAGCTAACCACACACACAAAAGCAGTAATGTACACCAGCAAAACACACATTTACTGTAAATAACCCCAGGTATTTTAATGCAAGTTGTCAGCACATACCTCTCTTCATCCAGAACAAGGGAACCGTCCTCAGCCACTCTAACCCTTGGTGCCAGCATTTCCTCTTCATTGCAGACATCTCCCTGGTCCTCGTCTTCCTCCTGCTGCTGCCACTCCTCATCTTGCTCCATGCCCACAGCAGAACCCCTACATCCAGTAAACAGCTGGTCAGACCTCCAATGTCAAAGTCACTGCCTTGCCTGAAGGAACACACTGAGACTCCTGAAGAGACAGACTTTGTCAGTGCTGCTAAATTCCCTGTTGATATCAATACTCAACCATCAGGCATTATTACAAAATAAGTCAAGAGCTTGGCAGTGAAGGAAATGCCATTACAGCTACGGTATTAAGGGTAGACATGTGGCCATCACAACCTAGTGGGCAACACATTCGCTCCAGGGGGGACTGTCCGTGTAACTACTGAACTTAAAGTCGCTCTGGATAAATGCTGTAAATGTCTTACCTTGGTGAAGCAGGAAGTGAAAGTCTTTCCTCACCCTGATCCTGGACAATGGCAGACCTGTATGAAGCAGCCTTCAATTACATAATTTTTCTTTCTTCGAGTCGAACACCCTTTTGGACTTACGTCATTGGGTTGGAGTCTGGCAGACAGTAAATGAGGTCCCTCATTGTCATTGTATTGGGGTCAAGTGGAACTTCATATTGAACCTCATGGCGTCTTACACATTTCTGCAGCAAGATGTAAAAATACAGGTAAAGAGTAAGAACTTTTTGGTGCTCAGCATGACCATACCAGATGCTCAATACACTTTAGATCACCCAATCAATACCAGAACACAGAGGCACTTCTGCTGGACCTCCGCTGTGGTGTCTAGCACCAAACAGGCCTTTGCAGATCAAAGCCTGAGGTAGTGCGTCTATAGTGCAGCACAACTCACAAACACCATATACAAATGAGATCTGGAGAATTTGGAGGCCACGGCAATAACACATCACACCGATCACTGCAGTGCTTTTGCAAATTTTCAAAGCATGACGGTCGGTGGAGTTTTTTAGGGGAGGGTGGGAAATTCTCTGGGTAAAAAAAAGCATGAGAGACGGGATGTAACCTTTCCCCTTCTGATGATATAAGGGGACAAATTCCAGATCCGACTGTCTGAGCTGCTGCTCTCTGAACGGTGAAGCTCTCTTACACCTATCGCATTTACATTTACAGCATTTATCAGACGCCCTTATCCAGAGCGACTTAAAATCAGTAGTTACAGGGAGAGTCTCCCTGGAGCAACTCAGGGTTAAGTGTCTTGCTCAGGGAGTAAGTGGGATTCGAACCCGGGTCTTCTATCGCCATTTATAACCATTGCAGGACCATAGATATAATAGGGGACCTTTAACTCATGTATTTGAAAATGTCATGTGAAGTAATGAAGAAAATTTATGGGATGCATTGATAATTGAAGCATTGATAATTGAATCGTGAGACCGGTGAAGGTTCACACCTCTAATAAAAGCCGTAAGTGTAAATGGAAACCCACTTGTTCACTAACTGCCTAATAGATACCCACCAATTACCACAGTTAGCAGGTAAGCAATGACATTCACTTCACCCATCACCTGGTCATGATCCTGGTAAACTGAGCATCGGTCAGTGTCTGTTTTACATAACCTTTACATAGAGCTTTCTGAGAACAAATATGAATATATGTAAAGAAAAAAAATTTAACCACACACTTCTGTTTATCCTCATATCAAGATTTAACAGGAGCTAAGGGAAAGGACGTCATAAAAAACGTGAAAATATTTACCAACGTACCTCATACTAACTTAAACTCCACCTACCTACTAGATCCTTAATTCTGTTGCAAAACAATTATCTCTGATTTCTGGAAACGCATATTACAATTACTCAATGCATGATGGAGTACAGCGACCCTGTGTACCTAATCGTCATACATACACATAATAAAAGCCTGACCTTGACATCTACCTCACATTATTATCAATACACCTTAGTTTTGTTTTAGTAAGAGCACTCTCAATGTAATTCCAAATTCCAAAAGATTATTTACAGGTTTTTCTTTCTTCCTCTCCTCTTTCATCATCTTTTTCAGACGCAGACTCTTTAGGATCCGCATCCTATCTTCAGAATATCGGGCCGTCACAGATGAAGGTGTTGTGTCAGTGGGATTAGAGGTGCTGGCTTTGTCTTTCAATCCCTGCCTGCTCTCTGGAAAAGGGTGTTCCATACGCCATACAGTTTCAGAGAGACTTGATCCCGGGTCAGCCAGAGTGTTTGTTGAAGAGTTTTGCAGGTTTTCTGTGGAAGCCAAGTCAGTATCATCACTGAAGCTTGGCTCCACACATACGTTTACAGAAATTTGACCTGGAGATGTAACTGTGGAAGCCACTGGAGATGGGGGTTCAATCACTGGGGTTGAACAATGTGCCTGAGGGGGGGTGACCTTTGGACGGCTCTGAACGATTGGAACAGCTGAGACTCTTTTCCTCCTCTGCAGGACTCTAGATGAGCTGTTGCTTCCACTAGATGGCGCTCCATCCACTCTACAAATGAAACAATGAGTGTTTGAACTATATCAGATACTAGATTCATTATAGAAAAAAAAAAATTAATGTGATTGTACAATACTCATAAAATAAATGGAACACAAAAATAAGACATCCTAGATCTGAATGAATGAAATATTCTTATGAAATTTTTCTGAATGTGCAGATGACAAAAATCACACAAAAAATATTAATGGAAATCAAATTTATCAATCCATGGTCATCTGGATTTGAAAGACACAATACAGGCTGATCCAACTTTGATGTAATGTCCTTAAAACAAGTCAAAATAAGGCTCAGTAATGTGTGTGGGCTCTACATGCCTGTATGACCTCCCTACAACGCCTGGCCATGCTCCTGATGAGGTGGTCTCCTGAGGGATCTCTACCCAGACCTGGACTAAAACAACTCCTGGACAGTCTGTGGTGCAACGAGGTGTTGGTGGATGGAGAGAGACGTGACGTCCCAGATCTGCTCAATTGGATTCAGGTCTGGGGAACGGCAGGCCAGTCCATACCAGTCCAATGCCTTCATCTTGCAAGAACTGCTGACACACTCCAGCCACATGAGGTCTAGCACTGTCTTGCATTAGGAGGAAGCAGGGCCAACTGCACCAGCATATGGTCTCACAAGGGGTCTGTGGATCTCATCTAGTCTCAGTTAGACTCCTCATGGAGTCTGTTTCTGACTGAGCAGACTGAGCACATTTGTGGCCTGCTGGAGGTCATTATGCAGGCCCTGGCAGTGCTTCTCCTGCTCCTCCTTACACAAAAAAGAAAGTGAAGTGAAATTTGTCCTCTGCATTTAAAACCCATCACCCTGAGTGAGCAGTGGGCAGCAGTGTGTGGAGACGGTGCTTTGCTCAGTGGCACCTCAGTAGCACCTTGGTGGATCGGGATTCGAACCAGCAACCTTCTCCAAAGGTGGAGATAGCGTTCCTGCTGCTGTGTTGTTGCCCTCCTACAGCCTGCTCCACGTCTCCTGATAGCACCTCCATGCTCTAGACACTACGCTGACAGACAATGGAAACCTTATTGCATAGGAACCCAAAAGCATAGGAACTGAGACGTGTTCGGTGGTCACCACCTGCAGGACCACGCCTTTATTTGGGATGTCTTGCTAATTGGCTATAATTTCCACCTGTTATCTATTCCATTTACACAACAGCTTGTGAAATTGATTGTCAACCAGTGTTGCTTCCTAAGTGGACAGTTTTATTTGACTTGGAGTTACATTGTGTTGTTTAAGTGTTCCATTCATTTTTGAGCAGTATATTTAACACTTACCTGTTAGGCTGCTTCTCCTGTGGCTCAGTGGCTTTGGCATTGTGTTGCTCTGCTGTTTCTGAAGACTGGCAATTGGGTGTTTCAGACGGTCCAGTGCTGATGGGCGTCTCTGTCTCGGTACCCACCACAGGGTTGATGTGCACAGCTGCTGTTTTATCTTCCTGAGGTGCAGTCAGGCCACGACCCCCCGGCCTGCTGATGTTGGGACGCACGTTAATCCTTGCTCTGCGCATTGTACTGAAAAAAATCAAATAAAAAAACACAGTTCAGTTCAGGCTCAGTGGGTTCTACAGAGAAAATTCAGGTGCACCATGCGTCCAAGATTTCTAGGATTTGGCCGTTTTCAGTGGTGGCGTATATCTACCTCATGACCTGTCAATCAAGCTGCTCTTTACTTAACAATTAATGTAGCAGGTAGAAACACAGAATGTTACTTGCTACAAAATAGAATGCCAGATTTATGCATTAATCATATTCAACACCAACAGAATCTATTAAACTCATATCACAGAATATATTAAAAACTTTGACAGAGAAATCCTGTCATACCTCCATCATGTCATCATGCATTATCATGTGCAGGTTTATCTCCACATTACAGCAGACCTCAGAGGACACGTGTCCGACAAACCTGATCAATCTCATCTAAAACTTGACACGTCTGTCCTGAAGTCTGCTGCCACCATGACGGACGAAGCTGCCCACGCAGCGGTTTGTGAACGAATCCACACACACACAAACGTTCCTTTAAAACCCTCCGAGTCGCGCGGTTTAATACAGAGTCAGCAGGAAGTCTTCAGCGGGTGGTTTTCTCCGTCTTACCCTCGCAGAGATGACCGCAGGAATGAAGAGAGAAGCGCGGTGCGCTGACTTGCCGAAACGCTGACCGGCGCAGAGTCCGGCGCAGCGCCACGCGCCCGTTCGGCCCCGCCCCGATCCACGCGACGCGAGGTGACGTAAGCACCCTGAAGGCGGAAGTAAAAAGGTTTTTTACGTTTCATCAATGCAGGCGTTTAAAATGTTAAACATTAACAGAGACAATACAAACATATATGTCATGATAAAAAAATGTCATAAAAGGTCATCCACTTAAATTGTGATGAAATTTAGGAGGAGGTATTCATTTAAGGTAAATATACAGTAAAGGCCAAAAACTATCCCCTACGTTTGTAAGTTAAACATGTCTCATCATTTTATGATATTCGGATAAATATCATCTTAATGTACATTACATACCATACATACAGTACAGGCCAAAAGTTTGGATAACCTTCTCATTCAATGTGTTTTCTTTATTTTCATGACCATTTACATTGGTAGATTCTCACTGAAGGCATCAAAACTATGAATGAACACAAAGTGGAGTCACTGGATCCAGATGGTTTGGGGTGAGCTGGACCGCAGAGTGAAGGCAAAGGGGCCAACAAGTGCTAAACACCTCTGGGAACTCCTTCAAGACTGTTGGGAAAAAAATTCAGGTGACGACTTCTTGAAGGTCATAGAGAGAATGTCAAGAGTGTGCAAAGAAGTAATCAGAGCAAAGGGCGGCTATTTAGATGAAACTAGAATAGAAAACATGTTTTCAGTTATTTCACCTTTTTTTTAAGTACATAACTCCACATGTGTTCATTCATAGTTTTGATGCCTTCATGTAAATGGTCATGAAAATAAAGAAAACACATTAAATGAGAAGGTGTGTCCAAACTTTTGGCTTTTACTGTATGTATGGTATATAATGTACATTAAGATGATAATTATCCGATAATATAAAAAAGATCCCCTATGTTTGTAAGTTAAACATGTCTCATCATTTTATGATATTATCGGATAAACATCAAGTTGGGGCAAGTTGAGCCAGTGGGCAGGATCATCCACGCCACATCAACTCAATGAGGAATGATTGGACCTGGTAGTGATCAGATAGAAATTTCCCAGTGGTTGATGGTGCAGTAGAGGAGAACCTCCAGAGAGACCTGTCCAGGATTGGGATAGATTTTGAATTTTATATTTGTAAAATATTTGATATATGTTGAAGTAGAAGCAGTCTTTTTGTCATCAATTGTCTTTATTAAAGCAGCTCACTACAAGTTTTAGCCAGGAGGTGGCCATGTTGGCTCAAAAACTCAGGGTGGTAGTAGCCTAGTGGATAACACACTCGTCTATGAACCAGGTTCAAATCCCACTTACTACCATTGTGTCCCTGAGCAAGACACTTAACCCTAAGTTGCTTCAGGGGGGACTGTCCCTGTAACTACTGATTGTAAGTTGCTCTGGATAAGGCCATCTGATAAATACAGTAAATGTAAATGTAAAAACTGAGCAACAGTGAGGCCAAACTGTTTCAGTGTATCTGTTAATTTACATATCCTGTAATAATGAATGTATATTCATATATTCTATTTTGAGTGTTTAAATGTGTATGAAAGTTAATGCAAAATAAATGAATATTACAAAAATAAAAAATGAAACACTTACATTAACATATAATATGGATGTAGACTTTTATTGAAATTCCTGCCTTAAAGGTCCCCAATTATGAAAATGACTTTATGAGATTATTTAACATTAATATGAGTTCCCCTAGACTGTCTGTGGTCCTGCAGTGGCTAGAAATGGTGATAGGTGTAAAGAGAGATTTGTTCATTCTGCTTCACTGTTCAGAGAGTGGCAGCTCAGGCAGTCTGATCTGGAATTTGTCCCCTTATGTTGTCATAAGGGGAAAGGTTACCTCCCATTTTTTTTCTACCCAGAGAATTTCCCACCCCTCCCCTAAAACATAATCTCCACCGAGTTTAACCTTTTGACTGCTGGTCAAAATCCCACATTACACAACCTGGCTGGGTGTGTGTCTCTAGTGTATCTGGGGGGGTGACGGGGTGGGTGTTGCTGTTATTGGTTAGCTTATGCGATGTTTTGTTCCTAGATCAAAAGCATGGCTGTCGTGGGGAAATAGGTCAGCAGTGTGTTTTTGGAGATCCTGGAGGGTCACCAAATGACACAAGTGTGTTATTAGGACAGCTGAGAGGATCACTCAGTCTTGGACAGCAAAGTATGTAACTTGGTGCCCCTCCAAGACCTCCAAAATCACACTGGCACACTGCGCCTTTCTGACCTCCCGCTGTCAACCTCAATAGCAGCTGAATAGTACGATTAATAAACTTTTTTTCATTTCATTTCAGGCTCTTCTGTATCTATGAAGTGTTGTGTTATTATACTACTTAAGTAATAAGGTCAGTACTTAAGTAATTTGCCAGTACAGCAGTGACCAAAATTGCTCAGTTTTACTTCTTCATACTGTAGTTTTGCAGAAAGGAGGTCAGTATTACATAACCACCCCCACCCCCATCTTTCTCTCTGTCTGTCTCCCTTTGATTTGATATTACTTGCAAAGTCACAATATGATTTTACAAACATCATGAATAATAATGAGCAACTGGCACTAAATGCAACAATTTAACAAAAACAGTCACATGTAAGGCTTCAATTGCACTTTAATCTCCAAAAATCTCCAGAAAGTCTCAATCACTGACCATTTGTCAAAAAAATGACATCTTCTTCCAAAAGCAATGCCTAATTCTTTCATCTTCCCCCCTTCCCACTCACATTCCTTCAGTGTGGCGTAACCATCAGTGTCATGTGTGAGTAGGAGGAGAGGGTGGAGGAGCTGGAGGAAGCTGGCTCAGGTGTGCTGGAGATGAGGCAACTGGCTGAAAACAAGCAGCTCAACGCTGGGTTCAGAATGATCATAACTCCCTGTGGGCCCTGTGAGGTGCATTCCAGAATGAAATATTCCTGTGCATTTTTTGTATTCCATGCATTTGGATTTTCAGTTGGATGATAGGTGCCTGTGGGTTTGAGAAGGATGGTGTTTTTTTGTTCATATAACATCTCCAATCTGCTTGAATGAAAAGTTAAGAAAGGCTTTGTCTATACAGCATTTCACTCTGCTGATGGACAGGGTGAGTGGAGGTGTTGTTGGAATAGTAGGAACCACAGTTGGGACCTCTGCAGGATGAGGTGATAACAACACAACAACAACGACATTTATTTCTTATATAGCCCAAAGTCACATACAGTATGTCTCAATGGGCTTTGACAGGCCCTACAGTTGACACCCCCACACTTGACCCTTATGCACACAAGGAAAAACTCCACACAAAAAGCTCTAGGAGAGAGAAAAAAGTAAGGAAGAAACATTGGGAAGAGAGGGACCCCCTTGTAGGGGAGAGTGAGCCTGCAAGTAGTGTTAGTGCAGGGTTGGTGATGGTTTGTCCAATAAGAGAAAAAGGCATACAGTTGTAGAGGTGGAGAAGTCCAAAATGTAGTCCAGTGTCATGGTGTACATTATGTGTCTGTTATGATGCTACTGGTCCATTTGAAGATCCCTGAAGATTTAGTTGTTAAGGTGGTGGTGACTGTGGGGACCCTCTATTTAGTTCCATGCTAAGTCCTCGTTTAGCAGTTGCCAGGAACCAGGATTTATCTGCTGGTCTCTTCATTGGAGTCTGCCAGTAGTCTGTGTGCTTGATTTTGTGTCTCTCAGAGAGAACAAACAGAAGCAGCGAACATTGTACGACCGATACTGAAATATGTGGTTATAGTGGAATATTTGTGCTACAGTGGCCTGGTACCCTAACTAGGACAGCCTAACTAAGGTGAATTTAACACTGTCTGTGCTTAACAGGGGGACTGTGTGATAAAGTTGTCTTAATAATTGACACTGTGTCTGGGACTTTAACAGAAGGCCAGAGTAAACAGATGTATTTTCAGTTTTGATTTAAACACTGAGACTGAGTCCCGAACACTGACCGGCAAGCCATTCCACAACTGCAGAGTTCTATATGAGAAGGATCTGCTCCCAGTGACCTTTTGTACTTTGGGTACCAGTAGTGACCCTGCACCCATTGATCGAAGGGGGCGTGGCGGGTCGTAAAGAACTAAAAGTTCACTCAGGTATTACGGGGACCATTTAGAGCTTTATAGGTCAAAAGTAGGATTTTGTAGTCAGTCCTAAATTTGATGGGTAACCAGTGCAAAGATTGTAAGACTGGGGTGATGTGGTCAAATTTCCTAGTTCTAGTTAGAACTCCGGCTGCAGCATTCTGTACTAGCTGGAGTTTACTCATGCACCTACTAGAGCATCCAGACAATAATGCATTGCAGTAATCTAACCTTGATGTGATAAAGGCATGGACCAACTTTTGTGCATTGTGCATTGAGATGATATTTCTTATTTTTAATATATTTCTAAGGTGAAAGAATGCTATCCTAATCATATTATCTACACGCCAATTGAATGAGAGACCTGCATCTATGAGTACACTTAGATCCTTTACTTCAGTACTTGGTGAGATAGAAAGACTAGTTATGATGTAGTCATCCAGCTTATGTCTGGCTGCTTGAGGGGCCAGAGCCCTGTGAGGATGCTGGGAGGAGCAGACAGTCATGGTACGCCCTCGTCCCACACAGCCACACACAGAGGACCTCCTGAAGGATGCATTAACACTGCACTCATTGTTCAGGCTGAGTGGCGTGACAAGGGATGCAGATCACGCCACGCCGGCCAGGAGAATACAAGGAAGCCAGCACAATGAGGAGCTGCCCCACCACAGCCCTGATGTGTGCCCTTCTACTTATTGTTTCTGAGGATCAACTGGTCACCTTCTAGCTTTTCTCATCCAGGATCTGGAAGTAAACATCCTGACCAGGATTGGCTTTCAAACCACCAGTTGAGTTGGGAGTTGATGATTTGACTCACTACTCAGTACTACGGGTTGGAAATAATATTCTGGTCTGGATTCTGATGGTCCTACAATATGCTCTTTAGGTTTTATCATCTCACATTAAAAACAGAAAAATGTTACATTGTTACAAATTCCTCATAGCTTTGTGGGATTCCATGCATCTTACACAAAAACAATGTGGGAATGTTCTCTAAAGGGAACATTTTCTTGCTGTTAAATGATTGATGGGAGCAAGGGAGAACCTTTCCTAAACCCTTTCATGTAGAAACAATGCCCTGGAAGGCTAAAGGAAATATTTGGAGGATATACTTGCTATAAAGGACACGAAAGGTTGGAGAGTTCGGATGAATGTGTTGTCTTTGGCAGCAAAAAAGTTCCATGTTCAGTCTCAGAATAAGTTTACCTGGAAATCCTGACAACTCCATTTCTCAGATGAACCCACTGGCTACCCTGAGTGCTAAAAGTGAGTACAGGATATGACGAAAAGTGGGCTGAGAGGTGTTTATAATATGAAAGGCTCAATGCTCCATTTTTTTCCTGAGCAGCCATGAGCAATATTTTCCCCTTCACCACCTTCCCTGTCATCATATATCCACCATATATATATATATATATATATATATATAGCTTCTTGTTATGACTAGTTGTCCTTGGGTATTTCCTGACAAAAGTCTCACACTGTGTTGCACACAAACCGTTGTTCTTTGTGGCTAAACAGGATAGTTTCTGTTTTTCAAAGATCATGTGAAGGAAGTTTAATGTGTAAACATGAACCCACCCTTAATGCCTGTGGTGTGTAGGAGAAACTCTCCCAGGCTGCACAGTTCAGGGAGTGTGTTGAAGTAGAAGCAGCAGCACATGAGGTCAGAGGTTAAAGGGCACGGCGGTCTCTGGGCAGATGTGTGAAGAACGAAGTAGAACACATACTCTGCTATGGCATTGTTAGACAAAATCAGCCCTGTGTAGCAGTTGGTAGTTATAAGTTTGATTCTGTGTTGTGAATCGCTGTTGCCTCAGTTTTCCTGTGTTCCTTAGTTTACAGTGTTGGAGCAACCGCTGCATAGTATTATCACCGAGGACCGGGATTTGTGAGACTGGTCTGGACAATCTCACAGTGTGTCTATGCACCATGCTGTTGTAGAACTCTACCTATAGAAAGAATTTTGTTGTGTCGTGCTGCTAGTGGAATCGGTGGTGGGCTAGAAGGCTGTTTACCTGAATGTTCTGTTTGAGTGATTGGGACCCTTTATATGTGTGTATGCACCCACTTGCTGCTCCTTTAGGGAAGTCATATACTACCTGGGTTTTGAGTTTATTCCTTTGTGCTTTAGGCCCTTGTGCTGTTCTCATTTTTGTTTAAATAAATATGTTTTCCTTTCGATCGTCGAGTGTTTGCACCTCTTCAATTCTCCAACCTTGTGGCATGACAGATACACAAAGAATGTCAGATGCTTGGTGGTACAATTGCAGAAAAACATCCCAATACAATAAAATATCAAAATGTTGTCAGCAATAACAATGAAAAACTGTTAATTCTGTAATATTTAGTGCATTGCAATGATAACAATAATTCTATCCCAAAATATGTATAATAACAAGTTGAAAAAATGTACCACAAAAGTGTTATAATATCACCACTGTTCGTTAAAGACTGACTTCAGTTTTTGTTTTCTCTATCATAAAAATATTGCTTCATACATGGGTTCAAATTAAATGTGCATATCAGTGCATTGATAATATATAACCAAAGGAAGTCTGACCATATCTTCTCCCACCCCAGTCAGGAGATGGCTGTGTGATGACTGTGTGTTTTGTTATGCTCTTCTCTGAAGTCCATGTGGTGGTTCTACCAAATCTGCTGCCATAGATGGATTAATTTTCTATGGTGTCACATTGTGGGGCTTGACCCATCCTGAAGCCTTTTGAAGCCAGGGACATCCAGTGGAGCTGTTATGGCACGTCATTATTTTAACTGGGACAACAGGAGCTGGATGGGACAAAGCAGCCTCTGCACATGATTCTGTACACAATATTACAGAACAATGTGAGAGACAGTAGATAGATAGAAGCAGTAAACAGACATGAGAAGATAGACAGATAGACAGACAGACAGACAGACAGACTACACATACCCTGTTTATTATCACTGAATTCCTACAGACCCCTTCCAAAAGAAGCCCAGACAACACCCACACAATCACTGCATGCTTCTCTTGACTGAATCACTAAATTGTGCAGTCCAGCCCAGTTACACATTTTATACATGAATTTGTTAATCAGCAACCAGAGAAAACCATGAAACTATATCATCCTTATTATTCACTATTTTTTATTAAAACAGTTCACAGAATTATAGTTTGTACCAGTGGTCCTGAGGAAGGAACAAAATAAACAGACACATCATCAGAAACTCTTAACAAGATTTTTTATGAAATGACCTGACTTTTCTGTGTTTAAAATGTTACAAAATTGAATTAACAGGGACCTCTACAGCACACATAGTTTAGCAGTTCTGTGCTGAAGCTGCCATGTTCTCAAGTTCCTCTTCAGATAACAGAGACGTGAGAAACTGTGGAAAATAATATGATAAATGTTTATTATTTCTAAATTAAAAACACATCAATCAAACGTGAAGTGAAAGTGAAGGTGATATACAGCACAGCATTCGATGCACACAAGAAATGTGTCCTCTGCTTTTAACCCATCACCCTTAGTGAGCAGTGGGCATGGTGTGTGTGGAGACGGTGCTTTGCTCAGTGGCACCTCAGTGCAGCTCAGTGCCACCGTGGCGGATTGGGATTTGAACCAGCAACCTTTGAATGTCTGACCCGTCTATCTCTTTAGATGCAGGTCAGTACAATGCAAAAAATGAGTGATATATGACTATGTCAGTGCTAAATTCACAGTAACCCATCCCAGATTTGTTCAAGATGTTGCTCAAGTTTAGAAGTAAACAGCTGGTCTCACCTTGGGAACCCTGAGTCCATTTGTGCAAATGTATGACTTCAGTGCTTGAATCCCATGACTTTGTTTTAACCTGTCATCCTATCAAACAGATATGATTAAGCAAGGATAAGAAACAAGGTTGAAACAATATTGTAGGAGTGTGGTCATGCTTTACTTCAGTGTTAGTCCTGGCAAGTCCAGTCAGCATTGACCAAATGCACAGATTTGAATAGAACAGAATTGAACCTATCTCAAATAATGAAAGCTAGCCCTGACTAGCTCATTGGCTAATAGCAAAAAAATAACAATATGACCTGTTCCACTTACCAGGACACTGGCCACCACATCTTCTGAAACATCAGGCACGTCTTGATCATCACATGATCTTTGCTTACAGGTTGTTAGATCAAACTTCTTTTTGCTGGTCTCACACTGGTGACATACAAAAAAAATCAGAATTTGTCCAGAAATGGTATTAAAGGTTCCCTATTATGATTTTTTTGGCTTTTATATCAATCTTATTGTTTCCCATATAATGTATCTGAGGTGTCACTGATAAAAATACCACCCCCACACACTGCTCCCCGGGCACCTGTGATTGCTGCCACTGCTCACCAAGGGTGATGGTTGAATGCAGAGGACACATTTCACTGTCTGCAGTGTTTCACAATGACAAGCACTTCACCTTCACTTCACTATAGAAGCGAGTGGGCATTGCTTACGGAAATAAACAATACATTTTTGTAAATTTTTATATCCAATCACAGAGCAACTGCAATGCTTCAAACGGTTTGAGGCCATGATGGTCGGTGGAGATAAGGTTTTAGGGGAGGGGGTGGGAAATTCTCTGGGTGGACAAAGCATGAAAAACGGGAATTGTAATTGTTAATGTCAAAGTCAACATCCTAGACATGTTATAGAATCATATTATTTGTACCAAATTATTTGAAAGGTTATACGGATCAGATACAAAATGAAATTAATTCAGTAAATATTGCAGTCGTACCCATGAGACTTCTGAAGGCCTGTGTTTGGCTGAGGCATTTAGAAGGATGGTGCAGGTTTGGATTTCACCATCCACTGAGCTGTGCAGCAACATCTGTGTGTTCTTGGGTTTGATCGACTGAGAGTTATTCTTCTCATAGCTGCTGGTAAACATTTCCAGGAGAGTAGATTCTGTCAAACCATTGCTCTCACCACCCTGGAGAATGAGCCACAAGAAGACCAAGAGTTATATTATATGTATATAATATTCTACACCTACATGTTGTATCAGTTTTCGTTGCACAGCATCATTAATAAAGTGGATATCAATGTCAGTTTACCAGAGAAAGAACCCAGTCACAAAAGAGCTTGGTGAACTGGTGGATTTCCTTGTCTTGAGATGGGTGATGTAGCTGTTTCATGATGGTCTTCTGCTCTTTGTCATTTCTTTCAGTTGGTTGCTGCCACTTAAAAGGATTCATGGAACAGGACTTCTCAGCTCTTCAAAAAATATACAGACAAAATGTCATTGATGAACATGTGAACATAGCAAAATTGTTTGGCTAAAGTGTGGCTATAATGTATACTTATGATGTATATTGGTGATGTTAGTAGCACAGTGGGAAACACACTCGCCTATGAACCAGAAGATCCAGGTTCAAATCCCACTTACTGCCATTGCGTGATAGAGCAAGAAGCTGTCCCTGTCACTACTGATTGTAAGTCTCTCTGATTAAGGGCGTATGGATCATGGCATAAATGTAAATGTAGGATAAAATGTTTTACTTTTGTATGGTTTAACTTGTCTAGTCACATATTGGATATTGAATTAAAATTGACATTCAGATTCAATTATAGAGAGAAATATATTTAAATCACATTAATTAATCACATTTAAATATACTTTAAATCACATGAAATAATTGTGCTGGTTTGTTTTTAGGAATTCACTGAAGTAAATTCCTTAGTAAATCTGGGATGGGTTGCTGTGGAGTATGAAAATAATCCCACATCATTTCATTGCCACAATATTACATAAAGTGCAATACTTCACAGTGCAGGATCACCCTGGCACTCATAATGGAGGCAAAAATTCATGTAGCCATTTGGAAACTTTTTATTCAATCGATTAATCACTGGGCACTGAAGTAGCTTCACACCATGAAGCACTTCATATCAAATCAAGTGCTTCACAGATATCATTTTTACACGGTGGCCAAATGTAAAGAGCTGCAGGGCTACAGACTGATGGTCTGTCTGTTGTTATTTGGTTAGATGTAGAATGAATGATTTGATAAGAGCTGAGGCTTGTCTCAGAAAGATGGGACCACCACAGGATTCCATCACAAACAAACTCAACGTCAAGCAAAGGGCTTGACCTTAAATGACATTGAAATAAAGTGCTGTTTTGGGAAATTCAAAATATCAAATGACCTCTGAATTATCTGAATAATCTGTGTGAAGAGTTATGCTCCTCTAAATCCTGCTCACTGTCTTTACCCCTTCCAGGTTTTCATGGCCCATGCAGACTTGATCAAGTCTTTATCAAGGCCTTCCAGAGCTGGATCAGGTTTGACAGTGGGCCAGGAGTATAAACCCATTGACCCTGTAACACCTGCTGTAAGACTGAAGACAGGTTTTTGGAATACTTGCATTGGGAATCCGACAGCTGAGTCTTCCGTCTCATCTGCTCTGGGCCTTTCCCCCTCAGGAAGGGTCTTTTCAGGGGAATTTACTGCTGATTCCCTCTTGACGAACATATCAGGCTCTATGACAGATAATACTTGATCAAACACCTGGAAAAAAAGAGAGTAGAACCAAATATTGACAGTCCGCAGAGGGTTGAATATGGGTTGAAATGAATAAAAATAGAAATAACCATTAGATGTTTTGGCTAGAGAGTATTTGGGGTGCTTAGCAATTTTTTGGCATAAATGTGATCCTGTAAATTAGATTAATTTTACAAATGTTACCTACGGTAATTTGGTTAATCATTAAACAAAGAGCCAAGTTTGTGTTTGAGTTGTTTCACTATATTTTCACCCCCTAATACTTTCATCTGTTTTTATAGAAAAAATGTGTAAACGGATTCATTTTATATCGATGCTCTGAAATAATGTGTGAAATTGCCCTCAGTTCACTGAGCGCAGAGGGCAGGTAGAGCAGCTCACCTCTGGAGGCATTCCGCTCTCTAGATGAGGGTACAGAGCAAGGGGATGCTGTGCCAGCTGCTGCTCCACCGCATCTACGTGCTCCCGCCGCTCCTGCCGCAGTGGGTTCTGCTTGGAGAAGCAGGTTATCCTCTTGCTGAAACGCTTCGCCGGTGGCTTCCCGGAACTCATGTCCCCGAATTGGACTACTGTGACCATCCCCTTGCCTGCATCAGTTGGGCTGCCGCCCCTGAAGTCATCGAGACCTGGTTTTATAAAACGCCAGTTCCTTCCAACAACTAATTGTTCCCTGTTGTTGGGATCTTTGTTGGGTTTTGCCAGGAGTCTCTCCTTATACCTGAATTAAAATACAATCGCATTCAGTTCAGCGAGTTCTGTGATCCAATTAACATACTTAAATCATTATCATTAAAGATTCGTTACTCACCACGGGAAAACTGCAGTGCTGGTCCTCACAAGTGCGCTCATGTTTTACCGAAGTTCACTGATTCACTGAGAAAGCAAACCCGACACCCTGGTGTTTGCCGACTCACGCCAGGTTGCCATGGTTTCAAAACAGTCCCCGGTACTTTTCTTTTCTGCCCAAATGACAATGTCACCACTAGAGTGTGCCATGGGGTCAGCCCATCCAGAAACCACGGCAACATGAAAAAAATCTGTGTTTGTGTGCAGGCAGGGTTTTCTATCTCAACACCTTCAGGTTTGTGAAAACTCTAAATTCACTTGGCCTCTTGGGTTTTATTTCATTCAGATTAATATAAATTAATCCATGGATTTTCCCTCAGATTTTTATATCTATATATTTTGATTTTAAAGTGAAAGTGAAGTGATAAATGCTGTAAATGTAAATGTGATTGTGAAACAATGCAGCACAGCACACAGTGACACAGTGAAATGTGTCCTCTGCTTTCAACCATCACCCTTGGTGAGCAGTGGGCAGCCATGACAGGTGTCTGGGGAGCAGTGTGTGCCGACGGTGCTTTGCTCGGTCGCACCTCAGAGGCACTTTGGTTTCCTTAACCACTAGGCCACCGCTTTATTCCCCAATTATTCATGTAAACAGAAGGTATTTTGGCATTTTAAATATTTCATTTACCTGATTATGAGATCTCTGGAGTGGAGAAAGTTTATGTCCATACTATTATCAAGGGAAACCCCAGCCAAGTTATGGGGGATTTCCTTGTTTTCATGACAGATGTAACACATGTTGGTAGTGTTTACCCCGGTCCAATCATCAGATTACTTTTACTTTCAACTGTTAAAATGTAATAATCTGAAATTATGTTTAAAAAAACTCATGTATGTCAACCAATCATATGACTTTTTTAATTTTCACATCCAGTAAGTTGCAAAAACCAGGCAGTTTCATTTCTTTCAGATATTTCTAATGCTTTCCATATTTTAGAATCCTAGTGTATAGGCCCCGACCTTTGGCCTGTACTGTATATTTATGAAGAATGGAACATTCTACACAACCACATAAAGAAAAAGTCCACTGACACAACAAGGCACATCTCCACGTGAATAAATAAGACAAAGACGTTCGCTAATATTTGTTCTGCACTTAAGATCCAGGTCATGTATTGACAGATGTTAAGTAAACCTAAAAGACAATATGGGCTTTTATACAGTGTAAATGTGTTTTTAACTTTTTTTTAATTATTTGTTGGAAAAAAAAGGCTTTACATTGAGAGGTCATGTGACCATGTTCCTGTGTTGACCTAAACCAAACTGCCCTGACCTGTTTAAATCCTCCTGTGCTCTTATATGAAACCAGAGGCAGGAAAGGGTACGAATAAATGGCCACCACTGTAATTATGACTATGCCTGTATACTGTTTAAATCTGTATTGGTTATGTATGTACAGTATGGGTTGTATCTACCTTCCTCAACACATTTTACTGTTGACTATTCAAACATTAAGGTCAGCAGTGACCTTAGCGTCCCCAGAGCGTGTCGAATGCATGACTCTCTCTGTGTGTTGCTTATCGCCCCAGAACTGGCTATGAGTAAACTACAACACACTCTACTGGGTGTATCTGTATGAAACATCATTTGTCACAGTAGAGTCAGCTGATTAAAGTCAGCTGATTAAAATTATGATAATATTAAATTAATATTATCAATATTAAAGAAATGATTACCTCACATTTTCACAGAATCTACAGAAGCTGCATTAATGATATGATTATCCTCTATCCCTTAATGTTGACAAGTTTCATATGGAAACTGGATGTTCTGGATATGAGTGAACATACCAGCTTCTCGTAATGGCAGTGAAATATAATGCAAATAGACTCTAATTCCTGCTACCCTCGGTGGTTCGCTGTTTCTGGTATTTATATATGACCTAAAACTGTAAACCGTTCTGCAGAAAGTAGTTTAAAGAACATGGCCAGGAGACTCTTGGGGACTGTCAGTTGTGTGTGTGTGTTTGTCACACAATTTGTACACAGTACAGGACACACCCAACTCAGTAACGGCACACCATGAGCCTGTAAACTGGAGCAAGATCTTTCATTTGATGGGGTTGAACATTTAAAACCAACACATTTATTGTACAAATTCTACAACCTTTTTAGAACTATATTATGCTGCTGATCATTTCTAGGTACTCAGGAACAGTTTAGTCAGGACAACAAGATGGCATTAATGTTCTCTGGAGATCATTTCTCACATGTCCTGACACTGAAAAGACAATAGAGGGAAAACCTTGCATTCAGGACACAGAGAACAAGGGACTTTGGTTTTTGTTTATGAATAATATCTGGCTTTGGTTCAATGAATGGAATTAGATTTTTGCAGCCATATTTTCCATAGAAGGACTCTAGGTATAAAGAGTCAGAGTATAAAAGGACTATGGGTATAAAGAGAGCAATGGGTTATGCACTAATTTCAGTGAGTCCCAATTAAATGAAACTAAGCAGAGTTTTTCTTCCACAGTCCGAATGCTTCTCCATAGCGACATGAAATCCCAGGTTCAAGGAATCTCTTTGTTGGAAATCCAGTCCCTTCTTTTGTTTATAATGATCTGTTGCTTTATTAATCACATTTCCTGAAAAGGGCTGGCAGTCCTCCCAGCCTCCAAATCCCATAGACTTCGCCTGGACAGCAGGCTGGAAGTCTGTGAGAACCAGTGTCCTACATCCCAGAAGCATGTCACACCAGGCCAGCACATTAGCGAGAGAGAGAGATTGATATTGTTCAGATAGTCCTGAATCATGGCGGCAGTATTGGGCAAGGAGGTGTGGGTGACACTTTGTTTTAGAAGGGCGGATTAGATTTCTGACGTTTTTCTTTTTTTTTTTCCCCCAGTATGGAATGAATGGAGGGACGCACTTTCATGGAACAGTAGAAGCAACCTTTTCAGAAGACGACCAGAAGTGAACATGAGCTGCACGTGAATGATTTCCTCAGACCGAGGCACCATTTAACCATTACGCAGTTGCAAATCTGATGCCTGAAACTTTCTTTTTTTAAAAAGATTATGATTATTGCTGGACAGTGGCAGGTAAACGTCAGACCATGCGGCGCTGGGTAAGGTTCAGTGTTTATCCCATTACCAGACAGGTCCAATGGTCTGTTCACTGCTGTTTGAAAAATTGAATTATTGGCCAAGGTTATCGGTGGCGGCTGCAACAGGATTCACAGGGATCAGGGCAGTCAGTCTACGTTAACACGTTCCATCATAGTAACACAGGAACACAAATTTTTCACTTTTTGTTAGTTCGTCCAGATGGGCCAACATGAAACAGGTTTGCCGTAAAAAAAAATAGGTGGTTTGTAGTACCATTTGGTTTTATAACAGACATACGGTCAATTTTCTCTCGGAAAATAGCTGTTGTGCCTTAAAGCTCATGACTGAGCTGCTTAAGGAATGTATAACGCACAGTGTTGTGCCACAAGTCATAACTGCTGGGCAAGAATTGTGGTGAGAAAACAATGAATGAACTGTGGGAAGTGAAGATACGCATTCGGGTCAGCAGAACTTATTCAAAATGATTTACCACATGCACAGAAGTCTCCTTGTTTTGTGACATGAATAGTTGCATTATTCACACCCTAGTCTCGGCCACCAGAACAGGGGGAGGCGGGGGAGCACCATTGTCAGAACCTTTGAACTTACGCAGTTTGTCAGTTGTACCTGGAAGTTCCTCTACAGAAAGATGCTTGTGTACGTTCTAACATGAACGTGGACGTATGATGACGAGCTCTGCAGAAGGGTGGTGAAAACAGCTCAGGGGATCACAGGCACGCCACTCCCAGCAATAATGGACAAAACGAAGAGAATCCTGAAGGACCCCACTGTCACATTTTTACTTTCCTGCCATCAGGCAAGAGGCTCAGGACAATCCACACACGCACAAAAAAAAAAAAAAACACGATTCGGGGACAGTTTCTACCCCAGTAGCCATCAGGCTATTCAACACGCAGTAACTGTGGTTCTCTCTCTATGAGCAATAAATCTATTCTTCACACAATGCGCAATACTGGAACACAAATCAACGTATACTGCATTGTCTACTACACTTTACTACATGCAACGTACTTCACATTATGCACTGACATTCACTTTATGCAACTTAGCCTGTGACTATTATTTATTGCTGCTGCACCACTTGGTCTTCTATGTCTTCTGTGTATCATGCCTTTATGTTCTGTCTGCGTGGGAGGGGTTTTCAAGTACGAATTTCATTGTGCTCTGTACACTGTAGTTTGTACATATAAACTTCAAACTTTAAACACCAAAACTAACCTGCATAGATGCACAGGCCTTGAATAGCCTTGGATTCTGAACAATTAGTGGGGTGTGGTGTCAGTTCATTCATCTCAAACCAACTGTTTGAGAAGTACAGAAGAAGTAGAAGTCCTGTATGGTGCGTGTGATAACATGATTATAATAAATACTACATTTCAAGAGCAGATTAGTCCTCAAAGCATACCCAGGATTCTTTTAAATTCTTTAAATGAGCAGCTTGCCATTGTTTGTGACCCTGCACACCTATATGATTTAAACAGACAGAAGCAGGTACATTTGCCCTGTTTCCTCACAACCTGGTGAAGATTAATTAATTCTGTTTGTTTCGACTTCTTTTGTTTGAACAGATGCCTGCCACCTACGTCCCCAGCATCTTCTGGTCCCAAGAGGCCGTTGTTGAGTTTGGCAATGTGTCACCACAATGCACGCTGCATGTCCCAAATTCACATAGTTTGCTTGGGTCAGGAACAGGTTTTGGTGCAGCTGCGTTTTGTTTGCACAGCCTCTCCGAACAGGCAGGGGTTTTAAACTTCAGCAGGAATCCGGAGCCGCAGAGCGCATGCGTCAGTCAAAAGTCACATTTCTTCCGACGCATCAGTTTCTGGGCTCTCCAAGGACGGGAAGGTTCTCCGGTCCGGTGCAATTAGTGAAATTCCGTACTTTCCCCCCTTCTTCTCCGCGCCCGTCGCTGTGTGAGCGTTTGTGCGGAAAGCTTTTCTCGACGTTTGACGGCCACGCCTCAGATAGCGGGCAGAAACGGGCGACCGGCCACGTGCTCCAGTCCCCCTTTAAACGGGCCCCGCCCCGAAATCAGTCGATCAAATTCGGCATCGCACCCGGCCGCGCTCGGCCAATCGCGTCGCGCCGGGGGTGGTCTCGAGACGGTGGTCCGTGGTGCCCTCGTCCAATGGCGGCGCGGCGCTCTCGGAACAAAGCGGCCCGGGCGAACGCGGTTGGTCGCGGCCGCGGCGCGTTGCTCGCGTCCGCCGACGCCGTTAAGGAGTCGCGGGGACCCCGGCGAGGTGACATAGCGGCGCGGTGTTGGGGTGACACGAGTCCCCTTCCTCAGCCGCAACATGAAGCACTTCCGGCTTCTTGAAAAAAAAAAGCCCTAAACCGGCTCACGAGCCGATATCCGCAGAAGCAAATATTGATATGGGCCAAGTGCCAATTGACTATTATTTCCCCTGATAACATCAGGATGTGCTGATATGAAGCCCCAATAAACTTTGTGTGTGTGTGTGTGTGTGTGTGTATATATGTATGTGTGTGTGTTTTTTCTGACGTCGGCGCTCCTTAAAAAGTGTGAGCTCAGCTCCTCCTCCTCCCCGCAGCCCCGCTCGCCGGATGACGCCTTCATTTGAATCGGATAACAGGGAGGGAGCAGCCCGCGCTGTCAGCCGCCAGTCTTCACCCGGACTCCGCCGCCGCCGGTGACCGATCACACGAGCTCTTCATCGCTACCACCACCACCACCATCATCCCCTCCACCATCATCACCATCGCCACCTCGGCGCGAGTTGAAGTTGAAGAAGAAGAAGAAGAGCACAGCACAGCAGGGCGGAGCCGCGTGTTCGACGACGCCGACATGACGAGGAAATCGTGTAAAATCTACGCGACCGGGATCGTGTGCGCGCACCTGCTGATTTTGGGGATCGCGCTGCATGTGGCCCAGGTCTTCCAGACCATGATCCACAACCGGCTTAAGAAGGTAAGGCTCGTCTCCGGCGGTGGGTCCGGGCAGGGGGGGAAGGGTCTCTCGGCAGCCGCCAGCAGGAGCCGCTTCCCCGTGAAATAGTTGGGATTCTCCCCGCCCCCACCGAGCGCTTTACTGGGGGAACCAGCGAGACGCGCCTCCTCCTCCTCCTCGGCGGCGTTTTCTGTGCCCTCGGGAGCCGCGTTCAGGAACCGGCTGGTCTGGAGCTCGAAGTTGTGTCTCGGAGCGAGAGATGAAGCTGCCGTGCAGCGAACCTCCAGCCCCGCGGGACACTTTTTAATGTGAAATATTCTTCCGTTCGGATCGTGTCCCGCAAGACCGCTTTAAACTCTCGGTTGAATTATTATTATTATTTTGAAAGTGCCACAGCAAGCGGAACGCGTGTTTTTTTTTTTTTTGTTGAAGGGTTCTGCCTTGATCTGTCCCTCCTTGACTCAGAGATCAGGGCTGTGATGCGCCGCCAGAAGACCTTCTCTTTCCAAGGTCTGATAAAGAAGATTCGTCAAATGAAGGCCAGATCGAGGGTCCTTAAAACGAAACATCTCGTCATGTGTAGTTATTTCGACCTGGTGAAACAAACCACACGAAATAAGCAGGAGCAGGCAGCCGAAGTGAAAGTTTAATAAATGGCATTGAACGACCTTAATTTGAAAAATCCTTACAAATAAAGCGAAGTTGTCAAGAGGCCATTACAAACAGCATTTACACATTTTTCTCCATTTCACATTTGGTTTTTGATTCCACCGCACACACTATTAATTTCCTGAGGAGCGTCACGGATGGATGGATGGACTGAGATGGGGACCGTCCATCCAAAGGTCCGAGACGGGACTCTACTTGTCTTCTGCTGGGAGTCCAGATCTCGTGGTCGCTGATCGGATGTGTGTGTTGGGCGGACTGTGCTGATGGGTCATGTGATGCGTCTCTGCGTGAAACTCCTGGCGCAATAATAAAAGACCAGATTTCTATAGTTATGTTTCCCTACTTCACTTTGGCACACTTAATATGGTATTGTTGTTTTTTTGTTTTTTTTTCCCCCACTTTTTTCCAAATGTTCACTTTTATTCTTATGTGAAAAAATATCAGTACCTGTTTATTACCGACCTTAGGATGAACTGTAAGCCCGATTTGATCCCAAATGTAGAGACCCGAGTGTCTCTTGTTCCTGCTGTAAATATCTGGTTGGTCAGGGCTCACGTTGCCTCCCCCGTCTTTTCGACCAGATGGTCTGGCCTGGATCGCTAATGCAGTCGTTGTTGGAGACAATATAAAAAAAAACACGATGCAGTGCCTTTTTTTTTTTTTTCTGTTCGTTGTAAAGGAACATCCAGCCCTCCTTTCAGAATCACCAAAATGCTGATCTGTGCCATGCTTATCATTACTTTTCTCTGCTGGAGATCACCTCTGACCTCTAACCCCTGCTGCTGCCTTTTAGGAACTGACTCTGACCCCCGACAGCCGCGTTCTGGATTCCTGGATTAACCCGCCTCCCCCGGTCTACATGCAGTATTACTTCTTCAATGTCACCAACCCAGACGTGATTCTTGCTGGTGGCAAGCCATCGGTCACGCAGATCGGTCCCTACACGTACAGGTGCGCTCACGCTTCGGCCTCACCTGCCCGATCCTCGGGGCATTTCCACTCCGACATGTCATATGGCCCAGGAGTGCCGTTTTATCACATCATGATAATCATGATTCCTTCCTTTGCTGTATTTCCAGGGAATACCGACCTCGGGAGAATGTCACCTTCTTGGAAAACGGAACAAAAATCTTTGCCTTGAATCCTAAAAGCTTTGTGTTTGTGAGGAACATGTCAGTGGGCAATCCTGAAGTGGACCTTTTAACAACAGTTAACATCCCTGTGGTGGTAAGTGTGTGTGTTTCGGATCCATGGCTTTGTTTGTCTGTCTGAGAGACTCCCAGTACGGACCAGTACAAGACACTACTGGTGATCATTTTTTTTTGTCATGTCCTCACCGACAAGGCAGGCCATCCTATGGAGTTTATTTGGTCCCAGAAGTCTAATTAAATTTTTAATTACTGATTAAAATGTTAACTTAATGCAGAGTTTCCACATTATGAGGTCATTAATTTTTTTCAAAAAAACCCAGACTGATTTATTTAAAATATTGTAATATTACTGCATTTTAAAAATGGATGTAAGCATTCTAAAGAAGAAAGCTATTTAAACAATAATGCAAATGTTTTTTTGTTTTTTTTTCATCAAAATGACTCTTGGTCACTTCAAATGAATCCTATTCCTCGTGTTATGCGTGTCTCAGGCGGTGATGAGCGAGCTGAACTCCTACAACTTCTTTCTGCGGACAGTGGTGTCCATGTGGATGACATCCCAGGGTCTTGATCTGTTCATGACCAGGACCGTGGAAGAGATCCTTTGGGGCTTCAAAGATCCACTCATGACCAAGCTGCACACCCTGAAGCCGGAGGTTGACGAGTACTTCGGCCTCATGTACAAGGTGAGCAGCGGCGTCCTCTATTAAAACAGCCAGAAATGAACTGAAATGAGCTGGATGGGTCACGAACTCTAATGAACTACGCATCCCAGTTCATTCCCCCCTCAGCCATGAGAAGCTCATGATAAGGCAGCGTTAAGGCAAGAGTCATAATACACTGCCGGTCAAGACAAACTAGACAAACCCGGCAGACAAGTAGCAGCAATATAACCAATTTTTCAGTGTATGGATTTATTTAGTGTATAGTGTATAAGGTTATTGCACATTAGGCTCACGTATAATATACATTTATTCTATTTTTTTTTGCATTTAAAAGCAAAATCATTATTATCCATCTCTCATGGTAGTCCAGCATATATCTCATGGTGGGTGAGTTGTATTAAAAACCTGTCTAATTTCCACAGAAAAATGGCACGCATGAGGGGGAGTTTGTCTTCCACACCGGAGAACAGGACTACATGGACTACGGGAAAATTGACACTTGGAACGGCCTGCGGTACGGATTCGACTCATTTCCACGTTCGGCTTCGCCCTTTGACATGCTGTGTTTACTTGTTGCCTAACTGTGTGAGGAGCTCGCCAAGCCAAGCATGGGGTGTAAAGTCCAAGGAAAGACCCCTGTGCTCCGCGTGTCCTGAGACGGACGTCTGTGCGTGATTTTTGCGGTTTAGTTTCCAGTTGGTTTTTAATTCATCTTGCTTCCTGTGTCCAAATTAGACACATGTCATGGTGGTCATCCAACCAGAGCAACATGATCAATGGGACCGATGGCAGCGTCTTCCACACGTTCCTGTCCAGAGACGAGCTGCTCTACATCTTCGCTGCCGACCTGTGCAGGTATTTGAACGTTGTGGATGGTGTGGAGTTTCCTTTTGGCCACTCGGTTTTACCGACCTCCTCACGTCCAGGTCCATCCACTTGGCCTACGTGAACGACGAGGAGGTGAAGGGCATCCCGGCTCTCCGCTTTGCTCCCCCATCCGACGTCTTGGAGAGCCCAGACGCGAACCCGGCCAACGCTGGCTTCTGCGTCCCTGCCGGCGACTGCCTGGGCAAAGGCGTGCTGAAAGTCAGCGTCTGCCGAGAAGGTACGTCGGTTCTCCGGCTAGCGAATTCCAGCGTGCCAGAACGCTTTTAATCATTAAACCCGATCGTTGGCCCCAGTTGGATGACCTGTAGTGACTGCAGAGAAGAGCCGCGCTTATCGCAGCAGTTCTGCGGTTTCCTCTTTAAAGCCGGGCGCTGACAATCTCACCGACGCGACATGTGAGCGCCGTGGCGGCCGGGCAGCACGTGCCGCAGGAAGTTGCGTCAAGTCGCTCCTTAAAGAGAAAAGGGTCACGGACGAGAGGACAAACGGGATGTGAAACCGCCGCACTGCGAAGCGGAAACGCCCCGCTGAAGTCTCGCCAACTACGGGAACTGAACCGTAAAACGGTAAATGCAGGACCCTTTTTTTTGTGCTCTGCAGGTGCTCCTATAGTCGTGTCCTTCCCACATTTTTACCAGGCGGACGAAAAGTACATCAATGCCATTGAGGGGATGAGTCCCAACAAGGAAGAACACGAGACGTACCTGGACCTGAACCCGGTACGTGTTTTCTGTTGTGGTTGTAATCGGGGGTCCCGGCGTACAGTTTCAGCCTCTACTGCAGAATATTAAACTTCACTTTTATTTCTTTCTTTTTTACAGACCACGGGCCTTCCCATCCGCGCCTGCAAGAGAGCCCAGCTGAACATCATCCTGAAGAGAGTCGCTGGCTTCCCGTGAGTCTTACTGCATTTACCAGACCTCCCCACGCTGGGCTCCTTTCAATCAGTCCCCCCTGGAGACATTGTCCCGTTCAAGTGTCCTGCTCAGGGACACAATGGTAGTGAGCGGGGTTTGAACCTGGGACTTTGTGGTCTTCTGGTTCGTAGACTAGTGTAGGATATAGTGTAGAATAATAGACGCTTTATGTACGTGCACAGTTGCGCAATGATGCTGTCTTCTGTCCGGTGGTTTTTGTAGCGATTTAGGAAAGAAAGAAATCCAGTTATATAAGAAGTTGTCTTTGTACACGAAGGCAGGGAGGCGTCCGTCTCTCACATGACCCCTCGTAACACCGTAGGCCTTTATTGACAGTCTTGTGCTGTACATTTTCCACCTCTTCTAATCCTTGTCTTTGTCCCTGCAGCAAAACCAAGTTCCTGAATGAAACCATCTTCCCCATCATGTACGTTAACGAGGTACGGAACTCTCTTTCTTCCTCCCCTCCTCTCTGGATATAAACCTTCTTGGATAATCACACACGTGGTCGTCTTTCTTAAGACTGCCACCATAGACGACGGATCGGCGTCGCAGATGAGGACACTCCTGGTCATTGTGACCGTCGTGTCCAACTTCCCCATTATCATCCTGGCAATGGGGGTCATCCTGCTCTTCGTCCTCCTCTTCCTCCTGTGTCGCTCATCTCAGAGAAAGGTGGGTGTTTCGAGTTCTGTGCGCTTGTTGTGGGGACACATTTTAATTAGTTGGGGACATGGGAGGGGGGCTGAGGTTTGAGTGCTTAACATTCTTGTGGTGGGTGTTTTTTTTTTTTTTGTTTTTTTTTAAATCATGACTTTGACTGAATTGATGGTATGAAAACATTGACTAAATTTATACTGCTGATGCTGCCAGTATCGATTTCTGCTTTCTGGGCCAAACAACCAGTAGTCTGACTAGCAGAAATATGCAAAGCCCAGCAGATTTAACGCCAGTTCGACTTTTCCGTTTCCCTCTACTGGTATCATGACCAGTGGTGCACATTTTGCCTCATGTCCATATTTTATATGTTTCTCTCTCGGCTCAGTTGAACTTCATGTTAACACGCATGTTGTCCCATTTTTATTTGAACCTTTGCAATGTTATTTAAATCAGGGCCCTCAGACTCCTGGGGGGGGGGGGGGGGGGGGTCCAGCAACCTCCAGGACTGGAGTCTGAGGGCCGGGTTTGGGCATGATCGATGTCCATTCAGCTGAACGCATGTCAAATAATCCCGATTAACACACTGCAGTCATGTTTCAGGCTTGTAATGCAAGACGTGGATTTTTCCTCATTTTTTTAAACATTTGTTTTCCCTTTCTGTTCCTATTCAGAATGAAGTAAACCGTATTGATTTTACTGAAGCTTTTCATTCTTTTGCTGTAAGTCTTCGTTCCCCCTTTTTATGGTTTCTTTTATTTTCTTGCTAATGTAACCTGTATCATTTTTACATTTAAAGAAAAGAAAATGTAGATATTTCAAGTATGGATTAACAGAATGTGTCTCACTGTTTGTTTTTACATATTTTATTATTTATATGATTGCTGTCAAAGCAAATAATGGCAACTGTCACTCTAGCACTCGAGGCCACTTTGCATGAATGGTCGTGAAACGTTTACTGTTGCAAAAACTATTTTTTGTCTTGTTCACAGACGACAAAAGATGAAACGGCCTACACTCAAGTTAGCGACAAGGCAGATGATTCGGCAGAAAACCGCTCCAGCCAGCCAATGAGGAACGGCTCCTACATCGCCATGTCACCGGTGGAGGCGCAGAAGTGTTGATTTGAGGCCATTGGGCATGGGGGGTGTTGGGCTTTATTTCTTTTGGGTTCCGTTCCCCCCCCTTCCCCCATAGTGCTGTTTATTTTGAGGCTGTCCTCAAAATCCCACTACTTTATTAATGGGGGGGGGGGGTCCTAATACAATAGCCATCCTGCCCGCTCTCTCTCAAGACTCCCTTTATTCCAGCGTGGCCTCCTGAATTTGCCAAACTGCAAAAACGAAACGCTCCCTTCCCAACACTCTGTGCGGTTCCTCTGAGAGGAACCGAGACTCTGAGCCTTCCTCCGACACGTGGAGCAGCGGGAGCCCGACCTGGGTCCACGCCTGCCGTAATCATTTCTACCGCACGCCGTTCTACGACTGGCCCCGGTGCTCCGCCAGAGAGAGAGCGAGAGTGGGTGACCCGATAGATGTCCGTCATCGTCATTTCAGCAGAGCAGCAGTCACCTTTGTGTTTAGTGTGAGGCTGCACTGTTCATGTCAAACTTGTAGCTTTGTTTAGTTTTCTGTTTTTTTTTTTTTTTTTTTTTTACTATTATTATTATTTGAAATTGCTAAAGAACCTTTGTCACCTTTTGTGGCTTAAAATGTTTTTTTGAGGCATCAGGGGACCACTTGCACCTCTCCGGGTCGTCCACATTTCCAGTTGAGAGTTATGCACTAAGAATTGAACGCAACTTTTTCATAATGAAAATGTAAAACTGCATGCGTTCAGAGCCAACAAGTGACACTGGAAAACTTGAACTTTGCCTTACAAATCCTCAAAGTATGAATCTTCTGTGCGGTGCTGGCCATTCCTCAGCTTTGGAGCCTGATTTCAAGGAAAGCACAATTTCAGAGCCGACCTGCTGGCATTATCTGTGACTTATCACGTATTAGGGCTAACTAAGCAAAGCTGCCAGGGCATACGAGGATTTATTCTTTTTATCTTTTAAAGGAACATCTGAAGCCAATATCGCATTCATTAGATCGCAGAACAGGACTGACAAACATGGCCGTCTATCTCGCGCTTGCGTTTCTGTGATGAGTTCAACATTTCCTACTGAGCGCAAATTGTTCCACAACCATTTCAGGCCTACGCGTTTTCTAGCCCGCTGTTCTCCTTCGCCTCTTCCACAGCTACCTGGTTTTTCTACCTTGCCTGTGTCTGCTGCTTTTTGGCGTGCGTTTACACCTCAGACCACCGCGTTTAAGACCTTTTTGAGCAGCAACTGTGCCAAATGCCTTCCGCAGATCCGGCAGGGCGCCTGAGAACGTCACCTCGCGTTCTCACACTGCTACTCGCCGGTTTTCCTGCTTCCTTTTTCAAGCATCTTGAATCTGTTGGACAGACGTGGTGAGGTGTTAGAACCAAGTCGGTGTGGCTTTTTTTTTTTTTTTTTTTTTTTTTATATATAATTGCTGCTGTGCACAAAGGGACGTGATTTTGTGCGTACACGGTCAAGGACGTCTGCTTGTTATCATGGGTCTTTAAGGGCATGTTTTCCATCTTTGTTGAGTCATGCTGGCCCCCATTTGGCTGCCGTTGCGCTTTCTCGACCGCCGAGCGAGAGCCACATTGGCGTGGTCTGCAGCTCGTCCCACTGACCTGTGGACCCGCTTACTCTCCACTCCCCAGTCTGCTTGACCAAAGATCGCCACTCTTGTTTACTTGCACCCTGATCAGTAGCTGTGCCACCGCATTCCATCAACCGTGCCACAACCTACAGTATTTACCAGGCAAACACAACTGGTTACCGTGCGCCTGCTGTTTCTGATGTGACTTCACGTTGTTACCAGTGTAAAAAGAGGAAAAAAACTAATCTAGTGTTTCCGTAATGTGCTCACACTCAGTGTTATGTATTAAAACAGCAATACAAAGTTATGTACAAAAGAGACAAAATCTTGTTTCATAACAGGAGATTTCTATGATGTGTATTATCCCTATCGTCACATTTTCCTCTACAATCTTTTTTTTTTTTTGTTCCCATTCTGAGTTGTAGAATACACTATTTTTGTTTTTTGTATGAGAATTGTTTTGTGAGGAGCAGCGAGATATGAAGATATGGATCGATGCTGCTGATGTATGGAGGGAGAGGCTGAGTGTCTGTAGAATGAGGAGGATTGCCACTTTGTCACGGCAATCTGACCTGCTTGAGATGAATGAAGCCTGTTGGTGCCATATTCTTTTTTTTTTTTTTTTTTTTTTTTTTTTTTTTTCTTCCCCGACAATGTACAACTTGTATATCCCCCTCCTTCCTCATCCATGTGTTTCTCACTGTAAACTGTTCAGTAACACATTCATTCCCAATGAGATGATGATGATTATATATATATATTTGTTTTTGCTGCTGAAAATGACAATCCTCTTGTCATGATGGGGGCAAAATCATTTCCAGACTATATCCACTCTTATTTAGTTTTGATATCTTTCACTGGAGAAAAAAAAAAAGTTTCTACAATGCTTTTGTAAACCTTTTTAGTGGTGTTTGCAAAAAAACAGCAAAATAAAACTGCATTGAATTGCAAGCTTTGTGCGTTGTGTGGTTCCTCATGCTGTTGAGTTTGCAGTGTTGTCAGTGAAGGCTGGCTTTGCTGTTCAGAATGTGGTCAATGTCCGCAGTAAAGCAATATTCAAATGAGGGAAAAGGAAACGTTCTCTAATTTCGACATCACCATGGAGCAACAAGAAGCACATCTAGAACGAATACCTACACATGACATATGACTGAAGCAGTAGGATCTTTTCTAAAATGCTACAAACTGAGTAGACAAAAGATCATGTGTCATGACCCTGAATTTGTGGGTGTGGGGAATGAATCCAAAACCAAAAAAAATATGGGTTTAACTTGATCAGTTAAGGTCAGATTAGGGAACCTTCCTCTGCAAAATTGCTCCATTCAGACCACCCTCCAACGCGTTCAGTACAGAAAAACTCTCTGTTCTCTGTTCTTTACCTGGCTTCCAGAAGCACCTCAGATGGAAATATTACTAATGAAAAATAATGAACCAAACCCCAGACAAAAAAACAAACCAAAAAAAGTCTTAATGGCCTACAATTTATTTTTTTGGCACTTCAGTAATTTGGTCGTTCTGGTCTGTTTCTGGCATGCTATGTTCCCTGTAAAGTGTTTTATTTAACACGAATGGGAAACCCTGTGCAGTCCACTGTGCAAGGAAGTGTTATTGCCTGATGTGCCTAATTTATCGCATCATCTGGGTGGTAAACGGCAGAGATGTTGAATCAGGCAAAGTCAGGAGAGCCTTCCGGTTTTTAGGTCCTTTTTTTTCCGCCACTAATATCACAAATCGTGCATTACCTTTTTGTGGACCAAAGGTCTCTCTATAAAGACATCTGGGACAGCACACAGTTGCTCACGTGTCCAGCAGTAAATGGGACAGTGGTGGCGTAGCAGTTAAGGAAGCAGCCCCATAATCAGAATGTTGCTGGTTTGAATCCCGGTACACCGAGGACACATTTTGTTGTGTGCACTGCGTGCTGCGCTGCAGTGTTTCACTTCTTTTTCACTTAAGGAGCATCAGCTCATACATAATAATTACATATTTCCTTTTAAAGAGGTTGAAAGGGCTGAAACAACCATTCCAGCAACGTCTCCCATGGTTCCCATCCATGTGTTAATATGTAAAAGTGAGTTAAGATAACTAACATCAGTGATTTATTTCATAAAGGGTTGTTATTCTGATGTAAAATGCAGAGGAGCTGACTTTAGTCAAGATATAAATCATAAACATACCAGTCCAGTCCAGGTTAGATATTCCCATTCTTACGGAGACAGAACTGAATAAACATTTATTTTTCACACAAACCTTGGTTGTTCTTGAATAAAGCAAAGTCCATTATTTCTGTTCTAGAAAATGTTCTCTGATGTTATGTCATGCGTGTGTAATGTTTAGTTGATGTAATATGATGAAAGATTTATTCTGATTGCAGGTCAAGAACTAAACTGGGAATCTGTGTCCAGTGACTCTGACTGGAACCACACTGGAAATTAAAGGACCCGACGTGGTAATTAATTTCATTAGAAAGGCTGCATTGTTGTCTGCAGTTTTTTTTTGGACTGTCTATTTGGTAGCTGTGGGTGAATGTGGTTGTAATGAAGTTGTGATATTTTCCAGAATGCGCTGTATTACTGTCTTTCTTTGTGTCTTGAAGTGTTATTATTTGTTGTTAAGTACAAAGGCCCACAAATTAAAAAAAAACTTTTCAGTGTGAGTTTCCCATTCAGGGATTAGGCCTTATCCTTGATAAAAAGCTGAAACTGACCCTCGGTGTCTGGTGACATGATCTTCCTCGTTAAGGACAGAAGGCCAGCCCAACCCATGAAAGCAATTTGTGAAAACCTCAGAGACATGAAAATCGTAAGGCCCAAAACTAGCAACAGCAAGGTAGACATCCTTCAGCAAAGCCCACTTTTCCCGAAGGAAGTGAACGATCACTCCCAGATGATTTGGGGGATAAGGAGGAACACTGTATCCTGGCACTTGCTGTACTTGGTGGAGCACTCACAGGAAGTTCATGGCAGGTCGGGTTCATTCTCATAATTGTAGGTGATTCCAACATTACATAACCGACTCGGGGGAGATATAAACAATTGATCAAAACAGAACTGAACGCCATGCTCACCCTGTTCATTCCAAATAGTTGGATGCATTGCAGGACTTGGGCTTATCAAGATGTTCTTCACAAAATAACAAAAGTTATCATGATGGGACAAGAGTCTTTTTTTTAAATTAAGCGTTCTTGTACTGCATTGTGCTATCGGCTCATTTTGTTCAATTAGCTGCAGTAAATTTGTCATCAAGCCTCACAATCTACCACGTAACTCAGATCCTTACTCTTGCCCATTTTTCCTTCTTCCAACTCACCGTCAAGAATTGCATGTTCAGGTGCTGGCTAATATACCTTCCCTGTACAACAGTAACAGCTCATGAATGTCCTTCGCTCAACCCCGCCTATATGTTCAGGGACAACAACGTATAGCATCGCACATAGTTCATGTTTTAGGCTTAGAAACCACTTACGATGTAGTCTTTATATTATTATAAAAACACCCAACACTGTGCATGCAGTAACTATTTATTTAATACGGTACATCAGTTCACATTAATAACTTTGCCATGAGAAAATCCCTCCCACATACATGCACAATTCAATTCATTTATAGACACAATAGTTTTATTCTTACTGAAAGCATATATTGATGTATAATGCATATGCATCTTCTATGTCAGGTGGTGGCCTCCTGTCACTGAAGCAGAGACTGGCTGGTCTCCAGCTCGGAGCTCGGCGTGTCCTCAGTTTTGCGAATAAATAAACAGTGACCCTGCTCCAACCTGCTTCTGTCCACCAGGCGAAAGGCTTCCATGAATTCGTCAATGTCAATGCTGCCATCTTTATTGGTATCAATACTGACTACCAGATCGGAGATAGCCTCGTCTGTAATCTCCATTTTCAGGAAGGCACTCAGCAGTTTCCACGTCTGACGGAAATCCTCAAAAGAGATGAGTCCTGTAAAGGGAACAGAGTTTGAGCTTTTTAGCTAATGTTCTAGCACCAAGCAGTGTATTACGTAACATCAGAACACACATTTAACACTCATCACTTAGAGCAAGGGCTGTTCTTACCTGAGTTGTCTGTGTCAACTATTCTGAATATTGTCTCCAGAGTGGACCTGTGTCTATAAAGAGTGTCTAGCACAGTCTGATCGACATGCTAAAAACAGAGAGAGGAAATCAGGAGGAAAGATGGACATTCTCTAAATTCATTAAACTGTTGCGCTTGGTCAAAATACCTGAACACTTGGTTCTTTGATGGCAAGTTCCTGGAACCAGTCCTGGTAGTCCAACATGTCATGCAGAGTGGTGGTGACGAGTTGGGACCTCAGCGTCCTCCAGGGCAGATCAAGATGCAGGACGTTTCCCACAGCAGTGGCCCAGTTGTTCAGTGAGATCATGCCTGGTTCCAGATCACAAACCAGAAAAGTCAGGTTCACACAAAATATATATATATAGAAATAATAAAGCATGTATCTGCCTTCCCATTCATTCTTGGTGGAGACACCATTCGGAACAGGGGCAAGTATTGTCACCTGGTGCAAGGGGGCAGCACATTCTGGCCATTTTGATGAACAAACATTAAAAACCTTAAAAAAAGGCCTAATAATAACATATTATTAATAGGCTCAGTATGTAAATAGTATCAGGGTTGTGGTCATCTTTCAACATGTCCACAAAGTGCAATCTGTCCAGAAATCAGTTGGTCAGGATGCCTATCGTTGCTGCATTACCTGTGTTTTCTTTGTCAAACTCTTGAAAGGCACTTAAAAGGTCTGTCTTGTGCGCAAACAGCTGCTCTCTCAGCGCCTTGAGAGCTGAACGTTCAGTTCGACCCACACTGCCACAGGAAGGAAAAGGAAGGAAAGTTTCCGGTCATTTCCTGCAGTCAAAAATGCATTGGACAAAAATTACCTTGTTTCCTAATCACGCATCACCTTTGTCTGAGGGTAAGTTCCCTTGTCATGTCACTTGCTTGGTACTGAATAAAATAAGGCACTAGGTCTGGCCCCAGCCTGATGTAGGCTCCACGATTGCTGCCCACCTCATAGTAGTTGGAAGCAGAAAATAGTGTGAGGACCTGCAAATGGAAGGAAGGATCAAGCACGTACCACATATTAAGATCTTGACACTTTTGGACTCACGGATTGACAAATTTGTGGGAAAATTCCTCATCACAAATCTTGAGCAATCACAAATACACAAATCTATTTTACCATGAAGCAGCATTATCTCAAGTGCATCTTGTACCAAGAATCCTCAGTCCAATCCAGGACTTGTTTATCCGAGCCTCAGAGTTAAGTCGGGCATGACTTAGGAATTTGCTTCACATAGGAAGTCAGTGGCACACAAACAGACAAGAATGTGAAATGCAGGAGGAAACTGCAGGGAGCCAGAGGAAACCCCACCTACACTGAAACCCTTCACCCCACGGGAAGCTATCAGAATGTTCCAGCCAAGATGGGCTACGTTGTTCACCACTGTCCTCCCATCCCAGCTGGTGGATAAGAGGACAGTTTTTATTGTTTCAGACAGAGCACACGCCCCAATCCAAGTACACCACCAAGGTCTTCTGGGCCTTCCAGCCTCTTCCTACCTTGCGGTTGTGGCAGAACTCATAGCCCTCCTGCTTGCATTCATGAGAGCGGATGATGAGCTGTAGGTTATGTTTGTTCAGGAACTTTTCTGTCATGTCTGGTCCCCAGTAGCAGCCACAACCCCGCACCTCATTGGCAATGCAGCCATCCTGGTCCATGGGGTCACTCCAGAGCAGGTCCAAAATCTAGAAGAAAGGGTTTATTTTACACTTTGCACTGAGGTTTTTTTCACTTGACTTCACTCAAGTGAGAAACCTGCCTGTTTCCATTCATCATTGGTGGTGTCAAGGCTGTCCGTGGAACCGGGTTCGAATTCAGAGGTGACAGAGGTGCTGAAGAGCTGTTGTGACTGGCTGTAACCAGCATGGGCAAAGGCCATCTGCCGGCGTCGTACCTCCAGCTCCTCGCTCTTTGTCCGGTTTATCACAGAGGAGAAGTCTTGCAGTGAACGGCTCTGGAAGCTTTCGCGCGAGTTGAAGGGATTGGCGTGGACCAGGGAGGCGCGTCGTTTGTTGTAGATCGTGTCCTTCGTGGCAGAATCATAATCCACATCCGAGTCTATGGAGAACAGCATACTCTTTGAGCCACTTTTCTTCTTTGGAGGCCTCAAAGCAGACACATACTTCAAAGAAGAAACAACACTGGTCAGTAAGTAGTTGCGGTACTGGATTGAATGATAAAATAGCATCTCCTGCAAACAGTGATGGAGTCTGAAAACCTGAGGTAATGCTAAAAATGACAAAATATGTTAAATATTACAAAAGCCTTACTCTGTGTCTGTCCACTCGGGATATGACAGCCAGATCGGTCATATCGGAGAGGCCCCCGTGGACAATCAACACTTTCTGATCAATCACCGTTGCCAGTGGCAACCAGCTAAAGATCTTCTGAAGGAGCTTCAGAATCCGTTTGCCATGCAGCTGAGATTGTGTGCAGCAATTTTACGAAAGAAGAAAATACAATTGGTAAATGATTTTTTGATAGAATGAATCTGAAAATGTATCTGGAATACAGATTGATTTGAGTCTGTTGTACTGCAGTATTTATCGGGTGCAAATATACCCCTGGCCTTCCTTCCTCCTCTCAGCAAAAAATGCTTTTCCATATAACTTAGATCAAATCTGGCTCATTATGTAAAGTGACGACTTAAATCAGATCTTAAGTCTATTATTTCTAGAATTCTCAATGTTTACATTTTGCACCCACACTGGAGAACTATATATATTTAACAGTAGTACATGAAGGATAATGCTTATTGTCTGAAAGATTGGAGGCCAAGTGTGAATGTATGTGTGGTTAGGGCAACGTTAGTCATAAGTAGGTTTACAAGTAAAATGGCAGTTGGCTTTGGGTTGTATTACAAGGTTATGGTTATTGTTACGCGTAACATGAATATAAGAAATAAAACAAGCATTTCATCACAAACTCCTCTTTTTACTCCCAGCGTTGAGCATGGGTTTTGTCTTTTCATGCCTAGACTCCCTTCTTATTTTTCCTACAAGCTACTGCTGTTAATCTTATTAGCCCAACAAATGGTAAAGGATCAGTTTAAATCCGCGGAGCAGCCCTAACCCTACGTAGACATGCAGACATGCACCACTACAGGACCGCCAGGCACGTTGAGGCAGCTAAACAGAATGTAATTACTGTACAAACCATGCGTTTCTGTCTCATTATGAATCTTTATTCATTATGATGTCTCAGGCACCTAGTATTATTAGGAAATCATTATCTAATCAGCTCAGCATTTGACATATGCTGACTGTTGAGACTTTTGAGATGTCATCACGTTTGGAGTGACAACATAATCCTCTTAGCTAAGGCCGCATTATTGTGAAAATGGCAACAAGTAAAGCAAATACAGGTTACCATCTTTAGTTGATACATGAGCCCAGCCACTTGGGGGCACGGGTGACAGCGATTCTTTCTTTGACCCGGACTATTGTGCAGACAACCTGACCGGTTGATCCGCTGAGAAGAAAACCTAAAAGGAGAAGTTCTGAATGATACATACCTTGTATTTCCCTAAAACTTCCCGGGTGAAGCCATATCTAAAAAATACAAAAAAAAAAAGAATGTATTTTTTCTTTTCATATTTCAAGCAGTTTTATATACTGCAGATGCTAAAACAGATTAAGTCAACTCTTATGTCACATTGTGAATGTTTCTTATGTAATTAGCTGGCATGAAGTAAAATTACATTGGTATGGAATGTAGAAACAGAAAACCTCACACCTAAGGTTAATAATATGGTCTTCATGGTTTCCTCGATTAAGGTGAACATCTCCAGGATAAACAAGCATGAAAGCAAAGAGGATCAGGAGGATCTCAATAGAGTCCTTTCCTCTGTCTACGAAGTCTCCATTAAAGACATACGGTGTGTCCAGTGATGGCATTCCATTCTGAAATAACACAGCCATACATGCAACCATGAAACGAATCATTCCTTTAAAAAAAAAACTATAGGATTATTTTTTATGTACTCACCTTGTAAAAAATTAGAAGCAAGTCTTCCAACTGTCCATGTAAATCACCTAATTAAAAGAATACCGTGCTTACACAAAAAGTTTAGACAAAATTAAGGTTTATAAAACGCATCGTTTTAAGATCTCACCACAAATAGTGATCTCTTTGCTGTGGCAGGTGGAAATACGGTTGATGTTTGGCAGCATTCTAAGCAGTTTCCAAGTTTCTAGGAGAAGCTGGAGAACGTAGCGAGAGTGGAGCTGCTACTGGGAAAAAGTGGACGTGATTCAAGATGCAAGAGAGGTTTATTGTCAATACATCAGTGTACACATTGCACAGTGTCTTGAAATTCTGTTTCACACAGACCATTGTGTGAGATATATATATATATATATATATATATATATATATATATATATATATAGATATATATATATATATATATATATATATATATATATATATATATATATATATATAGATATATATCTATATATATATTATATATATATCTATATATATATATATATATATATATATATATATATATATATATATATATATATATATATAGTAATTACATAAGATTAAACATAAATCAAAAGATTACACAACAGGAATGCACAGTGCACTTGGTTTTATGATATTTCTTTGAGCCTTGTCATGACCCAGTCCTAATCCCTGCCCAGTGTAATCATGAGGACTGGGTCATGACAAGGCTCAAAGAAATGTTATAAAACCAAGTGTACTGTGGATTCCTGTTCCCGATCCTGTCCATGAGAGAAAGTTTTCCCTCCAGCCATTGCCTAATTTTGTCATCTAGGCCTGCTAATGAATGCGGCTGCTTTAAAGCACAGAACGCTGGAATCAAACATAGGACGCTAGGGTTCCAGCACTGACTGAGCCCTTTGCCAGAGTATCTTATGTAATAAAATGCTTTTTCTAACGACTAGATTGTGGCCAAATCCATTAAATGGCGCGACAACATACTTGTTTGTTTTTGAAGGCCTCCACAAGACCAGCAGCTTGATCAATGGTTATGGGGAATATGAGCCGTGGACCAGAGTAAACAGCAGGCACATCAATGTTCTTATAGCAGAAGTATCTCTCCCATTCTGGATCTCGGCACACCTCGTTCTCACGGAAAATATGAGATATCAGGTTTCCTGATTAGGAAAATAGTAAGTAAGGTGAACCGCTTCCATGGGTTACTGGCCAATCGGCACACAGAATCACTACTTACGTTCACTGCTAGATGGTGTGAAGTTGTCCATAAGGTAACCAAGGAAGTTGTACAACTTTTGGGCACAGAGAGAGGAGATGAGGCGCACAGAGTGGATGCTGCTGGACCTAATCATCACATTTAGTCACGACATTAAAAGAATCCTCCAAGACTATTCTTTACCTTGACCTGGTCTTGTTCCCCAGCGTATTCTATAGACTGAAAAATATTCCAGGTGTGTCGCCGCCGCATTTCCATCCGCGACACATACTGCCGGTACCATCGCTGGATCAGGATGGCAGCTCTCATAGCTGTACATAGGAGAACAAACTTCTGGTTTCAAACTATTCTATTCTATACGATTCGATTTTGTTGAAAAAAGCACAGGTATTTAGTCATAAAAGCCAACAGAATGTTTGGTTCTTACTTGTGGCCGCTTGGTTTTTGGTGGGAGAAAGAGAGAAACAGTCATTACAATACCTCATTAAATATTTTTTACTCAACACGAAACATATTATATATCACATAATGCTTTTCCTTGAGCTTGACTTTACCTGAGACCACAATTAAGGGTACTTCTGTAGCACAGATGGTTACAAGATATTGTGTTAACTCATAGTATAATAATACATATAAAAATGAACAATGATGTTGGTTAATTCTTTATTATTCTTGAATTTACCTTTATCACCCTTTTTACTGTAGAATTCACTTGATTTTGTGACACCACATCCCATTGCTCCACTGATAGGAAAAAAGAAAATATTATATAAGCATGCAAAACGTTACATAATCATATATCACATGTGATAGGCAACATAGTTCAGAGTCTCAAAGGAGCCCTTATTGTGTCCGATCAGATCCAGACAGGCTGTATAATCTGAGGACATCACTGCAGTCGCGACCTGCCTGATTGGCCTCAATCCTGACAAAGTCAAAGGGAGGAGCTGAGGCTTTTCAAGAATCTAAATAGAGTGGACCAGACAAATATCTTTTATATTTTTTTATAGATAGTTAATATGCTTACATTAAATTTGAGTGAAATGTTTTAAACTCAAAAATAAATAAATACATAATATACCAAATGTATCAGAAACCATTCATTCTAAAATATCAAACTGAATACAGCTCATATCTACATATGATGCAATACATTAGGTGTCGTTACATTAGGTGTGAATATAGAATAATTGCAAGTTTAAATAACATCTTGAGTTTCACACTTCTTTCAATATCTTTTTCGCTGTATCTACAACCCAACCGATGGAAGTTAATCACATTTTTTGTCAGGAGATGTGTGAAAGCACCCCCCAAAATACTAACTAAATGCAAACATCTTACTCACCTTTTAAGTTAAGAAAAATACAGATCTTCTTACTTCACTATGTCAAGTGGACATTTGTACTTTTGCATTTCCCCATTGATCCTCGGAGACTTCAGCTCAATTTAGACTCAGATTGTGCAGAGACGTGATTTATGATTGCTCCATTCTATTGGAAAAAAGGCCAGGCTTCCAGTCATATTCGTCAAAGTCCAGGAACCTTGTATACCGCTCTGAAAGATTGTGACTTCAGTCTGGAGCCTTCCTTTCTTCCAAGCGCGTTGCTTAATTAAGACATCAAGCCTCAAGTGGATTAGAGTAATACCTTGATGCGACCAGACTGTGCCTTATGTGGAGTACCAGCAATCGCTTAAGGGAAACCTTTGGCGTAGGGATGAATCAGACAGAAGCATTCTACTCTGCCACAGTTCATAAAAATGTCGGGGGGAACAGGAAAAATAAATTACATTTTGTTAATGAACAGGGTTTTCTTGAATAAGGGGAGGAAAATAGCTTTATTAAATGTTATGAATATGTTAAGTGACAAAAGACAGTTTTTTTCTAAATAGATTTAACCAAAAAACATACATAAAAAATGTAAAATGAAGTATGTAACATTTTCTGTATAGACTGAGTTACTTTTACATCTAAGTAACTAGGATCCTGAATATGGGTGAGGGTGGCTTTGGGGGATCAAGCCCTAAATCTAACCCCCCCAAACCATCAGAACAGGCTCGCTGCGACACTCACTATATATGTAGTCAAACAGTAGTTTATCCAAACACAGAATATTCAGGATTACCAAATCCTATTTACTATGGGCCTTTGAATGGAACCCACAGCGCAGCCTGCTGGCTAATTAAAGAACATCAGATAGAAAAAAGATAGAAAACACGCCAAGAAATATTTTAAATTTCATTATTTTAAAAGTCAGATTCCATGTCAAGAAAATCATTCAATATAAACTGCCTACTGCTAACCAGATCACGTTGAATATGGCACTTACAAATACTAAATGACTTTCAAATAATTCATTTCTAATTAATGACATGATTGACAACAGCATCAGTTGAATACTTTTTTTAAAATCTGAGACAATTAGCAGATTGCTCGAGAAGGGGTTCTACACAGCGGGATGACATACAAGCACAAGTTCGCAGAACTGGATTTGCTTAGCACAGAAAAGTACAGACATGATCAACATGTACAAGATGCCGCTCTCCCAAACTGTGGAAACACAAGTTGAAACTCAAGAACCCGTGGTTATGGTCAGAAACTAGCAGGGAAACACTAACTTGGATCTGAGAAATTAATAGCATGGAATCATTTGGCCTATAGGGGGTAGTGCAAGCCAAAGCCCTGGATTTTTTCAAACCTTAACAAGACAAAAACTTAACTTCTTTCCAAGTAAGCTTGATTGTAACATATAAATGTTCTTAAATTTCTTCCATTACTTGAATTAATGATGGAAAGCAAATAAAAAGAAAGTTTGGAAATTACTTTGAGGAGAATCAATCCAATTCCACAACACACATTTACAACTTGAACAAGACCAGCAGGCAGCTATGACCGGGGTCCATGTCTGGTCCATGCAAGTCGGAACAGAAAGGCACTTCTCAACCAATTAACCATTGATCTTCATTTCATTCTATCGATCACATGTCCTTAAGAGTAAAAGTAAAGTTAGTGCAAATTCACAAAAAAGCATGAGCCACACACCCAAACACCAGCATCATGTGAAGATGACTGCTGAGGCGGTGAAGATTCATAATGCCAAGACTTGTGTCTCCACTTTCTACTTTCCGCAAGGGCCTCAAGGGTCTAGTTTCTAAGGGTTGGTGCTTTTCCACCACCTGGTGGCCAGTAAATCTCTCTTGAAAGATTACTTACTTTACCACACATATTTACATGTAGGAGATATCACACACAAAGTGTTTTGCTCACATGCTTTGTCAAATTGAAGAGAAAGGAAATGTCAACATAGATTACATATTACAGGAGGACTCATTATTTGATAAATCCGAACACTAATAGGAAGCCTTGGAATTAATTACCTACACATCTTATTAATAATATATTTATTTAGCATATTCAGAAAAAAAAAACATTTGAACTAGAGTTAAGAATAAAGCAAACAAAATTCCAAGGAATAAAATTGATTTATATTAGTTCCTGAGATTTAGCTAAAACATAAATGGTGTCATTTCTGGTGTTTGGGGTTTGGACACCATTCTATCTATGTTGGTGAGACTTTGAAATACACCATCTGTGCAACTTCTGTTGTCTGAATAGAAGTCTGTTCAGATGTGACAACACATAATTTGACAACACATAACAAAAAGGTTTAAATAATGCATTTTTTATTTTTTGAATGACATTATTGAATTTCTCATTGCATATGTAAAAGTCATAAAAAGTCATTAATACAGATTTTTCACTTGTGCTAATTGACAATACAAAAATGGAACATAATGACATGTTCTGTACAGGGAAGATTCTCTTGATTTCTGCATCAGTATGACCTACAACCTCATTGAATTTTGTAAAGAGAAGCAAAAGCATTAAAGTAGTATTATTAAAGTATTAAAAAGTATTAAAGTATTATTTCAATATCAGATTCTTTTTCAATTAAAGAACAGGGGTTTATCAAAGTCTGACCTTCACAACACGTCTATCGTGGGGGATCTATCATGTCTCGAAGATAGATAAAACCATCTCTAAACACTCTGGACCCACCATATAATACACTGTAAGAAATAGAAGACATTTAAGCGCAAGGTCACTCCAAGAGTAATGCATGTAATAATCAGTGAGGTTCCCATGATCCTCCTTGCAATTAATGTTAATGTTCATGAATCCACCATCAAGACTGAACAAGAGTGGTGTGTGTGGCAGGGTTGCACGGAGAGCATCTTATGCCCATCTTCAGCCAGAAGGATATTCAAAAAACATTTTGGAGAATTTTTTTTTTTTGATGAGAGGCTTTACGATAAAAAAAACCTGTGAAACATATTATCATGATTATATTATCATGATTTGGACAAGAATGACATTAAACAGTGAATTCTAAGGGAAATATCGGCATTTTGTGTTTTTGATTGGCCAAGTAAAAGGCCAGAATGAAGCTGTTCTACAGTAATGAACTTAAATTCCTTCAGGTCCATGTGCAGGATTGAGCTGGTAACATTTCATTATTGCTGCACAAGTTGGTCACAGCAGAATAATTTCTTATGGGGTATTACTGATGCTTGTCCCATTGGGTGTAGAACCAGGACTTGTTTCACTTCTGCATACACTGTGAAACAGTGAAGAAATGAGTCAGTCTGACATTCCGTTTTTAAAAAAAATCAAATAGGTTCAGTTATTACTGAGCCTAAGGATTGTATACCCATAGCATACTGTATGCAATCCCCCTCACCTTTCTGAGCTCAGTTCTGTACTCTTCAGGGGCAGCAGCACTCATCACTGTCGTATAAATGGTGATTCTGCATTATGAATTAAAATGGATTTCTTATTGTACTTTCCAAATAATTATTTTTTCAGTTAGTCTACAGACCAATATTTTAAATTAAAATATATCACTCAATATTTACTGTATATGGACATGATGATGATAAGCTGAGAATTGCATTGCATCAAAAGAGATTCTTAACCGCATCTAACTGTTAAATGGATGTAGATTGGGGTAGTGGTGGTGTAGCGGGTAAGGCAGTGGACTCATAACTGAACGGTTGTGGCTTCAAATCCCGAACCGCCAAGATGCCACTGAGGTCCCCTTGATCAATGTACTTTCCCCACAGACTGCTCCCCAGGGTCCTTTCGTCCACTGCTCACTAAAGCTGATTGGTTCAATGCAGAGGAAACAGTGTGCTGTGCTATACTGTGCATCATAATGACACAATCACTTTCTGCATCCCATAATAACCTTATGTTTGCTGTGGTTACACAGCTCTGGCCTACGGAAGTGTGAGAAGAGATAGAGAAATGAGGGAAGTGAGATATGTTACCTGTTGCAAACTGGCACTACAGTTAAAACCTGTGGACAGACATATTAAAGTTCTTTAGCTAAGATACTGAAAACATGATACAGCGCTTCACGTGAAGCAAATGTAGAACCTTGAAGAGCGTATCCAAGTTGATGTGTTCCTGACCAGTAGAGTTGAGTGTTTTTTCAGCTACAGTCCTGAAAGAGATGGAGAAAGTTTTGGTTGAGGTTTGGAACATTACATGCCTCCTAAGATGATACAAGGCACGGGTGTCAAACTTGCGGCCCGCGGGCCACACCCCGCAAGATCAGTTTATACCCGGCAATATGACGCGCTGGCAACACACAAACTGCAGATCCCATAATGCAGTGCTTCAGTTGCCTTGCGATCCTTACATATGTACAGGAGAGATTTTCACGTCGACGACAAATGGGTGAAGCCGCTCAAAATTCTTTTTTCGTGCTTCAAAGTCACCAAAAGCAAAATGGTGCTCAATTTGTGTGTTATATCGCTGGGCCATAATCAAAGCTCTATATAAAGTGATCTTGCAAGGTGTGGTCGAGTTTGACACGTGATATACCAGTGGCCACCTGCGATGGTCCTGGGGTGGAGTGGGCAGCCAGTGGTCGTAGTTTGTTTCTACTCTGTACCACCTGGGATTTCATGGAAAACACAAGAAAACAATGAGACCCTGTCTAGTCCTTTATGAAGCTTTAATGAACATTCTGATGCATTGCTTTCAACAAGGAGACATTTCTGGGTCAGGAAATAAGAAAAATAACCTGATATGTGAAGCACTGCTGTTTACTCTGCAGTTCCTTGTCATAATGACACTGGATGCATCACATTGTTTCAGTCCTTGATTTGTGAAGGAGAAGATATGAAGCCTCAACTGAAAATCTCAGAATGCTTACATTCCATGAAGTGGATCCAGAGGCCAAATATCAGATGGACCTCTTCTGTCTCTGGTAATCACCACACCTTCACTAGGATTGATGCCCCCGACTATGTAGTACACATCAGCAATTAGGGGAGCTGCGGACAACCTCATGACCGCATCCTGGAAGTCCGCTGCTTCGCTGAGGGTCTACATGTAGAGATTCCCAGCTGAGACGGCAGGAGGGGTGCGATGGAAGCTAAATGGAAGCGGCCGATGTTGACACGCACTTACTTCTCGCACCAGCCAGCTCACCGGAGAGCTTTTCATCAGTGCAGCGATGACATTCTCCCACCAGTGGCCTTTAGCTGTGGAGACAGGTATGATGTCACAATCACAGACTTTGGTCAAACCCCATGTTAGATGAAGAAGCCCCGGTTTTTCTTACAGCGCTGGTCTCCAGTCACAGTGAACTTCTTGTTGCTTTGTCCAGTCCACACCCCGACATAGCCAGCAAAAGTTGTGCCTCTGTACGCCAGCTAGAAATGAAATCTCTTCAAATTATGATGAAATTGTAATGATACAGGACATGCATCATGCAACGGCGATGTTACACACTTAGGATCAGGATGCAAATTTAATATCCACCAGAAAGTTAAAATGTAAACACTGAAGTTTATTTGCCACTGGCAAATGGCTGAAATTGGGTGGGGCCTATGAGCCACTGCATGTTCACCGACATGAAATCCACTAGAAAGCACCTGCAGTCTGGCTCACCTTTCCATTTCTCATGAAATTAATGTCAAGTGTCAGATTTCTGAGGACATCATGTGGATAATCCAGATTTCTTCCATGGTAGATATTTCCCTTTGTGTCTTGAGCTACAACACTCGTACAAAACCTGCGGTGAGGAAGGCAAATGCACAGAACCCTACAATCAGAAAAATGTGAACTGTCATAATTCAAAGCTATTCATTGTGACACAGGTGGGTGGGTCTGGTGGGTGAAATGGCATAGTGATACTATGAAGCAGCAAAATGTTTCAGTTATATGCTGCTGAGATGGCAACTCACGTCCTTTAAATCATTTAAAAATCATTAAAGTATTACAGTCTGCCATCCCATCCAGCTATAGAACTGTAAATCAGGACTCATCAAGACCTTTATCCACAGCGCCACAGACCACTCTATAGCTTCCATGGTCCATTTTTAACTATTTTAATTCACCAATGTCTGGTCAGCTTTTGGCCACTTTGTGCGGATTTAACATTTTGCTTGTGTGCAACCTTGGTGGCTGGAGATATATTATTAAAGACCTTGGTGAAACTGGACAGAGGAGGTCCAACACCGAGGACACTTACTTACACTAACCCAGTTAGTTGTGTGTGTGTGTGTGTGTGTGTGTGTGTGTGTGTGTGTGTGTATATATATATATATATATATATATATATATGCAACTCGCCTGTTCCACCACACAAACCTGATTTAACCAACAACCTGCCAGCATTTGAAAGTGAATTAACTGCTAATTTAATGGCTGGATCAAGATGGACCCCCCCCCATCACCAGTGTCACACTTAAAGCAGTTTCTCAATCACAGCCAATCAAATATCTCTTCTTTTCTAGAGGTTAATGGTGGTGATAATGGTACCACATTTTACAGAGGCCATACTTACGCTGATACTTCATAGGCAAAATTCAACATCACAACATCAGCGATGCTGCTGCTGTAGAAGGAAGCCATTCCCCGGATCTCTTGAGCATATGGTGGTGGAATATACTTTTCTAGAGCTTCCACAATGGGAATCACTGCATGATGCACCCACTTGGGAACAGTTGAACTGAAACAGCATTAGAGAAAACTATTTTACTTAAGAGTTATAATACTAAATTCTGCACACTCATAGTAAAATTTCCATACACATCCGGACACACAAATTTGGAAATATTAATCTGAATCAGCCCTAAATCTACTTCACTGTCCAACATTATGTAGGAATAGTCTCTTGCCACAATCAGTCCGGAACTAAACAAATCATGAACATTTTATTATAAATTTCACTGTACTCTTTCACTGCAGCACATCACACGGTGAAATGAGTCCTCTGCTTTTAAACATCACCCTTGGTGAGCAGCAGGCAGTCATGACAGGTGTCCGGGGAGCAGTGCGTATATCGGTCTTTGAGGTCCCCTAATACTGTATCTGAAGTCTCTTTCCAAAATTCAGCAGTGGTGCAGAACTACAGCCACTTTCAGCCAGTCACACAAGGACTATTCTCTATGTGATGCACGGGACATTTTGGTAACACAAATTACTTTATCCCCGTAACTAGTGATCAGAACTATGAACAAGTGTGACATATGTAGTACTTGCTGTGCCTTATTCCTGTACTTTAAGCTAAAAGTTGACAAACATAAAATCAGTTTGTACGGGACACAGAAAACTAGCTTCACTTGTTAAATTGTGAACTTTATAAGCATTTAGACAAAACTATTGCACCAAATATTTCCATGTATAATGGCTGTTGTAACTGTGCAACACTTCAATAAAATAATGTTCATGCAAAACCAATATATTCAACTAAAATGACCAAGATGGTGTGATGCACGAGGCTACGTCACTGGTTTAAAAGCTACACTTTTAATTTAAGTTTAACATTATAGCCAATACTAATAGTAAAACTGATGCATTGTATGAATATTTTAATTAAGCCTGATGTACTTTTCAATATGACAAACCAAACTTGAAATGTCTGGGATATTTAAAAAAATAAATAAATAAAAACTTTGATTGCAAAACAATTACCACTCACAAATGTCTGCAAACCTTAGTTTAAAATGTGTTAATTTTTTTTTTTAATGAGAGAATGTCAGTCACCAAATTTAAATTGGAAGAGCGGCAGTTTAATTCAGCAAAAAAAAAAAATAAATAAAAAATAAATAAATAAAAAAATAAATAAATAATTGGCTGCAGCAGTTGAGAGAGGAGAGAGAGGGGGGAGAAAAAAAAAAAAAAAAAAAAGCTTCGTGTGCGCGTGTAAGTTCACAGACTTCGTGAAAGTGGATATTTCTAGTTTGTTTAATGAGTCAGATTTAGCCAAACTGTCGAACACAGAACTCACTACAAACTTTTTCTGGAAGGATGGTAGTAGCCTAGAAGGCAACACACTCGCCTATGAACCAGAAGACCCAGGTCCAAATCCCATTTACTACCATTGTGTCCCTGAGCAAGACACTTAGGGTTAAAGTTGCTCCCTCCAGGGGGGACTGTCCCTGTAACTACTGGTTGTAAGTCGCTCTGGATAAAGACGTCTGCAAAACCCTCTAAATGTAAATGGCAGGGTGGCGAGCGTCTACGCACTTGGCACGGTTTTGGACGAGTATCTGGCAACACCCCCAGTCCTGCTTTGCGCTGTACCTGCACACGTTCGACAAAACTCTTCACAGGTTTCGACAGACCGGCGTGTCGCTTCTAAAACCCCCCAACGCTGAAGACTCGTGCCGCTTACTCGATCACGTCTGCTGCAGCTCTGCGCAGAAAGTCCGCGTCGTAGAGCTGGAACAGCGGCGCCCATCGCTTCTCGGCAGGAACATCCAGACTGACCGTGAGCTCCGGAGCTCGGGGGTCCGTGCGGCACGGCGGCACCGAACAGAGCGCGAACACCAGCGGTACCCACAGCATCATACCGGCGGGCTGAGCATCAGGAGCCCGGACTGCGCTTTCACTTCCCCACACAGAGCACTTCCGCAGAGACAGGAGGGTCTGTGTTGCCAGATCCGAAAGTGAAGTATCGGACCAGAATCTTAAATCCTATAAAAATCACAGTGAGCGCACTGCAGGAGCGCAAATTAGGGAGGGGGGGGGGAAAAAAAAAAAAAAAAGGGGGGGGGGTATCCATATTCCATGCTGATGTGAATCTCTTCTCCCACATACCGGTTACACTTCCCGATCTCATTTTGAAACATGAACAGATTTCGAAAGAATACAGCATGTTCCCAGGAACCATTGAGAGGTTCATGGTCTAAAACCAGTTTGTGAGCTCTGCAGATTAAAAGGGGACTAGATTTGTAACTCAAAACGTGAGGGTTCCAAGAAACTGCCTTTACTAATGAGGTTTCAGCATCTATTATTCCCACACCTTATTCAGAGGGGAAGGAGAAGGGGGGGAAAAAAAAAAAAAAAAAAAAAAAAAAAAAAAAAAAACTGGACTAGTGAGTTTTAGATTCAAAGAACCTCAAGAACAGAAATTACACAGGCCAGAAGTGACTGACTTTAGGGAAACTGAAATTCCATTGGACCATTGTTATTTATTATTATATATAATAACAGTTGAAGTCAAAACATCAGCATTGATATGCAGAAACTGAACAGCATAGTCAGTGTGATCTATATACATAGTTATGAACAAGGAGCAATGGGTGATAAAATATTAAATCGTATTGCACACGTTTCTTCACATGGACCAAGTTGGATTTTATGCGGATTAAATGACAATAGCAAAAGTCTGAAAAAAGGTTGTGGATACAGATTTAGAAATGACTGGAATTACATACAGAATGTGCAAAACAAGAGCTATGTACATGATCACAGGTATGTGGAGGGCAGGCAAAAACACCACTGCAGGTATCTGCTGCCTGGGCCAAATGGAAATCTGTCAAATTAATACCAAATTCCATCCACACAAGGCCAGCAGTGATCTTCTGCGTTAGGAGTAAAACTGCTCAATTTCTTCCTGGTACATTTTAGCAACAACAGGCCTCTTGAGTTTCATGGTAGGACCTACAAAAGAAATGGCCAATAAGCAAGTGTGCATTCACAGCAAGAAGTTTAAAATTATAGCCTTTATCTTCCAAATTTGTAACTGGGAGTCTCAATATCTGGTGAGAATACATGGTGCTGCAAGACAAGCAGTCCACAAAACACAGAAGTGTCAGTTTGGCAGCAGTAGGTTCACTAAACATGAGAAATTAGGAGAGTGTGGACTCACCAAGCTCTCCTCCCGAAATAGAAAAATCTTGTGGTAAAATCTTCCACTTTTGGATCTTCTGGGCATTGGATGTGGCTTTAGTGTTGACACGGTCAACTCCTTCTTGAATGGCTTTGTAAATTGCAGGTTCTTTGTTGCCTATAATGTCTGAAACCTTGGTTGTGGTGACACCATGCTGCTGGCAGAATTCGATTGCCAAAGGGGTGAGCTCGTCAGTAGGGTCCCCAGAATCATCGACGACGCACTAGAGTGGAACGACAACAGATTCAGATAAAGCCAGATCACCCACAGTAACAAAACTCAGATTTAATTGCAGAGAGATTTACTTTAAGAGTCAGGAACATGGAAAGGAACTTCCTCTTGTCTCCAACCAACATGGCATTGCTGATTATAGACACTTCCTCCTTCACAGAATCTTCAATGGGAACCGGTGCAACGTTCTCACCACCAGCAGTAATTATGAGTTCTGGGAGAAGAGAACAGGGGGTGGTGTCAAACTTCGCTTTTGAAACTTTAGCAGACTGCAGGTTTCCCCAACAACTCTGCACACCTTTTATTCTGCCAGTGATAAAAAGGAATCCATCACAGTCATGTTTCCCCAGGTCCCCAGAATGCAGCCAGCCGTCTGAATCCAAAGCGTCCTCGGTCTTATCAGGCATATTCAGGTATCCCATGAACACATGACGGCCATAGAAGCAGATTTCTCCATTCCCATCATTATCAGGCTTGTCCAGCTTGGTTTTACCACCATTCACCACCTTGCCACAGCTAAGGGTACACAAAAAAAAAAAAAAATAGGTCACAACCTGAACAGTTTTACATGAACCAGTCACCTGGAGATACATGGCACCCAGATTGCTCTGAACAGACCTCATAATGCGGTGGCCCTGCTCCCAGGAGACTGTGTGTGGCCCTGTGCTCTCGCTCATGCCATATAGCTCAAAAAGTGGGATGTAGAGGCTCATGAAGTACTCCAGGGTGTCCTTCGTGATCGGGGCGGCACCAGTGAAACAACTCCTACAGCGATCCAGGCCCAGGGCAGCACGCACCTTTCTAAAAACCAGGTTGTTGGCCACCATAAACCCCCAGGGCACAGTGTCAATTCTGAAACACCGCAGGAGGTGGGAAGAGAAACACACACGTAAATTGCTTATATTTGTTGCGCCTTACAGTCAGTAGTTACAGGGACTGTCCACCTGGACACACTCAGGGTTAAGCATTGGATTGTAATAAGTGGGACATGAACCTGTGACTGCTCTTCTGGTTCATAGATGGGTTACCAACTGGGCTATTACCACAACTTACATAATATTTCGGTAAACAAATTCATAAATGATCACAAACAGGGTGGCTATTTAATAACTTGCTTGCTGTATTGTAAATATTTACGAGAACTAACTGCAGGATCCCAGTAAAAATCACTTACCCGTTCATTGCATTGTAGCTGGCCTGCAGACCTATGGCTTTGGCCCAGTCAGCGATACGTTTCCTCATGAATGAAGACTTGGCACCAATAGACTTCATGGTCTCCTGCATCTTCTCCCACACACGTGGCACTCCCAGGAAACTGGTAGGACGAACCTCCCGGAGAGTCTCTCCTAGGGAGCCCTACCACAGCAGAAAATGGTTTCAACACATAGGCGCATGAAGCTTGTTTGCAAGAGAGCAGCACATTTCAGACATTACCTTCAGAGCATCAGGTTGAGCGAAGCTGGTAGTTCCTGCAAACCTCATGCACGTCCACATGTCGTTGACCTGGGCTGCCACGTGACTGAGGGGGAGGTAACTCACCACAGACTCCTCTGCCATTCTCAGATTGATTGTGGACCCTGCTGCATTAGATATCCAGGTGATCTACAAGAACATCTCACGGTCAGTCCTGGAACTGAAAGGGTACCAGAAGCATACAGAGCAGCAGCAGTTTCTAAACCCACGTTGTCGTGACTCAGCATTACACCCTTTGGATTCCCGGTGGTCCCAGAAGTGTAAATAAGAGTGCAGCACTCATTTGCTGACTGGCTTTTGATGACCGCATCCAGTCGTCGATCAGGCACATCCTGACCAAGCTTCATAAAATCTGCCCACTGCAAGTAAAAACAGCAAATTCAAGTACATTGAGGGAGTTGCACATTTCTAAAAGCTTAAACCCACTCGCTACACCTACTGTGTACACATTATCCATCTTCTGCTCAAGCTCATCCTTGTATTGAACAATGGCTTTCAAATGGGGCAGCTGGTCCTTCACCTAGCAGGACAAGTCACAAATGAGCTACAATTCCATATGGAGAACATAGAACCACAGCATTCCAGAAATGATTAAATAGTCCAGCAAGTGAAGGTCAGGACCCAGGACTAAGTCACCTTCAGGATTTTGAGAAGCTGCTTATGGTTCTCCACCACCAGCACATTAGCTTGACAGTTGTCCGCCACGTAGTGACATGCTTCAGGGGAATTTGTTGTATAAATCCCTACCGCAAGGCCTCTGTGGAGGGGGATTTGGGATAAATAATCAGCTATTACAGCAAAAGGGTCAAACAAACCTTTGAAGAGAGTGGAACCTTCCAAAATAAATACCCTGCCAGAATGCAGCCAATGTCTGCAATAAACCACTCTGGTGAATTGAAGCCCAAGATACAAACACCATGAAAGCGCTCCAGTCCAAGCTGCAAGCAGAAAAATGGCAGGAAATCAGGGTACAAGTGGGATCAGTTAGATGGTATTGATGGCAGGACAGAAGAGTCACATGTAGAGTAAAACCACAGACATTGCTTCGGAATTGGTTGTGCAAGCAAATTATATACAACTGAACAGAGCAGTAAAATAAATTGCTACACATTACTAAATCATGTTCTCTGGCCAATGGGGGTGAGAATACATGCAATCTGTGACATTGCACCACATGCACAGCTTCTGAAGGGTTGAGGCTACAAAAAGATCTCATACATGTTTGAGTGTGTGCAGGAATAGGTGCAATTACACAACTTAATTTTAAAATGTAATTTTTGGGAAAGTGCACAGAAATACAATCCAACCGCATCAGACATTAAAGCTCACCTGCAGAAAGCTCTTAGCTGCCATTCTACACTGCTGCATGTATTCTTTAAACGTCATGCTCTGCCACTGCCCAGCCGCCTTCCAGCATAATGCAGGATTATCGCCGTATTGGTCCACGGTCTCCTGGAACATCTGGTGGACCGTGAGCGGCATCTCAGAGCCTGGCCCAGACTCAGACAAGCGGAGCTTTACTGGCTGGTCCCGTACCGAGGTCCAGAAGCGCTCTGCTGGCTTCACAGAGGCCTCATGTTGCCGGGAGGTCGGGACAGCCTCTCCTGTAGGAGCAGAGCAGAAGGAACATGCCATGAAGTTGCATGGACTGCGCAACGCCGCTGTCTGACTAGTTAGCTCCATTTATTGAAGCAGAACTTATTTCAGACAACAAGTAGGGAGGAGAAGGAAAGGGGAGAGAGAGAGGGAGGGAAAGAAAAAAGGAAAAAAAAAAAAAAAAAAAAAAAAAAAAAAAAAAAGATTGGTAGAATCTAGTTAAGGAAAAGCAAAAATAAAATATCCAACAAGGGCACGAACATTAAATAATGCACATCATTTTATCCTGGATTACCGGTGATCTGCAGGCATGCCACGGAATCAGAGAATTCGACAGAATCCTCTTCAAAGTGATCCAAACTGGAGACGTTGATCGAACTGTCAGTGCCAAGTCCGGAATCAGTAGGGGACAGGGGCTCTTTCTCCCCAGCAGATAAGACACCTTTTCCCCAACTGTCTCCATGCTGATGGTGCGCTCCATTAACCAGGACTGGCTGGTTTCCCCTCCGTTTCTGAGGGCCTCGGAGCTGCTCTGCATTCTGATCACTTAGAACTTCTTTACCAGCAGGACCGACCTTGGCAAAACTGGATCGAGTTGAGGATAGAAGAATTTATATTTAAATAATTAAAAATAAATAAATAAAAATAATCCCACAAGAAAATGAATGAAAAGACAGTCATTTTACTAACCTCTCCATGACCACCTTCTGAGGCTTCCAACTCACACAGACAGATCTCTTGCTGGCTTGAGGGGAGAAAAAAAAGTCACCATTAAATTCTAATAAACGTAGAATCAAAATCCAGACCTTTAACCCTAACTCTGTTCTGACACTCCTGTAAGAGTGGGCAGTATTGCTTTCTGTTCAGTGTCGGGTTTCTGCAGAGAGCGCAAGACACTCGACCCTTATAAACACACCCCTCCAGGGCACTTTTGCAACACGTCGAGAGCAAGTGTACCAGGGACGGGTCAACAGGAGTCACCCAGTTACAGCACCTCCAATAAGATAAGGCCAAAACCACACCATGAGTCGCATAACTCCATACCCAAACTAATAATTCTGAAAGTGAATTCTATTGGAGGAACAGAAGGGAATCAGTAGCCCACTGCACTGCTTACACATGCTGTAGAAAGATTTTTATTGTACGTTTCAGTCTCGAGATCAGGGAGATCAGCGCTGGAAGATAAGCAGTTAACCGAGTGAATAAGTGATTCCTAAGAATCAGCAGCATGGTTCATAGTACGGCATAAGTTGTGAATCAGAAAATGGTCAAACCAATTAACTGACAAATGTGATTTTAAGCTTTATTGGCAGTAGACGATTCCACTTCTGCATTCAGTTGTAATAGGCCATAGGGTGCAACTTTCACATGTCCCAGAATGAATAAAGACTGCACGTGGAAGTTCATGCACGAATCAAACTAGACGCAAATTCTGTAAGTGGGAGGCCTATATCTGGCAGGTCATATCTCTAATAAATACCATAAAACTAATTAAAAGTTGGTCTAGAGAACAGAATCAGAGCAAGATGTCAGGGAACCAACAGGTCTAACGAGAGTTTCAAAAGCAGACAGAACAGTTCCAGAATGCCTTATTCGTTCTTCTGACAATACAACAACTTGTGCAAAAGACCACACGCCAAAACAAAGGCTCAGTTTAAGTTGCATATACCATTTTAAATACTGTAAAATGTGTTATTAAAATTAATCTGTGTCATACTGCAGACATCATACACCAGCATTAGATTTCTTGTGCTGACCTGGTGCAGCTAGACTGGTCATGATGTCCTAAAATCAAGCACAAATGGGCAACTCCACAGGACAAAGGTCATCATTAAAATTACATCACCAAGCCTACCAGTGAAGCAATATGAAATACTGGACCTTTCATACAGAATTGTGCAAAAAGCCGCTATTGGCCGGGACATGACAGACACCCATGAACCCTGCACGAATTAAGCCACGAAGAGTCAAATCAGTTCGTCACGCTGCCATCGTCCAACACGGAAAATAGAAAACGTGCCTTTCCTCCACGTAGTCCACACTTTGCATCATCATATTCAAAAGTTCATTCAAATGCGGGACGGGGTTTTTAAATACTGGCTGGCAGAGAAAACATAGGAATCACATTAATTATGCAGCAAATAATTATTTATTTCTCTTAAAGCAGCTACAACTGAAGAAAAAGACGCATACAGCCACATATACAATAGATCGTTTAAAAAGCCTTATTGATGAACACTAGCATTCATTCACAGTATAAACAGCCATTTTGTGTTTCAATGATCTGCGTTTAAAAGACCGCTCATCATACCTTACTCAAGGACGGCCGAGGAGCAGATGAGCTGCACCTCATTCCGGGCCGTCATGTACCTTCGTCCCCGAACACGTGACTGCGCGCTCCAGGTGGGACGCATGGAGCAAAATGAGCCCAGACAATCAGGCACGACGTGTTAACGTGTTGCCAAATGATTACGTTACGCACCGTGCGTCTGTCCCTACTTTTAACCAACTTTCCCGAGCCGGTAGTGAAGCTTCGACTCACTCCCACTGATTTACTCCAGGTGCCGGTGCTGAAGCTTCGACTCACTCCCACTGATCTACTGCAGGTGCCGGTATTGAAGCTTCGACTCACTCGCACTGATCTACTCCAGGTGCCGGTGTTGAAGCTTCGACTCACTCGCACTGATTTACTCCAGGTGCCGGTGCTGAAGCTTCGACTCACTCTCACTGATCTACTGCAGGTGCCGGTGCTGAAGCTTCGATTCACTCTCACTGATCTACTCCAGGTGCCGGTGTTGAAGCTTCGACTCACTCGCACTGATCTACTGCAGGTGCCGGTGCTGAAGCTTCGACTCACTCCCACTGATCTACTGCAGGTGCCGGTGTTGAAGCTTCGACTCACTCGCACTGATCTACTCCAGGTGCCGGTGTTGAAGCTTCGACTCACTCTAACTGATCTACTCCAGGTGCCGGTGTTGAAGCTTCGACTCACTCGCACTGATCTACTGCAGGTGCCGGTGTTGAAGCTTCGACTCACTCGCACTGATCTACTGCAGGTGCCGGTGTTGAAGCTTCGACTCACTCGCACTGATTTACTCCAGGTGCCGGTGCTGAAGCTTCGACTCACTCTCACTGATCTACTGCAGGTGCCGGTGTTGAAGCTTCGACTCACTCGCACTGATCTACTGCAGGTGCCGGTGCTGAAGCTTCGACTCACTCTCACTGATCTACTGCAGGTGCCGGTGTTGAAGCTTCGACTCACTCGCACTGATCTACTGCAGGTGCCGGTGCTGAAGCTTCGACTCACTCGCACTGATCTACTGCAGGTGCCGGTGTTGAAGCTTCGACTCACTCCCACTGATGTACTCCAGGTGCCGGTGCTGAAGCTTCGACTCACTCCCACTGATCTATTACAGGTGCAGGGCGTTTTCTCCAGCGGCCAGACGAATAAATCCCAATTTAACTTTTATTTTAAGTATAAATATAAAGTATTTCAGATAAAAGGTCATATTTTGTCCCTCTGCATCATTCCAAACCAGGGCGCACACACACACACTGAGCACAGATGTTTCATTCTATAATGATCATTTTTATTTAGCATGTTCTGACCATGGACTACTTTTCAAACACTTGTATATCATATTGTACATTAACTTGCATGGTCCACAGATATGGAACTGTAATTCATTAACATTAACTCCTATTTTAGTGTGGATACAAGTCTCGGACACAGGAGACAATTCAATACTGATCAATGAAATAGTTTTTATTCATGACCTGAAAGAAACTTTTCCCTGTGAAATTCAGCTGAATTAAATTATTTTTTAAATAAATCAGAGAATGAGGTTTTCATGATCAGAAGCTATGATTATTCCTTCATTATCTTCATATTCTGGCACCAGAATATTCATTGCTTTATTTAATTTAATGTAAAAAGTACATATCTTCATGGTTCATACATAATAAAGATACTCCTGAATGACATTATTATTAGATCATTTCAACCCTGCTTTCAACCACCACTATGAGTGTGCATTATAATATATTTAATAAATCAATCAGTTTATTTATCCACAAAAATAAAAAAAACATGATTCTGCACTGATGCTGGCTGCCATTCATCCACTTTCTCTAGCCCGGTGGCCATCTCATCTGTCTTCCTCCCAGGACATGAATATGGAGATGGTAGACGGACTGAGCACCATGTTTTCCATCATTGATCACTGTCAAGCACAACACAGATAGTTCAGCAACATTAAGCACATATTCCATATAATTATTTAGTTTATATGCATCATGTCTGAAAAATGATTTCCCCACTGAACCACACAACTCACCTACTCTGTATCCATCCGTCAGCCCCTCTTTCTTAGCTACATTCTTAGCTACTATTAAAAGATGACCAAGGAGCTGTAAGAAACAAATGGCATACGTAACGTCACCTGCTTATAGGCACACACTGAGGAGACCACAACAAAAGCACTGGAGGTACACACCAGAGCTTCATCATCGTGGGCTGCACTGATTCTGGGAATCAGGATCTTCGGTATGACCAGGAAGTGCACCGGAGCTTGAGGGTTGACGTCCCGAAATGCTAAACACTGAATAAGAACAAGTGGACAGAAGTTCTGTGAATGGAGCAGCAGTAACGCGTCAACACAGTCATAGTATTTTCCCCTCGCTTCAGATGAGAATCGTTCCTCTGGCAACATTCATGTCATAATGGTGTAAAGATGCTGATCTTGAGCAACACAATTTGCTTGGGTTGAGTGCAGCAGAATGACTGAATAGCCTCGAACCTCGGGAGGTTCTTCGCTCACGCGACACTCTCCAAAAATAAAAGTCAGAAATATTATGAATTTCTCAACTTTATACGTGACGTTCAAAAGACTGTGGTGTTCCTCAGGCTTCAGGCTCACATGCGTCCCACACAAGTGCATCCCTTCAGCAGCCAATCAGAATGCATCACACCACAACACTGCAGAATTATTAAACAATATTTGATAAACCATTGTAATTCTATAACTACTATAAATGTAACATTATAGTGACATATTCAAGCATTTCTATTCTATTATACCAGAGAAATAGCTCTAACATTTCCCAGCCCCTAATTGACTGACTGTGTAGAATATCAATTATCAACATAAATGTAAACTTAGAGCCATTAATATAGCTATCAAACAAACTATTTCGCCAAAGCGTCCTTCCCTGCACCTCTGTCTTGGTATTTACAGTCTACACAGGAATGTCTTCCTTTAGTCTTCTTCCTGAAACAAACACAATTTAGTAGTTTTGCTCCGGAGTCTGCCATGAATTGAGCGATTCTGCCCAAACATCCAGAAATTCCTTGGAAGGAATCTGCTTTGAGGACCACATCCCCAACTTTGAAGCTTCTCTTCAGTCCAAACCATTGTTGCCAATTTTGCAAAAGAGGTAACCATTCCTGGGTCCATCTCCTCCAGAATGACCCACCATATACTGGATTTGTCTCTAACTAACACACCGGGTGGCAAGCTGGGCTGTGTCTTTAACAGATGAGCAGATGATTCAGAGTCAGATAATGCTCTAAACTTCACATAAAATGATCACCCAAAAGTTGTTGATTTACCTCAGAACTCAGTAGCTCTCTCACAGTCCGAATCTGGCGCTCCTATTTCCGCATCATCTCGCGTCTATTTCATTGACGCGAGACTCTCGCAGCTCTCTCTCAGAACCAACAAGATTTGTGCCATTGTCAGAATCCTTGATTAAGTCTTTTGAACATCTGCCTTGGAATCGGCATAGAGTATTAATACAAGAGTCTGCGTCTATAGAATGGTCAACTTCTACATGCACTGCTGTCAGGCATGTTAAGACCACTCCATAATTTCAAAAGGCCCAAATTTATCCACACCCGCACTAGTAAAGGGAACTTTATCTGGAAGCAGGACAGTGTTGTGGTCATCTGTTCTCCTGTCTCTGCATATAGCCTTCTACAGCGATGCACTCCAGGATCACTGCTCTTGCGGCTACACTGGCTCAAGATATTCAATACCGTTGTCCTAATCTAGCTAAGACGTGGTTTCTGCCACTATGTCCTGTTTCTTGATGGATGTGACGGAGAATAGGGTGGCCTATTCCATGCTGTTTATGAGGAAGAGTAGGATGCATGGCCTCCTCAGGCATCGCCGATTTGATCAGATGCCCCCCTACTCTTAACACACACAGTATGGATCCAATTTGAAGATTGAACTCTTTCTTTTCAAATGGGAATTTTGCTGCTGCAGAAGTTCAATTTCTTCGGCGTAAGTTTGTTTCTGACTGTATTTTATCCATTTAATTTCAGCATTGGACAGATCTTCAGTAGTATGCATTTTCTTTTCCATATTCTTCTTGTACATGTTTATATGTTGTTTATCCATGGCCACTTTCTTTCTGAAGTGATTGTTTTGAAAGTGAAAGTGAAGTGATTGTCATTGTGAAACACTGCAGCACAGCACACGGTGACACAACAAAATGTGTCCTCTGCTTTTAACCATCACCCTTGGTGAGCAGTGAGCTGCCATGACAGGCACCTGGGGAGCAGCTGTGGGGACGGTGCTGTGTTCAGTTGCACCTCTGTGGATCGGATTGGGACCCCAACTTCTTCTCTTAATGAAGTGATTGTTTTGTCCTCTTGTATACATGTTCAGTGCGAAGATATGCATAATAATAACTAAAAAAAAACATGAGCACAGGATAAAAGGCACAATTAACCACTTTTGATTTTATTTGTATCTCGTCTTGTACTAAACGTTTCAGGGGTTGTTTGTTATTCTAATCATTTTAAAGATATGCCTATAAGTCAACAGCAGTAGAAGAGTGTGGCTGTATTCTGACGAGCTGTGATCTGTTTCTTTACCTTTTCATCTTCATGAATGATGTCAGAAGTAATTGTTCTATCAATCACTCTTGAGAATATGGTTGGTGCAGGACTGCCGTACTTTTTGCTGGCGTCTTCCGCAAGGGACACCTCATCCTTGCGAGTGCAAAAAGTCCTCTGGAAAGACATACAGACAAAGTTTAACCCGCAATAAAACACAAAATGAAAAGCCAAATGTGCTGCCATGCCGACAGCACCTGAGCTCGGACCGCAGTCCGCAGGAAGGTGACGTTCAGAGCGTAACGAACGGGACCTGCTGCATACATCGCTCCAAGAGCACCCGGCTGCGCGGCGAGGCGGGGCTTACAATCACTTCCGGGGCGTGTCATAATAAAAGCCCCGCTAAACGAACACCAAATATATCTCAACAACAGCAAAGATGAAAGAAAACGCACATATCTGTAAATACACATATATTTTCACCTTTTATCACTTTCTTACCGTAGCTACATTCGCAAGCATTTTCTGAATTTGGGGCTGTGAGAGACAAAACGTTTCTTAATAGTAACAAACTGCTATTGCAAATAACCATATTCGTATTCTATAGTATAATACAATATAATAAGTATGCTTAGTAAAGATGGGACGTAAACATTAATTACTTAATTTGATGGTGTATTATATTAATATGGCTAAAGAATAAAGACGCAAAATAAAAATAATATAAGATCATATAAATGTATCTGGATAGAAGGAAGTCCGAACCTCCGATTTTTTTTCTATCGTCCAATATTTGTTTAGCATTACAATTCTGTGCGATATCTGTATATTATGCAATATCATTATTCTCACTGTCTCAACATCCACTACACTACACGTTCATCAATGTGCAATAATGTGCAACCCACACACACTATATATTAAACCTCGCTCAGTTATTTATTTTTACCATGTGTATATAATGTTGTCTATTTGTAATTGCTGACACCTTATTGTATTTTTCTTATACTATTTTCTACATACATGTCCTTGTTTTCAACCTTATTGTAAATGCGCATAGTGACAATAAAAGGCATTTATTTATCCTGTTGATGAATATCCGGGTCGGTAGAGGGCGCCAGTGCGCTCAGCGCTCCTGACGCGACGCGAGTAGAAGCAGCCGGTCTGTCAGTCGCGTGAGGAAACATGGCCGCCCGCAGCAGATTGCCCTTCCGACAGCTCGCTGCCGCCCAGGGGCCGTTTGCGCGAATAAACAGGCGTGTACACGAAGCAGCGGCCCGCACGGAGGCCGCGTACCCGCCGGTCATCCCTTCTCGGACCGCCAAAAGCAAGTCTGCGAAAAGACAGCGCGTGGCCGAGCTGTTCGAGCGCCTGCGCGCTGCAGACGCGCAGGAAAAAGTAGAAACTCTGACGAAGATCCAGCGGAAGAAGTACATCGTCTACCCCCAGACCTTCGCGCTGAATGCGGACAGGTGGTACCAGCACTTCACCAAGACGGCCTACATCAGTGGCCTGCCGCCCGGACTGTCCGGCGCGGCTGTGGAGGACGCGGGCGTGGACGCGGACGCCCTGCGCGCCTTCACACGCAGCTCGCTGCTGCAGGAGAGCTGGCACCTGAAGAAGCGCAGGCCCTTCCTGCAGAAGGAGCAGCAGCAGCTCGCCGCGCCCTTCCTCAGGAACCTGGTGTCGGGGCTGCGGAGCGGCCTGGTGCAGGGGAACCCCGTCCTCCGGACCTCCAGTCTCGGTGAGAGAAGCTGGCCGGGTTCCCACGTGTACCTCCCACGGAGCGTATTCGATTGAGTGTGATGGTGTGAATCTGTTTGTCTTCTTAACTGTAGTCACTACCCTGGAAATGTGTGTTCCACAATGCTGTTTTTTTATTATACATGCACATAACTACATCCTCCGCATCCTCTTCATTGTGCATATGCGCAGGTGAAAAACATCTGTATGGTGGTGTTTCGCGCCTCGGCGACTGTCCATAACTGCAGCACCAATGTGACGAACAATGGCCAATTTTAAAAGGCACCTCCAGAAACATTAATGTTCCCTGACATACATTTTTTTATTTTGGTCTAGTTGGTCCCCTAATACAGTATCTGAAGTCTCTTTCTGAAATTCAGCCTTGGTGAAGAATTACAGCCACTTTGTTCCAGTGCCACAATGAGATTTCCCAGGATGCACCGTTTCAGTGTCTGTACCTTTAAAGGCTAATAAGGAGGAGAGCAGCCTAAAGAGGTTGAGGGGATATTCCTGGAAATGACGTTATCAACACCGTTCACCAACCACAATGTTTGGTGCAGACATGATGGGGACATAAGGTGACAAATTCCAGATCCGACCATCTGAGCTGCTGCTCTCTGAATGGTGAAGCAGAATGGCCAAAGCTCTCTTACACCTATCAGCATTTCTAGCCACTGCAGGACCATAGACAGGCTGGGGAACTCGTATTAATGTTAAATAATCTCACAGTCACATTTTCATAATAGGGGACCTTTAAAACAAAACCAGTGTGCAGTAAGGAGCAGTGCGTTTGGATGTTTGTGTAATTATATCTAACTTATTGAAGTCTGATGTTTCATAGTAAGACTGTTCATTTATTAAATACACGTGAAATGTGCCGTGCGTATCCCTTCCTTCACTGGAACATGAGTTAACTTTGAGCTAAAATGCTTTTCTCCATAGATTTTGACCCCCAAGTAAGCTTCTACTGGATGAGAGGACAAAGGATCATACCAAGGGGACACCAGAGTGGTCGTCTTGAACCAATCAGATTTCAAATTGAGGACAAACCACACAGTCAGTTAAGGACACCACACCAGCTACCAGAGGTATAGTACAATCGGAAAACTTTATTAATTCCGGAATGTGTCTCCAGATTAATTAAAAATACTGTCAAAGTCTGGTTGTAGGATTACTGTTACAGAACATATTTAATTTAGTGAATTGAAAATACACTAAATATATTATATGTTAAATTGAACTTCTTAGACATCTAGAAAACAGTGGCTCATATTTCTGCTTTCAGTGTATATTGATAGTGGCTCCCTGATGCCTGCAAATTGAATTTGTAAAAAGAGTGAAGCTCAAACGCGGAGCGTCATGTTAAAACCTTCATTAAAAGACCCGGAGTTACAGGGCTCAGCAAAGTACCAGCTGCTGTTGCTAACTTGGCTTCATCCAGATGGAAATACAATATATATCAATTGATAAGATTTCCATTTACATTTTATATGCTTCTAAATGTTATGCTAATGAGTATTAATAGTCTCAAACCAGAAACACTGCTTTCAAATTTCTACAAAATCCATTTTCTTGCTACTATCAGTAAAATAAAGTTCATATAAAGTTATAAGTTCATGCTTATAACTGGAATGCATTAATTTCAGCTATTATTTCATGTGTATATTCCAGTTGGTTCCTCTTGAGTCTGATATATCAGCTGATGTTCCTGTCATACTGAGTTCTCCAGACAAGCTTCCTTTGTTCAGGAGACAGAATGAGAACAACATCTTTACAGGTAGGGCTCATATTTCTGATCTGTGATTGGTTTGCAGACCTTGTGTGTGTATACATATATTTTATCTATATATAATATAGATAAAATATATACTATTATACCATACTATTATATATTATTTATTGTTTACTCTATTACTCTATAATATAAATTTGAATTTATCTAATAGAATTGTGATTGATTTTAGCTTTTGAAGAAATTAAACATTTGTTACTTTTACAGGGTCTAAGCTTGCAGACCCATGTCACTATGGCCACACGCAGTTCCACCTTGTGCCGGATCGTTTCCGGAGAGACAAGATGATTAAAAAGAACCTCAAAGATCAGATTGAGGTTAATTTACGAGCTAATGGAATTTCCAGCCTTTTTGCCTGGACAGGAGCTCAGGCCATGTATCAAGGTAAATGTTTTTTGTCTTACTGTCATTCATGCGTTGATCAGTTGTCAGATTGTCCATCTGCACACCGGTTAGTCCTAATTTTTGTAAGGATACACACACACACACACACACACACACACACACTTCTATTTAGACATTTACATTTACAGCATTTATCATTTACCAGGGCAACTTACAATCAGTAGTTACAGGGACAGTCCCCCCCCGGAGCAACTTAGGGCTAAGTGTCTTGCTCAGGGACACAATGGTAGAAAGTGGGATTTGAACCTGGGTCTTCTGGTTCATAAGTGAGTGTGTAACCAGCTAGGCTACTACCACCAATCCACCCATATAGCCCATCCCTAATCTTATCCCTTTTCCTAAAAGAAATTGCATTTAAAACTAATTTGCACAAACCAGCCTTAATTCCAGTCCTCCTTAAATGTCTGCTTTGAATATTCCATTTTCTCTTCAGGCTAAGAAGGTAATACCATTTTCTTTTATCTTGCAGGCTTCTGGTGTGGACAGGACTTGACCAGACCCTTTGTGTCTCAGGCAGTCATCACAGATGGACAGTACTTCTCCTTCTTCTGTTACCAGCTGAACACTCTGGCCCTGACTGCAGAGACTGATGTCGGGAATACCAGGAAAAATGTGTGCTGGGGCACAGAGAGCATGCCTCTCTATGAGAGCATAACTGATGACAATGTGATTGGATGGAATGATGATGTTTTTATGATTCTTGTAAAGTTCCTGTTAAACAGGCCCTAGTTTCAGGACGGAAGAGCTGTGTGTGGTTCTCTTGTATAATATCAGGTAAACATAAGATAATAAATAACCAATAATGTCACTGAAATCTTTGAAAGGCAACACTGTTTTGACTCCATCCAACCTTAAATGCTCTATTTAAGAAACATATGAGCCTAAAGAAAAGTTAACTAAATTTCAGCAGTTCTTTCAATAGAACTATATATATTTTTTTAGCAAATGCCGATTATGCAGACAAGCAAGAATGGTTGGTCCACTGTGGGACTGGACTGGAGCCCCACCCTACATCTAGTGTCCCAGGCTGAGCTCCATGAGTAGGACTAACCAGTTATAGAAAGGTGGTCAAAAGTTAATGTTACATTTGTTATGAAATATATAATATATTCTATTGCCCCATGGAACAGTTCTTATTGTTACATCGCCTTTGTAAGAACTGCATACCCAGCAAGCCTACACCTTTCTGTCATGACCAGCATCATAGTCACTGGTTTACCATCTGTACCTACTTGGACGACATTTTGCTGTTTTGGAGATGCTCTGAATTGGGTCCTGATCTCAGATCCTTGTTGCCAACGACAACGCACTGCTACATGTCCATTTGTTACAGGCACAGCGTCCTATTAGTGCAGAATTGTAATAGTACTGACCTAATCCTGCACTACGTATCATTCACTGCTTTCAATTTGGCCAGATTGTATAATAATGTATCAATTACTGAACAAACATACATATTGTCATCAGTGTGTTTTCCACAATGCATTAAATACAAAAAAGAACTTCACATCTTTTTATAGAAATAAGCTGTGTTCCCTTAAATGAAGACCAGAACATTTAAATCTGATTAGGCTGTCGGGAGAAATAAAAAAAAAAAAAACTGATGTAATCAGACAGTAGGTTTGTTCAAAAGTCAGTCTGACCAATCCAGAGGCAGCGATCAGTGACCTCACACAAAAAAAGCACTTGAAGGATGTATCTTTGGTGAGAACCCTGATCTGTGCTGGGAAGACACGCATCAGCATGGCACGTCCTGACGGAATGTCCCGTGAGGAGTATGAGGAATACCAAAAGCAGCTGGTGGAGGATAAGTATGGACATTCTTCTTAAATTCTTAATGCCTTAATGCTGGGTGATCGTGTGGAAGCCTGCAGATTACATTTCTCATCATGGCAGTAAATCTTATCTCTTGAACATTTACAGCATTTAGCAGTCCCTCCTGGAGACACTCAGGATGTCTTGCTCAGGGACACAATGGTAGTAAGTGGGATTTGAACCAGGGTGTTACCCACTAGGTTACTACCACCCTGCTCTTGAACGTTCAAAGCTCCGCACTGCCATGATTATTTCATTTTCGATGCAATGTAATTTGAACACGGAATAAAAGAAGTGATAAGTGCAATAACTGATGATCGTTTCTCCCCAAAGAATGGAAAGAGATGCAGAGTTCTTCACAAAGAAAGCAGAAAGGGCAACTCTGCGAACGTGTTTAAGAGAAAAATACCGTCTGCCGAAGGTGAGAAATACGCAACGTGCGTGAGACTGGTGCCATAAAGTTGTGTCAGGTCATGTGCCAGGTCTTACCAGCCTCCAGTGACAAGGCGACATTTGTAGAGATGGTCTGTAATGCACCAGTGTGTTGGACGGTGTGTGACAGTCTATATCCAGCAGAGACTGTCCCTGCCAAGGGATTAAGGGACTTAACAACGCTGTATAGTCGCTGCTACGGGACATTTAATGCCTGAGTCTAAGTCAGGGTCACCCGCTCCTCCGGAACACTTCTTGGAAGGTTTTAATGATGAACTGACCAAAATCTTTCCGGCTGTGCTGGTATGTAACCATTGCTCTGCTCTGATTACCATTATGTGCTCCAGAGCGAACAGGACGAGATAATGATCCAGCAGGCCGGGGATGACATAGATGTGCCCGAGGAACTGCTGAAAATGGTGGATGAGGACGCTACAGAGGAAGAGGAGAAGCAGTCAATTCTGGGCCAAATGCAGAACCTCCAGAATATGGACATGGATCAGATTAAGGAAAAGGCTCAGGCGACGTTTGTGGAGATGAAATCCAAAGCTGAGGGGAAGTGTGCAGTCATGTGAACAACTTTTCAAGTCCTTCCTCAGCTATATCATAATCCAAAAGGTCTTTCAGCCATGTTAGACGTTTATAGACGGGAGTCTGTTGCTCAGGGATACCTACACTGTTCTGTATAATGTTTTATCATGTGAAACACAATTAATACCTCAGAGCCTTTCATGTTAACCATTCCTTCATATCAGATGAACAATCTGACAAAAACTCCATACCACACCAAATGAAAGAATAACACGCAATGCAATGTGATTGATCAACTGAAATTTAATGTACAATGTTTTGGCATTTATGCATGGCATTTATTTCTCCCCAAAAAGTTCCTAACCAGTGTCGTGGCTTCTGGAGCCCTCCCGGTACGTCGGGTGGAGGGTGGGGACACATTGCGGGGCACACACTGCAGGGCACACACACTATCTACTCACATACTCATACCTTTAGAGTTGGAAATTCACCCGGAATGGATGTCTTTGGGAACCAGAGAACCAAGAGGAAACCCGCACCAATGAGGGGAGAGCATGCAACACAATGAAACACGTCCACTGTATTTAACCCTTAGTGAGCAGTGGGCAGCCATGACAGGCGCCCGGGGAGCAGTGTGTGGGGGCAGTGCTTTGCTCAGTGGCACCTTGGCGGATCAGGATTGAACCTGAAACCTTCCGATAACAGGTCCGTTTCCTTACCTGCCAGGCCATTAGCAGTACAAAACAATAGATAATACTGAACAATCCTGCATTACAGACAATAAACAAAGTCACGATTCATACCTTCACAAAACACAACAATGCTGTTGATTGAAACCACACAATTGGTAAACAAAGAAATGGCAAATGAGCTAATACATGCCGTAAAAAAAAAAAAAAGTCTAGATTAATACTTTCACTAAACAAAATATTACTCTTGACAATTGTTAATAAAACTCAAACCTGCAAAAAAGCTTTTAAATAAACAGTAAAAAAGTCTAGAACACAAGAGTACTTTTGATTAACAAGCCTGCAACTACACTTTTGTTAAAAAAGTAATCCTTACAGAACTCGTTACGTGCGTGCATACCTACCTAAATACCTCAAGCAATAAGTAGACTGATCTGACTCCACCTTAACAAAAAATATCAATATGTCCTTCCCCTATTCACACTGAAATTATAATAATACACAACACAATATTACACTTCATTCATACCACACTATATTCAATATAACAAATTCCTAGAAATTCAGTAAAACATGTTGAGATTCATACCTAATGACCAAAATAAAAACGTACATAAAGCAATCTGAAGACTGATCCAAAAAACAATTCACAAAAAAAAAATAAAAAAATACCTTTTCAAAAAAGCAATACTCACGATACATTCCAACTATTAATACTACAAACTCCAGACTTACCTGCTTGCATACATCTATATTTACATAAATGCATTCCTGTTTTCACACTAACCTACCTCACTTTTTTCTGAAATACATACTTACCTGCCTCAATCGTGCAAATGAGCTAATCACTAAAGCAAAAAACATTGAAAGTAAGACCTTTACAGAAAAGACCAATATAAAAATAAATATCAAGCAATCTAAAGACTGATCTGACTACACAGTTACAAAAAAGTTTCATACCTTTACAAAATAGTAATACTAATAATACAGACAATTATTAATCATACAAAATCCACACTTACCTGCCTGCATACAACTATATTTGCTTAAATGCATTCCTGCTTTCACACTAACTTACCTCACTTTATTCTGAAAAACATACTTACCTACCTCAATTGTGCAAATGAGCTAATCAATAAGGAAAAAAACATTGAAACTAAGTCCTTTGCAGAAAAGACCAATATAAAAGTTGATATCAAGCAATCTAAAGACTGATCTGAAAACACAGATTTATATCCTTAGAAAACAAAAATACTCATAATACACACCACAATTATTAATAATACAAAATCCACACTTACCTGCCTGCATACAACTATATTTACCTAAATGCATTCCTGTTTTCACACTAACCTACCTCACGTTTTTCTGAAATACATACTTACCTGCCTCAATCGTGCAAATGAGCTAATCAATAAAGCAAAAAACATCGAAATTAAGACCTTTACAGAAAAGACCAATACAAAAGTGGATATCAAGCAATCTAAAGACTGATCTGAATACAGTTACAAGAAAACAAAAAAAAGATTCATACCTTTACAAAGCAGTAATACTTATATTACACACCACAATTATTAAAAATACAAAATACACAATTTACCTGCCTGCATACATATATATTTACCTAAATGCATTCCTGTTTTTACACTAACCTACCTCACTTATTTGTGAAATACATACATACCTGCCTCATCCTGCAAATGAGCTAATCAATAAAGGAAAAAACATTGAAATTAAGACCTTTACAGAAAAGACCAATATAAAAGTAAATATCAAGCAATCTAAAGACTAATCTGACTAAACAGTTAAAAGAAAGACAAAAGAAAGATTCATACCTTTACAAAACAAAAATACTCACAATAACACATACAACAATTAATAATAATAAAAATCCACACTTACCTGCCTGCATACATCTATATTTACCAAAATGCATTCCTGTTTTCACACTAACCTACCTCACGTTTTTTTCTGAAATACATACTTACCTGCCTCAATCCTGCAAATGAGCTAATCAATAAAGTAAAAAACATTGAATTTAAGACCTTTGCAGAAAAGACCAATATAAAAGTGGATATCAAGCAATCTTAAGACTGATCTGAAAACACAGTTACAAGAAAGAGAAAAAAAAAAAGATTCATACCTTTACAAAACATAAACACTCATAATACACACCACAATTATTAATAATAAAAATTCCAGACTTACCTGCCTGCATACAACTATATTTACCTAAATGTATTCCTGTTTTCACACTAACTTACCCCACTTTTTTTCGGAAATACATATTTACCTGCCTCAATCCTGCAAATGCGCTAATCAATAAAGCAAAAACCCTGAAATTAAAACCTATACAGAAAAGAACAATATAAAAGTGGATATCAAGCAATCTTAAGACTGATCTGACTACACAGTTACAAGAAAACAAAAAGATTAATACCTTTACAAAGCAGTAATACTAATATTACACACCACAATTATTAAAAATACAAAATACACACTTCACCTGCCTGCATACATATATATTTACCTAAATGCATTCCTGTTTTCACACTAACCTACCTAACTTATTTGTGAAATACATACTTACCTGCCTCAATCCTACAAAAGCACTAATCAATAAAGTAAAAAACATTGAAAGTAAGACATTTACAGAAAAGACCAATACAAAAGTGGATATCAAGCAATCTAAACACTGATCTGACTACACAGTTACAAGAAAAAGAGAAAAAAAAAAGATTCATACCTTTACAAAATAGTAATACTAATAATACAGACAATTATTAATCATACAAAATACACACTTCACCTGCCTGCATACAACTATATTTACCTAAATGCATTCCTGTTTTCACACTAACTTACCTCACTTTTTTCTGAAATACATACTTACCTGCCTCAATCGTGCAAATGAGCTAATCAATAAAGCAAAAAACATTGAAATTAAGACCTTTACAGAAAATAGCAATATAAAAGTGGATATCAAGCAATCTAAAGACTGATCTGAATACAAAGTTACAACAAAGACAAATAAAAGATTCATACCTTTACAAAACATAAATCCTCATAATACACACCACCATTATTAACAACACAAAATACACACTTTATCTACCTGCATACAACTATATTTACCTAAATGCATTCCTGTTTTCACACTAACTTACCTCACTTATTTCTGAAATACATATTTACCTGCCTCAATCCTGCAAATGCGCTAATCAATAAAGCAAAAAACATTGAAATTAAAACCTATACAGAAAAGACCAATACAAAAGTGGATATCAAGCAATCTGAATACCAATCTTACTACATAGTTACAAGAAAGAGAAAAAAGATTAATACCTTTACAAAGCAGTAATACTTATATTACACACCACAATTATTAAAAATACAAAATACACAATTTACCTGCCTGCATACATATATATTTACCTAAATGCATTCCTGTTTTTACACTAACCTACCTCACTTATTTGTGAAATACATACATACCTGCCTCATCCTGCAAATGAGCTAATCAATAAAGGAAAAAACATTGAAATTAAGACCTTTACAGAAAAGACCAATATAAAAGTAAATATCAAGCAATCTAAAGACTAATCTGACTAAACAGTTAAAAGAAAGACAAAAGAAAGATTCATACCTTTACAAAACAAAAATACTCACAATAACACATACAACAATTAATAATAATAAAAAATCCACACTTACCTGCCTGCATACATCTATATTTACCAAAATGCATTCCTGTTTTCACACTAACCTACCTCACGTTTTTTTCTGAAATACATACTTACCTGCCTCAATCCTGCAAATGAGCTAATCAATAAAGTAAAAAACATTGAATTTAAGACCTTTGCAGAAAAGACCAATATAAAAGTGGATATCAAGCAATCTTAAGACTGATCTGAAAACACAGTTACAAGAAAGAGAAAAAAAAAAGATTCATACCTTTACAAAACATAAACACTCATAATACACACCACAATTATTAATAATAAAAATTCCAGACTTACCTGCCTGCATACAACTATATTTACCTAAATGTATTCCTGTTTTCACACTAACTTACCCCACTTTTTTTCGGAAATACATATTTACCTGCCTCAATCCTGCAAATGCGCTAATCAATAAAGCAAAAACCCTGAAATTAAAACCTATACAGAAAAGAACAATATAAAAGTGGATATCAAGCAATCTTAAGACTGATCTGACTACACAGTTACAAGAAAACAAAAAGATTAATACCTTTACAAAGCAGTAATACTAATATTACACACCACAATTATTAAAAATACAAAATACACACTTCACCTGCCTGCATACATATATATTTACCTAAATGCATTCCTGTTTTCACACTAACCTACCTAACTTATTTGTGAAATACATACTTACCTGCCTCAATCCTACAAAAGCACTAATCAATAAAGTAAAAAACATTGAAAGTAAGACATTTACAGAAAAGACCAATACAAAAGTGAATATCAAGCAATCTAAACACTGATCTGACTAAACAGTTATAAAAAAGAGGGAAAAAAAAGATTCATACCTTTACAAAACATAAATACTCATAATACACACACTTATTAATAATACAAAATAAAAACTTTACCTGCTTGCATACATCTATATTTACCTAAATGCATTCCTGTTTTCAGACTAATTTGCCACACTTTTTTCTGAAATACATATTTACCTGCCTCAATCCTGCAAATGAGCTAATTAATAAAGCAAAAAACATTGAAATTAAGACCTTTGCAGAAAAGACCAATATAAAAGTAAATATCAAGCAATCTAAAGACTGATCTGACTACCTAGTTACAAGAAAAAGAAAAAAAAAAGATTAATACCTTTACAAAACAGTAATAATAATAATACACACCACAATTATTAATAATACAAAATACACACTTTACCTGCTTGCATACATCTATATTTAACTAAATGCATTCCTGTTTTCACACTAACCTACCTCACTTTTTTCTGAAATACATATTTACCTGCCTCAATCCTGCAAATGAGCTAATTAATACAGCAAAAAAATTGAAATTAAAACCTATACAGAAAAGACCAATACAAAAGTGCATATAAAGCAGTCTAAATATCTGCCTACACAGTTACAAGACAAAGAGAAAAAAAAAGATTCATACCTTTACAAAACATAAAATACTCATAATACACACCACAATTATTAATAACACAAAATACACACTTACCTGCCAGCATACATCGATATTTACCTAAATGCATTCCTGTTTTCACACTAACCTACCTCACTTTTTTCTGAAATACATACTTACCTGCCTCAATCCTACAAATGAGCTAATCAATATGCAAAAAACATTGAAAAAAAACAAACAATGAAATTAAGACCTTTACAGAAAAGACCAATATAAAAGTGGATATCAAGCAATATAAAGACTGATCTGAATACAAAGTTACAAGAAAGACAAAAAAAAGATTCAGACCTTTACAAAACATCCATATGAATAATACACACAATTATTAATAATAAAAAATCAACACTTACCTGCCTGCATACAACTATATTTACCTAAATGCATTCCTGTTTTCACACTAACCTACCTCACGTTTTTCTGAAATACATACTTACCTGCCTCAATTGTGCAAATGAGCTAATCAATAAAGCAAAAAACATTGAAATTAAGACCTTTACAGAAAATAGCAATATAAAAGTGGATATCAAGCAATCTAAAGACTGATCTGAATACAAAGTTACAACAAAAACAAATAAAAGATTCATACCTTTACAAAACATAAATCCTCATAATACACACCACAATTATTAATAATACAAAATACACACTTTACCTGCTTGCATACATTTATATTTACCTAAATGCATTCCTGTTTTCATACTAACCTACCTCACTTTTTTCTGAAATACATACATACCTGCCTCATCCTGCAAATGAGCTAATTAATACAGCAAAAAACATTGAAATTAAAACCTATACAGAAAAGACCAATACAAAAGTGGATATCAAGCAATCTGAAGACCGATCTTACTACATAGTTACGAGAAAGAGAAAAAAAAAAGATTAATACTTTTACAAAACAGTAATAACAATAATACACACCACAATTATTAATAATACAAAATACACACTTTACCTGCTTGCATACATCTATATTTACCTAAATGCATTCCTGTTTTCACACTAACCTACCTCACTTTTTTCTGAAATACATACTTACCTGCCCCAACCTGCAAATGAGCTAATTAATAAAGCAAAAAACATTGAAATTAAAACCTATACAGAAAAGACCAATACAAAAGTGGATATAAAGCAATCTAAATTTCTGCCTACACAGTTACAAGACAAAGAGAAAAAAAAAAGATTAATTCCCATTTTCAAAACATAAAATACTCATAATACACACCACAATTATTAATAACACAAAATACACAATTACCTGCCAGCATACATCTATATTTACCTAAATGCATTCCTGTTTTCACACTAACCTACCTCACTTTTTTCTGAAATACATACTTACCTGCCTCAATCCTGCAAATGAGCTAATCAAAAGCAAAAAAACATTGAAATGAAGACCTTTACAGAAAAGACCAATATAAAAGTGGATATCAAGAAATCTGACCTGACTACACAGTTACAAGAAAAATAGAAAAAAAATATTCATACCTTTACAAAACATACTCATAATACACACCACCATTATTAACATCACAAAATCAACACTTTATCTACCTGCATACAACTATATTTACCTAAATGCATTCCTGTTTTCACACTAACTTACCTCACTTTTTTTCTGAAATACATATTTACGTTCCTCAATCCTGCAAATGACCTAATCAATAAAGCAAAAAACATTGGAATTAAGACCTTTGCAGAAAAGACCAATATAAAAGTAAATATCAAGCAATCTAAAGACTGATCTGACTACCTAGTTACAAGAAAAAGAAAAAAAATCATACCTTTACAAAACATAAACACTCATAATACACACCACAATTAATAATAATACAAAATCCACACTTACCTGCCTCAATCCTGCAAGAAAAGACCAATATAAAAGTGGATATCAAGAAATCTGACCTGACTACACAGTTACAAGGAAAATAGGAAAAAAATATTCATACCTTTAGAAAACATAAATACTCATAATACACACCACAATTATTAATGACACAAAATCCACACTTTACCTGCCTGCATACAACTATATTTACCTAAATGCATTCCTGTTCACACTAACTTACCTCACTTTTTTCTAAAATACATACTTACCTCACTTATTTCTGAAATACATATTTACCTGCCTCAATCCTGCAAATGCGCTAATCAATAAAGCAAAAAACATTGAAATTAAAACCTATACAGAAATGACCAATACAAAAGTGGATATCAAGCAATCTGAAGACCGATCTTACTACATAGTTACAAGAAAGAGAAAAAAAAAAGATTAATACCTTTACAAAACAGTAATAATAATAATACACACCACAATTATTAATAATACAAAATACACACTTTACCTGCTTGCATACATCTATATTTAACTAAATGCATTCCTGTTTTCACACTAACCTACCTCACTTTTTTCTGAAATACATACTTACCTGCCTCAATCATGCAAATGAGCTAATCAATAAAGCAAAAAACATTGAAATGAAGACCTTTACAGAAAAAAACAATACAAAAGTGAATATCAAGCATTCTAAAGACTGATCTGACTAAAGTTATAAAAAAGAGAAAAAAAAAAGATTCATACCTTTACAAAACATAAAATACTCAAAATACACACCACAATTATTAATAACACAAAATACACACTTACCTGCCAGCATACATCTATATTTACCTAAATGCATTCCTGTTTTCACACTAACCTACCTCACGTTTTTCTGAAATACATACTTACCTGCCTCAATTGTGCAAATGAGCTAATCAATAAAGCAAAAAACATTGAAATTAAGACCTTTACAGAAAATAGCAATATAAAAGTGGATATCAAGCAATCTAAAGACTGATCTGAATACAAAGTTACAACAAAGACAAATAAAAGATTCATACCTTTACAAAACATAAATCCTCATAATACACACCACCATTATTAACAACACAAAATACACACTTTATCTACCTGCATACAACTATATTTACCTAAATGCATTCCTGTTTTCACACTAACCTACCTCACTTTTTTCTGAAATACATACTTACCTGCCTCATCCTGCAAATGAGCTAATTAATACAGCAAAAAACATTGAAATTAAAACCTATACAGAAAAGACCAATACAAAAGTGGATATCAAGCAATCTGAAGACCGATCTTACTACATAGTTACAAGAAAGAGAAAAAAAAAAGATTAATACCTTTACAAAACAGTAATAACAATAATACACACCACAATTATTAATAATACAAAATACACACTTTACCTGCTTGCATACATCTATATTTACCTAAATGCATTCCTGTTTTCACACTAACCTACCTCACTTTTTTTCTGAAATACATATTTACGTTCCTCAATCCTGCAAATGCGCTAATCAATAAAGCAAAAAACATTGAAATGAAGACCTTTACAAAAAAAGACCAATATAAAAGTAGATATCAAGCAATCTAAAGACTTATCTTACTACACAGTTACAAGAAAAAAAAAAAAAGATTCATACCTTTACGAAACAGTAATATTCATAATACACACCACAATTATTAATACAAAATCCACACTTACCTGCCTGCATAAAACTATATTTACCTAAATGTATTCCTGTTTTCACACTAACTTTCCTCACTTTTTCTGAAATACATATTTACCTCACTTATTTCTAAAATAGATATTTACATGCCTCAAACCTGCAAATGTGCTAATCATTAAAGCAAAAACCATGAAATTAAAACCTATACAGAAAAGAACAATATAAAAGTGGATATCAAGCAATCTTAAGACTGATCTGACTACAGTTACAAGAAAACAAAAAGATTAATACCTTTACAAAGCAGTAATACTCATATTACACACCACAATTATTAAAAATACAAAATACACACTTCACCTGCCTGCATACATATATATTTACCTAAATGCATTCCTGTTTTCAAACTAACCTACCTAACTTATTTGTGAAATACATACTTACCTGCCTCAATCCTACAAAAGCACTAATCAATAAAGTAAAAAACATTGAAAGTAAGACATTTACAGAAAAGACCAATACAAAAGTGGATATCAAGCAATCTAAACACTGATCTGACTACACAGTTACAAGAAAAAGAGAAAAAAAAGATTCATACCTTTACAAAACAAAAATAATCCTAATACACACAATTATTAATAATACAAAACCCACACTTACGTGCCTGCATACAACTATATTTACCTAAATGCATTCCTGCTTTCACACTAACTTACCTCACTTTATTCTGAAATACATATTTACCTGCCTCAATCCTGCAAATGAGTTAATCAATAAAGCAAAAAACATTGAAATGAAGACCTTTACAGAAAATATCAATATAAAAGTGGATATCAAGCAATCTAAAGACTAATCTTACTACACAGTTACAAGAAAGAGAAAAAAATATCATACCTTTACAAAACAGTAATACTAATAATACACACCACAATTATTAATAACACAAAATCCACTCTTACCTGCCTGTATACAACTATATTTACCTAAATTCATTCCTGTTTTCACACTAACTTACCTCACTTTTTTCTGAAATACATACTTACCTGCCTCAATCCTGCAAATGCGCTAATCAATAAAGCAAAAAACATTGAAATGAAAACCTATAAGGAAAAGACCAATACAAAAGTGGATATCAAGCAATCTAAAGACTGATCTTACTACACAGTTACAAGAAAGAGAAAAAAAAATCATACCTTTACAAAACAGTAATACTAATAATACACACCACAATTATTAATAACACAAAATCCACACTTACCTGCCTGCATACAACTATATTTGCTTAAATGCATTCCTGCTTTCACACTAACTTACCTCACTTTATTCTGAAAAACATACTTACCTACCTCAATTGTGCAAATGAGCTAATCAATAAGGAAAAAAACATTGAAACTAAGTCCTTTGCAGAAAAGACCAATATAAAAGTGGATATCAAGCAATCTAAAGACTGATCTGAATACACAGTTACAAGAAAACAAAAAAAAGATTCATACCTTTACAAAGCAGTAATACTTATATTACACACCACAATTATTAAAAATACAAAATACACAATTCACCTGCCTGCATACATATATATTTACCTAAATGCATTCCTGTTTTCACACTAACCTAACTACTTATTTCTGAAATACATACTTACCTGCCTCAATCCTGCAAAAGCACTCATCAATAAAGTAAAAAACATTGAAAGTAAGACATTTACAGAAAAGACCAATATAAAAGTGGATATCAAGAAATCTAAAGACTGATCTGACTAAACAGTTACAATAAAGAGAGAAAAAATATTTATACCTATACAAAACAGTAATACTTATAATACAGACCACAATTATTAATAATACAAAATACACACTTCACGTGCCTGCATACATCTATATTTACCTAAATGCATTCCTGTTTTCACACTAACTTATCTCACTTATTTCTGAAATACATATTTACTACCCCATAATTGTTAATGCTACACAAAACACAATATTTCACTTGATAGATACCACACAAATATTAATACTACACAGTCCTGCAACTGAGCTCATAAATAGACACTAAACAAAGTAGAGATTCATACCTTTCCATAGAGGCCATTAGAAAAGAAGACTGATCTGACTTCACCTTCACTTTAAAGTCACTAAGCCCTTCACACTAATTCACACTTCAGGGAAGCCAAATTGATAATATACACAAAACACAATATTAAGCTTAACTGACACCAAACAACTGTAATAATACACAATCCTGAGAATAGGCTTAAAATAAACTAGCTTCAGAATTACAAAAATACCCTTTATTAATACTACACAATCTACGAACTGAGCTTATAAGTAGACAGTAAACACAGTCGAGATTCATATATTTGCATAAGAGACCAATACAAAGATGGACTTCAGGAGCTCTGAAAACTGATCTGACTTCACCTCCTCTATAAACCTCACAGCCTTGTCCCCCAATTCACCTCTTTTTTAAAGTCTGTCCTCCACCTGACCTGGTTGTTTTTATCTCATCCTGACGCCACTTCTCGTAATTCTACCTGATTCCTCGGTCGTGAGGGCTCCTCGTATTCGTGCTGGGCGTCTCCATGTTGCACTTCACCGGGCAGTGGGCGGTCGAGGGGGTCCTCGTGTACGGCTGGGAAATAAAACCTGCATTTTTGTGAGGTGAAGCGGGGTGTTTTACTTGTTCAGAGACCGGACGGTTAGTTGGCGGGAAGTCTGGACGGTTCTGGTGATTCGCCGTAAAAATAAGTTGATGACGAACTTTTTTTTTTGTTATTTTTACCCTCGAATGTATCCAGGACTCGTCTCCGTCAGTCGCGCGTTCCACTTGTTTGTCCATGAATCCTCGCCGTCGTGCACGGGGGTCGCGGGGATCCTGTAATCTTCCTCTCCGTTCGGTCCTCGGTCCCGCTGCTCCTGTTACTTCCACTTGATGATGCGCGTCTGAACTCGCAGGTATTTATACAATAGAGTGACGTCATAATTTCATAATTTTAACAGCCAATCACATGAGAGTTCCAAAAATCTGATTGGACAAACCAAGAGAGTACTATTTGCATTTTAAACAGCAAATCACATGAGAGTTCCACAAATCTGATTGGACAAAAACCAAGGGCGTAATCTACAAAATAAAAAACGGTCGAGATGACGATACATAACGAGGATTTTTTGAGGATTTTGTAACTGACTAGACAATTTTGAGTGTGCAGTTCAATATTCTATTTAATTTTATTCACAGTAATTTGAATAATTTTCAATTTGCCTCTTAGATTTAGATTATTTCTATATTTGTTAGTGTTTGTTGTGGCGTCCGTCTCCACCTACCGGCAGCTGTGGGTAATGCGTACTGAGAGACGAAGGTCGTTTCAGCGGAATCTGAGCGCGGCAGTTCCTGCTTTTTGAGTTCTAGCATTCTCTCCCTTTCGCTCAGCATCTTCAGCATGTGATTTTCCTGGTCTTACAGTTTCACTCTTTCTCTCAATAAACCACGTTTTTATGGAACTACGTCTCGTTAATGGGGGAGGCAAAAAGTCAAGGTTTTGGTGGCTTTTCATGTAAAAGCAGTTTATGATGATATGAGTTACTGAAGCAGAGTTTCTGAGCAACGTCAGAATGGAAATTGCGTGTCCACGATTATTTTAAGACGCTGCAAGATACTTCAGGATTTAGGATCTGGCAACCCAGCCCGACACCTCTGCACAATTTGATCCAAATATATATATTGGGGTTTAACAACATACAGGGAGACCGCGTTATACATATACATATACACACACACACACACACACACACACGACAGAAGCATCACGCCTGGTTTTCTTCTATTTTAGTGTGAACAAACAGGCGCCTCATTGGCTGCTTGATCAGTAGCACATTGACTGTGGATGCCGAGGCAGGTGGCCATGACAATTTCTCTCTCTCTCTCTCTCTCACACACACACACCTCCTCAGTAACACGATTCCTGACAAAATATTTAACAGTAGAAACTTATTGCTTCTAAGCACATACCTCTTCACCATATCTACAGAATTCACACTTGACCTTTAAAAAAAACTAAACACAAACCCAGCAGACAAAGCCTTTGACTGGTGATATGGCCGTTCCGTGTGGACCCTTGTGCAAGCGTTTACAGTACATCCGTGCGGGAGCACGTGTAACAGCGCGTCCTGTTTCGGCGTCAGTCACAGGGCAGCTCTTTTGGGAGGAATATATTGCTTTTGTCCAGTATGCATTTGAAATGCCTTGTACGTCGCCCAGGGGAAGGTGGTGGTGAAAAAACTAGGACTATGTCAGGAGATCATGTGCGGGGAGGCTCTCCTGTTCTCCTCGCCTCCGGCTCTACCTGGAGATCATGGAGCTGGACTGCGATTGGTTGGAGGAGGTGGTGCTGGAGAAGCCGCTGTGGCTGGACTCCAGGCTGGTCATGGACCCCCTGTGACAGAGAGAAACAGGATATCATTGTGACTTAAAACATCACACTCCACGATGCACGATGTGTCAGCACCCCATGCCCAGTCCAGCGCCCACAGTAAGGCATGCAACCTCAGTTAGTCACAATGCAAAAAACAATAAAATAAACTGAAATGAAATTTTAAAAGTTTTATGTCTGGTATCGGGTGTTTTTAAGGGCCATATTTTCAAGCTGGTGTTTCGTGCTAAGCATGGGGCTACTGTACTACTACTGTAACATCAAAGATGGCCTCTGGGTTTACGTTCAAATCTGAAACAAGAAAGATCAAATTGAACAAAAGAGAGAATGAACGAGCGAGCGTGAATAGAAGGGGTGGTGATGATTGATAGTTAAACTTATCGTGGATGACATTTTTGTACATAAATATGTTCCGTGTGATGACGTTTGGTAGAATTAATTAATAAAACCCCACTTACTACCATTGTGTCCCTGAGCAAGACACTTAACCCGGAGTGTCTCCACAGTTCGGCACATGCAGGCGTACGGAAAATATGAAGTGAATGTACAAAGATGGATTCATTCACATGTGCATGTTTCATTTCGAAACAATAAACTACAGTCAATATGTAGTCAACATCTCTCACTGACTTAATTCTATTATATTTATGTTAAGAGTTTCATTTGTATCCAAAGATTTTTTTAAAAATAGATTTTTCTTGTAGTATGCATAACAAAAGGAACACACACGCACAAATAACTATTTTTGACTGTTTTATTTGATATTTACATTTGTACATTACATTTGTACATACACCGGCTGACTTTGACATTCTTAAGGCTAGTATTTCAGTCTCAAGGTTGAAGTGTAGAGTGTCCAGAGTAAATGAAGTCAGTCCATGCGTCCTGGCATGCTGGACATAAGCAAGGCAGAATCCGGAACTGTAACCTCTACGTGTCCCTGTTCCTGTCTTCATCTACGGAAAAACTTCCTGATGGCTTTCCGGAACTTGCCCTGCCGCAGGCGTTTTACAAACGGATGTGGTTTGCACTTCAGGTCGCGGACGAAGTCGTGCTGCAGAAGCTCCTCTGCAGTTGGCCTCATCGTAGGGTCCTTACTCAGGGCGGCTTGCACAAAGTCGTGGAATGATCCAGACCACTTCTTTTTCTTCTTAATTGTTGGGGGCTCACTGGTGACCCAGTGCTCAGTGGTCAAATGTATGTTTTCAAAAGTCAGGGCGGGTTTGCCCTCAGCCATATTGATCATCATCATTCCCAGGGACCATATGTCAACTTTCTGATCGTAGGCATCCTCTCGATCTACCTTCACCATCTCAGGCGCCATGTAGCCATATCTGCCGTAAATTTCAGTCGCTAGACTTTCATGGGTCACGTCACCCAAGTCGGCTATCTTCACTTCACCAGCATCACTGATCAAAATATTTTGGGGTCTGATGTCAGAGTGCAAATACCCGTTACTGTGAATGTGGTGAAGACCTTCAAGCACCTTTTTGGTCACAAATGCAATTTCAGTTTCTTTATAGGCCCCTGTCTTAGTCCGGAGGGTGCATAAATCCCCTTTCCCACAGAGTTCTGTGAATATGTAGAGCTGGTTCTCCCAGTGACATTTCCCCACCATTCTGATGACATTTTGGTGCTCGAAAAACTGCAAGAAGTTACTCTCTATTATGGCTCCCTCAGGGTTCTCAGGTGTGCACTCCAGGATCTTCACTGCAACCAGCTGTCCTGTCTGCCGGTTCCTGGCCTTGAATATCTTGCCATAGTATCCCTTACCAATGCATTTCAGAAACACATAGTCCTCAAGGGGGTCTTTGACTGGGATATCATAACTCTTAAGAAGATCAACCAGTTGTTTGTCAGCAGACGATAGCTGCACAGCCGCCTGGCTTTGCTGCTGCAGTACAGCATCAGCCTTATTTTCTGGTTTCTCCATTTCTCCTGAACTGTATAAGCAATAATTAGTAACTTCTTTATTCCTAGAACTAATCCTTGAAGAATTTGCTGGAGCTCTTTGAATTGCCAGTGCTCAGCCAACACTTACTCCCCCCTTCACGTTGCAGACCCTTATATACTATTCAGGTGAAGATGTCATCAGATCGCATCTATTTTATTGGTCGAATCTGATTGAAGGACTACATTGATTGGTCGAAAATGGCCATCTCTGATTGGTCGAAAATGGCCATCTCTGATTGGTCGAAAATGGCCATCTCTGATTGGTCGCATTTAACTTCTTGAATCAGGGTTTCTGCATGTTTAAAAAAGGCCAGATTGAAGGCCACTTTCATCTAATTTAAGACCCTTTATTACTGAGATCAATACTGCGATATACGATACGATAAATGCCACTTGCTTTAGTCAATAAGGACTCACATCAGGACCAAGATGGCGGTGCGGCGGTAGCTCCGAATTTTAAATGGTGTTATTGTGTACGGTTTTGTCTCAGAACGCCAAAAAACAAAGTCCATGTCTGCAATGGGAAATATTCCTCCAGCGTCGCTATCCTACTAACCTCCATGATGAGCGGACTGCTGCGGAGAGCAGGCTCCCAGGCCCGGGTGTCGCCTGGTGCCTGTGCCGAGGGAAATGCCGCCGGAAGCGCGGTCCGTGCTATGATAAGTGCTAATCCTTGCTGAGACGTGGCGCCGCCGTTCAGCTGGTAGCTACTGCGCTGTTTGTGACCTTTTTATACCCTCAGTTTCAGTACCGGAGTGTACGTTTATATTTGATATGTCGGGCAGTGGTGGCCAAGCGGTTAAGGAAGCGGCCCCGTAATCAGAAGGTTGCCCGACCGAATCCCGATCTGCCGAGGTGCCAGTGAGCAAAGTACCGTCCCCAACTTAAACCAACTGCGATGTACTTCAAGTTTTATTTGTGCTCAGTGCTTTATACGATTAACATGTTATTATGATGCCAGGACTTGCTGATATAGTTTCAGTACGAGTGTAGAGTTTTATGAATAAATGTTTCATGCTTGCTTTCATCTTTGTACCAGTGGCCAAGCTTGCTCGTTCTATATAGGGAAACCCAGGGTCACAGCTGCAGGGTTCTAGTGCATTCTAGTATCAAAGTGTCCTCAAAGAGTCCTACTGGACACAGAAATACAGAAAATTTGAGTACTTTAAAACTGCAAATTAATTTTGCCACATCATCATGCTCTGTGGACCAATTAATCAATATTTGGCCAACTGTAGTTCACACAACAGACTTTGCCACATATCAGATTGTGCCGTCTGGCTTTGGGCAATGCAGAGATCATGGAACCACTGTCCACAAACGTCACATTTGGTCTGTAATGAAATGAAATCCAAGGTTCAATACTCTTTGTTACATAACAGAAAACTTAACTTGTATAACATGTAACTCATGTCACAGATTAGTAGAGACACACATTTCAGAGTTTTACAGTAGTTACTGTAGTCTGCAACTTTAATTGAATAATATTTACAGACATCATTTGTGCAGTGTACGTACACAGATAACTGTTATAATGACCTGGTGCAGACAGTAGTTCCTCTGCCATTTCCTCCCTGAGATTAGGAAATCAATCAATATATCAATCTGTGATGGATTTATGCAAAATGAGGTGGATGTTTGCAGAAAAGCTTTCACTGCCTCTTCGCCATCTATAATAAATGAAATGCACACAATATGAAACCGCAGTGTAATAGTTGTACCTGCATGACAAAGACCCCACAGCTTGCGTCATCTTTTTTGTTTTGGAACAGTTGCTAGTTTCCACTTTATGCTGTTCCACACCTGTCTCCCATATGTTCTGCCGCCTCTGGAAGTAACACCGGTTCCTTTGTAGTCACCATTATCATTTGCTCTGACATGCATCGTGAGCCGTAAGGTCTTATATAGACAGGGGTGTGGCTTTCTTAATCAAGTCCAATCAGTATAAACACAGCGTGACTTAAATGAAGGTGTAGAACCATCTCAAGATCAGAAGAAATGGACAGAACCAGAGTTGAATACTTAGGACCATGTGATATTTCAGTTTTTCTTTGTTAATAAATCTGCAAAAATGTCAACAATACTGCATTTTTCTGTCAATATGGGGGTGCTGTGTGAAAAATTGACTTAAATGCAATATAACGAGTGAAAAATTGAAGTGGGTCTGAATACTTTCCTCCGACTATATAAATATTAGGAATGTGCGAATTGATCCTAAATATCCATACTATCGATACCAAGTTGGTATCAGTATTGGATCGATATTTTCTACCACGTTCCAACTGAGAGTAAAGGTGCTGGTAGAAATACTGGCGCATGACTGCTTTCGTAGTGCGCATGCGTGGAACCGATAGAGCATTGACAAGGCGCATTGACGCCAGACGGAAGCCGCGCTCTGAGCGATGCAGGAACCTGAACATGTACTGGGACATCATCACAATAAAAATTTGTCTTTTATTTACATGTATATTGTGGTGGGAATTTTCCCATCTGGGGAGCTGCAAATGAAGAAAGTCACTTGAATTTATCCAAGTTTATTTATTTGGGGGGGCTCGCAAGAGAACTCCCACCGTTAGTAAGTTCACAAGCATATTTATACCACTGTGGGTAAGGAAGGGTAGGAAAGCAGAATCACGCCAGCTTCGTCATAGTCGCCTGGACAAGGACAAGGAGTATTTGTGAATAATGCCATACTGCTGTGACTTGAAATTAACAGTTGCCGATAAAGTAACATCCAAATTGCATCAAAAACCCATGTAGAAACATCATCCTCCGTCATGCTGAAAATCCGAGGCTATTATAGCAGTAACTTTTCGTTTGGTACATTCAAATATACCTTGTAACAGTACATAAAAAATAAAAGAATGCATGAAAAATAAGCTACAGGACGGAGCGAATCACCGTGTGGTTGTAGGAGAACAGAGGTCATATGGCCATATTTTTGGAGGGGTCGGGCAAACCTAATGTGGGTGGGGTTCCACAGTACCTGAGAAGACATCGGTTTAGAGAGAGTGAGGGCAGTTAAAGGCTTACAGAACTTGGAGAAACTTGGATCAAACATTCTACAGTAGGAACAAAGCCAATAAATGACAACAACTGTTTTACAGTAATGGATGTGAGGTGTTTGGATGACAGGTCCTTGTCTTTTTCACTAATAATGTGATCTAGAAATGTAACATATTTGGAGGCAAAATGCAACTGAAATGCAAACCAAAACTGAGACAATAATCTTAAAATGGGCGATGGTGGGCTTATTCAGGGGGGTCAGATGGAGAGAAAGCTGTAAATAAAGAGATCAGTCCAGTCAGTTGCATCACAACATGATTTTTACCAGTGAAACATGTAGGTAACAGTCAGGTAAAATAAAAATGCTCTTGGTCTGGGTTCAAGTCATAACCAGAACAATGTCGTTATCTCAATGCTATCATTTAAATCATGAAAAAATAATACAGCGTCATATTGGTCATCAAAATGCTGTGGCAACACAATAAAATAAAACCCACAATGGCAGTACAATATGAATGTGAAGCCTTTTTTTGTTTTGTTTTGTTCAATATATCTTCCACTGTGCTTCACGCAGACAAATCAGATTTTTTTTTTTTTTTTTTACAAAGCTGCACTACAATTTACAATGACGAAAGAAAAAAAATCACTTCTCAGAGGGAGCAGGATGTGTGGAATGTGTGTATGTCTCCTGTTACGAGCCGGTCTAGGGGCTCCGGCACATAACAAAAGAAAGGACACAAACGTAAACCTACTAAGACGGAACGGATAATTTTAACAAGTATTTTATTAACAACTAAATATATAAATAAAGATGAAATACATACGAAACGAATTACAACGAATAACGGCAAACAAAACAGGAAAACGGAGAAAAAGAAACAAACACCGAAGCAGGCCGACACAACAAGTTGCGTCGCCTCCTAGGGGAAGCGCAGGGGAAACCGGAAGTGATGTCAAAGGGAAAGGGTAGGAAGGTCGGGTGGGTAAATGGCACGGCAAGCGCAGCCCCGAAGAAGAAGACTGAGGCTCCTTTTATTCCGTCTGTCCCACAGCAGGTACAGGTGGGCTCAATTTACAATCACCAGGTACCTGCAAACAACACAAAACACAGAACAGAAACACACCCCAAAATACCAGGACGTAACACTCCGTATTCAGCGTGAGTGTCAGTGAAGGTGTGCATGACCTTATTTGAAACTGCCTCCAGGACTGCGGCCACGCCTTCGCCTGGAGCTCCACCCCGCTTCACCTTTTCAGTCCAATTGGGGATGTCCGTGGTGGACCTGTCCTCCTCTGTGTCCACGTGTCTCGTCACCGGGAACACCAAATCCTCTTCTTCTGTGTTTGTCGGGCATTCTCTCGCCCAGTGTCCCATTTGGTCACAGCTGAAGCACACATCCTGTCCGCGATGTGAAGTGGGGGTGGCAGCAGCATACTGAAAAAAGAGTGAGTTGGGTCCTCTGGGTCAAATCTTTGTTTTTTTTGTCTTCCTTGACCCTTGCTTCAACCTGTCTGGCCTGGGCGTGGCGCAGAACGTCAGCGAGACGCACTGATGCATATTTTGGTGTATGTCGGTGTGAATTCTCTGATGAAATCTTTCACAGCTCTGGACAGGGCTCTGCATTAGGGAGGTGCTTGGAAGAGTTCAGGAGGGCCACTTGGTCCATGGGGAGGGTTGCAGTTGAGGGTCCTGATTGTCCAGATGATGGTGAGACATCCAACTCGTAAGTTGCCACTGAACGAGTCTTGAGAGAGAGGCGCCTCTCACACACACACACATACACACACACACACACCAGAGATAAAGGGAGAGATAAGGTCTGCCAATGCATACAGACGCTCTCTCTCTCACACACACACACACACACACACACACACACACACACAGAGGGGCTGGAGTGTCAGCAGGCAAAAGCTGACAATGCAGGATTAAGCGGAATGACGAGTGTAAGACAGGAAGTTAGAGAAACGCGAACCTGATCTTGTTAAGAAAGGCTCACACTGGGTGGTCTTGATTAACGGGCAAACCGCTCTTATCTCACACCCTTCTCTCACACACTCGATCTCCAAGATCGTTTGGCTCACAGGACTTTAAACCTGCTCTTGCCCCCCAGCGCCAGAGTACTCTGTTAACAAATAAGAAAATTGACACCCCTTTACTTGGATCAATTCAGTTGACTACAGAATTTCCCTTATCAATTTGGTTTTGGATTGATTCATCTTCTAGATTCTAGTTTTAATAACATTTTTGAGAGGTGGAATATTTTAGCTCACTGGACTCGTGTCCCCAGACGACAAAAAAAAAGGAAAATCCCGGCGGAATCGGCCAAGCTCGCTGACCGCAGCCCCAGTCACTCTGAAACTCTAAAACGAGGTTTTGGAGATGGATCTTGGTGACCCAGGGTGATCGGGTCCTGACGGATTCACATGGATCTTGTTCGTGATGCCAATTGTGGGGAGCTACAATAAAGAATGTCAGACATAAGGCCTAGCGGTTAAGGAAGCGGCCCCGTAATCAGAAGGTTGCTGGTTCGAATCCCGATCCGCCAAAGTGCCACTGAGCACAGCACCGTCCCCACACACTGCTCCCCTGGCGCCTTTCATGGCTGCCCACTGCTCACTCAGTGTGATGGGTTAAATGCAGAGGACAAATTTCACTGTGTGCACAGTGTGCTGTGCTGCTGTGTATCACAAGTGACAATCACTTCACTTCAGTTGTCTTCCGATTGTTTCATGACCAAAGGTGGTGGTCAAATAACACGTGAGAATTTCAGGACCATACATTTTCCCTCCACACCATCCTTAGTATCGGTATCAAGCTTGAAATTTCAGTATCACGACAAGTCTAGTAGCTTATGAACCAGAGGTCACAGGTTCAAACCCCACTTACATCCACGGTGTCCCCAAGTGTCTCCAGGGGGACGGTCCCTGTTATATAGTTACATCTGATAAAGCATGTAAATATATAGAGATAAAAAAAAAAACAAAAACAGATGAAGCATCTTAACACAGAGGAAAACCAGGACACACTGAACCTTTATAATTCAAGTTTAATAGTTTCAAAAAATGTAAAGGTGCTATTTTGTATAGTACGTCAAACATTTCTACATATATAATAATAACAATAATAATCTCTCAAGAGGTAAAGATATGCAATTTCAGTACAGGTAAATATATTAGAGATGGAGGCTGAGTTGAGAAAAAATGTTTTAGACACAAAACACTTTTAGCCCTCGTGGTGACGACAGAAACCATAAGGCAGGTTTCCTGTAACGCTTCCCCCCGGCTGGCAGGACGAGGACAGGAAAGAGGACAAGACTGAAGCTTTGATGGCAGATGATGGCATGTGTCCCCCTGGGAGAGGGGCAGGTGGGAGTGAGGCTGGGCGTCTGCGTGCTGCGCTGGGAGGACTGGGGCAGGGGTGAGGATCCATGAGGTAAAAGTTCCAGCTGAGGTGGTCCATGAGAACAAAACCCAGAATGGCAAAAGCACAGCCCTCAAATGACAGAAGTAAAGCATTTCCTGGTAATGGCAACCAACCAACACCATTGTGTTCACAATGGCATCACTCGTAAAGGTTATTTATTTCTTTTTTTTAAGTTAAGCCCTAGGTCTGGTTCCGCGTTGCAAAATCAACCCACCTGTGAGAAAATTCATAAATAAAAATGTACGCACTTTCAGGAGCAGGAATTTCACGGCTAGGCGGGTTTGTGCGGGTTTGGGTTCGAGCGCAGCCCTGATTGCCATACATGTGACGAACATTCAAGAAACGCCTTTCAAATGCCACTCGATTGTGTCCAGTTTTCACATAAATGCTGAAAACGCAGCAAACTCTCACCTGCAAAATGAAACTATTCAACCATATTTACATAAACAAATATAGCAGTCTCACGTTAGCGTCATTTATTTTAAACGCCAGTTTTGAAAAAATCTAGTTTGACCGTATGTGCCCAAGTGTTTTGCCAGTTTCAAACTGAGCAGTACGTATAACAGCAGCCATTACAAAAAAAAAAAGAAAAAAAAGTCAGATGCATGCAGATAAGTAGTCATTTTTATTTATTCTTTTAAAAATTTTAAATGTACCACGCTAACGTGTTAATGTTTAAAATTCTATAGCACATTCTGAATTGTAAATCCTAAACCTTTTTTTTTTTTCATTCATATGTTGTAGTTCAGGTAAACTACAGGGTAACTCGTCTCCATTCAAGTGTCCATTGTGTAATAAACTTCAGAACCAACACTGAGATTCACCCCCCCCCCCCCCCCCACACACACACACACACACACACTTATATATATATATTACATTATGTTCGCTGTGAGTGGGTCAGGGCAATTAAGTAATTATTTGATAACTTCTCTATTTATATCTTTCAGGCCGGTGCCATGGAAAACTGTGGTTTAACAACATACAGGGAGACCGCGTTACTCTTCTGCATCTGACAAGCTGGGCATCAACATGATCATTGACCGTGAATGAAAAGCTTGATACAACAAGATCATTCATAATCATTATTAATAATAGAACTTTCTAAAATGTTTTTTTTGTGCCAAAGTGGTTCGGTAACCTGGTGACCATGAAATGGTGGGATGATCTCTGGATCCAGCTGCTCCGAGCTGCAAGTGGTGAGTTCAGTCATCACCATTCAATATAAAAAGTGAGGTTTACACGGTACTGTGTGTAGTTTAGATGAACGTTTGCGTTCTGCCTTAAACAGGAGGACTATTTCCTAGGAAAGTGTTTCATGTTAATGGAGGTGGACTGTCTGGGCTCCTCCCACCCAGTGTCCACCCCAGTAGAAAATCCTTCCCAGATTGAGGAGATGTCCGATAATGTCTCAAATTAAAAGGTGCTTTTGTTTCACTGCATGCCTCAATTTATCACCATGCTTTATTTTCCGTGAGGGAAAGAAAATCATTCCCTCTTCCTCTTTATTTAGGGAGCTTGCAGTTTGCATATGCTTAGAGACTTCCTGACCTTAGAGGAATTTTTACAACTTTCTCTACACTGTTCTGGGATCTGTAAATTTACTCACTACCAAAGAAATGAACAGTCTCTAATTTCAATGATAGATGTTTTAAACAATGAGAGACAATCCAGAAGATCCAAAATAGTGCATTTCAAAATGTTATAAATGAATGATCATTTTCATGAATGAAATTAGCATTTGAACCCCTATCAATCTGCAAGGTTTCTGTCTCCCAGTTGTATCTTATACAGGTAAGGAGCTGAGCCTCTCAACTCATTTAAGTGTATAAAAGACACCCGTCCATAGAAGCATTCGATCTGTTCAGATTCAAAACTGGAAGACCAAGAGCTTTCCAAGGATGTTAGAGACAAGATTGTAAACCTACAGTAGGCTGGAATGGACCACAAGACCCATGGGTGACAACAGCTGGATGAGAAGGTGACAACCGTTGGTGCAAATTCCACAAAAATAACTGATGATCTCACTTGGTCTGGAGCTCCATGCAAGATCTAACCTTGTGTAGTTTCAATGGTGTTTCAAAACATATTTCTGCTGGTTTGTGTTTATGAGCAGAATATTTAAATCACCATAGTAACATTTCTCCTCCTCTTTTATTTCTGCCTTTTAGCAAGATCAGTCTGGAGCCCTGGATGAAGCGGATCTCGCTGACAAGCTGCTACTGGAGAAGAAGTGTCTGACCCTGATTTTAAGTTTTTGTCTGCCCTCTTTTGAGTAACATTTAGAGTGTTATTTCTACATGATTGAAAAAGGACTGAGTCTAGTGGCCTCATAGCCTAGTGACCACAGTGTCACAGGTTCAAACCCATTGTGTCCCTGAACAAGACACAGTTGTAAGTAACTCTGAATAAGGGCTACTAAATGCCACAAATGTAAATGACTGCAGTGGATTCCTAGACACGTATCTTTTCATGGGGCAGATATCCTTTAATTTTTCGATCAGAAACAGGGATGACCGACATGGCAGCAAAATAAAGAAATAAATATCAAGTTCTCCCGGTGATCTGACACTATATCTTAGAGACCCAGCTTTATTTTATTGATCGGTAATCGAGTGCCATTTATCACATATCGTAATATTGATCCCTTAAATTATATAAAACGATAGTTGTTGTATTTTGTCATCTGATATACATCTACTATATTATCTACTAATGCAAACAAGGCAAAGAGCCGGGAGCTTTTGCTGTGATGGCAGCATTTCACACTCTTGGCTTCTACCCACACCCCTAATTTAGACACCAGGGACGGGTTCCAACAGTCCTGAAGCTTTATCCTGAACACTTTATCATTCATCATAGTGAACAAAGCAGTCATGAAGAGGCGACTCTGAAAAAACAGATTCATCAAACTTATTTCACTTTCTGCTGCTACAAAATACTAAATATGTTTCTTGTATTGGATTCTTTGAAACGGCTCCATCTCAGTCTCCATAATGCCACAAAGAGGGGACGTCCAAACTTTTAACCAGTAGTACAAGTTCATCAAGGACAAATCCAAAGTACAAATGTGCAACCACAACAAACTCACTCTATATGGACCAAATAATTGGGACCCCTGTGCATCACACACGATTTTGGAGTGTTTCTGTGGGAATTTGTGCCCGTTGCATTCTGTAGTGCATTGATGAGAAGGCCTGGTTCACAAACCCAACATTTTATTCAGGTTCACCTTAAAGATGTGTTGAGGGTTGTCATGGACCTTACTCCGGAGTTCGGATCGGAGTTTCATGTTAGTCCTGTGCAATGTTCCCTGATCGTGTTCACCTGCGTATAATTATATGATTGTATAAAACTATCCTGTTGTGTCTGTTCATCTCCGGGTCATTGTGTGGTGATGTTATCCCTGTCGTGTGTATTATGTATTAAACCCCTGTCCTGTGACGTCGTGTGTATGCGTCATTCTTCCTCGCCATGTCCAGCCATTGTGACAGTCTTGGATATTAAATGCTTCAGCACTCACAGCTGACAGTGCAATATCCAGCACGGATGAAATTACAAAGGAGCCATCCTATCACAGTACCACACTTGAAGTGACTGAGCTCTTCACAACAACCAATTTTAATTCACAAATGCATGGCTGATTTCACACGTTTTATACACCCGAGTTCGATGGTTAATTGGTGCGTCTCAATACTCTTGTCCATGTAGGTTATGTCCTAAAACAACAACTCAATCCTAAACAATGAACTACACAACTGTTGCCAGCAAATACAGATCATGTATTGGCTTTGTCATATAAATGTTCTTCACTGTGAAATTGGAAGGTTACAATAAAACACTGAGGTAAAACCTCCTTCCATTATATCTTAGTTTGAATCATCTAACGCTGGGCTCACCAACCCTGGCACCAGTCCTGCAGTTTAGATCGTTTCATGTTCCATCACACCCCATTCAACTCAAGAACTGAAGTACAGAAGTTGAATTCAGGGGTGATAAATGAAGGACAAGTGCCCTCCAGGACCAGGTTTGGTGACCCCTGATCTAACATGTAGAGTATGAAGTTTTATCCACGACAGTTTGCAGAATGAATGGCTTGAGAACGAATATTCAGTATTCAGTCATGTCCATATAAAAAATGTTCATGCTGTGTGCATGGGGTGGTAGTAGCCTAGTGGGTAACACACCCGCCTGTGAACCAGAAGACCCGGGTTCAAATCCCACTTACTACCATTGTGTCTCTGAGCAAGACACTTAACCCTAAATTGCTCCAGGGAGACTGTCCCTGTAAAAAAAAAAAAAAAAATGTCCCTGATTGTAAGTCGCTCTGGATAAGGGCGTCTGATAAATGCTGTAAATGTAAATGTAATGCATGAGGGAAATTCATTTTTTTTGTGTTTTTAAAAACTCATCATATATTCTCAGGACAATTTGTAAATGCTGAATGCTGTAAAGGGTTTTAGTTCACCCTTTTCCGGTTTTCACATTGGCCCCTGCAATTTCTCCAACTTTTGGTCCAATGATTTCATTTACGTTTTTTTTTTTTTGCACAATTACAGCACATCCTGCGGCATATATGTTGCTATGTGCTATTGATTTCTAGAGGTGGCTCTTAACCTCATAATAAAAATAAATATAATGTATTGAAAAATATATGTTCATTTGTTGCCTTTTTACTTTAATACTTATACCCACCACCCAAAATACATAAATAGGCATGACATTAATATGTATATCTAGGCCTTAAGCCTTGTGTTCACATTTTTTACTATGGTGAATTAGAATTGTTTATGCTTTGGTGAATTGACTCAGTGCATCAGTCCATCTGTCCGTGCATCTGCAGGCTGTTCATGAAATCCGTCTGCAGTTCCTCTATGTTGTCTGACGTCTCGATCGGCATGCTGACCTTGTCAGATACGTGAACATTCCATACGTTCTTGTGACTAGAGAAGTTCTCGCTGCCCCCAGCAGCCCCGGGGGGTGGGGGATTATGGGTATTCAGGTAGGGGTTGCAGCTTGGCCGGTGGCTCTGGGACGGACTGTGGGGCGTGGCGCAGGTCTGCTGGCAGCCGTTGCGTCTGACAGTCTGGTGAAGGTCTAATTTGGCAATGAGCGGCTTTCCAATGTTTACTTCTTCATTCCAGTGGACTACATCCTCCATTTCCCTGAACCTGACTTGAAGGGTCACAGTGAACACGAGTTTCTCCTGTAAATAAATTAGAACAGACTATCAGAAACAAAGACAAATACAAACGGATGGAAAATATAACAGATATAAAGAATGTTCTCATAATTTCCTGAAAGTTCCCTAAATGCCACTGGATGTGGATTTATCAAAAAGCCTCTGTGCCCATCCACGTGGGTTTGTGGGTTCATTACCTGGAGCTTCTGTAAGGAGCTGAGACGTGTGTACAAGCAGTGCTGGGGGAGGCTGCCAGAGAGTAAATAGCTGCCGGTCTCCTCTGGCGTCTCTCGGTTTGTAAGCTTTGGGTCAACATCCAGGTCCTGGAAAAAAACGATGTTCTTTAAATGGGCTGCAAAAACAGTGAGTGCTAGCAGTAGTAACACAATGTGATTGATGTGGTCATTTATGTATTTTTTCTCTATACAGATCTAACTGTAAAAAATGCAATAAAAATATCTCTGCAATATGATTTTGCAAGTCAACCACTAAATGATCCGTTTCACAGAAAGAGAACACAGCGTGAGGGTGGGGCGGTTGAAAGATTTTACCAGAGAGAAGTTGGTGACGTGGGCCTGGCAAGAAGCGACCTCTTCTGGCTGCTTTATGATGCTGGTGTAGATGACCAGCACGTTGGAGAACTCTGCAGCAAAGCCCAGCTTTATCTGCACTCCACAATCAAACTCAAGGCACATGCTCTCTGGAAGCTCTGCACATATCAACACACAGCGAAATCAGAAAGAATTTTCTCTCCTTCAACATAACCATCATTCTCCATCTTCCTGCTTTCACTTTTATAAGATATTAAAATATGAATTTTAGATATCTGAAAAGCTCCTAGAAACATAGCATGAATATAGATAATGCAGCACTCATTATTTAGTGTGTGTGTGTGTGTGTGTGTGACTGCCATTCAGAAATTCCTTATGTTGGGTTTACGAGACGCCATTGGGTACCATGAACTTTGGCCCACAGCAGGTTGCGAGCTTGGGTAACGTCCGAGCAGTCATCAGGCATGACGGGGTCAGTCAGCGATCTCCTCTCGGACAGGCTGCTTCGGATCTCCAGGGCCTGCTTCCCTTTGGTCGGGTCAAACTGACCCATGTCTAAATTCAAAAGATTTGTGTGAGCTGTTCAGTCCGAAACGGAGAGCAGCTTAGAAACGTTCACTACATCACTCACCCTCAGCCACTCTGTCCAGCATAACAGTGATCTTCTCATCTTCCAGCAATCGCTTCTTCAAAAATTTGATGAAGACACCATTCGTGAAGCCACTGGAACTGAGTTCAAAAGCCTCTGCATCTTGGCACCTGCAGAGGATCACACTGTCAACCACTGCCGTGGTGGAGGAGAGAAATACCTCTATGATGAAGACTCACGTGGCATAGCCGAACACTATGTTGGCTGTGACTTTCAGGACAACATTTGGAGTGGCCTCATCGTGAATGTTCCTACGAAAAAGAGATGCTGTCAGTGGATTTCATCCATGCCTAATATTCCAAATTTTCCTGACCAAAGTAATTATTAAAGGGCAACCTTTTCCTACACATGTCCAAAAGGAAGACGTTGAGTCCAGTCTCCTTCTCCTGCATTAGTTTCAGAATGCTCTGTACACAGAGACAGTTGGCAGAGCGGTATGGGTTCGGGGCATCAACTGGCACCATGAAGCTGTTGCCAAAATTCTCATAACCGTGGCCAGCATAATACAGCAGACCTAAAGAAAGATTATGTCTATTATGTAATCAGAACCTCAACTAAATAACTGGACCAATAAGTAGACGTCAAGTTCATAAGGCTACCATATACACCCTTGTGCAGTAGAGACAGGAACTCAGCAACTGCATTGCGCATCTCAGACTCGGTCAGGTCCAGCAGCGACACCACTTTAAAGTTGAGCTGACCTAACAGGTTAGTCAGGTCGTACACGTCCACCAGTGGAGCCTTCAGCTGTGGGTGAGACTTGTAGCTCATGTTCCCTATCAGCAGGGCCACTTTGTCTGTAGCTGTTGGACATGAAATCACCCTTCAGCATTCTACATGTGCTGACCACGGAAATGGTCTTCATGATAAACTGTACAAATATATGTATTTATATTCATCAGTGTCAAATCCATGAAAAAAACGCAAACAATGATGCTGAAAAATGATGCTCAACTCACCATTTGGTTTTTCAGAGGTATCTGAGAACAAAATAACGTTATTAATATTAATTGAAGTCCCACGTGATTGTGCTAAAAATAAGTGGATCTGTCTTTGTCGATACAGCGATATATCGCAATATTTCATGTGGCGTGTACAAATGTAGTCAACCGGGTGGTTCTGTCAAGCCGTATTCATCGGCGTGCAACTACAACCTCCATTCCTGTAGATAAATTACTGCCTGGCACTTCAGGCAGAGTGAACTCGCAAAATATGACAAGACTGATCACAGCATCTTGTTTTTCAGCTCGGTTTTTACATTTTCAGTCAACTATTGCAGTTTGTACAGTATCACAATATATTGTGACTTCTGTGTCGTGATACGTGTCGTATTGTGAGATCCTTGCCAATACACACCCCAAATGATGAATGTAGGCTAGTATGTGCCTTGTTTCTGTTAACATGTACAATAAGTGAACTGTTCTAGTGTAATACACAGCCAGTTTCATTCCTTCAAAAATGTCCACTTACATGGCTCCATTTGAAACATCTCATCTGAAATATAAAATAACAAATCATTTTTTTAGATTAAAATAGCTGTGGTGCCATTATAATTCTTCACAAATTAATACATGTTTGATTTAACCTTGGTTATAATTATAGACAGAAAATGTGAAAAGGGTTAGTAAATCTTTTGCATCAGCATATGCACGTGCGAGAGGTCATTTCTAAATAAATAAAAACACTTGCTCCAGTATCAGAATATATATATTTTATCTATCAGTCCTACTTATCTGAAACATTAGAACAACCTATGGAAGAAACTAAGATCTAATCCTCTTTGAAAGATGGGATATTAATCATGCATGCATTATAATGAAAATGCAACAAGTAAAATTCTACTGAGAGGAAAATCCTAGTAAAAATCACATTTTTTAGGCGTACTGCAGGAATTTCCAGTGTAAAAACCATAGTAATAACCCAGGTTGTGTAAGTTAGCTGCATCCACCTTAATTAATCAAGAGTAAGAAATAGAGGTCGGAAAGATCAGAATTAGATTAAACACCCAGAATCAGTGAGAGTGGCCGGGATTAGTAGAGTTCCCGTTGGGCCGTAAGAATCTATACCTTCAGAGCATTCCACAGCCCCCAAAAATGTCGTTGTCCCTTTTAGTTAAAAAAAATTTTTGTTTGTAATTCACATACAACATGAGTACCGGCTTTATAGTTTTCATGACTTTATATATACTTATATATACTTCATTCCTTACTTTATACATATCACCAGTTCAGCAGTTTATTTAAAGGAAATGTACAGACATACCGACATAAACATCAACCTCTGTACTCCATGTCCTCTCGTTGTTGTAGGTGATCTCACATCTGTACCGACCCTGGTCCTCACATGTGGAAAACGGGATCTAGAACACAAAACACACAGCAACGGTTCCAAGTCCAGTCCCTGTGCTGGTAAACAGCAGGACTGTTCTCCACGGTGAATGGTGTGACTTCACATACAGCGAGCTTCCTCTTGGTGGCTTTTTTCAGTGGAACTCCATTCTTATACCACTGGTAGAAGGGCAGAGGTCTTCCTGCTGCCCCGCACTCCAGATGAAGCTTATCTCCCATCATCAACCTCTGGGACTGGGGCTGGATAAGCACTCTTGGTCTACCCTCCATCTTCACAGAAGTCAGTCCTAATAGAGAACCTTTTAATGCCATGGCAGTTGTTGACCTAAAGGGTACGTTTCTTAATTCTTAACTCATAAATCAGGACAAGGCAGCGTTACACAGTTTAACAGAGGCTGTGGTGCTAAATGCAGCATATTACAGCACGAGGAGTCCGAAATCAGCACACAATGACATGTATGTCCCCTAAATATTACATTTAAATATTCTGAAACCATAATTATAGAAATAGTGAATATGACAACACCCGTTTTATTTATAGTTGCAAAAAAAATATGCCCCTATATCTTAGCTTTTAATAACTTATTGAAAAACTGTTTGTATGCTACTAATCTCACAAGTGATCTGGTGTTCCTTTCATGCATTGTAAGCTATTGCATTGAGATAAAAATGTTATAAAAATGTCCTTATTTACAGTTGAAGAATGGATATTCTAATGTGATTAATTCCTGAAATTTCAGAAGTGTATGACAAACCAGTTTCAGAGGTACAACACAACAAGAATCCCTCACCGTAAACTGGAAGCACATCCAGAACATCTACTTCTGCCCAGTGACTGAACTCGCAGGCTTCCCCGCAGTTCACCCTGCAGATGTAGAAGCCAGCATCTTTCAGCCGCGCAGGACTGAAGACCAGGTCTGGACAAGCACCATTCGGAACCTGAAGCACACGGCATCATGCACAACACAGCACGAGCAAGAGGAACAGAACCATAAAGCATAAATTATGGAGACTACAGGACTACATGTGCACAAATTCTCAGCGATTGTGGGAAAACAGACACTGGCTCTTTCTGTCAGTGTCAGTGTTATTTTGGTCTTGTTGGTCCCCAAATCCTATGTCAGTCTTGGTGCAGAATTACAGCCACTTTGATCCAGTCCCACAATGAGATTTCCCAGGATGCACCGTTTCGATGTCTGTAGCTTTAAAAGCTAATGAGGAGGAGAGCGGCCTATAAAAGCTGAGGGGGCATTCGTGAAAATGATGTCATCAACACCATTCACCAACCACAATGTTTGGCACAACCAGGAAGTCGTGCTGCTGTTTTTACAGAAACAATAAAATGAACCCAGTGGTTCTTCAGACTCTCGCGTGCCGGAACTAAAAAAACACATCTGTGCTAATTTTTACATATAATCACCGAGCAACTGCAATGCTTCACACGTTCTGAAGCCATGACGGTCGGTGGAGATGATGTTTTAGGGGAGGGGTGGGAAATTCTCATGGAAAAAGTATGAGCAACAGGAGGTAACCTTTCCTCTTATGACATCATAAGGGGACAAATTCCAGATCTGACCGTCTGGCTGCCACTCTCTGAACGATGAAGCAGAATGGACAGAGCTCTCTTTACACCTATCGCCATTTCTAGCCACTGCAGGACAATAGACAGGCTCGGGGAACTCGTATTAATGTTAAATAATCTCACATTTTCATAATAGGGGACCTTTACTCAAACTGCTTCATACAAAAGTAGAAATGAAAGTGTGACGTTCCATACCTCCTGCTTTAATTTGAACCACTGGTACTGCACACCTGGTGCTCCCATCGCATAGCAGCTGAGACGGACGTTGTGTCCAGAAATGACAGCCACTGACACCGGCTGCACCATGATCTGGATTCCTAGGCGCACAACTGCACGTTAAAGGCAGAATGTCTCATGAAAGCCCGACAGAAAGGCCACGGTGCTTGAATACCTGGCGGTTTAAGGCACTGCAGGGCTTCTGTGTGGCCCATGGTCCTCAGGAGGTCCTGCAGGATGCTGGAGGTGCATCCTCTGTCCCCCATCAGCCTCAGAAGAACTCGCGCTGGACTCCCTTCCACGTCCAGCACCTTCAGCGAGCACAGGTCCAGATCCTCCTCACTGCAAAGCGAAATAAGGAAGTGGGAGGGAGCAGCTGACGTTTCAAACAGAAAACGTCCCGGGGATGAAATACGTCTCCCACGGAAAGCTGGCCTGTGCTCACCTGACCCTCACCCGGCGGTCGGCGTTCGCGATCTCCGCCAGCTTCCTCCAGCCCCTGGTCCCGGCTTTATCCAGCAGCTCGCACAGCTTCTTCACCACGTTTTCTCGCAGGAAGTTAATGTTCAGGCTGCTCTCAGGTAAATCCGACATGCTGCCGCTCATACAAGTAATGTCAAAAGCAAAATATATATCTCATATTCCAACTCTGTTCCAACAGCAGATCCGGTCTGCGAGGAACTTTTTACGTCTGAGGCTCCGCGGACGTCACGTGACACGCCGACGTTACGTCACTGCTGTCATTTTGACGTGACGACGAGGATGATTTGCGTATAAATTATTTACTATTCACCTGCACTATGTTCACTACGTCCCGTGTGTCATAAATAAGTCTTCACATACACACAGGTTAAAAATGAATTTCCTGAACGATGATTTCCCAACGATGTAGAACAGTTAACTTCTTCACATCTGTATTATACAACTAACTACATTTCAACATTTCAAACGTTTGTTAAACGTTTTTTCAGTAAAGAATGTATAATAACAACCATGTCTTCATCTTCTGTCCGTGTTTTTATTACTAAATATACTTTAATCACGATTTAGCGCGTTGTCCCTGTGATGGCAGGTTCCGCTCCGCGCCGACAGAGGGCGACATGCCGCCAAGTTCCTGCAGCGCCACCGCCACCACGAGTGAGGGGAATGTGACAGGTCTGTCTTGGGTTATTTTTTCATGTTGATTTCTCGCACTATGGACGCATTTGTTTGTTGCAGCCCGCCATTTAGCGACAGGGCCGGCAGATGAGACCGACTGGCGCGTTTGGCGACCATGCCTCTCCGCTGCCTGTCGTCGGGTTGGCATGGCTGGAGTAGCCCTGGCTTTTATGTGGGAACGACTTCTCTAACACTGTTAAACCTGATGGTCTGGATCTGTGGCATTCACTGCAGTCTCACCCTCGGCCCTGGTGGGGAATTTCCAAGTGTTGGAGGTGAGTAGTTCACTTGCCATCAGCACAAAAGCAGCCGAATGTTGAAGCATATTAAAAAACGTGGTTGCATCCACCACAGAGCTTACATTCTACGCCGTGAGCCACGAAGACGTGACCTCGCTCCTGTGTGACACCTCTCTGCTGCTCTGGCTGGGACCGTGTCAGGAGAGGAGGTGGGGGAGCGCGGCCTTCCTCGCCCTGGCCACGCTCTCAACGCTCCTGCTGCCCCCCTTCTACACGGCTGCCCTGTTCGCCACGGACGACGAGACCAGCCGGATCAGCGGCTTCTCCGCCACCCAGCTGGCCCTGCTCACCGCCCAGTGCCAGCAGGCCACCCGGCGCCGGGTCCTGCGCTGCGTGCCCGTGCGCCTGCTTCCGTGGCTGCTCCTGGTGGCCCACTTCTTCCTGCTCCCTGGCACCCCCGGAATGCTGCACTTTTGTGCCATATGCCTTGGGTACAACTGTATTGTTTCACTCAAACCATCAGCACAGCATATTGTCTGCCACTTCTGTGTAAATGTCTTCAGAAAGAAGCAGTTTTTAGGCTCCTTAACATCGGTACACAGACACACCCTCCCTGATCGGATTTATTCAACAGTATGAGAAGTCCGGATTCTGTAAACGCATCCCCGCGTGGGCCTACAGCCCTTCCTCGGCCAGCCTCGAGCTGCCCATGCACAACATCACACAAAGGTAACGGCAATCTCGATATTATGCTCACACATGTGAGAGCGCGGAGAGCTAAACACATTAAAGCACGCCTCTCTGCCGCAGAGCTGCACCGTATCTCGGGCCTGCAGAGAGATCAGCCGACCCACCAAACCTGCTCCATTCGGAGGATCCGAGCGCCTTGCTGGCGTGGCAGTCCTCTGTACCAGTGCTGGAAGAGCACATGTTGCGAGCGGGGATACTGGCATCATTGGAGGATGCCCCAGAAGAAGCAGGAAAGAAGGTGGAGGTGCCAAAGTCATCAGTCTCCTCCCTGAGGTCAGTTGTTTGGTCAAATGGGGCTTTCATTTCAAACATTTATAGCAATTTTGTAGTGCTGCACGATTAATCTAATCGCAATTGTAATCGCAATTTCAGTCTGTGCGATTACATGAACGCAAAAAGCTGCGATTTAAATTATTAGTACATGGATTGGATCGGATATGTTGCCGATCCATTTTCTCATTCTCTCAAAGTTTGCGAGCTGACTGAAGTCTCACATCTCACGTCTCACATCTCAGTCGGATGTGACGTGTTTGGTCACATGACTTTCGATTCGGAGACATATGGTACATCAACATCGCCGCCATATTGCGATAGGCTGTGCTGTGGCGTGAAGCATATACATGTCTATGGAGAGAAGTGCATAAAAAAAGCCTCACTCTTGTGCTGCTTGAGGCTGTACAAACCGCTGTACGCTCCAAACCAGATCCCGGGGGATTACATTTCATAGGTAAGGCTGGACCATTGTTTTGAATATATTTGGCCATTATAAAATCCCGTTTTATAAGTCTTAACCTTAGCTAAGCTAGGCTAAGCTAGCGAAGCTATGCATTCCTGTGTTCAAGTCAGCCTCCAAACAACGTTTTGGCTAAACGTAGGCATTAACTATTTAGACTGTTCTTAGCTGTTTAGTTAATTTTTCTCAAAATTTGAAGGTTTCCAAAAGAAATTCACCTCAGTTTATCTTAACAGTAATGTAAAAGAGTTTTTGTGATTATTTAATTTTGTAGAATATTGTATTTTGAAAGCACTGGGCATTTCAAGTTGTTATAAGTAGTTTCTATGTTTCACTTTGAAATGAAACATTTCACTATTAGTATGCGACTTTTCATTGATGTACAAGCAAGTGTCCTTTATCACATCGCAAATCGCAATATTTGTCTCAATAATCGCAATATGTCTTTTTCCCCAAATCGTGCAGCCCTACAATTTTGCTATTAACGCACAACGTAAGAATATTCACATTTTTTCAACAAAATGACTGAGTAAAGCTGAGTACTTTGTGGTTTCTGCTTGAACCGTAAGGCTGCAGCAGTTGGAGAAAATGGGTTTCCCAACCGAGAAAGCCGTGGTGGCGCTGGCAGCCGCCGGGCAGCTGGACGGGGCCATCTCCCTCCTCATTGAGGACTGCGTAGGGGAGGAAGCTGTGGTAACATCCAAAGGAAAGAAACCCCCTTCGGCCCTAAGCATGTGATGTGTGAGGAGGACACCAGTTGCTCTCGAGGACACTGAATCTGAATGGACCTGTCTGTTTTCTGTATTCGGGTTCAGTCTTGAAAATAGGGATGCCAATATAGTTATTAATAAGTATCTGTATGCTCACCACAAAATACTGTTGAGTGGACTGTTTTAAAAAAGAAATCACAAAACAGTTCTTTATTTTTCCAATAAGGACCAATTTCAAGCAAAAGATAAGGAAGCCAACAATACAAAATGACGATACATGAATCAGGAACAAAGCCTGCTAATAATCTTTAAATAATTAACAACATTATTTCTGTAAAGAGCAAATGACAGTAGAGCAAAGAATCAGGGCTAATTCGTCAATATGAAAAAAAGGCATTAAAAAAATTGGACACTAAGTGAAAATTCAATGAGATATCACCTGACACATCACAGTTACGCCACAGTTACATCTTTGTGGGGTGGGGGCATTTACCAAGTTCCTAATTATAATTATCAAAACCAACAGGCCACTAGTCCTGGGTTTTACCCAGCATCCTCTCTGAGATCTGTACTGCTACAGGGCCTAGAGCTGTTTGAAGAGTGAGTATCACTGACCATAGGTTCTGTCATGGCACGATTGCTCATCTGTCTGTTACGTTAATAAGTATGACCAACTGAACAGGCTGGTTCCAGTGTGATCCACTACCGCCTGAACCAGTATGTCTCTGGGAAGATCGTTGGCAAGTGATGTCGCATGGTTGGAAATAACAGTATGTGAAAGTCGGTGCTATGTGTATGGCAATAAAGCAAAATGATTGTGTCATGGAACTGTAATGGAATTCTGCCCCACTGTCCTGCCTGGGTACGCTACACAGCAAAATCCTGTACAGTAGATTCACTATACGAACCATATTTACTAGGCAACAACTCAATTTTGTGCTGTAATGTTAGTCAATCCATTCTATAAACTAAATGGGGTAAATACAGACGATCAGACAGGATTTCAAAGGTCACATCAACATACAATTTTGCACAATTTGTTATTTTGTCTCAACATATTGGTGTATTTGGACAAGGTTTTGTTAAGAGCCAACAGGCTTTTATCTGTAGTGCATACATGAGTGTATGATTTGGTGCACATTTGGTTCATGTAAAGTCTACATATTCATTGTTAAGTTAAATAAACAAGTAATGTCTGAAATTCTCAGAAGTGTCCAAAGTTCAAACCCCAACTCTTCAGAACAATTCATTCTGAAAAATCTTCCCTCCAATCTTGAGTACTCATATTGCCCCTTATTGTCCTATGATTTTTTTCCATAGTTAAAGCACCTTTAGAATTCCTTTATGGATTTAGCATTTCCTTTTTTTTTACAGAAGCTCCTGAGGTTCCCAGGATTAGTGTCAGAAATGTAAAATCCTGATGCCAGCGGAAGCGGTTTAGGAAGGAGCTGTATTAGCGGATGGTGTGTGGTGGTGAAGTGGGTGATGGTCAGTTGTCTGCAGCACCAGCTGGTCTTCCCTGAGGTGTCGTCTCCCCCATCCTCGGCAGATGGTACAGGCCAAGGAGGCCATCCCAGATGAGGAGTGAATCGGTGGAATGAGCAACAGAGAGGGGTCTGACCTCTGGACCCTTGGAGTCACTGGAGTTACTTCCCCTGGGGCTTTGCATTTGCTGAAGGAGGAGGTGAGAGGACACGGAAGGGCAATGAACCTGATCCTCGCTTGATCCGGAAGAAATCGGGGGATACTGTCCCAAACGGGCCGTCGCCTGATCCGTCAGTCTCTGTTGAAGAAATGAGAGTGTTCTATGGTGTCCTTCATCAAGTTCCCCTTCTAAAGTCCTGAACACACTCCCTCCATGCCACATAACAACTGCCAAATGAGTCGAATCCAAACACGGTCCAGCATCACATATCACTTCCTTCCGATTTTTGGAATATATACACACGTGGACAAAATTGTTGGTACCCTTTAGTCAATGAAAGAAAAACTCAAAATGGTCACAAAAATAACTTGAATCTGACAAAAGTAATAATAAATAAAAATTCTATAAAATTTAACTAATATGAGTCAGACATTGCTTTTCAACCATGCTTCAACAGAATTATTTAAAAAATTACACTCATGAAACAGGCCTGGACAAAATTGATGGTACATCATTTATGTGACCAAGGGGACATGTTAATCCAAGGTGTGTCCACTAATTAGCATCACAGGCATCTACAATCTTGTAATCAGTCAGTGGACCTATATATAGGGCTCCAGGTAGTCACTGTGTTGTTTGGTGACATGGTGTGTACCACACTCAACATGGACCAGAGGAAGCGAAGGAAAGAGTTGTCTCAGGAGATTAGAAAGAAAATTATAGACAAGCATGTCAAAGGTAAAGGCTATAAGACCATCTCAAAGCAGCTTGATGTTCCTGTGACTACAGTTGCACATATTATTCAGAAATTTAAGATCCATGGGACTGTAGCCAACCTCCCTGGATGTGGCCGCAGGAGGAAATTTGATGACAAATTATGAATGGTAACAAAACAGTCCAGAAAAACTTCTAAAGAGATCCAAGGTGAACTTCAAGCTCAAGGAACATCAGTGTCAGATCGCACCATCCGTCGTTGTTTGAGCCAAAGTGGACTCCATGGGAGATGACCAAGGAGGACACCATTGTTGAAAACAAATCATAAAAAAGCCAGACTGGAATTTGCCAAACTACATGTGGACAAGCCACAAAGATTCTGGGAGAATGTCCTATGGACAGATGAGACAAAAATTTTACTTTTTGCCAAGGCACATCAGCTCTATGTTCACAGACGGAAAAATGAAGCATATCAAGAAAAGAACACCGTCCCCTCTGTGAAACATGGAGGAGGCTCTGTTATGTTCTGGGGCTGCTTTGCTGCATCTGGCACAGGGTGTCTTGAATCTGTGCAGGGTACAATGAAATCTCAAGACTATCAAGGGATTCTAGAGAGAAATGTGCTGGCCAGTGTCAGAAAGCTTGGTCTCAGTCGCAGGTCATGGGTCTTGCAACAGGACAATGACCCAAAACACACAGCTAAAAACACCCAAGAATGATTAAGAGGAAAATATTGGACTATTCTAAAGTGGTCTTCTATGAGCCCTGACCTCAACCCTATTGAGCATCTTTGGAAAGAGCTGAAACATGCCGTCTGGAAAAGGCACCCTTCAAACCTGAGACAACTGGAGCAGTTTGCTCATGAGGAGTGGGCCAAAATACCTGCTGAGGAGTGCAGAAGTCTCATTGAGCGTTACAGGAATCGTTTGATTGCAGTGATTGCCTCAAAAGGTTGTGCAACAAAATATTAAGTTAGGGTTACCATCATTTTTGTCCAGGCCTGTTTCATGAGTTAATTTTTTTAAATAATTCTGTTGAAGCATGGTTGAAAATCAATGTCTGACTTTCATTGGTTAAATTTCATAGAATGTTTATTTATTATTACTTTTGTCAGATTAAAGTTATTTCTGTGACCATTGTGAGTTTTTCTTTCATTGACTGAAGGGTACCAACAATTTTGTCCACATGTGTATGTGTTCACTGTCAGTCCACCCTTTATTTGGATATTTATCTAGATGTTCTAAGAGTTGTTAGCACCCATGTCCATTTAATACAAAGACAGTGTTTTGGATAATCTCTTACGCTAGTACGTGCTTTCATAGAGTGTAGTGGAAGAAGCGACATCAGTACATGGCATCTGCATGGACTACCCAGAGGAATTCTGTAGGAGAGGTGGAGGAGCATTACCTGGCCAGATGATCGCCTCCAGCAGTTGCACCCTGCGAGCCAGAAGCTCAAGGTCTGCCTGTAAGTCTCGGAACATCTGCAAGCTAATGTCCTATCAGAGATTGAGAGCGGTACAAGGAGACGGGTGGGAGTGTGCTGCTGGCCCTGGGCCCATCCCTTTCTCCAAGGTGGAGAGCTGGTCTGAAACATAGCCCGGCCTGACCCCTGACCTCCTGTTCAGTTGCCTAAACCTGACTCTAACGCAGTCCTACTACTCACCATGGATACCGATCATAGTTTCGAGGATTAAAACCCTCTCAGCTAAGATCTTCAGCGCCTCACGGATTTGGTGAATCCCGTCCCCCTGTGAAGATAGATACAGCCGTCAAGGTATTTAGCACAAGCCAAACAAAGTGTTTGCCAAGGTGGACATTCTTCGTTCTTAGTCTACAGCCTCGGGGGCCAAACCAGTCCAGCAGTTAGAAGTGTTAACGTTACAGTTCCAAAAGCCACCCCAGCACATACTACAAGCTGGCCACCAACCCAGGTTCTTCTACACTGGCCATGCTGCAGCATGCATGTCATGGGCCAATGTTAACACTCGGACTGGCTCATGCTGCACACTGGTAAATACACACACACACACAAACACACACATCCAACACATTCCTGATTATAAAACAAAATGCATTTCAGAGATAACAAGCAGATATTAGATTCATTACTAATCAGATAGTATTAGACAGAGTATATCGGTGGTTCGTCCATCATCTATCTGTTTGCCATGCCCATCACAATGTTATAAAAAAAAACATAATTTACAATACATTTTTGCAACAGGATGGGACAGCTGCAGTTATGGAAGATGAGCTGAGCTCTTGATTAACAGATCTCCTGAGTATATAATCACAAATGTAAGGACCTAAAATCCTCTGCACCAGGGCACATCGGTTGATGTAGTTATGGATCCTGGAGCAATGCTTTTTATTGTAGAGATTTTGAAAATGAGTGGTTGAATTTGAATTACATAAAATAAATAGATAAACACTGGAGAGAACCATAAAAGAGCATAAGAAGTACCAAAAACAACAATCTGTTCAAAATATACTCATACATGGATTTTTGGATATTAAAACTTTAATGGTATTGAATTGCAAGTGTACTGACAAAGATGCAAAAAACTTTAGTATGAAAACAGTCCGGTCCCACTTTCTGATCAGAGTCTCTCGTGGTTCAGTTAAGTTAATATTAAGTTCCATGTTCTGTGGTCTGCATTAACTGTCACATGTTAGTACTGCAGTAGTGAATATGAACAGACAGGTTTTTCTGGCAAGGTCTTAGTCTAGTAACAGGCAGACGGGCAAACAGGCTGAAGCAGTGCGACAGAACGGGCGGAGGCATGCGGCCGTGCATTGGGAATTATCGGAGGAAAGCTGTATCCATTCACCTGAACCCACCCACCTTCCACCACGACCACGCACACTAACCCCACACCACTGCCCCCACATCAAGTACACAGAGAAAGGTTTGACATATATATACCACACTCATTTTAGCCAATTCCTACTTATTTTAATTCATCAATTTTTGTTACTATTTTATTAATTATTGTAACCTATAACTACAGACTTTCTCTTTCATGTAAAATGAAATAAACCGTACAAAGTTAATAAGAATACAAACAAATTAAATCAACCCTAAAAAATGCATTTATATTTAATTAAATGAATAGTTGAAGACTAAAGGCCTGTACCATGAAATACAAATGAACTGTGTTATTATTTTTCATCATATATATCCATATCCAGTGAAACCAGGGCCAGATTCCTCAAACAGTATTCCTCAGATACTGTTCCTCAAAGATTATCAGGGTCCAATAAACTGGGTTAAATATTTTTAAGCAGACAAAATCCTTGGATGGACGAAGGTCCACATTAGCCTACACAACACAGTCCACTCTTTTGCACTGAAACTAATGTCTTGACTGTGAATGTCAGGTTTTGCGATGTACTTCATGGCCCAGGCCTTGTCATCTGCTCTGGTCTGGAAAGGTGTGGATCTATATGCCAAAACCAGAGGCGTGGAACGTGACTGTGCAAGGAGCCATGGAGACAGTAGCTAGCAGAGGGGGGTCAGACAGGACAGTGTTTATACAGGGGCAGCACTCAGGGATGGCCCTGGAGGACCAGTAAACACCAACATCTCACTATTACAAACAGCACACAAATGTTATCAATATAAGCATCATAACTCGCACACAGGGATTCAAATGTAAACAGTCAGTATGCAACGTGCCAGAAGATTCCATTTTACATGTATATACACTGTACTGTGCACTATACACGTAATATCATTTTTAATAAGATAAGAAAATTCTGCAATGAATTGTTTAGGTTAATCAATTTTTGATCTACGTTTGACAGGATTTTTGTTACATTAACAAAATTGCTTGCAGCTTAGGCCCCGTCCAAATGTTTGTCTCTAAAACAGGAAAATTTATACCCGATCTGGCCTTGAGACCCAGAACGGTTATTTACTAAAATCTGGTGCCAGAGTGAATTTCGCTCTTAAACTAACCGTGGAGGAGAACTAGGAGTTACAGCGGCATTTACAAGCATGGGGAGGTTAAAACAGCGGTCAAGCCATTATCTGCATGGATGACAAAATTTCAGGCAAAATTTCACACTCCTGTTACAGAGAAAAACGTTCTCATGTGGACGGGGCCTGAGATAAACAGTGGTTTTGTTATTACTGGTTACTTTTACACAGTACTGTAAATTCAGGTATTGTCATGTGTAAAAATGTGTGCAAAATTACGATTTGATTGGATAAAAGAAAGGATCACAACCATCAGCGTCCCAGAAGTGTGTTGACCTGTGCACTGCAGTCTTACCGGTAGGCCTTTCTCCCCTGGTTCTCCCTTAGGTCCAGGCGTCCCCTGCAGAGAGGTGACAGCCAGGAGGAGGAACGAATTGAACAGGATGAGATTAGCACTACGTAACAACTTTGATGGGGTTGGGTGCAACTTGTTTCATGTGTTCAGTGGGATATGAACGAGAACTGGGTACAGTTGTTGGAAGCTTACCGGCTCTCCTTTAAACCCCCTCTCTCCAGGGTGTCCCAGAGGGCCCTGGAATGTCAAAATCATAGTGTGTTTTACCCCCGCTGGGTGTGTATGTTCATACGTCAAGGCTGCATTGGCGTACTCACCCTCTCCCCTTGTTCTCCCTTTGGCCCAACCGGGCCCTGAACTCCTGGCGCTCCTGGCTTCCCCTACAGAGCACAAGAGAGACAGGGTCATGAAATCATATTGGAATAAATAATTTAATCCAAGATTTCTGTCTGGTATAATCCCAGCAATCATGACTTACATTCTCTCCCACACGACCTGGTGGGCCTAAGAGGCCTGGCGGCCCTTGAGGACCTGGAGGGCCTGAAAACAAAAACAAGGCCAGAAAATTACTTTGGTCAGTTCCAACAACCTGACTGCTACCACAGCAGGAAATGGGATGGGTTTGTTGGTGTGTGTTTCTGTTTCCTGTTTATGACTGAGGTTGGTATTATCATACAAAAAATAAATCAAAATCTGCCAAAAAAAAAAGTATAGCAATTGCATAACCATCAGACAGTCACAGTATTGTAGCCCATTTCATGTTGGACCACGCCTCATTCATCAAGAGAAGGGGGAGGGTTCACCAGGCCAGGCATGTTTCTATAACTGTGTACATTAGAGCACCCACTGATCCACCTACCATCTACCATAATCTACCATCATTGAACAACAGAAAAGGGTGACATGGGAAATGCCCCTGCATGGGTGGGGGAGTCCAATCTCCTTGCGCTGATGTTCTATCAGATGTGTACCCTGTTCAAGCCACGCCCACGTAAATGCAAACAAGGATGCTCGCTCTCAACTCGTGGTGGTTTTAATACACATTGTATAGTGAATAATCGCAAATTAAATCACATTCTACAGGTGTAAGGAAAATATGAGTCCACTGAGGACAAGAAAACCCTAACTGAAGGGACTCCTCTGCCCCTTGCAGATAGCCTTAATAATGTGTTTAAAAACTTAACGTACACCCTTTGAACTTTTAGGACACCGGATCATTTTCGATTAGTTACACTGCTCCCAGAGCTTATAAAACCCACGATTTTCTGGGCTAAAGTGAGTGCAGATGTTTAGGTCAGCGGGTGAAACCTCAAACACATCAGCAAATGACATTCATTTGGAGGTTTTAGTCCAGAAAAGGAAAACGTTCCAAGAAAGGAAAACTATACGGACGTTTTTTAAAATAACTGATAAAATCAATAACTCCCAGGGCAGATGATTATATTCTTTGTTCACGTCCAAAGCAAACTCATATTTTTGTGGTGTATAACATGGACTGAATCTGCATTTCATTGTTTGGAGGGAACTGACATGAGAATTTAACGGCTTCCAGTTACAATGGTAATATGCTATTAAAGATTCTGCTGACAGTGACTCTGCAAGGCATGTTGGTCTATGTTGGTTTCTCATCATGGTGCAGGGGTAAAGCAGCTGGTATTGGAGAAGCCCTCTGTCGGGCAGCTGGAATTACAGTTTGAATCCCAGTCAGGCTTGTTTCCAGCATGTTACTGTCTGGGGTATGATGAAGCTTTCACGGTCGTCTCGTGTGCTATTTCATTTTTAAAATGTGCGTTCCAGTCACATTGCACAGACTCTCCTTATTCACTAATAAACATTAGTAAACATTAATGTGAGTTCCCCTAGTCTTTCTATGGTCCTGAAGTGGATAGAAATTGTGATAGGTGTAAAAAGTGTTTTTGCCATTCTGCTTCACCGTTCAGAGAGCAGCAGCTGCAATGTCCTGTTTGTCCCAAACATCGTGATTGAATGTCCCCTCAACTTCTATAGGCCGCTCTCCTTCTTGTCCCACCTCTCTCCTCCTCATTAGCATTTAAAGACACTGAAACGGCGCATCCTGGGACGAAAGTGGCTGTAATTCTGCACCAAGGCTGAATTTTTGAAATAGATACAGTATTAAGGTACACTAAGCCCAATATAAAAGCATTTTTCACGTCAGGGGACCTGTAATCTCTAGTCCTTGAATCCAAATCCAGGCTATGTTTTCAGTTTTCTCAGAAGTTATACAGGTTTCATACCTGATTTATAGGTAAAAGCATCACCAAGATCATCTCATGGGTTGTGAGCTAAAGAACCCAGATCCAGAAAGACCTTTACCTAGCTGCTGCTATCAGCAAGTATGGGCCCACGTCCAAATAGACATGGGACCTTTCCCAATGCCACGAATGTGTGAGAGTGAGGTGTTTGTACTCTTCCTGGTGGACTTCTACACACATCATGCTCACTGCTGGGTGGAGAAGGATCCCACCAGCAGCTGTCAGTGTGTTAGACATATTTAATCCCAATTTAACACCTCGACAATGACACTTAAAGCACTGAAAATGTCTCAACATCAACACAGTCTCTAGTTACTGTTTGCATGTCTGTAATGTTTGCATCAGCAGACATGTGGGTTGGCTATCTAAGGACAAGGGATTAATATTTATACAGTCTGTTTATATAATTCCCAACCAGATATAATACAAGTAGATGAAAATGGCTTTCATGTTACGGTCATATAGAAAAAAAGACACAGGAAGCAATAAACTCACCCACAGGTCCTGATGGCCCTGGTGGCCCTTGAGCTGGGATCAGTCTCAGGTCTGGGAATTTATTTGTAATAAGACCGTCTTTTGATTGGCCTGTTGGAAAAAAGGACGTAGCTGTATTTACTCAGATCTGCCAGTAGATGGCAGTACTGCTCAATACATTTAAAGCATTTCCTGTAACCTATACTATGCTCACAAGGACAACATTGAAATAAAAAAATCAACATGAATAATGCTCGCTCATTTGGACGCACTGATAATCAGGTTTAAATATGGTACTTAATTTTAAAGTGAAGTGATTGTCATTGTGAAACACTGCAGCACAGCACACGGTGCACACAACAAAATGTGTCCTCTGTGTTCAACTGTCACCCTTAGTGAGCAGCGTGTGGGATGGTGCTTGCTCTGTGGCACCTCGGAGGATCGGGATTTGAACCGGAAACCTTCTATATCGGAACATATCTATTGATCCTCATCATTTTTTTCCCAAATCTCATCATGTTCCACACTTTGTGAAAGGACCAAATAATTCATTATATCAGCCATACCAGTACCTCTGCAGAAAGACAAAATCATTAACTCTTTTGCCTCTACTTCGCTCTCAATGCTCCCTTTGTGTGCAGAATTGCAGGAACTCTGTTTTGACTTGAGCTTCTCGCGCTCACCTTCATCTCCTCCTTTCCCATCTCTTATTGTGTCTTGCCCGACACAAAAGCACACAGGAGATTAGAAGCAGCGGGTTTCCATACCAACTCACTGGCCCTCCTGTGTGGGAAGGTGAGTTTAGAAACTGAATTTATTATAGCTGCAAAAGATCTCTGCTCCCAGCCCCTTCACTGCAGACGGGAAAAGTCAATAAGTCCGTGCTTCTTACAGGAAGTCCAGCACAGTAGAATCAGGCTATTGTTCTGTCCATGTCTCTCCTTTATCTCGTTCACGTCTTGCCGTTATCTCAGCCCTGATCCCTCCCCCCATCCCCCAACTGCCGGGACCTTGACTGAGAACTGATTAACACCCCCCTCCCAGCCACCTCACACCCTGCACAGCTGGCCACATCTGGAAGTGGTTGAGTGACATCAGCTGCAGACAGGTCCTTTTTCCCATCATGACCCCCCCCCCCCCTCTTTACTTAGTAACCTTCCATTTTGTTGATTGTGAGAAAGAAACATTAGATATGTGCCAATCTGAAAACTCTCTGAAAACTCTCTCATCCTGTAAATCAAAGTTCTAAGACTACTGTACATTACATGACACAAAACAACACGAGTTGGACCTGCAGTTAAAGAGGACTTGACCACCTACAGTGAGCAATAAATGGTTAAGAAGGTGTCCTTAGTTGGAATCAGCACCATCAGAGCTATATTTTATAAACCCTCATACACACATTATATGCGACAGGAAAAGAATAAAGGAAACAGCATACCTGCATCTGGTTCAAGAGCAGCAGCTGGAGACCCAGGGGGTCCAGGAGGACCAGGCAATCCCCTGTCTCCAGGTAGTCCTGGTGAACCACGCGGGCCTGGAAAAAATATCAAAGCGGAATCATGTCCGTGTTTTTTGTCTTTCGCTTCCTCCATGTGGGAATTCACCTCACGCTGTTCCTTTATTTAAAGCTATATCTTGGTGTTTGTGCATGCTGCTTTCCTCTAACACTCTCTTTTAAATTGTTTCTTTCTTTGGTTCTGAGTCAAGTCTTTTGTCATCTCCACTTAGAAGTCATGAAGGGCTGTTTGTCTGTTTGCTGACAAGGTGTTTGGATTTCTAAAACTTGATCCTTGAAAAAGGTCTGTAGCTGAGCACAGTGTCATGCCATGTGGGAGAAGGAGGGATGAGGCTCAAACCCTGGGCATATTTTTAATAAACACAGACTACAACTCAAGAGAAAACACACAGCATTCAGTGAGTAACACCCAAACATCCACAATGCATCACACCACGACTTATTAAAGGTCCCAATCAACCACATCGAACAATTGGCAGCTGTGGGTGATCGGAACCCATGTACTCATGTGACATAGTGCCAGGGACACCTAGGCGTCACACACTATTTGGACATCCTGACCATCATGGCGCCATCCCACCACCAGACCCACTCAGGGCGCAAGGACGACCAAGGGTCAGGCCTCCTGGAAGCAGTCGAACACCCAGTATAAATACCGTTCGGCCATCTTGCCCACTCTTTGTAGAATTGTTTCGCATTGATGCCAGCCTTTCTCTAAAATGAACCCATTGCTATTGCCTTTCTGTTCCTTGATGATTGCCACCACATTGACTATGACCATTGGACGCCTTTAGACACTGCCACGAATGTTGTTGACAGCTCCTTCTGTCCCTCACGCTCTGACTGTATAAGCCTACCCCAGTCCTGTCGCTCTCGGTTCTGACCCACGTACCCGAAGCCTGCTGCTTTTGCCTTCTCCCCTGCCCCGTTAATACCAAGCCGTGCACCACCTCCCAGCCTCTCAGCCCCTCTCCTCGCTGCGGCGCCTTCACGCTCCTGCTCCCCTTACTCCCAGACTCCAGCTCCAGTCATAGCTCTGCTCGCCTTGTTGCTGTGCACGTTCCAATTGCTCCTCTGTCCCCTCCTGTGAAGGCTATGTTTGTTAGTGCGCCGCTGGACTCGAACTCTGACAAGTTCACAAGTTCCTCCAACTTTTCGGTTGGTTGAAGCTGGTCTAGGATAGGACTAGGACAGGTGTTGCCAAAACATATTACATGACCTCTGATCATCATCTCAGGTCCCTTTTCCGCTCTCAAACTTCTATTGCAACAGTTCTTCTTCCCAGCACATCTGGCATTGTTCCAAGCTAGAATCTGAGCCAATGACCTTCAATACTTCCGTCTGTTCAGTGACAATTAGACATCTCTTTTAACATCAAGTGTTGAATGAAACCTGAAATATTTTAATTCCATGCAGTACGTTGCAGTCTAATGAGCATCTTCTCCTGTAGGAACTTCTTGACATTCAACATATAACACTCCATTGCCAGCACAGTCCATGCTATAGTTTTCTATATTCAGATCAAGCGAATAAATGGGCAATGTGTTTGGAGGCCCTACTTTGCTTCATAGGAACAGTGCTGAGTATCTTCTGAGGGAAGGTGGAAGGAAGGAGAAAGGGAAAGAGGAGAGCTGAATGGCGCATCGAGTTTCAATGCTTCACAATGAACGTACGTGTGTAGAGGTATGTGAGTGAGTAGAGTAATTGTGCTTGTGTGTGTGTGGGCTAAGTATGCTGGTAATGAGCAGTAGAGGAAGCCCATCATGTCTGTGCCCAGCACACTTACAGGGGGACCTGGGAAAGCTCAAATAAACACCGTTAAACACCACTGCATATTAGCAGCTCTAGTGTGTAATAAATGAAGTGCTGGCCAGCAGCCGCAGAAGTGTGTGTGTGTGTGTGTGTGTGTGTGTGTGTGTCGGAGTGTGCACACACACTCCCGACCAGCTGCTCTCCAACACTGGCTCTTAATTTAGACAGGGAAGAAAGGGGAAGAAAAGAGAGCAAAAATATGACATGACACGGTGATGGAGGAGTGCAGCTCCCCAATAAAACCCAAACAGGCACACACACACCCTCAGCAGGGCACCTCTGACATCACCGTTTACACCCGTCTGAGGTAATGCAGATTTCTACACCTCCGTCCTTCTCTGGACCACTGCTGATCGAGTCCTGATGTAATCTTCAATCATGCACACTGGCCCAATACGGCGCTGGAGAGGCCACAACATTCATTATACTCACACACTTACTAACATGTTGTGTCTGTCAAGCAATAACCACTGGGTTAAATGGGCATGTGTGTGTGTGTGTGGTGTCTGGTTTCCCTTGTCCAGGAAGCATGTGTTTCCGCTGTTTGCTGGCTCTGAGAAAAACAGGACGTTGTTTATTCTGCACACGTACTCACGCGTATTTTACACAGACTACATCCACGGTCACAAACTCTCCTGATCCTCCAAGCACACGCATTTTTACAAGCATCTCGTGTCCATCTCAGTGCGTATCTCAGAGCTCCAGCTGCAGCCTTTGAACACTTCAGCAGGACTTCACGTGAACAGGCGCAGGGGAAAGAAGGGCTTTAAAAGAAAACAATAAAACCACGGACATATGGAAGAAATAAGGAGCCGAGGCTTGTATACATAGCTCATGATCATCTCAGATTGGATTCATATGGCAGTTCCTAGAGAGAGAGAGAGAGAGTTTGGGGGAGAGGAGCAAGGAACCCCCCGAAAACGAAAACCCTCATGGGTGAAAGGTCAAGCAGGGAGGGAGTCTGTAAATGTTGCGATAAAAAGCCTTCTCTCCACGTGTCGCAAGTCAACAGTGTAACAACACCACAGCAAAGTTTGATTTTCTCTTAATACATTTCCGTGCAGGTTGGTGGTTTTACCAAAGCCACATGGCAGCACCATGGTCATCATCTCAAAGAGCATGATTTGCTGTGTGTACAAAGAAGATGATTTCTCTCTGAAGGCCGGGCACAAATGTTTTTGGATGATGCCTGTAACCCCTGCCTGACTCAGCGATTTCCTAACTCAGTGGATCTTATGGTGGAAAAATGGCAGGGAAAGCAGCACATTCTTGTAGGTTAGAGCTCACGCTGTCTGCAGAGTGGATGTTATTCATGGCATAGGGACACGTGAGTCTTTGTAATGACCTTGGGTGTGTTTAGGATGGGTTGAGATTCACTGATCTAGAGGAACTCTGTTCGCAGGGCACAAAGAATGATATAAAAAGTCATCTCAAAGCAGAAATTGCAAAAAAATGAATTTAAAAAGCGCTTCAAGATGTTTTGTCGTCCCAGTGGGAACATTACAATTAAATTATGCTAGAATGTTGAATTATATCATGATGTAATATATAATGATATGTAAAAAACTCATTCATGTGGGTTCCACATAGACATAGAATAAAACAGAATTATGGAACTGATAATGAGGCAAAACCTCTCATTTTAATCCAATGTACAGTACAGGCCAAAAGTTTGGATACACCTTCTCATTCAATGTGTTTTCTTTATTTTCATGACCATTTACGTTCTCACTGAAGATTCTCACTGAAGGCATCAAAACTATGAATGAACACATGTGGAGTTATGTACTTAACAAAAAGTGGAGACCTGGCCTCCACAGTCACTGGACCTGAACCCAATCCAGATGGTTTGAGGTGAGCTGCACCGCAGATTGAAGGCAAAGGGACCAACAAGTGCTAAACACCTCTGGCAACTCCTTCAGGACTGTTGGAAAAGCATTTCAGGTGACGACCTCTTGAAGCTCATCGAGAGAATGCCAAGAGTGTGCAAAGCAGTTATCAGAGCAAAGAAACTAGAATATAAAACATGTTCTCAGTTATTTCACCTTTTTTTGTTAAGTACATAACTCCACATGTGTTAATTCATAGTTTTGATGCCTTCAGTGAGAATCTACCAACGTAAATGGTCATGAAAATAAAGAAAACACATTGAATGAGAAGGTGTCCAAACTTTTGGATTGTAATGAATTTACTTCAAAATATGAAAAGATGCTATAATGAATTTGATGTCAGAATCTTTCAAATTTGTATAATGGTAAACCATAATAATAATAATGATTTATTCTGCATTCATTTCAACTGAAATATAAGACAGATATGCACCTAGCAACAAATCACACAGTTTAATGCACCTTCTCCACTGAAAGCACAATGTAATTTAAATATTGTCTGCCTGTGTGGGTAGGTAGGTGTAAATTGGATTACCAGCTGGTCCAGGTATTCCTCGTGTCCCTGGAGATCCAGATGGACCTTTCACACCAGCCTCTCCCCTTGGCCCAGGAAACCCTCGAGAACCTGGTTTCCCTGGGGAATGAGCAGTAACGAAATCAATTATTTATGAAGTAGCCCTTTTCTGTATTGTGTAATTTCTACTATAATTCACATCCTGCAGTGTAACAGTGATTCCTGGTATACAACATATCCTTCCAATGTATGTTTTTATGTGGCACAAACTGTTCACTAGGTAATTGTCAGACTTATATATATTTACAGACAATATTGTAAATATGTTTAAAGGTCCCCTAATATGAAATTTTCACTTTCTGAGATTACTTAACATTTAAGTTCATTTATACGAGTTCCCCTAGCCTGGTCCTCCACAGGCTAGAAATTACAATACGTGTAAAGAGTGTTATATTCTGCTTCACCATTCAGAGAGCAGCAGCTCAGACAGTTGGATCTGGAATTTGTCCCCTTATGTCGTGATAAGGGGAAAGGTTACCTCCCCTTTCTTATGATTTGTCCATCCAGAGAATTTCCCACCCGATCCAGTAAAAAAGTAGATCCACTGACCGACCGTCACACAAACATGTGAAGCATTACAGTTGCTCTGTGACAAAAAATTATTTTTTAGTTCGTCATGCAAATTTTGATAAGAGACTTCAGATACAGAATTAGCGGAAGTGAAGTGATTGTCATTGTGAAACACTGCAGCACAGCACACGGGGTCCTCTGTGTCCTCTGCTTTTAACCCTCACCCTGAGCAGTGGGGAGCCATGACAGGCGCCCGGGGACCAGTGTGTGGGGATGGCACCTTGGCGGCTCGGGATTTGAACCAGCAACCTTCTGATTACGGGGCCGCTTCCTTAACCGCTAGGCGACTACTGCCACAATTAGGGAGTCAATAAGACCAATAAAAAAAGCAAAAAATATATATAATAATAGGGCACCTTTAAGTTTGTCACCCAATGACAGCTATTAGAATATCATCAATAATGTTACAGATTTGCTGCCAACAGTTGCTGTCATGCGGAGGTAAAATAAGAGACAGGACAACTCTGTGTATTTCTCAAATACACTGACAGACTCACCGTCACGGCCAGGCGTTCCGTCTCTCCCTTTCTCACCCTGTGGGCCTATTGGAAAGAGTGGAAAACACAAAGTAAGATGAAATCAACCCTGAACCTGACTTCACCTGACAGAAAGTCTGACCAATGGCAGCCTAACCATCTCAAGGTGGTCAGAACTGAAAGCATCTGTCTGACAGGAGAGGTGAAGGCCTTTGTCTGGAGCAAATAATGACCTCATCACCAGCTCAGCACCATTCTGCATGTCGGCTTTGAGATCATCGGTAATTGATAAAGACGGTGCTCTCTGTGGGGGACCAGTGGGATCACTGAAATCTGGACAGGCCAGGCACAGTGGCCACCCTGAGATCAAAGCCCCCATCTTCACCCCGCTGCAGCCTTAACATGAAATGGTTTTTAAAAAAAGAAAAGAATGACCCTAAAACTCCCCAAGCTTTATTGACTTTGCTGGGGTGTTTATTTTTCGGAGGAAATCAGATTCATTGGGAGGACAATGAAGTTAAATGAAGTGTCTAAAAGCAGTGCATGGGTGATAAAAGCTGCCCTGCACACTGCATGACCCCCCAGGAGGGGATCAACCAAGTTCCTCTCAGGATTGTCTGGGTTTGCTTTCAGAGAATAAAGGCCCATTTCAACCACCAGCACAACACTACAACCTATTGCACTGCCAGCCTAATGCATCTCTATGGAAACACTGAGAAATGCGCAAACCGAGCAAGATATCTGTCTCTCTCCTGCTGAGACCCAATAATGCATGCCCACACACACACACACATGCAAACTTAAACCAGATAGCCTCCCACTGACATGAACAAAAACTCTAAATCTAACTGCAGAAATTCCCAACATCTGGTGGCGGCGATAAAAGTAAAACCAGGTTCCTTTTCCCCGACATGCATTATAATACGGCAACTGGATTATCTCCCCAGACCCACGGGCTACTGAAGATGAGAACGTAATAGGATGTAAAGGGATACGGCCATGAAAATCCCCCATAATGCAAAGCTAAGAGCTCCCAGCATAATCAGAGCCAAGCACAGGCTGCAATCCAGAACTACAGGAACTGAAACAGAGAAACTCTTGCCAGCAATGTGACCTAAGATGCCCAACATGTGCACATGTGGACTGAGCAAGTAGAAATGCGATTTCAATCTAGCGAGCGTTGTCCAGAACCCGTCGCTTTACAGTCTTGTCACTAGTCGACGTTGCAGATATTTGGGGAACTCATCTGTCACTGGTGTCCTGTGTTCCCTTTGCTAGCCTCAGTCACATAGTCTCAAGATGAAATTAGGTGAGACCTCCTAATGGTAAAAGTTTGTGGAAACGTTCTGAATTTACGGCATCTATCAGACGCCCTCATCCAGAGTGCCTTAAAATCACAATTTACAGGGACAGTTCCCCTGGAGACAGTCCCCCTGAGCAAGTGTCTTGCTCAGAAATACAATGGTAGTAAGTGGGGTTTGAACCTGGGACCTTGTGGTCGTATTTTGTAACACATGACCATATTTTACATTTACAGCATTTAGCAGATATTATAAAAAAAAAGTCAGGACAGCATTTCTAAATCACACATGATCAGTTTTTTTTAAATCCCCATTATGTAGCAGGTTTGTGTGGTCCTCAGACTGCAGTGCAACATTAACACCTCTTATGTGCTATGTGGCACCTACCCACAGGGCCTTGTGCCCCAGGAGCACCCTTGGCCTGAGCCGCCCCAATCAGCGAGGACTCAGATACTGTTTCCCCTTTGGCCTGTAGGTGACGATGGGAGGTGCTGTCCAGGCCATTCAGGAGCTGTACCTGAAAGAAAAAGATGGGGATGGAAGCACAGCTAGTGCATTTATGCTGATAAGGCACAGGAAGCTGGCCCTGAGCGTCTGCGTGCAGAAAGAGTGGTTCTTACCTTATTCTCCAGTGTGCTTAGGCGCTCAGACAAGTCAGTCATTCGACTGCAGTTCAGGCAATCTGTAACCGAGAATGGAAAAGGCTATACTTTCTTCCCAAATGTTGTCAGAACGCAATGCCACTTGGCAGCGAATGGCCTGATGGGGATGATCCCAGAGCCCCTGCGAGAGATGGAACTGGTCCAGATATAAAGCCAAGTCCAAACAGGATGCAGTAAACAGGATGTGGAGTTCAGTGGTGAAATGTACTGTGCTCACGAGAGGGCAGATGGAGGACAGGGATCTTACTGGACAGTTGCTCTGGGGGGCTGCTGGGTGCTTTGCGAAGCGTCGATTGTTTCCTCAAAGCCTCCTGGGCCACCGCTTGGATGTCTGGTCCTGGGGAAGATAAAACAGGATGGTATAGAAGGTCAGTTTCCAGACTCTTTCAGCTCATTCATATTGTCCTGGTTACAGTTCTGGGCCCCAAAACAAACCAGGCATGCAAATGCACTGTAGCTGGAGGCAAAGACCAGTCCAGAAACACAGCAGAGCATGGTAATCTAAAATTCAAATGAATGTTCTGTTAATTCACTCTTCTCCAGACACATTGGAGAGGGAGGGAGACAAAGAGAGAACATTTTCTCAGACAAGCAGCGCTTTTTTTGTTATTTTGGCTTCATTATTGCTGAGGTAATGCTGACATAAGCTTTCTGCTTTAACCTTGCCATGGTCTGTTTAGAACATCCATGTGCCGAAAAGCTACAATAACAATGTTCACATGGCACAGTTTCGCCCAGCATGGTCTCTGAGGGGCTGCGGGCCGATCAGCCAGGTCACTCCAAGGGAAGGGGTGATCAGACAGGGCTACAGACACAGGGATGGAGTCAGCCTTCTGCTCTCCATCAAACCATATTCCACATTATATTCCCAATTCCTTATCATTCCAGAAATCCTTTCTGGCAGGCGTGAGATGTAATGACAGTGTTATGGCCATTGTGTTTTGTAGGAGGAGTTGGAAGGGTGAGGATTTGAGGGGGTGAATATGATGAAAACGTGAATATGATGAAGTGTAGGTGGAGCATGAGCAAAACCAACTGCTTCCTTCTCTTGTTAAAGTGGTGAAGCCTGGTTTACTCTCTACCGGGTCAGGGGTGTTTTTGGAGTGAAGTGCCATCTGTGGTCAGACTGGGCGGGGCTTCTGTACCTATTTAACAACCCCAGTGAGATTCAGTGAAGAATCGGTTTGGCACCCAGGGGACCAGCTAATGCAGAAAATTGAAACATAAGTACTGATATTAAAGCAAACTGTTTTGAATATATTACAGTGTTCAGAAACATTGTAAATGGATCTGTTTCTGTGAGAATGATGATGGGTGGTGAGCTTTGGAAAAGCAATGTTATGACCGCAGGTCTGTTTCAGGGTCCAACAGCAGCTCCTACCTTCCAGAGCAGATGCAGGGCCAGAAATACTCTCGTGTTGAGTAAAGCCCCGAGCCTGAACTCTTTCACGGTTTCGTTCTCTAGGCTCCGAACTCCACTCTCCTGAGTGCGGTGCAGTGTGTGCTTACGCCTATCCTTAATGAACCATCCCAACCTCCCCGCTGGAAACGCGTGAGAGTGTTTGACCTCTGACTGCTGTGTGTAGGGGTCTTTGTGTCTGCGAGGAGGTGGTGGGTGAAAGGTTAAATCAGCCATTCTTTATTACACGCATCTCTCTGGATGGGTCCTTAACAACCAAGACCATTATTACCTCAGCGGGGGAGAGAAGGACCACCCCCTCTGGAGTTTCTCACCCACTCACTCACGCTCACTGTCATGAATAACAAAAAACAAGACATTATTAGACTATAATGCACTTGACACTTCTAATTAAAGGAAGGGAAGGTGGTTGGGAGACTCCCAATTCCTCTCAATAATAAAGTCCACCTCAGACGGGCTTTTATTGTAAAACATTAAAACGAATTAAATAGAATAGTGTGCTTCAGCGATATTTAGTAAAAGTTAGCATGCTAACTAGTGCCAGTGGGCCAGCCTGTGTCAAAATTCCACTGTGCAGCTCATGTAGTGACAGTGACGCAGCATTGTGACATTCTGGCCTTCCACTGGATGTCGCCACTAACACAGGACTGTGGGACGGGGATGTGCCATGTTATTCTGTCTGCTTTTTAGTTCCGTCCGTGTGTAATTTCCCCTGTGCACCTCCATACTGAGTTCTGTCTGTTTTTGCTGTCTAAACTTGAATCTGCATCGTTGCAGTGACAGATGACAGCATCTGACTCTGAGTAAGCCGAATATTTAAAAATTATTTTATTTATGCATCATATCTGAATCAGTGAGAATCTGATTCAGTGAGAATCAGTGAGAATCTACCAAAGTGAAGTGATGGAAGGGAGAGCAACAAGCTGCTGCAACTGTGTGCGGACCACATTTGGTCCAAACTACAGTTTGGCCCATGAATCAATGTTGAGTTTGTCTTGGCCTCCTTTTACTCCATGAGAATGGAAGAGATTCATTTGAGGGGGAGCGCCTGTCATTTGTTGCCGGTGCTATACTGCCCCCCCCCCCCCCGATTGTGTTCATTTGCACCTTTAAAGGAAAACTAGATTTTTCTAGCATATATTAGATGAATTATATTTTGATGGTTGCACTTTCATTCTCAATGCAGTGAGATCTTAATAGAGAGCCCATTTCCACTCCATTTCCACTACTTTCAACTACTTTTTATTACCAAAGAATCCAGAGTCTTCATACAACAATCAAATGAAATGTTACTTCTTAGTTTGATGATGATTTAGAGCAAATTGGTTTGGCACATCATTTTGCTTATTTCTAGTAAACATTTTGTATTGTTGTTTTTCTATTTAATTGTTTCCAATGTGTGGAACCACAATGTGTGGTTCTAATGTGTCTTTTCCTCAGGAGGCAGGACAGTGTAAAATGGCTATCTCAACCTGTAGAAATGGGGACTGTGTGTGAAAATTGTACAAATGCACTGTGAGACTTTTGTTTACGCGTAGTGTTTATTCGTGTTTACATGTACAGTCCGCAAATGTGCGAGTCCTCAAGTCAAGGCTTGTGTCTGGACGCACAGGTGTGTTTGGCCATTGAGAATGTCCATATGGACATTTCCCTGTAACCGCTTCTGCCTGGCTAAACACCTCAACATTCTTACAGCAGGGATGAATCAGGGGATGGCCAATCCCCATCTAGCTAAACATGACCTTACTCTGACTTAACACCATACAGCCACGATGAAGCCACGACAGCGGTCCCAGAGATTTACAGATGAATATATCATACCACAAACACTCTGGAACTGTAGTGATCAAAAATCATGTCTCGCAATGATGTACATTTTCAGATGACCACTGCTAGCTAAATAACTGCTAAATTGACTTAATAAACTACAATTTTGCAATATTAAACAGTAAGACAAAAGCTGGTTGGGAAACAAGATGGGAAATAAGTGTGTAATAAGTGTGTAACAGGGGTAGCGCCTGTTACCAGTACTCAAATCAGCCATATAGGGTTACCAAATGGTGCTGGGTTTGAGGGGGGGTGGTAACGGTGTAAAATTAGTTATTGATAATCTTTTTAAAGTGCATATTAGTTAATTAACTAATTCATTCATTAATGTAAATAGATAGATTGATCAATGAGTTTTTTTGTTGAAATACAGTTAATTAATGGAGTCTGCCTCCAATGGCCATCCACTTCGTGTCATCTTCCCTGTCACCATCTCCTCTCAGCAGTCCTGCACAAGGCGATCTTCATGCCCTCCTTACCATGTTTGTAAATGCAATTCATATTTGAGTTGATTCCTGACAACTTGTCACGGTCATTGAGTCGTGATATTGACCAGATCATGATCCGCTCTGAGGAAATAAACCAGTTCCTTCCACAGACCTTCACCCTTCTCTCTTGATTCCCATCAGCTCTTTCTGCTCATGTGCTCTCAGTCTCGGCTTTCAGGAAGGACCAGCAATGAGAAAACGCTGAACCCGAACCGATCTGTACTTCTCTATTTCCCTCCATCCATCCTGCTTTCTCTATATTCCTCCTCGCTTTGCCAGTATTGTTTTAAGCTTCAGACCGCTCTTTGTTGTCCAGCCAGCAGCTGTGCAGAGGGAAGGGTGGGTGGGTTATTTATGCAGGATCTCCGGTCACTCAGAGTGAAAGTGGGAGGGAGGGGTGGAACCTGAGACCCTGTGGATGAGCTGAAAGGGCCAGGACAACCTTAGCCACAATATTGATATTTGCATTTATTCATTTGCCTTATCAAAAGTGAAAACTAACTACAGGTTCAGTCTCTTTGAAGCAAAGGCAGTAGCACAAATAGATGGCATTTGACTTTGCAGGGTTACGTGATTCATGAACCTCACTTCCACACTAACCTTGGGTCAGCTGGTTCACAGTGCAGTTTCCTGCTGCTATATAAGACAGAAATAAACTGATAGAAGCAAAAAGCTCTGCTGGCTTGGTAATCTGTAGCTTGTACCAACCCAGTTTGTAAAGTGTGTTGTAGTGGAGTTATTTTCAAGAAAACTAACTTGCCTGATGGCATGATTGACATGTATTACGCACCATACTTCATCGTTCTAGATCATTTAAGGGCAGCGTCCATCTCCTCCCTTCCTCCTTTGTTTCCCTCCGATCTCTACACTCGTAATTGTCCTTGTATTTAGGGTACGTCAGCAGATATGCAAGCGGAACTCTTAACAGGACCACAAATACCACCAAACATGCAGGTTCTCAGCACCTTCTGCTCGTTCTAGTTGGGGAACAAGTGAATGTTAGATTAGTGAACAATCTCCATGTGCTCCATCTTGTGGTGAAGCCCGGGTCTGTAAATGATACTGTGTATTTCCTCATTTTTTAACAATTGGCACAACATGTTACAACAATAAGAATATATCGCAGCCATTAGATGAAGATGAAGCAGACAGCATCTGTATTTTTGTCTGAGGAGCGCAGAAGGACCAGAAGGTGGGTCACAGGTACAGACGGTCTCGTCCATCTGTGTCCTGGTAAGATGCTGTCCTCAGCACCACAGCATTATTAGTGGGCAGGTGCTGCTGGGCCCAGCGGCCGCCTGTTTGTCTCTGTCTGCGTGTGTCTGTGTGCACAGTAGATATGTAATTTTTTGGGCTGGGTGCTCTGTCTCACTCAGCGATGCACCACTGGTACCTGCTGTAGCCTCCAGACCAGCTGGACAAGGCTAACAGGATCCAGACACCATTATTTTAACCCTTCTCTCCTGACCTGTGACCTTCAGTATATAGTGACTGGTGTGTGGGAGGCTGTAATGGGAGGCTGGACGCTGGGCTGAGCGAGAACTGATGTCCAAGGACCACATCCAAACCTCTCCATGCAGTCCTCACACACACAAAGCCATAAAATTTGTAGCATTGCGCCAATCTAGCTTTCTCTAGTCCCATACTGATACCAAGCACTAATCTGATACTATAATTCAATCACGAGGAGACTGAGACTATTCGGTTATTTAAACATCATACTTACAATATTTGACATAAACATAATAATACCCAAATACATATATAGATGGCTTTGGCTTTAAATGTTCACAGTTTTGGTTTTTGCTGAAAAGGAAGATGTTTTTTATTCCCTCCTCAACGTCCAGGAACCCATTCCTTACTGTCCTCAGCCCCTCTGCATTCCCGGTCCCACCATCCAGGCCAGTGGGCATGCTGTGTCGCTGCTGACGGGTGTGTGCATTTGTTAGGACCTCAAACATCTGCTACAAGACATGATACACACACACACACACACACACACACACAAAGCTCAATGGTGTGGGACCCACACTTCACTGCTCTCCCCCCCATTTACAGCCCACCCAGACACACAAGAGACACAAACCATAAATAACACCTGCAATAAAAAAGCATCAGTGTCGTCATTTCAGCCACTCTCTCCCTCTCCTTCTCCTCATTTCCCCTACCTCACCTACAACTTTTCTGGCCTTGAACCGTCTCCCTGTGGTTTCCGGGCCGATTGTTCAGCTTTATGGTGTCTGGAGTCTGGCTCTGCTCCCTCACCGTATTGGAGCGAAAACACATCAGCCCATAAAATGCACACTCTTTAGAAGCAACGTTCCCTCAGCACATGCATCCTGAAAAACACATGCAGTACTTGCAGTGTCTCTAAGGGGGTTAAAATTAGCAGCGGGAGATCAGGGAGACGGAGGAGGGGAGTTGAGACGTGGTGCGGTGGCAGCGGGTGCAGCCGCAGAAACACCCCTCGGCCTCCAAACATTTCCTCCCCGACAGCAGCACCAGATGTCAAAAAAGAGCAGCAGGATGGCTGAAGTTAATTCTAACACACGCATACACACACACGCGCGCGCGCAGGCAAACAGATGCACAGTTACTCGTACTTAGCTTTTATTACAAAAAATGTTAGGTATTATTCTAATAAACGTAACAGCATTTTCAATATCTAATATGTACTAGTATAAGTAGTATCTCTATATTCAGCCATAAATGCTTATTTTTGAACAAGATTTAGGATGGGTGTGTTCAGTACATTCTCGTGTGTGCTTTAAAAGGTGCTGCAAGGCTTTGGACACAAGTTATTTCCAAAAATTGCTGGTAAGGACGCAGTAAATCTGTGCTGCTGTGATAAATATAATGGGTGGTTGTTAGATTAAGTATTTCGAGAGTTTTCTCAAAACAAAATTGATGCTTATTCTTTATTCAATGGTGTAACAAAATGTCTAGCCTACAGTGCAGCTTCACACCCTTTTAGATATCTCAGGAAACTTCAATTTAATCAATATTGAGGGACTGTCTAAAACAAAATTCCTTGCGACCAGATGGAAGCGTTGTCTGATATGTTGTCCAAACGAAGACACGCTGTTTTAACTACTCTCCACTCCTTGGACTTTTTGGCACTAACCAAGACTTGGATATTCCCTCAGAATACAGCTACACCTGCTGCCCTCTCTTCTGCCTATACTTTCTCCCACACTCCTGGGAAAACTGGGAGAGGTGGTGGTACTGGCCTCTTACTATCACGCAATTGGTCCTTCAGACCACCACTTCTCACATATCTTAAAATCTCTTCTTTTGAGTTCCATGGAGTCTCAGTTTCTTCTATAGTGAACATCCTTCTCGTCATCATATATTGCCCTCTGGGTCACTTCAGGATCAATGTCAAATTTTAAGTCAACTTTATTGTCATCTCACCATATACAAGTACACAGAAAGACAAGATTACAAAGCTGTGGGGATCAAGACAAACTAGACAAACCAGGCGGACATGCAGCATCAGTATGATAATATATCAGTGTATGGATCTATTTAGTATATAGTGTATATGGTATATGGTATTCTATGATAATAAGTGTGGTAGTAGTGATGTGATAATAATAATAACACAGCAGCACAATGTGAGGTAGTAAGAGATTAAAGGGCAGTTCTGTTGTTCAGTTTCTAATGTGCAGTTTGCATAAAAATCATCCATGCTTATCAGTCCCAGCACAGCCGTGATTCACCACGCCTCCCTGTGGTGCTCCAGTGCTCAGTCTGATGATGGAGGAGGTGTGGCCACCCATCCGAACTGCCTGGGGCATGTATGTGAGGAAGCCCAGGACCCAGTTGCAGAGAGCGGTGTTCAGACCAAGCCCGCTTCAGTTTCACAACTGGGTTTTGATAAATGATTGTGTTGAATGCAGAGTTGAAATCTATGAATAACATCTTGACATATAAGTCTTTCTTGTCAAGATGTGTCAAGGTGAGCTGAAAGCTAGATTGGTGCATTCCTACAAATTTTATGCTTTGTGTGTGTGAGGACTGCATGGAGAGGTTTGGAGGTGGTCCTGAGCAGCCTTCCACACACCAGTCACTATATACTGAAGGTCATAGGTCAGGAGTTGAAATAATGGTTAACTTAGTGTCTTTAATCTTCCACTAAACAAACTCCAATTGTCTTCCCTCCTTCCCCTTATCCACTCTTTCTCCTTGGCCAATAGCAGCAAACCTTCCACACACAAAGGAGGGAATGTCCTAGACTTGGTCTTCAGTCTTCCCTTCCCAACTACTGACCTTTCTTCCACACAGCTTCACATCTCTGAACATCATTTTCTGTCCTTCACCCTCAATCTACCTACTTTATCCAAGACTAACCATCCTTCATTCGACACAATCCTCACTCTGTCTCACCTTCACCTGTATCTTCCTGCACTCTTTCACATCTTCCAACCTACTCCTATTCTTCCAACTCGAAACCTCTGGCCACAACTCTCAAAAACTCCAAAACATATTCTCATCTCTACTCAACCCTCCAACTCTTCCTGTCCCATCTTCCATAACTGCTGAAGATTTCACAGGGAAGATTGAGCAAATCTGCCAGACATTCTCCACCATCACAACCCCTGCTCTACCCTCTGAAGACTCGCCGACTACTCTAGAACAAAATTTGAAGCTTACATCAGATGAAATCCTCCAGATCATGTCTACATACAATCCAACCACCTGTCCACTCAACGATGCTCCAAACAATCTCTCCTGACCTTATCCCCTTCATCTGGTCATGTTCCATCTGTCTTAAAAACAGCCAGGGTTCTTCCAATCGTAAAGAAACCCACCGCTGACCCTGCAGACATCAACAACTGTTGACCATTGTCTCTTTTCTCGTTTCTTTGCAAAGTCCTTGGAAAAAAACATGGGGAGAATTTCTTGTAGTTGCTGCAGCACAACCACGAACGTGTTATCCGCCATTGCTGTATGTGTGACGTGTTAGAGGTTAAAGGACAGGTTGAAGGTTGGGATAATACGTCCGCTTTTTCACAAAGAAAAAGCCGCATTATGGTCCACACGGATAAACGGAAAAGAAAAATTCACTCTGGAACATAAGTGTTCTGGGTCGACTTGTGTGGACAGGGCCTGAAATACCTGTGTCAGTGTATAAAGTTAGGGGTGTGTGTGAGCCTGTGTGTGTTTCTGTGTATTTGTGTGTCCTGGTTCTTGGCCCATCTCCTTTTGTCAGTGCTGTGATGCTGTTAGCGACAGCTGTGTGTCTGGACTGAGAGGGGAGCGGCTTGTAGGCCCACATGAGACGGAGTGGCTGACCACAGCAGTTAAAAGCACCCTAATTCTCCCCAAGGCCGCAGTCACCAGTGCCTGAAAAACAACTTGCCTAGAAACACTGCCAAGCAACCTCAACACACAAACGAAATCTGCAGCCAGAGACATTTTTACTTAAGTGTACATAAAGCCATTGCTCACTGAAAAAAATGTATGATTCACCCAATATACAGTTATTAAACTATGACAAAAAAAAAACATTATTAGCCATATTTATTTGTGTAAAATCCTCAATATGTATGATGAGTCCTTAAAAAATGGATTGTGCTACTTGAAAAACTAAATAATTAAAAATTGACTGTCAAGCCAACGTTTTTATTATATTGGAATTTGGTATTTGCCAGATATGCTTCTGATGGAAATAATGAGCTTTTCCAGGATATATGGTTCCATGAAAAAATGTATATAGGTTGTAGGACAACTTGCCCACTCATTCCCACATATGGGAATACAAGGACACCAGAGTGCAATAATTAACGCTGCAAGTGACATCTTTTCATTCTGCAGCTGTATGAATTGGAATAGTGTGCCGTGCAAAGCCCATAAACCATCAACACGTTTGGCTGTGCACATATATAAACCCCTTCTTGTAATAAACCATCCAACATGAGTTCCAGTTTCTGTCTCCTCTGACTTGTCAGATTTCAATATTACTGTCTCCTAAAACTACATAGAACTGTTTTTTTTTTTTTTATTGAAATGAGTGCATGTATGTGTGTGTGTGTGTGTGTGTGTGTGTGTGATTTGTCAGGGTATGTCCAACAAAAACACACGGCAGCACAAATGGATGTGACCTCCCAGCCGTGGCTGAAGCACTGAAACATGCTGTCCCTTTGGCAGCAGCCGCAAGTGCCACAGCCCATTGTCAAAATGTGTTGGACGCTGCTGCTCACGTTTGTCCTGTGAGGTAACAACTGTTAGCAGCAGCAACAGGCAAACTCGCACCTTCCAAAGCAAACCCAAACAGCCTGAGGCAGGACCACGGAAATGGGGAGCCACAGCAGGCCGTACGGCTCCACGGTTCCAACGCAAGGATGCAGGCAGATCAGCTTTATCAGTGATCCATGCACACTGTAGAGGAAAAACAATTACAGCTGCCAGCATTTTTCCACTCGACACTTTACACTGCTTGTTAGAAAGTGAGCGTCATGTTCTAGTTTGGTCATTATAAATCAAACGTCTATTACCAAGCCATTGCCACCATTGCCAACTGAGCGACTCTGTGACATTTTCCCAAAAAGCAACAAATCTAGTGATATTTTTGCACCCTCAGCTGCGTTTTAACAGGATGTATCCATATTGGGTAAAGGGTAGGAGAAAAGTAAACGCTGCCATGATGATGAAAGTGAAGTGATTGTCATTGTGATCTGTATTCACTGCTTCTCTGTAAAGTTAAGATACTTCCTGTAGGAAGTAGTTGGCAAAACAACTTATCCATTGCATTTAGAACAGAACAGGCACAGACAGCGTTTCCCGTTCCAGTCTCTGTCCGCCTGTTAATACCTAGAGGAGATTCCTTCAGCTTGACTGATGTTTGGGTTTAAAAAAAAATCTTAGACATTGCACATTTAAAGACATGTGTGATAAAAGAAAGTGAAACAAAAACTGAACCATTATAAAATAAACTCTGATATAATAATAACTCTGTTTCACAGTCTACATTGGTCCACACCAATCATCAGTTACAGTAAACAAATCTGAATGTGTAGACATTTCTTCATAATTCTGTACTCTGTTATTTTAATGGTAAGGGGACAGTGGGGTGCTCTAGTCAAAACACAATGTAAAATGTAATGAGGTCTGGAGGTCTGGCCCATGACCACGACCCCAGAGAACCTGTCACTGTTAGTATGAATGTTTAATGAACGGGAATTTTTTTTTTATTGTGCTACTTAGTTGAACTAGTTGATACCCAGTCAAGTGAGCATAAAATTTACAAAAGCCCACATTACACCAATCGACCCACAAACCCACATAAACACACATGCACACACACACACACACACACACACACACATACACACATACACATTACTTTACTTGCACACAAGAAGCTGAGTATGAAGTTGTACCACACATTCCACAGTGTCTTTCTACAGCTTTGAGGGATTAGTACCCGCTTAGTTAAGAGGGCCAGCAGTCTTCATCAAAGCTTGTGGAACCTCAAGTCCCAGGAGGTGCTACAGACCTCAGCATGGTCAGCTAAAAAAAAAACGATCCTATGTGACCACATGTCATGGGGAACATTTTGAGCTCTAACTACTTTAAAACTGAAAGGGCCCTGTGTTGGCTAAAATCAGTCTTCATGAGTGTTGATTGGTTGGTAGAAAGACCCAACTGTTTTCAATTAACCAGGCATGAAAAAGTGGAACAACAACTCTGTCTTTTTTTAACACAAATGACAAATTATAATCTTTTCAGTCTGGCTTTAGACAAAACCATAGTACAGAAACTGCCCTACTGAAAATCTTCTGACCAGGTGTAAGGGAGAAGATCTCCCTGTGCAGGACAGCCGAGCGGTGATAGTGGGAAGACGACAGGAAGTGGATGGCAATTCCGTTTATTCAATTATATTATATCAATAAATACAGTTTTAAAAATAGAAATAATAAAACGTAAGTCAGCCACAAATAAAATTGGCAAAAAAAAATCCTCTCTCTCCATCTCATCTCATCTCAATGTTCTCTCTATTTCATTCTATTTCAAATAAAACCTTGGGCCAGTCTATATAGACCTGGACCCACCCAGTTATCAGACAAACAACAAATTAATTATGAAGAACCATTCATTATAAATCATATTGAGCATTAATCACATAATAAACTAATAAGCACTTTAAAACATTTGAATTGCACAATCATAGCTTTATTAATTATTTTACATCTTTACCTATAACGCCCTCTGCCTCAACGCCACCTTGGTACATCCTTGTACATTCTTGTAAATGTACGGAAGGCCTACTTGCTGTCCCCCGAGTATGCAAAGTCGCTGCTGGAGCATTTACTTATAGAGCCTCAAATCTATATTTAATCCAGGCCTCAGCTCAACTATCATCATTCTAGCGAACTTATTACTAACACAGACTTCTCTTTTCTTTTTCCTTTGCCATCCACATCATGTGGATGGTGAATCTCTCCTCTTGGTGCAGAGTGATCACGTGGCATCGCTGACCTCCATGGATCACCCAGTTTTGCCCCTTACTACCTGGACTTTGCAATTCATATGCTGATTCCATCTAATATAGTACATTCATCATAATACATAACTGGACAGCAATGACCTTTATATATGACATAATTAGCTGGATGTATTTCTCACAACAAGCCAGGGTTATCCGCTGCTGATCAGAGCAGGATGGGTTCCTCTCAAGGTTTCTTCATCTTTCAGGGAGCCTTCCATTGCCGCTATCACATTTGGCTTCCTCACTAGGGGTCTTGAGCACTGTTCCAATATAAGGCACTACTGTGTAACAAGTGCTGTATCAATTAAAACTGATGGTTTGATGATAATTACAGACAAATAACCAGTCAACATGACACTGTGCATAAGCAAAACCAAGACCCTTTAAACTGCAATAGCACTAGACAAATATTTTTTTCAGGTCACTTGATCTACAAAGACCTCATCTGCAGAAAATAAAGTAGCTGTCAATATTTGTGAACTCAGTGGTAGAGCTGAAATAGAAGCTGTTGGGATCAGTAGTAACAGTAGTAACATGCTGACAGCGGGCAAGTGGCTTTAACCGTCATCAGCCGGACAACATATCTCTGCATACAAAGGGTGGATGGCATAGCCAAATACGGTTCTCCAGTTCACAAAGGAGCTCTAACCCCCAAGAATGTTCCTTATTTCAGATACATATCTTTTACAATTAATACTTTGAGAAAAGAAGTTGAGTAAACGTTGAGACTTTTAGTTAGTACATATTGTTCTAATTGTTGTTTTTGTAGTTTGGGGGACCTGACACCAAGCCCACATCTTGGGCATCTGCAGATACTGCTAACTGAATGTTCACACAGAGAACATTTCCAAAGCTGAGGTGGTGCTCTCGTATGAAACACTTTTACTAACGCAATTAGTAATGTGGCCGATCTGCTGGCTACAGCTGACTAGGTGTGAAGTTACAGGACCCTGGACTAAAACCGGCTGAGACTGTAATACAGAAAGCACCCAGCGACACACACACACACACACACACACACACACACACACTCCAAGCCTCTTGCGTGCAAGAATTCAGGGGTAGAGCAGTAGAGTTCACACATTCACACCTAAATAAAGCAGAGACGGGATGACAATGACACCCACCTGTCAGAGCAGCACAGCCTTCACCCCTTCAAAGAAACACTCATCAGACTCTGTTATGTGCCTTATATCTACACTCTCATGGGACACACACTCTAACTCCACAGTATATCAAGGTGTATCTACTGCACAGACTAGGACTTACTAATAAAGATCTGGCCTACTGAAGCCTGCAGTTGTGAGAACTTGGGCCACTCGAGAACCCTCTGTGGTGCAACTAAAGCAAAAAGAGGAAAATTACAGTAACAAAGGTGTGTGTGTGTGTGTGTGTGTGTGTGTGTGTGTGTGTGTGTGTTTGCAGCGTTGTTTTGAGGTATAACAAGAGTTGGCATTGTTTGCCTGACCTCATGTTACAGAACAATGACTCTTCATAGAAGCTCTTCATGATGAGAGTGATAAGAGGAGCAGGAGGAAAACAGAAGAAAGTGTGTGTGTGTGTGTGTGTGTGTGTGTGTGGGAAGGATCAGTGGCTGCTCTTATCGCTTCCAGCTGTGATGTCCTCCTTCTGACATTAGTGCAGACAGAGAGCTTCTCATCTCCCATCTTGTCCTCTGTGTTATCAGGGCAGGTGTAATTACGTTAATCTGACCTCCATCTCGTCTGAAAACACAGTCCTTCTCTGTCTCTCTGTCTGTCTCACACTTGGGAGACACATGGCACTTTATCTTGTCTCTTCTCCGTCCCAGACCCAAATAAAAGCCCCACACCAGTCATGTTTGAAACATGCCAGTAACGGGTGTCTATCAGCAATCCAGTGATCATGTGATGATGAAGTGATCATTGTGGTAAGTTGTAGTTCCTTAAAGGGGGATGTGGTCACTTTGGCAAATAACAAAACAAAGTTTTAAAATATTCTAAAAATCACATTTTCATAGTCCTAACTAATGGAATTTGGTCATTTCTGTGGTGCTGTGTATTCTGCATAGCTATTCAACATGAATTGGTTTAATCAGTTTATGATTCCTAGGGCCAACAAAGCTTTACCATGGGACATTTGCAGACATGCTGGGATGAGACCTGATTGCTTGTCTCATGGTCCTGTCATTCAGAGTTTGTCTCACTGGTGTCCTGCTTATATCGCACATGTTCAGCTTCCCTGATCGTGCCAGGCAGCGCCATGGACGGGCAGAGCGGTTGTCCAACATGCAGCACGAGGTGTTACCCATGTGTTCCCCTGAAGTCCTGTGCTGTGCTGTGTGTTTTCCCTGTGTTGTGCCATACAGGAGTGAGAGGGTTCGCCTCTGTCTAGAGACGTTAACTAGTGAGCTAGGACGTTCATCATCTCTACGAAGGCGTAGACAGGTGCCCGGGGAGCAGTGTGTGGGGATGGTGCTTTGCTCAGCAGCACCTCAGTGGCAGCTTGGCAGATCAGGATTTGAACCGTCAACCTTCTGATTACGGGGCCAGATCCTTAACTGCTAGGCCACCACAGCCACCCTGGGACCACCCTGCCCCTGCAAGCTCAGCATGAACAACAGATTTCACATTTCTGGGTGTGTTTGCCCATGTGAGAATATGAGACTGTGTGTGTGTGTATACAATCATGTGATTCCTGGGAACAGAACTGAGAATTCCTTCAGGTTACTGGAGAAGACTTGGGGACATACAGATTTATATACAATGATATTTTACCATTTTCAAAACTTTATCCTTTTTTCTGTATAATTTACTGTCTACTGTCAGTCAGAAAATAGCTCTGCTTTTAGGGCTTCTGTCACTGGGTGCCAGAAAAATACACATGCGTTTAAAATCCATATCAGCATATCCTTGCACACTCCCTCACAGAACTGTATTTATTGATGGACCACTTAAACAAGCTGTCGCTCTTTTCTCTACAGCAGAGACACCACTACATTTGCACATCCATTACCCAGGCAGCCTCAAACTAGACCAGGGTCAAAAATGCACGAAATAAGAAACCAAAATGTGACAAATTTCTTCAACATTCAACATTTACAAGAGAAAGAAAGAATGAAAAAAGCTCCACCATGACAACTTCAAATATTATACATGAAACACGTTGGGGCCTTCATTTAATTTGCTATTAGCACAACGAAAACTGACATGTTGATTATAAAGCCACAAGGACCGTAAAGTGTAGTAAATTGTAGGAGTTACCAAATATATCTGTCTGAGTCAGCAAATTAGCGGCCTTTGTTTCTTAGGTGGCCTGTTAAAACGTAAGAGACAAAAGCTCATAAACTCTTATAAAACACTCAGTCTTTCCGGCACAGACAGTCTCACGCACAAGGAGCCCTTTCAAGTTATATGAAAAGTCTATAAAAACTTTACAAAGAGCAAATGACTTCAGCGAGCGGTCAGATAATGAGATAGGGCATATGGAAAATGAAATCTCGCTGCTGGCCCACTGTCTTTCACACAGGATCAGGAAAAGACTGTAAAAAGAGTTCAGAACTGAGGGCAACCCTATCTCTGGTGGGAGTCAGGACGCTGGTGGTGAGACTGGCTTTATTTTCCAGTCACATCTGTGCCATGGCTACGGGGACCAGTATGAACACTAGTGCCATGCTTTTATTAAAGGTATGCATGACATGACAGAGTCAACCGCAGAGAATGTAAGATGGTACCGAGACAGAGGGGAATTGGGGAGGTTCGAGAAAAGGGATGGATGGAATGGAGGATGCCACCAGAGACTCCACTCAGCACAGGGAGGAAAAAAAAAAGAGAGGGACGTGCAGACAGGAAGAATGAAGAGCAGGATGGACCTGATTTATGCACCATCAGTCACAGATCACTTGCTCGTCTACTTACGCCAACCTTTCCCCAGACACTCCAGACACACACACACACACGCACACACACTTTTTTAAGGGTTTATTGAGGGTTCATTAAGAACACACACACACTTAAGCAGGAGACAAATGCACAGGCCCACAAACCTACACAGATACAGACTCAAACAGCCAAACACAGACACACCTTCCCACTGACACAAACCCAGATGTACATGTCAGTGAAGAAAGAATAGGCAGATTGAAGTGGAATGGGCAGACAAGTGAGGAGGTCAGCTACTGAAGACTGCCCCGGTTTTATAAGGAGGGAAATGAGTCGAGCAGGAACAGAAAAGCAGAACCCGGTGCTTCGTTTCCCAGAACCTGTAGCACTATTTTCCAGCCAGGCCTGATTTTGGTGGCTGAATGAGTTGAACCACACTGACAACCTGAACGTCAAATATATAATCTCATATTTGATGACTTTAACATCTGGTTCACAAAACAGACTACACATACATCAAATTATACCAGGGATTCCCTATCTCCAGCCACCCAGAACATGAAAAACACCTTCAAGCTGTTTATATTTTAATAAATAATATTACATTTACAGATCAGGGAGGCATTAGCTTGACTTTCCCACCATGTAACGCACTGTAACATATTGAATGTATTATAACATGATAACAGAACCCATTGGATTTTTTTACTTAATGATCTACACATGGCCCAACACTGGTGAGTGATGTGTTGCTTCAAACCCAGGTTTGCACCCAGTGTCCCAAGATTGACTAGGAAGAAGCATCGAGGGAATGTGACTGAGTGAGAATGATCTACACACAAAGGTCGTTAATGACAGGACATAGACAGGAATGAAAATTCTTCTACATGCATACTTTCATTTCTTTTAAGACATACTACACTGAAATAACACATAAAAATGGCATAAGTTGAGGGTCCAAAGTCAAGTGCTTACTGCTGTTATTAATTAGCATTTCTGTTCTGTTCCTTCGAATAAGACCTTTGAAAAAAATTATAAATAATTAAATAAATCTATTACTCTTTGTGTGGCATTGGCAAAATATATGGGGGAATTCTGCAAAACTAAGTTTGTTTTGGTGCATCTGTATTTCTCTGTGTACCTGTGATACGGTTCAGAGCTCCATTCATCCTTTCCATACAAAAAAAAAGTAATATGAGTCTCCGCCGCCAAAACCAGCACAACCGCAGCCCCGACAACAGCAGAAACCTAGAGCAGGAGGCACTTCTGACCCACTACCTGGCAGCATGTCCTCCTGGCCACCTTCCAGCACCCCACTTCATCGAACCCTCATCTTTCCATGGCATCTCTCCTCACTGGCAGCAAGAGAACAGATATCATGACCATGAGCTTCTCAGCACCTTTTACAGCACCTGGCAGCTGCTCCACTGACCCCCAGCAAAGTGGGGTCAGGTTCCTCCAGCTCAGCCTCTTGGAGGAACAAAAACAAAAAGGAGCATTAAAAAGCACATTGTCTGTTAATGCAGACTAAATTTGATCTGATGATTGGTCGTGTCAAAGTGAGACCGGAGACCGAGAGAGAAGGAAAGATTTTGACGGCATCTACTGAGGCTTTATGAAGTAGGGATGACATGGCGTTCCTGTTCATCCTGGAATAACATCACCACTGTTAGGTGTTAAGGTGACAGGTAAGGTTCACCATTCCAGGAAGGAAATGGACATCAACTCGGAGCAAACACTGCTGAATGTCTGAAAGTGAAGGATGTTTACTCAAGTTCGAACCCTGGTCTGATTTCACGCGTATGTTTATGTTGAAGATCAGACGCACACGTGGGCGCTGAATTTGGCAGGCTCTGAGGGTTTGTGAGGATTTTGCTCTGTTTCTGTTCACGTGTCGACACGACTGAAATGTGTATGTCTGGTTTTATGGAAGAGCACCTTGCCAACATCATGAGTGATGTCATCATGCACTTTCCTTTAAGTTCTTGGGGTCTCAGCCCAACAAATGATTTTGAGGAAAATTATATTGATTTATATATTTAAAACTGCCCTCTCGCTTTCTCCCACTCTGCAGTTTTAGGCCAGCCCTCAGCATGGAAGCCACCCAAGCCAAATACTACCGTGATGACATCATCATCATCATCATCATCATCACTGGCTGCAGCCATCACCACTGTGCAAACGCAGGAATGAAATCTCCAGGCGTGGCTACAGACCAGAGTCTCCTGCTTTCTGTCTAGTTGCCTTTCGAGATTTTCACTCTCCAGCCGCCAGAAACGTTCTACGCTCCTCGTGTCAGACCTCGTCGCCAGTACGAATGGTTTAGCATCATGATTTCTGAGTGTGTGTCTGTATTTGCACGTTTGTGTGTTGGTGAGAGCGAGACAGAGACACTGTGGTGAAGTTCCCATTTTCCCGTGTGCCGTAATGAGGAAGCGGCGGGGCCATAAACACCTGACTGCCGCGACTGTATCAGCGTGTATTTATATTTCGGCGCGATGATGGATGGAAGAGGCTGTGTCAGACGTCCGGCTCGACTCGGGCGCGGCTCCAACCAAAACACACCCCCCGGATTTCTGCGGGGAGTCCTTACCTCCTCTCTCCCGCATGCTCTGTCCAGCCGCACTCGTTTCCAGCGACATGAAAACAAACCAAATACTGCTCTCCGGTCGAGAAACAGAAGTCCCGCTGCTTCCCATCGGCTCGGCCGCTCCTGCGGCAGCGTGAATGTGTGCCCTGCACGTAATGAGCTCATTGTGTCGGGCTGCTCTGGCACAAAGCCCTATATACAATCATACACACACACACACACACACATTGACCTGAACTCAGCGGTCCTAATAGAGAGGCCCACGGATGGCAGATTCTTTATCCAGACGTGGCCCGTTTCGGAGCTGCTCGTTCTGCCAAAACCGCAGAGCTGCCCTGCACTGAGTCTCAGAGCCCATCAACACATCATAAGCGTTCAATATGAACTCCGTCCGTTAGGAAAAAAGGGCCCAACAAATAAACTCAGTCTTCATTGCACTTCACATCTCACAGATACCATGGTGCAATCCAGAAGTCTGCGTGTGTGTGTGTGTGTGTGTGTGTGTGGGAGACCAGAGCTGCACTGATGCACGCATGACTGGAGCACTAAAGACATACAAGCTCCCCTTTCAATGGAGCATAGCTAACACACTCAGTACAGGACAAATACTGCACACACACACACAGTATATGAGGTGTCAGGGAACATGGGGTAAACAGGGAAGGAGGCGTGCATGATGGGTCAGTGCACAGTTTTAACACACACAGAACTCTTGCGACAGCAGTGGTTGCGTTCCTGGATCGGAGTACAATGTTGTCCCGATCTTGTTATTAACTAATCTTAACCACACTACACATGCGGTGTGTTATCTTAAATCTCATAGGCCGCAGGTATTTTCTTCTGTTATGAGCTCATTTGGAAGAAAAAGGGCGCTACAGAAACCACCCAGATTCTTTATTTTCTTTATTTCCAGCGTATTCTGTCTGATTCATTTCCTGAGTGGGGGGGGAGTAGGTTACGGTGTGGAAGGGAAATGCCTCTGGGTCTCTTCGTGTGCATCCGATGTACGCAACTTTTTCCCAGATCGGGAACACACACCCACACACATCCACCCACTGAGTCCTGTTGCTGTATGGGGGCACTTGCAGGCACTTGTGAGTGTGTGTGAAGGGGATTCTTTAACAGCATGACTTGCTTGCTCTGCTTTACGACGTTTGGTCTACAAGTAGGTGTGTAGGGGTAAACTGCATGATGGGTAATGCAATCGCTCACTCCTGCACATGACCTCTTCATGGGGTTCTTCCCTTACAGCTACTAAAACCCCATCCATTAAACTTGCTAATCGGCCTGCAAAACCCCGAGGTTCGTTGCTTTCACCACCTCATTCACCAGCGGACACACAGACTCCCTCTCTTGCACTTGTTCACTCACTCGAACACCCACCCACCCACCCACCCACACGGAGGAAGGCAGAGTGGCTCGTCCTCCCGCAGTTGGAGTTGAAAGCGCGGGGCTTAGCGTGTGCGTTCGTGATAAGCCTTGCTGAGCCGCGAAAACACGGATTACATTTCTGCGGCTTTACTGTGTCTGTGTCCCCCGGGCCACCGGGGTAATTACGTCCCGCATAAAACGCAGCCCCCGCACCGATGCCACAAACGTGCTGAATTAGCGCAGCCACCCACTGAATGGGCCCGTGACAGGGCGATAAGCAGCCGAGGCACAAATGCTGCCTGATGTACGTAAAAATGAGGTCAGGACGAAGGCCTTTTTAAGGGAACTTTTTGGCAACTTGCAGAAAACTTTACTGCAAATACACCAGCAGTGAAAAAAGCACCAAGTATAAAGGAATCCATGATCAGAAATGAAATAAATTGATTTTGTTTCATGTATAACCCAGCTCTAACTGCAAATTAAGATAACATCAAGCACTTTAGTGAGAGTGTCATGATCCGGTCCGGCAGGGGTCACTCCGGGTCCGGAGTTCGGGCCGGAGTTTCATGTTCATCCTGTGTAATGTTTCCTGATTGTTATCACCTGTGTATCATTGTATAAAACTATCCTGTTTGTGTCTGTTCGCCGTCGGGTCATTTTGTGGTGATGTTTTCCCTGTCCTGTGTATTTTGTATTAAACCCCTGTCCTGTGACGTCGTGTGTATGCGTCCTCCTTTCTCGCCATGTCCAGCCAACGTGACAAAGAGACCTAAGTGGGTCGCTCACGCAGAGGTCACCCACAACTAACTAAATAATGGAGAATGCATTTTGCAATGGGATTCACCTAACAGCCACCATTTTGGAGATTTGGAGAGGAAGGTATAGAAATGACATACTGTGGCTTCAGCAAATGACACCGGGTATCTTAAAATCATGGTTGCTGATTGCTCTCCTGGAACATGCGCTCCCAATTTCCCATATGACTCTGGTAGATAACCAGCTAACCAGATAGATAGACGAGGTGTAAATATTCCTTTAATACACTGTAAATATTCTGCATGTACTGTGCTGCAATATTGAGCTGCATGTGATATCTTTCCCATTGACCTTGTTATTCTATTGTTAGTCTATTTGATTTGGTTAGAACAATATACAGCAAATTTCAACAACAAAGTCATTGAGTTGTGTTTGTCTTAAATCTAATAATGCAATTTGTGTAGTGTTGATTGAATTAGGCTGTAATAACAAGCCTATTTTTCTAATATTTGGTCCACCCTAATCCCCGCGTTTCGCTCTACACTCAGAGGTCTCCTTACTCAGATTCTTTTATCAGCATGTGGTCTGGGAGGCACTAAAGCCCTCGGGGTTCACAAAAGCAGCTCCATATGCTGATACCTGCTCTTTCACCTCAAGAGCTGATAAAGGGCTTAGTCAGGGTCCCATGGAAAGAACAGTGATCAGCGTTCATTAATTACGCCACGGCTATGGAATCTCGGCTCGCGTCTCTTTGACAATGTGAATGGCGGTACGTGTTTATGATAGAAGACGTTTCATACATTGTTATCATATCCCGCGTTGGGCCGAAGTGCGTTTTTGTCTGTTATCAGTTCCCGCATGAGGTAATGTTTTGCTTGTGGAGACCCACAGACTGCAGGAAGGCCAATGGATCAACAGTGGGCCAGAGGAAAAAGAAGAGAATAAAAGAAAGAAAAGGAGACGCAGCGGACAAAGAGAGGGAGCGGGCCAGAGACTTTGCTAGTGTTGTCCAATCTCTCAGTCATATTTCTATAGAATAAAAGATGAAGCCTGACTGCACGACTGCAGCAGGAAACGGGTCTGACCGCGCCAAACAAACATTCCGTTTCAAAATATTAAATGCAGTAGTTCATAGCTGCATAATTCATAATTAATGCAAATGAATGTCGACTAACACTCACAGTACAGTGAGTGGTGTAATTATAACTAACTGTGATTAATTGAGTTTATTTAAGGGTCTAGCATACTGTACAATAGAAGATATTTCGTGTGTAGAAATTGTGATCACTCAGATCTACTACATAAAAAGACGTTTTGAAAAACGGCAGCCCCCCCCGCTAAAAGCATGTTTCCTTCATTTAATCCTCCTTTAATGTAAAGAGGGTGGGTGTGTGTGAATTGACTGTGTAGGTGTTCAGGCATGTGAGGGATGTATGAGATGACGCCTAATTTTAACCCTGGCCCTCAGCATAATCCCCTATCGCATCATTTCAGATGCTCTGGTTTAATATGTCTGATAAACCAGACTGGACGTCAGTCTGTTCTGAGCAGCACCAGGCCTGAACTCACCTAATTACTCCAGCTAATGCAGTCAGAGGGGTTCAGAAAGTCACACGCTGGCGTACTATTGTGGTGTGTGGATTTACAGCTACATTAATAAGGCCACCTCCGAAATGAACCCACAGGCCTTGGAACGCCAGAGAAACACATTAGTGACAGTGTTAGCAGGAACTTAGAGGGGAGGGGGAGAAACCAGTCACGTTCCCAACACAAGACCAGTGATAAAAGGCTGTCCACCCACACCCTGCTAACCTAGTGAATTGAGGAGGAGTTCTGAACTTAGAAACCACTTAAACAAATGCAACCACTTACTGGAGGGAACGTATGAAAAAGCGAGATAAAGCTGCAGAATACTCCAGAAATGTACATACCTTGCTCACAGTGCGTGCCGCTGAAACCTGGGCAGCACCTCCATTCCAGCGAGGTCACGGTGCGGTACACCACCTTATAGGACGGCCGCACCACAGTACGGTAACTGGAGGACACAGAACACCACTAAGACACATTGTTGTACCATGTTTAGTACTGTAGTACTGTACTGTATATAGCACCTGATCCATGGTGTGGTACAGTACACGACTCAACACCAAACCAAATATGAGCTGAAACCTCTGCAGGCCTCTGGTTGGATGGAACATTAAGACTTGCTTCCTGTCGTTGGTGCTCTTCCCAACTTGCCCTGTTTTCATTGCAGTGTTTGCCATTGCAACACTGCCTACTTTCACAGGCATTTTCACGTACTGTAATTTAAGGTACCATACTAGACTGGACCATGGAAATTAGACATACCTCCCTCCGGAGCAGCCCTGTGGCCAGCGGCAGGTCTGGTACACACGCTGTAGGGTCGTCCCATTCTGCACCTGGCAGGTCACAGTCTTAGTTACAGTGTGGGGGCACCAGTTCCTGGAAACACACACACACACACACACACAATATGTTATCTGTGTAGTAGAAAAGTTTTCATTTGATATCTGTAGGTCCATTATGGGGGATATTTCCAAGCCACTATACAAGTTACTTTTTACAGTTGCCCTTATTTTTTCTATCTGTTTATTTCTGAAGCCGTACCTGATGTGACATTAGAAACGTGAAGTGGTGGAAGAAGCATTCAAGAAGTGTCTTGCTCAGGGACACAATGGTAGTAAGTGGGGTTGGTGTCACCTGTGTCTGGATGTGTCTTGAGTGTGGAAATCAGTACACAAGTACTATGTAACAATTGAGCAATTATTTCGTTAATTTTATAACAGATTGACAGTCCTAATTATAATTTAATTGTAATGAGGGTAGTGCAGAGAAAAAATGTTTAGGAATTTGCTCCCCATAGTACCCACCATAAATTGAACTGGAGTAAAGTATAAAAAAATATTATTAAAAAATTATTAAGTACAGTAATGAAGCATAATTTGTGTGTGTGTGTGTGTGTGTGTGTGTGTGTGTATTTATAGTGTAACTGTGTAACTGTGTAACAAGCCTAATCCTCCCCCAACAGTGTTTCACGTTTACATTGACTTTTTTTGCTGCTGTCCAGTGCAGCGTTCAATCCAAGTTCCAGGAACAGAGTCCCTGCAGCAGCTCCAGATGAAGTGTCTTCTTCAGGGACACAATGCACTTCATAGTCATCTGGTACAAACACACACACGCACGCACACCAAGTCTCACTCTCTTGCTTCTCAGGGCTTCCTAAGTGCCCTATAGTCTTTATCCTTGACTCAGGTCTCTTTGGGACTCTTTTATGGTGTTTACTCAGGTTAAATCAGCCATGGGGGCTGGCAGGAGAGCACCGTGGCCAGTGTTTACTCTGCGGTCCACCCCCCACCCTCATCTGTCAACTTCCCCTCCCCACCGGGCCTTGGCAACACAGAAGAGCCAGAGAGGAAAGGCGGAGAAGGGGTTGGGTGCCAGAGAAGAGGGCAAATGGCATAAGTGAGAGTCTAACCACGCTGGACATTTGCAGAAAATTGTGGATTCTTTAATGAAATGCTGTATATTATATTCATGACAATGTTGTGTCTGTGGGAAAACACTGTGAGGCCAAGGCATCCCCAGGCTAGTCAGGTACTGACAGTCACACACACACAAGGGTTCAAACCACCCCCAACTGCTGTTGCTTTTCTCCCTCACTCCCTTTCCCTGCATTGTTCTGTTTAGTTGGCTGTTATGCTGCATTTCAGTTTTTTGGTTTATGTATGTTTTGGCCATCGCCCCTTTTTTTATTAAAAACACTTCACTTTTCTTATGTTGAGCATTTGAACCTCCTTCACACCCCATGGCATGAAAGAATGCAGGAGAATGAGACATAGCCAACAAAGTAAGATTTTCTAGGAGAGCCAGAGTGTCGACCGTAAGAGTGGGTTGAGACACAAAGACGGAACCAGCGCCGCCACTGCAACCCCTGTGACCCCTGCCACTTCACCGCAACATGGGAGTGGTTCTTCCCATGGACACGGTTCTGGGAGGATAAGCCTGAAGATGACAGTGAAAACAAGGCTTAAAGAAAGGATTGTCCTGCAATGTGTCCCACATCCCACCTGCCCACGCCGTCCAGTCAGGAGTTGTGAGCTCACTTCCTGGGAGCCCCAAAAAGGCATTAAAAGGCCAACCGAGAGCCGGAGGCATCCTGCAAGAATGAGGACACCAGTGGCAACAAAGTAGAAAAAGGTCCCATTTGCCAGTCACCGCGCTGATGAACCCATTGCTGGGGAAGCCCGCTCCTCCATACCCAGCATCGGTCATGCAGCCCCTCCACCAGGTCTGCCACGCGTCTGACTGCAGCATGCCTCGGGTCAGCAGCGTCGAGCCAGTCCCACCGCCAACCTCCAAGAGTGCGACGGTGGCAGCCCCGGCCCAACTTCCATGGGTCCTACTCCACCACTCCTGATCAAGCCCCCAGAAATGTCAGAGGGGTCTACAGGACTGGAGCTGAACGAACCCCCTTTTTTGTTTGTGTCTATGTGCCGGTATGTGTGTGTGTCTTATGTGTTCGTATGTCGCCCCTGCCCATTTTCTTCTCGACCAGCAAGTTGAGTCCCCGTGGAGACTCCTGACCCTACTGACCCTACTCGGTTGACCCTCCATCCAGCCAGAGGGAAGCCCTTAACCCAAGTCTCTTTTTGTATGGGTTTGGTGCTCTAGTCATGGGGGCAGAAGGCAGAGGGTCAAGGAGGCCGAAGCACCGCTATGATGTTGGGGAGGACAGAGCAGGCACCGCGACTGCCTTCAACACGTCTCCACTTCCGGACGGAGCGAGGGACGCTGCCTCCGGTCCTGACATGCAAAGGGATCCTGTCGGAGTGTCCTGGCCCACCTCCGCTCCTGAGCCAGCAAGGAACACTGCCGGAATGCCCAGGCTGCCTCCTGTGACATTTGGTGGGCGCCCTAGTGTTGCATCCTTGTGGGGGGGCTGTGTAACGCCAAGGCAGCCGTGGGCTAGCCAGGTGCTGCCAGTCACACAAACACAAGGGCTCTAAACAACCACACCACTGCTCGTTCAGTGTGGGTGACTGGAACCCTTCATATGTTGCTTTTCTCCCTCACTCCCTTGCCCTGCATTGTTCTGTTAGTTGGGCAGTTATGCTGCATTTCTGGTTTTTTGGTTTATGTCTGTTTTGGCCTTCGCGCCTTTTTCTTTTTTGTTATTAAAAACACTTCACTTTCCTTATGTCGAGTGTTCGCGCCTCCTTCACACCCCGTGGCATGACAAACACAAATGACCCTGGGGGATAAATGCAACTTAAATTATTATGAGCATTTCAAAGGAAAGCTCTGTTTAAGTGTGCCTCCATATTTTTATTTACCTCTCTGGATCTAGAATGAGATGACGTTAGTAGCCCACCAACTGAGCCAAAGTCAAGTGCAGGGTTCAGAGGTCAACCCGCTGAGGGAGGGACCGAGGTCATTCATGCTGTGTCTAATTCTGTTCAGAGCCTTGAAAGAGACTCTTTTATGATCATATACAAGATTAAGCTTGGCTTCAAGGCACTGGAGATGACTTGCATCCAAAAAGCCTTTCCAGATCTGTGTGTGTGTGTGTGTGTGTTCTAATTCCATGCAAGTTGTTACAAGCTTAAGGCCTAAAATTATGACTGATGTTTTAAAAAATTTCTGATTATGTTGTTTAGTGAAACGTTCCAAAATTGTTCCATGTGTAAGCTTTATAGAACTTATGGTTCCACTCAGGCCATTAATGTCCAGGAGTTCAGTCTAGCAAGGGAAACAGCGGAATAGGGGGAGCAGGGCACACCAAAGACCTTGCTGTGGTAAACATTAAGCATCTTCTGGAACCTTCTAATAAGGAGCTAAATAGCCACTGGCAATCGAGCCCAGATGAGAGGCAGGAGGACAACATCTCAGCAAGAAAAATAAACAAGAATGGGAGACACTAAAACGCTACTAATCCAGATCCCTCAATGATCTTTGAGACCGTTTACAGACAAAAAGATTACAAAATGCATGCGTTTGGATGATCAAACGGAACCAAAAAGGCCAGGTCTGCTGATCCCATGTGTTCTGGATAATAGGAGATGTGATTATTCTTGTCACTGTTCTTCAAGTGGAACCGGCATAAATCAAGGAAACATGGACTGGTTACTTTGTGAAATTAATGCATGAGGACCACATGGAAGCAATTACAGCAAACATATGTTTGCAGGACTTTATGGCGAGCAAAGTGCACAAAACGCCCTGGCAGGCCCTCATCTGGCATGGATTCAGAATGCAAAGCCGCTTTCGCTGTCAACACACACACACAAACACTGTATGTATAGAACAGGGTTGGCATGTGCCAGTGTGTGTAATGTTCTGCTTAAACACTTGTTGAAGAGTGTTTTATGGACGGGGCCAGTGCTATGAAGGAGACAGCTGGGTGTGTGTGTGTCAGTGTGTATATAGAAAATTGCTAGTACTCTCACCCCCCCCCCCCCCCCCACCCCCCCCTTGTACTGACTGCACACACATGCCCAGAAGGGGCCGCAAACTGCACTGGGGCTGAGTCCGAGAAATGCCAGACGTTCCCGAGGGTTTCTAAATAGAGCCAGGGTTTGGGTCAGGAAGACGGGAAACCCGTGCGGGTGACCACAAGGTGTGTCTAACTGAGTGCCTCTTTACGTCTGTCCTCCTACATGGGTTCACCAAACTTATTTCCGTGGCTCTCAGTGTGACCGACCTAACCCACTCAAACCACTCAAGTTTAAACTGATTTTGGAAACTAACATGAAAAAAAAGGAAGATTGAAGGACTGAAAGAGAACTAGAGAATTAGAAATTATTTCAATTATTTGTACAGTTGAGTGCTTTGAGCACATTATAAGCAGACCACTTAAGTTAAACTGGTTACCCACTAAAGAATCTGTGTGGATTGCAGAGAATGAAATATTTTATTTTTTTATTTTATTCAAAATGAAGGGTTTAGAAATAAACCAAAATGAAAAACAATGACAAAAATGAACACAATGTCTATATGTCATGATGCGGACCGGCAGGGGTTACTCCGGATCCGGAGTCTGGACCGGAGTTTCATGTTCGTCTTGTGTAATGTTCCCTGATCGTGATCACCTGGTGTATATTTCTATAATTGTATAAAACTATCCTGTTCGTGTCTGTTCGCTGTCGGGTCATTGTGCGTGTAGATGTTTCCCTTGTCTCGTGAAGTTTGTATTAAACCCCTTTCCTGTGATCGTGCGAATGCGTCCTCCTTCATGCCATGTCCAGCCCACCCGTGACACTATAGTATATATAGTAGGTGAACAATAGGAATTTCAGTGACCTTCACATCACACTGACTGGACACTCATATCAAGTGTTAAAATGTGTGCACATGCAATATGTAGGAACCAAATAAAATGCAAAAAAAAAAAAAAAACTCCAAATGCACCCACCCGACTCTCAGCCCCACAAAGTTCTGGTTATAGCAGAGCAGGCACCTGGAGGGGGTGGAGCTCCATCCTGGCCTGAAGGATGACAAGATAAATATCTGAAGAGCTCCGGCCCTCATTGCACTGGGTTTACCCCCACAGCCCCACCCTACCCACAGATCACAGAGGGAGAAAGCCAGGTCCAGCACTTTCATCTTTCTTTTTCCCCACACTCTCTCTCTCTCTCTGGTCTGGCTCTTCTTTTCACAGCATCTTCTTTTTTTTGTCCATCAGAGGACTTCTGGTATTATACTTTCTTCTCTGCCCATGGAAGCTCCACACAACCACATGAGGACTATGCCTTCTAGCTTCATTCTGCAAGGCAGAGTTATTGTCTTTAAAAAAGTTTGTGATTGGAAAGAAAATTTGAACTCTAACAACTGGACAAGTAATAATGGTCTCAGATCGGGGAAGTTCAGGATGAACAGAGGCTGTGAATGAACACTAGAATGTTCCTGTTAATACCAGCATACAGTGCAGAATAAAAAATAATTTGACCCATTTAACAGGCCGTCGATTTGCCTGCAGACTGAAAACGCAGTTGGAACTGGCGCACAGTGTGTATAAATATCATAATTCATACCCAGACGGAGCCACCTGCATCAACGCTCACAGAACGGCTGCGTTATAAATAACCGTAACCGTAAAAGAGAATCAGAGTAGAATTACAAGATTAAGAACCCGGGCTGGTGTGTTTTCGTTGTGAACACAGCCAAGATGATAAAATCGAAGTTGGGGGAAAACGGAGACAGTGGCCTTGAACAGCAAAGAAAAAAAAAATCCGAAATCACAAAGCTGTCAGTGTCCAGACTTCAAACGTCCTGGAAGGCGTCCAGACTTCCAGGCTGAGCGGAGAGACACTTTTCCATTTGTAGGGCAAGCTGGGAGCAGCAGTGGACAGCAGCAGAGAAGCTCGCATCAGACGACCTTCAGGATTCAGTGGTCCACCGGGACCAGGTGCACCCCCGATCTGCTTCCTGTTGAGGACCAAGCCTCCTTCTCGCTTTCACCTTCTCCTCCCCTCACTCCTCATACCTCCTTCTCTGCAAGGCGGGCCGAGGGTGGAACATTCCAGGAATGAACGCCAGTGAGATAAATATCAATTCCCCCCGATATGTGAATGTGGGGGAATAAATGGCTCTGAGAGAACAAACAACAAAAGGCAGAGGTGGCAGCTGGCCAGAAGAGAAGGAGGCGTTAGGGTGGGGGTCAGGGGTCACGTAGGAAGCCTCCCCTTGGGCTCAGACGAGGACAGAGAGTAACCTAATTAGGATGTTTTGAGAGACGCTGGCACTAAGCACAGGACAATGGAGTGAAGATGATGAATGGAGTGGCTGGAGAACAGCGCTGTGTGGAGTCAATTAAGGGCAAATGAATCAGTCAGCCAGCACCACGTGAATGTGTGTGTCTGGAGTTCTAAAGTACCCTGTTCTTACCCCTGTGTGGACAAGAATGTTCCTGGACAACAAAAGAGCTGATCATGGGGAGAGGAAACGGCCTCGGAAGGATCTGAACGAGAGCCGGAGCATGGAGCTGTCAGACCTTCATCAGGCCTCTGCTTCCGAATGGAGGAGGGCCGGTGGTAATCAGAAGGTTGCTGGTTCGAATCCCGGTCCACTGAGCAAAGCACCGTCCCCACTCACTGCTCCCCGGGCGCCTGTCATGGCTGCCCACTGCTCACCAAGGGTGATGGTTAAATGCAGAGGACACATTTCGTTGTGTCACCTTTTGCTGTGCAGCAGTGTTTCATATTGACAATCACTTCACTTTCACTTTTTACTTTCAATCATGGCAATTCCATTCTTGGTGTCTAATCAGATGCCGAGGAGCCGTCAGCAACCCCATTGGTTCTTTGGATGAAGGCCGCAGCAGCAGCAGCAGGGTTATTATCCTCATCCAAAAAAAATCCTCTTCCACCCCCACACCATCAATTTCCATGAGCCCCTGTCCGTTTGACCCACCCTGCACCCTCCACCCAACACCTCAGCATCTGACCTCGGACCCAACATGCCGACATCCGGGCTGCAGCTGCCTGTGTTTAGTAAACACGTCCCGGGTGGGGAGGGTGGGGAGGGTGGGGTCGGAAAAGCCGGAAGGGCAGGGACACCTGCACGGGTCACAGGGCCGAACCTCGGACCCGAGGAGTTCTAGCCCCTGTTTAGTCTGAAGAGTCTGTTTGCTTGTGATAAACATCCCTTATCTACACGCCACTTCAAGTTAAAAGCACCGCTGTTCTCTGGGGAAGGTAAACAGCGAAGAGCTGTGAAACTCTTCAGTGTGCAAACAAGAGCAAAGTTAACTGAAGCACAGGAAAAACACAGGGATAATTAGGCTGTTCTGCTCTGATCGCAGATATAGATTTTCTACCAGCGTCCTTACGTGACATTGGAGCGCCTTGGATGATTATTTTGGTCTCATTCGGAAGATAATCCAAAACAAGGGAGTCTGAGGGCGTGGTCTGAAGGAGAATAGGAGGTCAGGACCTCCAGACCACACCATCACTTTGCCTGCTTTAGAACTTCCAGTCAGTTTTGTGTTGAGAGCGAATGTGTCCTCACATGACCACTAGGGACCCCTCCAGTAATAAATCCACACTACGTTGGGCTCCTGAATTACATCATGAGGACACTACAGTTGTATTATACTTCCACTTTATCAAACATGGTGGAAATAAATAATATGTGGAATAAAAGTTGAGGATCCGACCGAGGAGCAGCAGATGTTCGGATGCCACACTCCCTCTGCAGGAAAAGAGGGAAAACAATGTCGAGTGCAGGACCTGATGGGTAGTGTGTGAGTGTGTGTGTGTTGGTGTTTGGGTGTGCAGTGTGGTGTTTGCACATGTGTTTGTGGGCGGCGTGTGTTGTGGCGTGTGGGGGGTATGTGTGTTTGGTGTGTGTGTGTGGGGGGGGAGGTGCATGTGGGTGTGATGTGTGTGTGTGGGGGGGGTGTATGCGTGTTTGCATGTATGTGTGTGTACGCGTTTGTGTGTGTGGGTGCATGTGGGTGTGAGGTGTGTGTGTGCGTGTTTGCATGTGTGTGCATGTGGTGGTGTTGTGTGTGGTGTTTTGTGTGGTGTGTGTGGGGGGGGGGGTGCATGTGGGTGTGAGGTGTGTGTGTGGGGGGGTGTATGCGTATTTGCGTGTATATATGTGCGTGTGTCTGTGTGTATGCGTTTGTGTGTGTGAGGTGTGTGTGTGAGGTGTGTGTGCATGTTTGTGTGTGTGCGTGCATGTGTATGCGTTTGTGTGTGTGTGCATGTGGGTGTGAGGTGTGTGTGATATGTGTGCATGTTTGCGCGTGTGTTTGTGGGGGGGGGGCTGCATGTGGGTGTGTGTGTGGGGGGGTTGCATGTGGGTGTGTGTGTGTGTGTTGCATTGTGTGTTTGTGTGTGTGTGCGTGCAGTAGTGCGTTTCCGAATATAACTTGGACATGACGAGATTCTTCTCTTTCTTCTATCACATTTAAAACAGAGATTACCTCACAGATCTTCCTGTGTGTGGATTTAACCCACGTTTCGTGTTCTCGTCTTTAAAACTTATTTCCGACTATAAGTAAAGTTGCGCTTGCCTCAGGGTAAAATGTGACCGTAACAAGCTGCGTTTGTGACCGTCGTCCGCACCTTTTCTCGTAGACGGGAGTCCGCGCCGCCGCCGCCGCCGTCGCCGGGTCCTTGCTCAGCTGCGTCCCCGCCGGGTATTTGTAGAGTCCTGGTCCCCACGTCCCGTGGGCGCCGCCGGACAGGCACAGCAGCAGCGCGACCCACGGGAAACTTTTCCGGCCGGCGGCGGACACGCAGTGGCCGTGATCCGCTTCCATTTCTTAAGCGCTCAAAAAAAAAAAAAACTTTAAAAGAGGGGAATGAAGAGTTTTATCTTTCCACGCTGAACTAGGGAAGAGAGCCGCAGAGCTGGTGTTTAGAATTCACGAAGTGACCAGTCATCCCGTCACTGGACCTCCGGCTTCCTAACTAAACATTCCGATCACGTAAAACTCTCGGAAATAAACGGACGAGTGAAAGCGTCCGAAAAGCTCCACGTGAAATGAGGGAGCGCAGAGGAAGGCGCGACGCGGGCGCTCCTGAACGTGCCGGTCAGCGCTGCCGCCCGGAGCTGCGGGAAGGGACGTGGTGGGCGCGTTCAAAAGCGCAGCGCTCCAGTCCCCCCGTCTCCGTCTCCTCTCTCTCCTCTCTCTCTCTCTCTCTCTCTCTCTACTCTCTCTCTCTCTCTGCACGACGCGGTCGCGCACAGTCGGCACTTTTATACCCGTCTTCAGGACGTGGCCCGGCCCGGGGACCCTTTTGTTCCGGCCCACTGACTGGAGCGGATCATATGACCACTTTGCTGGATTACAGTGTCCAGTGTTGTTAGCATCTCTCTGGAATTTTGACACGCAATGCATGTAACCGCCAGCGTTAATGATCATAGGCTGACAGACGAAAAGTAAAATGTCAGCTTTGCGTATACGGTCCCCAGGTAAACTGCACAACACCTATCATTTGCATGATGGAGTGTTTATTGCTTCATAGATTTGTTTTCCACTTTTCCCCTTCTGATGCATCTGATCTATATTTGTCATGTTCAACTGAGTTAGACAATTTTCTCAGATGTTAATTTCTTTTTAAACTTTACAGCAGTGGGTGTTAGTCTCACAAACTATCTCAGAAACACCCACTTTTATTGTGCAATAACAGCTTTTACTGTCTTTTAACCTGTAATCAAAATGAATAAAATTGCAATTTTTGCCACTAACAAGGCACAAAGCACCATATGCATCACAAAAGTAATGAAACCCTTTGATGTCCAGCCATTGTTTGGAAAAGTTGTTTTGTATTATTGAAGAAGTCATATAATTTTTATGCAGCCCTCTTAAATTTATGAGAAGGGAGTCGAGGAGCCCACCAAGAGGCATGTGGTAACCCTGAAGGAGCCTTACTTTGAAGTATGTTAGATGCAAAAACCGGAGCACAGAACAAACATTTACAGGGTAGCAAAAAGAGAGGCACTTTGAAAAAAAAGATGCCGAGATGCTAAGACGAAGACTAGATATTCTAGAGGTTGGCTGCCATTAAATTTGCACCAGAAGCATTTGTGTCATGCTGGAAAATAGATGTGTTAAGATGATTTGAAAATTCCAAGCCGCTTCTGTGTTTTCTCTAAAATGACCATGCCATCTTACATCACCATATATTACTATATTACCAAAATGTTTTTCTGCACACTGTCAAAATGAACTAATTGAAAAGTCAACACAGATTCCTCTTTTTCTTCTATTTCTTCTTCACACTTTGACTTCTGCTTTAGTCCTGAGCCATGAAATGCAGATTTTGGGCTCACATACATTTGGTCGGGTGGCCAGTATGTCAGGCTGCAGAGTTGGGTTTACCACGGCCTCTCCGGTTGCCCGGTGAAGGAGAGGACCTGGAAGGGTTCTGTGCAAACAGTACAGCAACCACGAGAGGATGGAGGAGCTCCAAGCAAAACACCGGGCACTGCAACCAGGAGGCAGTCCAGCCAGCTGACTATAGCTGTGGTAAGGTGACTACACATTTCACATGTCCTTACAGCCGGGTAGGTAGAGCACAGTGAGACCCCCGCTGTCACTGAAACATATTCAATGGAGGAGAATTGTATTTACATAATACATAATACAAAACCAAAGACCATTTAAAAAGGTACTAAACTGGCAAGAGGAATATCATTTCATGAACAGGTTCAATCTGACATGAAATCCAATCAAAGCTATGACTTTTTGAGGATTTGACTTCACCTAAATATTCCTTTCTTACCACATTCTTGCAGTGATGGTAGTTCTCCAGTGTCTTTCCAGGCTAATAATGTATTGGAACCCAATTTGATATATTTCAGGGATCCCATCTTTGCCCTCTGCTATGATGGTTAATAATGAGCAGAGCAAAGTAAATCATTGGCACCCTCCTGCCCAGGAGCTGCAGGTTTTTAAACCCTCTCACCACACTCCAGATGTTCCCAGTAAGAACCAGCAGAAGCAGATTAGGGGAATAAGTTGGCTGTCGATAGTTTTTTTTTGTCAGAGACGCGCTTGGCATTTTAAGATACACAGGGAACAAGGCAGTGCCAAGAAGGATGTGAGCAATTTAGGGTTAATGTAATCCCTTTGGCCGCAAACAGATGAGAATAATCCGGACATCAGAGAAAAGGCCCTTCTTTTGCTATAGAAGCTTTTTTTTCTGTCTTTCTCTGTCCTTAGGCTCCCAGTTATAATAATGCATTTGCTGGGTGCTGCTATCAGTCAGCAGCACAGGTTCATAATAAATTGTTTGGCCTTTTCCTGAAGAAAAGGTCACACACATACACACCCCACCCACACACCTTCACCCTTATATCTTAACTATTTCAACCGGATTCATTTACCTATGCCACTTGTGTATTACCAGTACAACCTGCTGATCTCTTTGGGAACAAGATTTGTTGTCATACTGCCCTTGGGATTAATAGATTGCGGGTTAACAGTACAAAACATATTAGCCATGATCAGTGTGTGGGCACTTGCCTTTTCAGGTACCAATATCTCTTCTGCAACACAAGTGTGATGCAAATCTTTGCATTTTTGCACACTTTTTTTAACAACTCAGCTAAATATCTACTGCTGTTCCAGACAAGAGACTAAAGAATTGTCCTGGGTCAATATTTGACACAGATACAGACTTTCCACAGACTCCTGCTTTCCTTTGTGAATTCATTATAAGCCCCAGTAAGTCTCCAGGAAACATATATCAAGTGATTTCTAAAATGGTCTGGATTCCTTCTGTGACCTCTGTATGAACATGAAATATGTTGAACTCAAGCAAAAGCATATGGAGTACACACCTAGACCCCTTACCTTGATCAGACATATACTCCAAACTCAAGAAATATATTATCTATGGCCAGTAAGGAATTAGGACTTCCACCGTATGAAAGAGCTTGAATAAAGGATTGGGAAGAGGTCTAATGGAACATAATCTGCCGAAATAATGTTTAGACCGTAATTAAGTGCACAAAGCAGGCCCTATTCTCTCTCTGAGCTTTTGCAGTTCTTCCTTTCTTTCCCCCTTCACAACCAGACACTGGGCATTAGAAACATAGTGTTTAATAAAGAGATCTGTCTTCTCAGATTAAAAGGAATAATGTCTGGAGTCTGTGGGGTGAGAGTGGTGGTGGGTGGCTGGCACTGTTCCACACCGGAGGCACCACAATGCAGCTCCTCTTCTAGCATGAAGCAGCACATATATACTCTATACTAGGATATGCTGCCATCTGGAGGGCCACCAACCATAAAGGAATGAAAAGAACGGATTGAACAGCAGCATTCAACTTTATCCTAAATGGACATTAAACAGTTAAAGAAGCATTTAAAAATAAGATTTGATTTATTTTCATATTTTAAGTAGGAAACAGTGATAAAACTGAATGAATACTGGGTATATGGGTTGCGAGTGTGAATTAATATTTGGTATAGTGGATTGAGAACTTAGTCAGAGTTTAGGCACAGACAAACACCTTCTAGCACCCAGTGAGAAATATGTTTTGTGGTGTACAGGTCGGCCTCAAAAACCAGTCCAACTCCCATGGCATTCCTCCGCATCGAGGTGGTGTATACTGGTGTCCGTAGTGTATTCTGAAAAGAAGAAAAACACGCATTTTAAGTAATAGTCTACAATAACACATTCAATCGGACACAGCCTGAGGAACAAAGGGGCAAATTTTACACTATATTTGCTAATGGTGTCCACTTCATTGCTGTGATGGATTTCCATCAACTGAGAGCATTTCCATCATCTGAAGTCCTTCACATACTGAACGCGTCCAGTTCAACACTGCGCTCTGAATCCCATTGTTTTCTATGGGATGCGTGCCTGAAGAGTGTCTTGTGCTGCGGCCAACCTACCTCTGGAGTGTCTCAGGCTCCTCTGTCCACCATTCTACTCAATAGGTGTCAACTGTTTTGGACCTTACCTGGTCAAGTTTGGTAGGAGGACAGAGAAGAGCTGGGGCACAATCTTCAAATGCTTTACCACTCGAGCAGTCCATATCGAGCTCCTCAGCTTAATGGATGCAGATGCGTTCCTGCTTGCCTTACGTCGCTTTATTGCAAGATCGACCAAAGGAGGTACTTTCAGATTGTGGAACAAACTTCCAGGGAGCAGACCATGAGCTTTGTGAAGCAGCAATGGCACCCCACTTGAAAACACAGCTGGCTGCTCACCAGATCCAGTTCAAGTTCAACATATCTAATGCTCCCCAAGCCGCTGGGATATGTATCAGCAGACATCACTGATCCTGAGCCTATCACACCTAACATTCTCCTCATGGGGCGGCGAGATGCCACCTTACCCCAGGTCCCCTATGCACTCGCAGCTAGGGTTGGGCATCGAGAACCGGTTCCAACTTGGAACCGTTAAATAAAATAAATAACGATTTCCGGAAGTGCTTGCCGCGCGCTTGTTCAGTTGCAGCTATGGAGCACGGTAAGCGGTCCTCAAAAGTGTGGCTTTATTTCACACAAAAAAAAGCCTGGGTCGGCACAGTGCAACACATGTGACAAAATGATATCTTGCACGGGAGGATGCACTACAAATATGACGAAACACCTACGGCTGCATGATATACAAATTAAAGAGTGTAGCATGTTTGACGTGCTGCGCAGGTCCACCTGCGAATTCCTTGATCACACATTTTCTACTTAAAACGTCGGGGTGGCTGTTGTGAATTCTCTATGTTGGGACTTTTATTCATCCCCTCAGGGCTGTTGCGGTGTTGCCGCTAAGGCCTTTTCGGTAACATCCGGTTATGAACACGGCCGCGTCCAGTGTCTGCGATTCGCTGTGTCTGGTTTACACATATATGGTTGTCTGAATCACTGCCGATAAAATCCTTCATCCATCTCATGCGTGCACGCCTCCATTCCTGCTGCCCCCATCCATCGCATGTGTCCCTGCTTCCATTCTTGCACTCACTCAGACATGAAGTCATCCCCTTACAGCAAATACTGTGTATTGAGGCTGGGCTCAGATCCCCCCAATGAATGACACAGCTCTCTGACAGGAGCCCTCCAGCGGTCAATTCAGAAACCGGCATTCAGGGAGCAATCTCCTACAGCCAGTTTGTCTGCAGTAAAGCTATAAATCTTTCCCCAAGCCTGACCAGATTGGTTTGGGGCTCAATTTTTTATAATTTTTGTCACGTCGAGCTCAAACAGTAAATGAACGCTCAACAAACACTTTCGGTCTATAGTACATATCCTTTCTGTATAATTCGCTGCTTGCAAATTTGTTTCAGTGTTGTGTAAAAGTTTTTCGCATGTTGTACATTTGCTAGCCTCTGGCAATAGTTTTAAACCCGCTCATTTCTTTTCTCTCTTAGTCTAGCGGTCGCAGCATGCACAAAGAAAGCCAGGCTTTTAAAAAGATGTACTTGTGGGGCTTGGGCCGAATTCTGTACTAACTTTCAGGCCCAATTACTGCTCTAGTCTGCAGGGCTTATAACAAGATGGGCATTGCAGGTGTAAGCTGGTCACTGAGGCAGCTTTGAGATTGCATCGAGGCGGATGTGGATCAGTCACGGGTGGTGTAGTGCTACATGAAAACGATTATTCAGACGGAGCTCCTCCCCTATTACAGACTGCACAAGGACAGGAGGATAACGCATGAACAGTGTTGTTTGTGTACCTGCAGCCTGAGTCGATGTGCTTCAATGGGAATGATCTTGAGGATGGGTAGTTGAACCATCAACTCTTTTGGCTTGTTCCTCACAAGACAACCTTTCTCTATGTCCCAGTCTGCCCCTTCAAGATACAGGCCTGAAACAAAGCAGCCTAGACAGGGACAAAGTCTTAGTGTAAAAAAAACGATTTAAAGTGAAATTGAGCATTAGAAATATATTGTTACATAATTAAATGGAAGGAGTTTCTAATAGAGGTCAGAACTCAATTTATGTAAAACATTACCTTGTCCTGTTTTTTCTGTAAGCTCCTCCCCACTCCTGTATTTGGTCACCTGTGTGTAGAGGGTAGATCGGTCCAGAGGCCAGCCATTCTTCCTGCACGTGGCCTGAACCAGGGCTGTCAGGTATGATTCCGGGATGTGTAAACCTGACAGCCATATAACAATAGGCTCACTTTCATCAACCTGAAAATGTTTGAATATTTATGTTAAAGTAGCACTTACATCAAAATTTATATTTATAAGATCCAGTAAAAACTCACCCATGTGCTATACTGCTCATAGCGCTTTTTGAAGTGGAGCATCCAGTTGCCCAAGGACTTGAGAGTGTCTGGTGCCAGTTTCCTCCATATGGCAGGAATCTGGCCATTAAACAGGGCACGAGCCACCTCTTCAAGCTCACTGCTCATGCCCACCTCACCAGCCAGTGCCTGCAGGAAACAGTGAAATGGGAAAAAAAATGCCTGTAAACCTATCTATTCTCATTATTCAATGGTACTTTGCTATTAATCAAAAAATGCATATATTTAATACATCAAGATCACTGTGCAACTTGAGAAAAAGAAAAGATTGTTGGTAAATGTCATAATTAAGCCCCACTTTGTTCTTTTAGTATGTCCCAAGACAAACATATGTATTACATACGCTTAATTGAAGAAATTTGCCTTAAGAACTAAGGTTGGTGGTAGTAGTAGCGGGTAAGACACATTTTATGACAATGTCAACCACTACAGTGAGATAAAAAAAGTATTTGGCAACCACCAATTGTGAAAGATGTCCCACTTAAAAAGATTAGAGAGGTCTGTAATTTTCATCATAGGTACACTTCAACTGTGAGCAATAGTGAGTAAAAAATCCAGGAAATCATATTGTATGAGAATAATGGTCAATAGCAAAAGTTCACATTAATACTTTGTAATCTAACCTTGGTCAGCAATGACTGAGGTTTATCATTTCCTACAGGTTTTCACCAGGTTCGTACCCACTGCATCTGGTATTTTGTCCCAATTGTTCCATTCAGATCTTCTCAAGAACTGTCGCTGGACACCGAGTCTCTATTGGATTGAGGTCTGGAGACTGGCTAGGTCACTCCAGAACCTTGTAATGCTTTTTACGTAGCCATTCCTTTTTTGCCTGGGTGTTGTGTTTGAGATCATTGTCATGCTGGAAGATCCAGCCACATTTCATCTTCAGTGCTCCCACTGCAGCTGATGCCATTGTCATTTTTTTAAATTAAAGAAATTCTGAACAATGTAGGGAATTTTTGGATCCACTGTAAATACACATTTTGGACTGATAATACCAAGGCCATAAAGAGCTCAGTTTCACCCACTTGCACTTTTAGATCTATTTATTCTTCTACTTGCCTTTCTGACTCATTTGTATTACTTAATTCACTCACCCTCTGTATCTCGGCCAGAGAGTGGCCCATACGTAGGATGAGTTTGTTGAAGCGCTCCAGTTCCTGCAGCAGTACCACAGACGTTGGTGACACCTCAAGCCCAAACTTCTTCCGAATCACGTCCAGGTCAAATACAGATGGCAGCTTGTTCTGGATGTCCCGAGCAACCTGGCTTATGTATTCATCCCTGCTAATGCCACCACCAGATTCACCTATGTACATGAATAAGTTAGAGTAGTGGATAAATCATAATCAGTTAGTCATAATCATAAATCATAGTTCAGTTTCTTATACCTGTCTGGGGCTGCAGCTCTATCAGATGGATCCACATGTCCCGTGCTGCCTGGCTGTAATAGCCAATCTCTGCATTAGGGTGAAGGCCAAGCACCTCTGGAGTGTTGGCCAGAGGCAGAGACTCAATCTCTTCTAAAACACACAGGAGACATTTTAGGGTTACTCCACAGTAGTTAACCCTGTGGATGTCATAGATTTTTATTACATGTATCAGCAAATATATGTACATTTATATCTATACTGAGATTTTTTGAAAAGGACTTTTGGTCTAATTTTATAACTTTTTTATTTGATAAATTTTGGATAACTAACATCAATATGTCCAATATGATTCAAATTTAAAAGGCCATAACTGCAAAATGAAATGTTTAGGTGTAGTATGTGACATGCCAACATAAATTTCCTTGGGTCCATCTGGAGGAATTCTGTAGTCCACTTCCTTGTTGTGAAAGAAGTAAAAGGGCTGGAATGTGTCAAAGATGAAGTCCCCAAGGTACTCATCCATATAGATGGTTAGGATCCTGCGATCATAGCTGTCTATAGCTCTTCCTCCATACATAACCTGAGGGCAAACAAAAGCCTTGTCATTGAGCAGTCTCACATGGTATGTGTACGGTAGTGAAGAGTAACTCATGTCACACAGTGTAAATGTGGAACCTGAAGTCCGCCATGTGAATGACTGACCTCTCCTATTAGATACTTCAGGCTCCCCCAGGGGATCTTGTCATCTCCCTGTGTATGCGCTTTGGTCAGGTAGGTTTTCAAGATCTCCAAGCACACCTAAACAAACAACCATGAACCTTTATAAGTAATGCACAATAAATAGACTAATTCTAATTCCCTTTTTTCCATCTCACCATGAAGTCAGACTCATTAAAATCATAGGGTACATTCCAGCCAATTTTTCCATATTTGCGCCGTTCCTGCACAACAGCATGGAAGAAAGCCAGAACATAGACCAGACTGTGGAATGCTGGGTGCTCGCAGCTCATCAGTGTTTCATGAGATAGCTTAAAGTACGTGGCACGCATGTTTAGCTTCAATCCATTGGGTGGCTCTGTTACCACCTATAGCACAGATATTCAAATATGAGAAACACATTACAGAACACAAAGTATACACAGTACTTTACACAGTATCAGTACAGTTGCTGGGATCATGTACCAGCCAATAATTAGCATGTTGTTTGGTATTTCCATTTAGATCACTCTGTACTTCTGCAATGGCTGGAGAGTGGTCACCTTGAGGGACTTCTGAAGAATTCCAATAGGAAAGCCTTTGATTGGGTCTGTGGTGAGCCATAGACGGAAATCTGGGTGAGGTTTGGTGATTCTCTCCAGAGACTTCTCCAGATCCTTTAGCCATTTCACCAGCAGGTGGCAGTTCTGCAGCATCAGCCACTGACCTCGAGACTTTGCTGTCTCCAGCAGCTGAAGCGCCAACTACAGGTCACACAAAAGACAGGCACTGTTATTACAAGACTTTTCGTTAGATCTGGTCTGTGTCAAAGCAGAATAAATGGGAATGGTACCTTCTCTTGGCCTTGTCCCATAGCCAGGAACTTGAGCCTATTGCCCCCAAAGCCTAAACGCTCAGCCAGCTTCATGAGATCGCTGGCAGGCTCAGACCCTGGACTCAGAATAAACACTATTGGTGAGTTGGGTGTGCTCTGGTCATAGATGGCCTCAAAACTGATGACTGGAGGCTGCACATATCTGCCAGAGAGAACAAAAACATATCTTTTGTACATGTGGAAGAGTGTATTTCTGTGGGGCCTGTGTGTCTGTTCTCTCACTTCTCGCCCACAGTGACAGTGACGTAGTCGGTGACTGCGCGATATACCCTGTCCACCCGGAAGCAACGCAAGAGTAGAAGTTTCTGGAAAGGTGTGAGGTTGTTCTTGTACTTCATGGGAAATGGCATTTGCTCTGGACTGTCCAGGTCATACCACTGGAAGAGCACATAGGGTTCACCCGTGATTAGTAGGCTGTCAGGCTATTGAGCTTGCATGTGAAGGGGATTTCTGAATTTCATGAATTGTACCTTATTCCATTCTTTGAGATTTTTCTCAATGTCCTCTGGCAGGCTGCCGAACGTATTAGGAAACAGCTCAGTGAGACGCATTATGTCTTCCCAACCCTGATCCGGCAGCCAGATGCATGGCTTCTTCCATTTGCTCTTCTCCAGGGATAGGTTACCTATAAAACTAGCACTGTAGGTATCCACCCATATTTGGGGCCATGGCATAAAACCCTTTTTTTCCCCCACACAAAAAAGTTTTTTCATACAAGTAATTAGGTTGTGGCTGGTAATTGGATATCCGTGTTGAACACTGTGTTACATTGTTAAATCATGTGGTTGTTGGTAATAAATAGATTCCTACCTTTGAGAAAGAACTCTAGCTCTTCCTGAGGTATCCTGCCCTCTGCTTGCTCCATTTTAATGGTCATATTAAAGGAGAAAAGTAGTTTGTGTCTTTCAAACAGACCTAGATGAGTGCAACAAAAAGTTTAAGTATAAGAATAGAATGACAGAACAACAACCAATTGTTGTAAAGGGCACTATAAAGGAAGCATAAACTTAACACAAAGAGATTTCAGTAGAATTCTATAAATTATATAAACTGGCACCCCGTGGAACCCCCATCCTGCATAATAGGGTAATAATGTTAAGTCATTGTCTTAATATTCAGTTCATCGTTTGTTTTTGTAATAGACGGTAATGAAAATTCACTTCTGCTAAAAAATGTCAGTGACATTTTGCTTCTTGAGTGGGATCGATTATATAGATTTGTAAATACCGCACTGTCCTCTGACCTTCAAAATATTTAAAAAGACAGGAGCTAACTGGCCACCCAACAAAATAAATTCCTTGTTATTTTCACCTATTAAAAAACGCAAATAATTTAAGAAACAGCAGAAAGCACAGGTAGGGGCTGTAGATATATATAATGGCCATACAACTAACCAGTACATCCATAATTGTAGACATTGTGCGTGAGGTTGTCCATGATGTTCTTCAACCTCTTGGACAGGATAGAGTCTGGCAGCGACTTGCGCAGAGAAAAATCAAACACCTCCAGGAAGGAGGCCAGTGAGTACTGATACATGCTGTTTACCAAAGCCATCTCCGCTAACACAAAGAACAAGATAGCACCGCGTTTGGCAGCAGGTCGATAGCCATCTCGAAGCTTATCAATGTCAGCAGATGTTGTTTCTGCCAGTTTCAGCTTCTCGAAAACCTAAGGGGATGAAAACAATGTAGAACATTGCAGGAAGACAGTGCCTGTAACTACAGATTCTTTCTGATTGTGTCCTAGCCAAAGGACGTCACATTTATAAACAAACACATTTTATTACACATTCTAAACGGTGCTGGAAACCGTGGTAACAGTGTTTGGATGTGGGCTGCTCATTTTCTGATAAATACTAACTGCTAACAACAACCTGGCATAATCTACATGAAAATCGACAGAACTGTGTGTCTGTGATTGATTTACTCCCATGTTGAGATGATTAAAACATGGCACATAAACATGTAGGTGTAGACCAAGTGTGTCTGCACAGTCTGTTCTGGATTAAGATCCTGCACGCTTAGCTGTGAACTGACCTCACTAGCCTTGGACTTTGTCTCCTCAAGTGTGTGGACCAGCTCAACGTTGTCCAGCATGTTTCCCGTGGAGGTGGCCAGCTCTCTCAGCAGGGAGTCTTCTAGGTCCTTAAGCAACTTCTTGTTATCACTGGTCTCCTGGATGAGACGCTCACGTTGCTCCTCCAGCTCCTTCCGTTCAAAGCCAACAATCACGCTGAGCAGCTGGTCCTCAAGGCCCTTTAGTGTGACTGACAATCAGAAAATAGCTTCAGAATTCATTAACTATTAACATAGAATAATAAAGATATTACTGTAAGAACCATGGGTGGCATATACACAATCTGGAAAATATTCAAATGGAACAATGGAAAATAAAAACAAGACTGCAATACATAAAACAACAAGACATCTGACAAGTGATTTGAACACCCAGCAGGAAAGAAAATACACAAAATAGTCCTTACCTGTGTAATTTATGACCATTGCTTTGCCAAAAACAGCAGGGGAGTACTTTGGATTGGCCAGTTTGGTGTTAAGATAGAGTCTGAAGTTGGGATCATAGTCAACCTCCTTATCACCTAGGACAATGACTTGGCAACCTGGAGGCCCTTTCAAATTCTTCTCCAAGACATTGTCTATGACAGGGTCAATATACTCATCAACATTTTGGAACAGAAAAGGGAAACCATACTTGATGGCCATTTCCAGTTGTTTCAGAAAGTCTGGGTCATTGAATGAGGAGATCTATAAAGACATGGTTCAAAATAAACAAATCAGTTCAGTAAGATTCCACCTTACACTTTGCTTTATTTGGCAACGTTTGTATTATTATTTTGTATAAACTTTTGTAAATTAGTACTTTTTTTAAGTTTTAAATGAAAAGTCATAGAAAAGATATTATGCCACGAGAATGACTACTGACTGGACTGATCACTCACATTAACAGCGGTCTGATCATAGTTACAGTGCATCTGGAAAGTATTCACAGTGCATCACTTTTTCCAGATTTTGTTATGTTAGAGGGTTATTCCAAAATGTATAAAATACATTTTCCCTCAGAATTCTACACACAACACCCCATAATGACAATGTGAAAAAAGGTTTACTTGAGGATGTGGCAAATGTATTCAAAAATAAAAAACACAGAAATCAAATGTACATAAGTATTCACAGCCTTTGCTCAGTACTTTGTCGATGCACCTTTGGAGGCAACTGCTCACAAAGGGTGATGGGTTGAATGCAAAGGACACATTTCGTTGTGTCTCCTTGCGCGTGCTTGCTGTGCATCATGTTGGTGCACAGCCATTTTAAGATCTCTTTAGAGATGTTCAGTGGGATTCAAGTCTGGACTCTGGTTGGGCCAATTGAAGTTGTCCTAAAGATATCTTGGTTGTGTGCTTAGGGTCATTGTCCTGCTGAAAGATAAATGTCGGCCCAGTCTGAGTTCAAGAGTGCCCTGGAGCTTGTTCACCTCTCTGACTAAGGACCTTCTCCCCTAAGTGCTCAGTTTAAGTGGCCGTCCAGCTCTTTTATGCTCTGACATGAATGGTCAACTATGGGACATTATATAGACAGGGGTGTGCCTTTCCAAATCAGGTCCAATCAACAGTTTTTTCCACAGGTGGACTCCAATTAAGCTGCAGAAACATCTCAAGGGTGATCAGGGGTAACAGGAGGGACCTGAGCTCAATTTCCTGCGCGATGTTCCTGAAGCAGAGTTGCATCGTGTCTGACCAAGAGCCGGAGCACAGCGAGAGGAGACCAACAACAAGTCGGCCCTGTTGCATTTTTACCTTTGTGCTAGAGCAAATATGGACACTGCAGTGTGCTGAGTTTTTTTCAGCTCCGCGAATGTGCTGGTCAGGATTAACTTACACTTACACTGATTTGTGAAATTTTCATACCATGCGTGAGCGTCAGACTGTGTAGTGTTGGGGACTTGAAAGTGCACCACCAAACGGGGACCAACAAATTTTCCTTTGGTCTTTGTGGGTTTGTTTTGGCTCCTCCTTGAACCATAACCTTACCTTTGAGAGCCCTAATGATCCTAGGAGCTATGGTGTCTGGGGCACTTGGTGCCCCTGGTAGGGTCTCCAATGACAAATTGGTCTCTGGGGAAAGGGGCGAGACAAAGAACGGTTCAGAAGACCTTTCATGGAAGGAAGAACAAAGAGCCCGGTGTTACCGGGGTCCCACCCTGGAGCCAGGCCTGGGGGTTGGGGCCCGTGAGCAAGTGCCTGGTGGCAGGGCTTTCGCCCATGGGGTTCATGGGCTCATCCAACTGTGGACCCACCATCTGCAGGAGGAACGTAGATCGGGTGGCAGACAGAGGAGGGAGCTTTGGTGGTCTGATCCCCAGACAAGGAAACTGGTTATTGGGACATGGTACATCACCTCTCTGATGGGGATGGAGCTGGAGCTTGTGGAAGAGGTTGAGCGGTCTCACCTCATCACCCAAGTCCTTGAGAGAAGTTGGACACTCTCCTTTGGTGGAGTTGCTCCGGGTGAGAGGCGGAGGGTTGGGGTTGGTTTTTGTTAGCCCCAAGACCCTCAGCCTGTTTGTTGGGGTTTACCCCAGAGGACGAGAGGATCGCTCATCTTTGCCTTCGGGTCGGGGAAAGGGTCCTGACTGTTGTTTGTGCCTATGCGCCAAATAACAGCTCAGAGTACCCACACTTTTAGGAGTCCCTGGGACGAGTGCTAGATAGTGCTCCGACTGTGGACTCCATTGTCCAGCTGGGGGACTTCAACGCTCATGTGGGCAATGACAGCATGACCTGGAGGGGCGTGATAGGGAGGGTCTGGTTGATAGTTGAATCTCAGATTGAGGAGGAGCAATGTGGTTTTCATCCTGCCCGTGGAACTGTGGACCAGCTCATTAGACTTTGACCTTCAGCTCTTGCTGGGTAGGTTCGCAGCCAAGTGTGAAGTGGCTGGGATGAGGATCAGCACCTCCAAATCTGAGATCATGGTTCTCGACCGGAAAAGGGTGGCTTGCCAACTCCGGGTCTGGAGAGAGGTCCTGCCTCAAGTGGAGTAGTTTAAATATCTCAGGGTTTTGTTTACGAGTGAGGGAAGAAGGGAGCAGGAGATCGACAGGCGGATTGTTGCAGCGTCTGCAGTGATGCTGAACCGATCTGTCGTGGTGAAAAGGGAGCTGATCCAGAAAGCAAGGCTCTCGATTAGGGTGGCCGGGCGCAGCCTTAGAGATGAGGAGGAGCTCAGACATTTGGGAGGAACTCAGAGTAGAACCGCTGCTCCTCCACATCAAGAGGAGCCAGTTGAGGTGATTCGGGCATCTGGTCAGGGTGCCTCCTGGACGCCTCACTGGGCGGCAGGACATGTTTTGGGCATGTCCTGCTGGCAGGAGGCCCCCGGGTCGACTCAGGACACGCTGGAGAAATTATATCTTCAATCTGGTCTGGGAACGCCTTGGGGTCCTGCCGGAGGAGCAGGTGGAGGTGGCTGGGGAGAGGGCTGTCTGGGACTCCCTCCTTGGGATGCTGCACCCGTGACCCGGACCCAGATAAGTGGAGGAAGACGAGGACGAGGACTTATTTTGGGTGGAGTATTATTGGCATTAGTGCCATGAATTGTTTGGGTATCGTGTCTGTGTTTTTTTTTTTTATGAACCCTTTTTATGTTCTATGTTCAGTTCTTTTAGGTGCTTTCACTTACAGGGGTGGGGAGGGAATTAAATAAAAGTTCTGTTTGTTTGTTAGAACATCTTGAATGCTTGCTGGTATGTATTGGGAGACTGGGGAAATACACTTAAGTGCTAAAACAGCTCATGCATTGTATGTTATACAGTGTAGTCAGCGCGCAATCAGAATTTAAGTTGGGTTAATTTAGTGGGGTTAGCGATTAGGATTTATTTTCTTTAACAAATGAGTGTACTCATTTTTTGTTGGGTGGGTGAAAAGAGGGTTACATGTGCTTTCTCAGTTTTCTATTTTTAATACATTTGCCAAAACCTTGTGTAACTTTTTTCATGTTGTCATTATGGGGTGTTGTGTGTAGAATTCTGAGGAAAATGTATTTAATCCATTATGGATTAAGGCTGTAACATATCAGAATCAGATACTTATTTTACTGTTCAATGGCATGATAAATACTAAATATAGAGTTTGGGCTTGAGAAGGTTTTAAGGAATAAGCCACAAATTGAAGTAAATTATTGTTCAAATGCTGAAGCCTTAAATGAAGGATAAAGTATTCAAAGTGGGTGAGATATTCATTGCCTTGAGGTTGTTCCTCTCTTCTTTTTTTTTGATCCAGTTGAGAGCCTGTTGCTGGGGGTCGATGCACATGGGGAAACGACTGGCCCTGGTAGTCAGGATTCCATTTTGTACTGAAAGCTCATCTGGAGGCAAGCCCTCTGAGCCCCACCTGACAGAAACCACACATGTAACCATATGTACATGACTATACACATTAAGGTTTAATTGTGTATGAAAATACTGACCAATTTTGACAACTGCAATATAAAGCAATATCACACACCTACTTATCTCCACCTCATCAGTGAGCAGGCTCTCCACTCTGAAAGGCTTGCTAAGTGGAATGCCTCTCTCCAGCACGTCACGCTGCCAAACCTCATACACCATCTCATTACGGAAGTCCCAGTTGAAAGCGCCCTCATAGCTTAGGAAAGCTGCGCAGATCAGGCAGTCACCTAGCAGACGAATTCGTCTCTGCTTCAGTTCCTTCAGATCTTCTGTCCACCTTTAGCAAAAACACAGGGATGAAGAAAAAGGTTTCACTATTGCATAAGATGGGTTGCTGAAATCAACTAAAATTAAGGCAGTCAGTGTAATACAAATCCTCCCAATTTTCAAAGCCTCCCAATTGTCCATAGACATTACTGTGCACAATAACTATTAATCCTTGGTGCTCAAACCGTTGTTTCTCTGAGCCCAGGCCTGAGATGAGTTTGTCAGCTGCATTGAGTCTCCTTTCCATGACCTCTGCCTCTTTCTGCAGTAGCTGTTTCTCTCCCATTGCAGCATCATATTTATCTTTCAGTTCCTCAAGCTCCTTCTGAATGGCAGCCTGCTCATTCTGTATCTTTTCCAAGTCACGTTTACTGTGGATGAAGTTTCTTTCTAGTCGTGCAACCTTCAAAATAATGGACACATGTATTTGTATTTAATATGAATTAATATGTATTTAATAATACATTGTGTATTAAATTGCTCAGCATGACAATCAGAGTCCGTACTCTGTGTTAAGAGAAAACACTACCTTCTCTCGCTTGGGCTTGATGTTCCTGGCCACATCACAGTAGCCCATGACAGCTTCCACAAACTTCAGCATTCCTGCTCCAGCCCTGCTGATGGCCTGCATCTCCTGAAAAGTTGTGCCAAGATTCTTCAGGAACCCTGAAATCAAAAAAGAGGGAAAACAATCACTAGTCATAGTACATAGTCATAGCAGCAATGTTCAATTTGGTTATATTGTTGTGGTTAAGCATGCATAATAAATGATCTGAGCTATGATTGTCCAATCATCTAACCAAGTCTCACCTCGGATTGTCTTCACTTGATTTGTGCTGATAGAGTCACAGTCCATGTCCATGAGAGAATGTAGGAAGTTGGCCTCTGACATCATACCCTTTGCCATTTTCCAGCTGATCTCCTTGTAACCGCGCATTACCAGGATGCACTCACACACCACCTGCACCTGTTTGGGTGGTTTGGCGAAAGACCTGCACACACAGATGTGAGTAAGAAAAGACACAATATGTTTGAGGAATATTACTGCATTTGTAGTCTGTTTTGTTTTTTAGTTATAAAATGTGTTCATACTGGCAATATAAGTATATTACAGGAGTTCATCTCAGGTGATTACAGCAGGATATACATACTATACTGTGATGCATTGAAATTTAAAATTTCCCTTCACTTTGAAAAATAAAAACGTAAATGAAGAGGACAGTTTGAAACTATGTCCCACCTGATCTCAGTGACATCAGATTTTTCAAGTTTCTGCAGTGCAATGCGGGCAGTCTCCAGTGCAGGAAGAGCCTCAGCCAGTGAATCTTCTGCATCCTTCTTCTCCACTGCAATGATTTTATTCTGTTCCTCTATCTCCTTACCCTTCTCCTCAGCCAATTTCTTTTTCTCTTCAGCTGCAGTACATGGACAGGGATAGTTTAGCTTGTTGCATAGACAATGAAAACCAGACATGATTATAAATTTATCAGTGGAAAATTAATAAACAATATTGCCACTTGAAAAATGAATTCATTACTGACCGACAGTGGTGTTGGTGGAGATGTCTTGCAGCAGGGTCTCACAAGCAGCTGATTTCTCTGCCAGAGCCACCTTCTGCTCAGCCAGCTTGTTGTTGAGCTCAGCTAGCTGCTCACTGGCCTCTTTAAGCTTATCCAAGCCTCCCTCAAGACGCTCACTTTGAGCTAAAGCAACAATATCATCACATATAAGTCACAATATCACATTAGCACGATACAAAATTTGGTTATGAGGAAGAACATTGTGCAGTTTAGTGAATCATTTTCAATCATCTGGAAGACCACAATATACATTCAGAATAAGAAGGCTGACTGATGTTCTAACCAAGGATGGATTTATCCTTATCCTCAAGTAGACTGATGTAGGTGCAGATGAAGTCTAGATAGTTCTTTGGGGTGACATAGTTACTGCGACGCAGTGTCTGAAGGAACTTCCTGCTGTACTCTGCAACAGAGCCATGCACCATGCACACATGGCCTATGACTGCATTTGCAAGAGACTTTGGGATCATCGGATTATCTCCTGAGGAGCATTCAGAGAAAAACACAATTATTTATTTTTATCAGTCACCCAATAAGGCACCTCCCCATAAGTATGATTAATCAAAGCCTACCCATAAATGTTTGTGCCACAGCATGCAAAGCCTGAGGTGGCCAGGGAAGGAACCAGTCAATGACGGTGTTATTCACTAGACCTGCAAACAAATGTGGTTGCACCAGAGATAGATTAGATTATTAAAGGGTTCTCTCTTATGTTAAGTGGAGACACGTACCTGGGAAGTTCCTACATCTTGTCCTCAGGGTGTCTCCAACCGGAGACATGCCCAGGACGATGTGAAGGTTGCTAGCACTTTTCTTGATGAAGTACTGCCATATACTCTCTTTTGTTGGGCCAGCCCCCATTTTTATGGCCTCGTCCTGGAGCTGAGTGAGCAGTGACTCCTTCTCATCATCAGGGAACAGTGCAGGAACCATGCCTACAAACAAAACCAGTCAGATGACTGCAAGTTACTTCTAGTAACAAAAATCTAGCAATATTAGCAATATATTGTAAATATGCTTACATACAATTGTCATTTTACAAACACAAACCCTATCATTTTTCTATAATTATCCATGTGTGCTGGCCTTTTTTTTAAAAACTGGTTTAGAGTCATCAAAACTACTCAAGATGCTCAATACAGAATTGTTTGAATTGTTCAGAACACATTTAAAAATATAATTAATATATGTATAATTTTACGATGCAAAAGAATATCACGTATTTCTGAGTAGGTAGACTGGGACAAAGGACTGGTGCAAACCAACTTCCTTTTTACCTGAGGTCAGCATGTTATTGATGAGCTCAAGGAAACTCTCCTCAGCCACATGGGCATCGGTGAAGATGAACACAGTCTTCTTATTTTCAATTCCCAGCTTCATATACAACATCTTTAAATCCTCACGGAAGCTGTTCTCAGAATAGCCTCTATTCAGCACAATTTCAAACACCTATTAAAAACAAAACTTCTGTTCAGAAAGCATTCTGCAATCTTTATTGAACTTCTTTCAGGTTTTCCTCCTGTTACCTTGCAGGTAGTACTGGTTATTTGCATTAGAAATTGAACATTTACCTCACAGCCAGCAGTGAAAGCAGCCAGCTTGGTTAGAGACTGTTTTCCTGAGCCACCCACTCCGACCAGCAGGGCATGTCCTCTGTCCATGCGGATTATGCGATGCACACGCGTCAGGTGTTCCAAAGCATCATCAAATAGAACCAGGTTCATGCAGGTTTCGTTCCTATTATACTCCTCCAAAATCTCCTGCATAAAAAGTGGAAAATGTAAAAATACATATATATATTTTCTAAAAAAAAATTGTGCAGAATTAAAATCATTTTATAGATGCCTCTGTACATTGAACAATGCATTGCAGGCATCATAGTCCTGTATGTCCTCATAGACACGAGGTTCGGACTCATCGAGGGCCATCCTATAGTCTCCAAACAGGATGGGATCTCTCATGGCTGACTCCAGATCAGCACAGAAGTGCTCCTCTATCAAGCTCTTTATATGCCCTTGAACCTGTGTACAGATGTACAGACATTTTATTTTGGAACAACACACTGCAAAGTCTGAATATTAAGTACTTACAAGAGCTTTATCTTGCTCATTGATGAGTCTGTCATGAAACACCCTCAGGCACTCATTCCGCCACATGCGCACAAACTGGGCCACAGTATGAAACCTGAGAGAATTCATAAAGTAGAGTAAGAGACCTGCAGTAAGAGTGCAGAAGGTGCCCAAAAGCTAGTATGTGTCTCACCTCTCAGCACTGGTCAGGACCAGGCCATTACAAACCCGAGAGAGGTCCCTCAGATTGAAGATATAGTGAAACTTAGACGGTGTGGGTGGCAATTCCTTTATGATATTTTTGTACAACTCCAGAGTGCAAAAAGTCAGCTTGTCACATATATTTTGAATACACTCTTCAAACAACTGTTGAAAATGTTTGAAAAGGGCAGATTATTAGCATTATTGTATTGTATAACTATTGTATAACTATTGCAAGTTCAGGATGTTAGCACACCTTGGTGTGGCCTTTGAGTATGGAGGAGTAGATGAGATGTAGAGATATTTCCTCAGGGAAAGGGATGTTGAAGACACTGAAAAGGGAGATGAAACGGGGGTCCACCTCATTGCGGCCCCCTCCAGATTTGCCCATAGCTGCAATGAAGCCCAGGTCCTTCAGGACCTTATAGTTCAGTTCCTTCCCGCGATCATACATGCCTCCACGGTCCAATACCAACTTCAGCAGGGCAATGGGCTGCTGGGTTCCATACTCATCAACCTAGACGTAAAGACACAGTGGCAGTAAACAAGTCAACAAAGTCTTCTTCTCCTCATAACTCCATTTCTCATTCTGGCATATTGAAATTAAAGAGGCTTTGTGAAACTATTGAAGCCTTGGTAAAGTAAAACAGTGTGTCTCTCCATCTAACCCGTGGCATATTGAGGTCATCCATGAAGACCAGCAGTCTTTTCCCCATTGGAGGACCAAATGTGTCCTTTGTCCTCTTTTCCACACTGGCCTCCAGATTCCGTTGAACATCCATGGATGTGGTCCTTGACGAAAAGTTGATCAACAACATCATCTGAAAAAGGGAATTTTAAAATAAACCTTTAAACACAGTCACTAACTCAGTATAGTAGCTGCTGTTGAATGTTGCACTCACCGTGGTGTCAGAACTGAGATTTTTCAGGAAGTTCTGGATGGTGGCAGTTTTGGATGTCCCTGACTCTCCAACCAAAACTACGGGCCTTTTTACCTTTACCATCTGCTCTAAGAGCCAGTTGGCACGAGTGGTGTCTACTGTTGGGACTACAAAATAGAAGTTTAAAAAGAGAGATGAAAATAATATTCTAAACTAAACAAATCCTGATCTTTAAATCTCTTTAGCAATGAAGCAAATTATTACCCAAGATGTCAATGAACTTCATTTCATAATTATGCACATATTTTGTGACAAGGGAAGCCCAGGTCACCCATTTCTTTTTGCATACATCAAAGTGGAAGTCATACAGCGTTGGTAAATAACCTGGGAAAAAAAATAAAATAAAAATAAAATTATATATATATATATAAATCATCACCACATTTCTAAACATCACCAGAACAATATCTGTTTTACACAAAATGTAACAAATAAATGTGTCTATTTTAATCTAATTAATATAATTGTTAAATATTTATATTAACACTAAACAACATTCAAATCTGTATTTGTACTAATTGTAGAATGAAGTAATACTTTTTTCTTGCTTTTCTCACCAGGTATCTCGCCCGGGCCAGCAAGAACATTCTCATCCTGCACAACACCCATACAGGATAGTTTTTTGACGAATTCATCAAACTTGACTCTACTGTTATCTAACAGAGAGGCTCCAAGAGAACAGTACATAGCCTCCAAGAAAAGGCATTGCAGTTCTTCAGCGCTTAGATCCTCAGGCCCCAGCAGAGCATCCAACATGACCGTCAACTGCACCACCTATCAACAAATACGTTAACATTGCCATGGCGGGACAGAGGCACACTCTAAAGATAATTCTACAGCAGAAAGGAGCTGCACCAACCATGTTTAAGTCTGTTTGTGGGACAATGGTTCTCAGCTTCTCTCCTTGCCTGCCGTCAACTATTCCCTCAACAATCATGTCAATGCAGCTGGGAACATACTTTTCAAAGAGCTTTTGAAGATGCTGGCATTCCTGGGAAAACGTCAATGATACAATTTCATAACTGTGTACACTGCAGGCCAAACGTTTCAGCTCACACCTTGGCTTTCTCATTTAATAAAGTATAAATCTATATTTAGCCAGTCATAAAGTATGGAATATATATTTTCCATATGTGGTATAAAGACAGCTAATTAGCTAATACAATATGTCCCTGTAGCAAATCAGCGCACATCATAAGAATCAAATTTGTAGAAAGTCACCTTGCTGCATCGATTGCTGCACCATTTCTGCCAGAAAGGGGTATAACGAAGATTTTTGGGATCAACATATACCATGCCACAGCGGGAGACAGTGGCAGGGGATGCATACTGCAGATCTCCAACCTGCATTAACACCAAAACATTACAAAAAACTCGAATTGACAAGTACATTTACACAGTGTGAAAATGGCAGTTTACCTCAAACAGGAGGGCACAGTGTTTCTGCAGCCGAATCCTCTCACCATTCGCCAGGGTCAGGAGTCTATTATCATCCATTACTGAGTTCATGTTCTCCACCCACAGAGCATCAACATCCCCATCAAAGAGGATGTACCTAATTACAGTCAATAAGTCCAGTTCACAAATATGACATGAACTATATTACAAAAACCCATAAATATATTAATAAACATTAATGTTTTTACACAGTATGACATTATATTTCCTTCTAACCTCCTCTCATTTTTGTCAGTGGGCCTGTTGATGTCACGGAAAATGTTCGACAGTATCCCATCTGTCCAGTCACGAGTCACAGGATCGAGGATCCCATAAAGCTCAACAACACTCATAGCTTTGGGGTTCAGTGTGTACATCTTGGTCATCATGCCCAACCTGCAATGGAAGATTCAATTAGTAGGTTGAAATAATAATTATACACCTGTAAACTATCTTGTGTTTGAATTTGCCAACAGAAACACAGGGAAATGAGACTGACCTAGTCTGGCTCTGACACAGGGTATTAATCACCACAGATTTACCACCTCCAGTGGGTCCCACCACCATAGTAGTGTGTCTGGTCATCATGGTCTCATACATCTGTACCACTTTATCCACCTAAACCAAAGACATCAAAAGGTTGTTGAAATTGCACTGTTAAATGGATGCTTTGTTAAATCTTCATAAGAGGACAACCTGGTTGGGCAGATTGATGTACTTATTTTCAAGCAGGATATGTTCTACGGCATCATTAAAGCTGGGGTAGCACACGCGAGGACAGTCCAGTTCAGGAAACAGATCTGAGATCAGCCCCAGGAACAAAGGCACATCCTCAAACACCAATTTAGGCAGGTTCATGTCCCTCAGGGCACGCATCAAGACCAAATCCTGAGAGAAAGTATTTTAGATCAAGCCAGTATGTACCCGACTGAAGATTTGCTAGGGATGGAGGTTACCTCGCTGAGATCAGGTGACCCTCTTTTCAGCTCTCCTGCCATCACCAGCACTGATTTTAGAGCCCGCAAGCCAAAGTCATAGTGAGATTGCTTGGACAGCTGCTCACGGGCAAGTTTATACAGCACAGTCATCTTCTTTGCCAGAATCTGTAGTTAAAGGGATGAAATGCATTTGCCTATAGCTTTCCCAGAGGGGATTTTTTTTTTAATGACATGGTCTTTCATAAACTCTTAATGACAGTATTCATATATGGACAACCAATCTTAAAGGTATTAAACATATTATTGTAAATATATAAATCAGAAAAAAACAAGACATAACCATTATTGTTCCCATTTTGTAAACTTTTTTAGCTTGTTTAATGCTTAATGTTTTTTTTAGCATCTTACTTTAGCCATAAGGAAGCCCTCAGAGAACAGCATGATCTCACAGATCTGCTGCAGGTCAGGAACAATCACCACCACCGGCCGGAACAGAGCTTTCACAGACTCGGGCAGCTCTGTGCGTCCAGCATAGCCTGGGTTCATGGTGATGAAGATCCCCACACGGTTATCCAAACTGATCTCATGGCCCTCAAACTGGCACATTAACACAAAATATATTAAAACATGTTGAGGTTTATTATTATTATTAATGCAAAAAAAATCCAGATTTCTTACATGGAACTTTCTCAAGTTTAAAATGAGAGCATTGCGAATCGTTTTGATTTGAGAGGAAATGACAGAGAGCACAGAGGCATCAATCCGATTAAACTCATCAAAGCAGCCCCAGGCACCACACTGAGCCAGACCAGAGAAGATCTTCCCCACTGCCTAAAAAGAGAAGAATACAAATATGTATATGAGCTTATATATGAAACGCATTTGCAACCAAATTTATTGAATATAGCACAGATGATGTTAAGGAGACATGCTATGATTGAACCCTGATTGTGTAAAAATTCTGTTCAGTAATGAAATTCTACACTGAAGTAAATAAAAGCCTCTTACCATATAGTCCATGCCCTCACCACAGTTGGTGACGACACACAGCAGCCCCAGAGCTTTGGCCAGGTCTTTTGTGGACTCAGTTTTCCCAGTGCCTGCTGGCCCAGCAGGGGCTCCACCCAGAAACATAGATAAAGCCTTACCCAAAAAAAAAGACATTGGTGAAAAACATAAAACAACTTGGCAATGAGAATGCAACAAAAACCAAAGGTAGTATACCTGAGTCAGAGTGAGGTAGATGCGGTCAGTCAAGGGGGTTATGACCAGCCGACCATTCAGACCCATGTACTCGTAGCCATATGAGAAGTGGGCACTGCACTGACGGACAAACAGGTCATCTGGTTCCTTAACCCAGTAAAAGCGTAGCTGACTCTCCCACTCGAACTCACGCGCATCCATTATGCTTGGGACAAAGACAAAATCCATTTTCATTCATAATAATTACAAGTCTACAGTGTCTGTTCTCTGTTGGATCTAGATGAAATGAAATGGAGACAGCTCCCCTGCTGACCCCCATAGGCCTGAAATTCACTCAGGGCAGAGAGCCTAGGCCCATCCAGACTGGGCTCCATGGCAGCGGTACCAACAAGCCCCTTCGGAGCCCACCACAGAGGAAAAAAACTACACCCACCCCAACATTCAGTCAACTGCCAGACTATGTAAGACAATAGACCACCAGGTTGGGTCCATCCTCCACCCCTGATGCACCCCCCACCCCCCACTTGTGGAGTCGAGGTGTAATCTGCCGGCTAACTAAAGAGTCCCCCAGTTCTACCGGCACGCTGAAGGCCCCCACACCAGGACCCAGCCCCAATGTATGCACCAGACCACAACAAGATACAACACAACAGGACCCAAGCCCCCCAGACTCTGCCAGTACCCCTGGTCCGGAGGCAGAGCACCCCCAGAGCCCCAGGCCTACATCAACCGAAACAGGATCCCCCAGGAGGCCAAATCCCCCCCATATCAACGTAAATGACCAAGCCCTGACAAAAAACACTACAACCACAATGTGACAGAGCCCAGAGAGTCTTTACAAAATCCTGCACAAAAACCTCTGAACAGGTGAACAGACTAAAGAACGTGGATGCAATTGTCAGGTGTGTCACCCTGACAGTAGGAGCAGTTGTTAGTAAACGTAAGACCCATCCTGAACATTCTTTGGGCTGTAAAGTGCACTCTATTTTACATTGTATTAATTGCAGATTGGTATTTCTAGTCAATTTAAATGTTTAACAAACCTGAGACCAGAAATTGTGGTCTGAGCTGAATGATAGATCCTCCTCCCATTTAGCAATAGGAAGGGAGACTGAGTCATCTATTTTGGAAAAAGTCCTGTATATTTTAGACAATAATCTAAAGTTTTTAGATGAAGGAATTCTAATACACTTGGTGGTATTAATAATATTAAAGGGAATAAAGTCTTTTCCTATAAATAAGTATTTAATGCCTTTACAGCTCCAAACCATCTCAAGTTGGTTCAGGTCCGGTGACTGTGGAGGCCAGGTCTCCACAAGTACATAACTCTACATGTGTTCATTCATAGTTTTAATGACTTCAGTGAGAATCTATGTAAATGGTCATGAAAATAAAGAAAACACATTGAATGAGAAGGTGTGTCCAAACTTTTGGCCTGTACTGTATACTGTATCTGGCTTGTTCCAGATGAGTGTATGTTTGCATGGGATTAGTGACGACCCAGTCATTTATATACTTCCACCATGCTGTCAGAGATGAGATGATACTGATTCTTTTTAAGCATCAGTCGTTTGATAATTGAGCTAATAAATGGTAGGTATGAAATCTCTATATTAGTGCATCACTGCCTGGGTCACCTCTTGAGACAGAAACTGGAGGACGTCTGGTCATTTGTCCTGATACATGCTGTACCATATAATATTTCTAACCAGTTCATGAAAGAGTGTCCAAAACCAAATTTATGTAAAGCAAATATAAATTTACAGTTAACTCTGTCAAAGGCCTTTTCTGCATCTACAGTAGAGACAATATTGTCATTTCAGTGTTTTTGTTGCATAAAGTAGTCAATCAGATTTAATAATCTATGTGTATTTGTACATTATGCGATGAGAATGAAATGATTTTTTCTTTCATCACAGCTTTGCCTGCTTCCCAGGGACCAGATGCTGATTTTCCAGACAGGTCAGTCTAAATATGAGGTCCACTCTTTTTTTAAATATCTGATAAAATCTTTATCTTTTAGCAATGATGTGTTAAAACATCAAAACACAAACCCCACTTACTAATATTGTGTCCCTGAGCAAGACACTTAACCCTGAGTGTCTGCAGGGGGGGACTGTCCCTGTAACTACTGATTGTAAGTCGCTCTGGATAAGGGTGGCTGGTAAACACCATAAAGGTACATTTTTAATAAGCAAACAGCCTAGAGTGATGGCTGCATCACAGTAAGAATGGAAGGCCATAAAGCAATGCACCCATCATGTATAGTCCCAAATGTACAAGAAGTGTTATGATCTGGGTTTGCTTCAACTGCTCAGGTCAGGGTTCAACAAAATAATGAAGTCAGCTGGCTACCTGAATATACAGAATGATCATGCTCTTCCATTAATCTGCTTTGTTCATGATGACAGCCAACAACGAATGCATGCTATAATCAGACTGTTAGAGCGCACAGCATTTTTGAGGTCACGCGGAACAGGTCACACCAATTGTGATGAACGGGATATTCATCACAATTCACTCCTTAATAAAGAGTTTCTTACCTGTCCCTCACAAAGCTGTCCACAATGTCCCTTGCATGAACATCAATGATAAGGACAGTGTTGATCTTGCGACGGTCATTCCTCTTCATAGGTTGTGTGATGCGCGTCACCAGATCATCAATCTGCTGGTGCATCTTTTTGGCGTAATTCTTCATTGCTCGACCGTCACCATTTTTCACCTGGTTAAAGGCATCTTCCACCTCCCATGTCCACCATACCTGGCTGCCTGCGAGTACCACCATGCCTTGGTAATCCATCATCCAGTCGACCCTTGACAAGACAGGCAATGAAGACTGGGTTGGGAACCACTGGTGAATACGATGTTTGTTAACTGCTGAAGCCTGTATTTTTACTACTTCAATCACACCTGCTCTTCAAGTGACAATAGTAAAAAATAGCCTCTTTTGTGATGAGCCTGTTGGTTCTCCTCATTTCAAGCAGGACTGCGGTCATCCAGTCTTCCACTCGTCCTTCTGCTGGCACAGGCTGTCGGAGCTCCATCACCTCCTCCTCTGCAGACACCAGCGCCTGCACCACCGACTCCCCATTGGCTCCCTTGTTGAAGCGAAGTGATGCTATGTTGTCATACATCTGTAGGTTAGAGTTTGGTTTAGTAAAGTGATTTAGCTGATGAAGTGGTAGCAGTTGTTTAAACCATAAACTTCCTAACAAAATGTAACATATAAATTTGATTGATTTACGGCTCCCCTGTCATATGCTTTCTGCCAATATGAGCTTTTGATTGATTGACATTGACTGGTGGGTTGTGCAAAGACTTCTGTGTATTTAAAAGGGGTGTGAGCCAAGATCTGCGTTTGAACCAGTGTTATATCTAGTGTAATGTGGATTAATCCTATACCTTACATTTTCAAACATCCTTCACATTTCATTCAACAATAAAAATTGTTCCTGGACTTCATAGCGTCTACAACACTGCATCGGTCAGTGTAACAGTGTAACAAAAGTGTTACTCAACTGCCTTGAGGAAAAGGAAAAGGGATGGATAAGAGAAAAAAGATTATCAAAGAGCTGTCAATCAATCAAAAGATCATTCTGACAGAAAGCATATGACAGGGGGTAATAAACTGCTAATAAAGTGGTTCAAAAACAATGTCTCTAAAATCCTGGTCATTTAATGGTCTGTGTTGGGCTATTCAGAAGGCGTCTGTCATTGCTCACATGACTTAGTACATAATACATGACCGTAAATAAATTGACATGCTTTAGTGAGAACTAGTCACCTTAATCATGTGTTCCTGCACACAAGATGGCTCACTGCTTCCAAGAATGCTGAGTAACTCATCGTCCGAGATGAAAAAGAACCGTGGAAAGGCATTTCGCTTAGAGTCAAGGTACTCGTTGAGGCTTTTCTGGCAGCGCTCTAGCCCATCACTCAGGTTCTGCAGCTCAGACAGGCGGTTTGGCACCAGGCAGCATCTCTTAATGACCGGGTCCCTTGCTGTGTCATTCATGATCTAGTCAACATCAGCAGAGGTATCATTGTGAGATATTAAAGATTGTTACCTGTTAGCTCTTTTAAGCCACATATACTGTATGACCTTTTTGAACTGTGCATCAATGTGGTCAAATTTCTTGGCCTCTTCAGGTAGCTGAAAACGGATGTCTCCTCCAATGAAGATGCTCTCCAAGTACATCCACTTACGCTGCACCACCATCCAAACCTAAGATATCAGAAAGAAATGTATGAGTAGTGTCAGCACTGATGAGCTGGTAATATTAGAGTTGCAGTCTTTTAAGCACAGAGAGCCACCCTTTCCTATGTAACCCAACCATAAAATGAAAAACCTATTCATAACTGTATTATATCCACCCTATTATTTAGCATTGCTTTCTATAATAACTTTTATCCCAGCACTAACCTCGATGACCTCACTTATATGCGACAGGTTCTTTTCCCACTGATGTACAGTGGCCAGGAAAGGCCCCACAAAGCGGCTGCTGGCCATGCCCTGCAGGTTCATGGAATTGTCATCCAGACTCTGAAGAATGTCTTCAACTGCACCGAGAATGGAGCCGCGCTCTTGTGAGCCCTTAAAGTAGCGCTGCAAAGTGAATGTCATGTTTTCCCATGTGCTCACCACCTCCTTCACTGCCTGAAAAGTAAAGTAAAGTGAGTAAAGAGAAGTGATTGTCACATGTGATACACAGCAGCACAGCACACGGTGCACACAGTGAAATTTGTCCAATGCATTTAACCCATCACCCTGAGTGAGCAGTGGACAGCCATGACAGGCGCCCGGGGAGCAGTGTGTGGGGACGGTGCTTTGCTCAGTGGCACCTCAGTGGCACCTTGGCGGCTCGGGATTCGAACGGCAACCTTCTGATTACGGGGCCGCTTCCTTAACCGCTAGGCCACCACTGCCCCAAAAAAAATATATGGAACGCTTCGCGAATTTGCGTGTCATCCTTGCGCTGGGGCCATGCTAATCTTCTCTGTATCGTTCCAATTTTAGTATATGTGCTGCCGAAGCACAAAAACAGAACACACAGCCTTAGATTTTACTCAGACATGTGCTGCAGTAGCATTAAGAAAATTTGCATTTGCATTTTGATTTGGTTATTTAAAGATAACCAGTGCCAGCTCTGCTTGCCTTCTCGATGCTCAGTTCTTTCACAGCTGACGTGACAATTTCTCCGATCACAGTGCCGTGCTTGTGGAGCTCCATTGCGAACATGTTCTGCAGAGTGAACGTATCTGGGTTCATCTCAAATTTTGTTTCAGTGCGCTGCATTAACTCCTTCCAGTGTCTGTTAAAAAACAAGAGTTTTTTACCTGATAAATAGCAAACTGAATATAAGGCAGCAACAGAAGGTGCTACTTGCCTGTCTCTCAGGGCCTCGTTCTTTAAGTCCAGCAGCAGTGGCAGTGATTCCTTAAACTCCTTCATGTTTCTGTCCAGAAAGAAGGCCACAGGAAAGGACCGCACATCTTTGGGAAGCTTACGCAAACATTTAATGAAGCTATCAATGCCATCCTGCAACAGCTGGATGTTCAAGTTCGCCCAGAGAATCTGAGACCATTCGGACTTAGCTGCCTGAAAGAAACGCATAACCCACAAACAAATGAGTTTTGCATTGCCTTTCATATATAAAATAAAGGCATCATGATTAATGACTTTAGACCAGCACTTCCTTAGAGTGACTGAACGTTGAAGAAATGTAGCATGCTAACACAGAATGTTAAAGGAGCTTTTCCAAACGCTCCTAACACACTCTTACCTTCTGGGCTTTGTAGATCTCGTAGATCTTTCTCAGGCCTTGCATCTCTTTCTGCACACTGAGTACCTCAGGGTACAGGGTGATGGAGAGGTCAAACAGCTTCTCTGCATTTACCAGTTCCTGTCGAGTCGCCTCCATCTCGGCCAATTCCACCTCATAGGTCTCCATGACTTTAAGTCCTGGATAAAATAAAGCAAAATAAAGAGGTTGACCTGTCAACAAGAAGCACAGAAAAGTAGCAAATATTTAAGCTGACTTATCTCCAGCACCTTTTTCCAGGTTGTCCCCAACTGCTCCTGGCCCATGCATATTAAAGCTTTCTGCAAATATGCCAAGTTCTTGCTTGTACTTGGCTACTTGATTCTTTGTAATCTGATAAAAGGGGAGGAAGTTGGACACGTTTTTAAAAGTTTTATTAGCACGGTTTTCTGGATGTGGAGTAGGTGCTAAGGTAGGTGCTACATTCTACTAATATCACAAGTTCTGTTATAATGGTTTGGTTTCTGTTATAAGTCTTTGTTATAATGGTTTGGACCAATCAATTCAGGTTGTGCACATATTTTTTGGGTGCCTAACTTATTTTCAATTTATTCATTTATCAACCTTGACAAATTGTTGTTGTAGTAATTATTGTTTTTACCTTAATATAGAAAATTGGAGATTATAAATATTGTTTTAAGACAGGCCAAATCAAATCATGTTTTTTTTTAACTACTTGCTAATTATTATTCTAGCATCAGTCTTGTTCAGGGAGGGAGGGAACAGGAAGGCATAACCTTGATACACTAGTCACTTTGGTTTCACGTTCTCTTGCCTAGTATTCATTTATGTAGATGCTATAATTCTTGCTAAGGAGCTAGACCACAAACTAGGAAATGTCCTCTTAACCCAGTTTTAGTAGTCTCAACAATCTTACAGCAAGCACAGCATATAGTGATATCACAAAATGTTTCCTCTGCATTTAACCAATAATTCTTAGTGAGCAGTGGGTAGCCATGAAAGCCGCCCGGGAGCAGTGTGTGGGGACAGGGACCTTAGTTAGCTGCTAGGCCACCCCTGCCCATCCCTTTTACATTTACATTTACAGCATTTATCAGACGCCCTTATCCAGAGCGACTTACAACCAGTAGTTACAGTCTCCTGAAGCAACTTAGGGTTAAGTGGAGGCCTTAGGGTTAAGTGGTGGCCTACAGTCTCCTGAAGCAACTTAGGGGAAGTGGTGGCCTAGCGGTTAAGGAAATGGCCCCGTAATCAGAAGGTTGCCGGTTCAAATCCTGATCTGTCAAGGTGCCACTGAGGTGCCACTGAGCAAAGCACCGTCCCCACACACTGCTCCCCGGGCGCCTGTCATGGGTTAAATGCATTGGACAAATTTCACTGTGTGCACCGTGTGCTGTGCTGCTGTGTATCATGTGACAATCACTTCACTTTAAGTGTCTTTCTCAGGGACACAATGGGAGTAAGGGGGATTCGAACCCGGGTCTTCTGGTTCATAGGCGAGTGTGTTACCCACTAGGCTACTACCACCCAGAAGTTCAAAGATAATGTATGTAAATAGATCTTTATATAGGTCTGGAAGATTTACAATGATCTATAATAGCAACACTGCACTTCTTAGGATTTCCTTTTCATTTATAAGGATGAAAAAAATAATCCTAAATTTTAAGGAGTGACAAATAACACTGAAAGCTCAGTTTGTAGTTCTTACCTCAGTGAAGGTCTTCTTTACTTCGCCCAGACTTCTATCCACTTCTTTGGACTCAGAAAGAAGGTTGTCCCAGAGCTCAACAATATTTGCAGAGAGCTCCAGCTCATCTGATGGAGCCTTGAATAAACAAGAAGAATATTAAAGTTCATACACTACTTTCTCCTTTAAACCATCCCACTTAACTGCATGTCAGAAAATTACAGCTTTAGACATAGATTGAGAGTTCTCACCTTCACATTGTACATTGACATGGTCCTGTATCTCTCTTGGATGTCAAGATAACTCATCTCTACATCTAAAGACATGTCTCTGATGTTAGAGATGGTGTCCAGGACAAACTTCAGATCCTCCAAGGTTTCATGACCTCTCTTCAGATTTTCTGACAATTGCTTTTTACAGTAAAGTAGTTTAGGATAAAGTAAACCGAGTTAAGCATTCACATCACTGTTCTATATTACAGTCATGCTCAATGTAAAAGTCATAATAACATAACTATGCCTTGTCTTGTCTCACTCATTTTACTAAAGGAAGTCTTCAGAGTTTTACTGTATAATAATAGTCTGTCTTTAGTCCAACTGTTTTAGCCCCTTGTTTTTTGGCATTTTTACACATTTTCATGAGTGTAAACACAGTTTGTCATTGCACTTCCACACCATGACAGAAAGACAGAGTACAAAGGTGCACACAACAAAATAATCACCAAGAGAGGCAACACTGGACAACTACAATATGCAGTGTGGCATTATTCTTATTATATATGTACAAATAGTGAGTAAAAAATTATTTGTATATGAACTGTGAGGAAATCTCTTTGTTAAACTTTGTGTTTATGTGTTTGTGTGTGTGGCTATTTGTGTAAAGAAAATCAGTAAAAAAAAATTATAAACTAAACTTAACATTAGCAACTTCATGATTTCTTTAGTTATTTCAATAATTAAATGTCATTTTTGACCCTAAATCGGCTGAGTCACAATGAAAGCGGATCTGTATAAACATATAAACTCACCAGCAGTTTGCTATGTAGGCTATCGAGGTCCTCCCTGGCTGACTTGTTGAGCAGCGTGCCCAGTGAACTGATCCAGGCCTGGGCCTTCTCCTGTACAGTGTGAGCAAGCAGCTCCAGATTCAACTGTATGATATGCACATCCTTGGTCAGTGGCTGCTGTGCCACATCTTTCTTAATGCGGGCATAGGACTGCAGCTTTTCGTCATACATTACACAAGAGGGTCGCCTAGCAGCAAACTTTTCAACAACAATAGCCCTGTCCATCTTCCAGAGCAGACGGAAGCGCAACCACCGTCTCAAGTAATGGACAGACATATTGAGCAGACGCTGGACAGTCTGAGACAAAGCCATGGCACCTTCATTGACCTGAGGGTACTGGCACACATCACTGTAATACGTAAACACCATCGGCTCATCTTCACCGTCCATTTGCTGTGGTGGACACTCAATGCAGGTTCCATGCATCCAGCGCACAAATCTCTGACAAGAAGAATAGAACAAAGACCTTTTGGCATTAAACATTTAGAATTAATGCTTATATATTACGCTTTTTTTTCTATCAGTGCAAACAAATCATATGGTAGTGGGTAGCCTAGTGGGTAACACACTTGCCTATGAACCAGAAGAACCCCACTTACTACCATTGTCTCCCTGAGCAAGACACTTAACCCTGAGTGTCTCCAGGGGGACCGTCCCTGTAACTACTGATTGTTAGTCGCTCTGGATAAGGGCGTCTGGTAAATGCGTTAAATGTACAAACAATAGAGCGGGCTGAACAATTCAGGAGTGGACACATAATCTGTCTGTGTCATGACTGAGGCCTGGATGAGGAAATGGATGGGGAGCAGGACACTATAAGAAAAAGGGACAAGGGCCACAAAAGGATCTGAAATCAACCCAAAGCCGTCTGTCCAAAGACAGGAGCAAAACAAACAAAAAGTCTTGTCCATGTTAATGCAGCTGCGCTGCCTGGGTGCCAACTGACTGCTCGTATGAAGTCCTGATCAATCCAGCCTCATTGGTTTCAGATTGGATTGACTAGGACTCCATAGTCAGGTGCACTGACACCAGCTGTGTATGCCCAGCAGCCTCTGGGCATCACAGTCTGTCTATCACTCATCACAGAAGGGAGCAGGAAAACACATCATATACATATAGAATAATTACCGTGTCAAATTCAATAAAAAAATATATATAATCCCCTTACCTTGGTGCTTTCAACACAGTCTCGGACACACTGCATAATCAGCTTATACACTTCATTATATTTTGGTTCCAGCACTATGTCCGGGGCGGACAGAATTGCATCGATTTGGAAAAGAGGATTGTTCCCAGTCAGGGACTTGTTGAAAGAAGAGAGGTTCCTGTGAAGCCGACAGGTTGAGGGAACTGAATGATGTTTTTATGTGCGTTCATAGCCATTGCTGATCAGCGTTGAAGAATCATTAGCATTAGCATTGATTATGAACTACACATTTTCAGATGTTGATTAAAAAATATTTTCTGAAAAATGTTTTAATTTTCAAACAGTATTGCTGTTTAAGTAAATATTTGTTTAGGATTAGCTCTATGACTCTATGACCTCACCTGAGTAGCATCTTGATAAGGGAGTCGAAAACCTTGCGCTCCCAGTAGGCGTAATATGGAGCCATGTGCTTGGCTTTGCCAGTGCTGGTCTGCAAGATGAGGCTCTCCATCTTGGTGAGAAGTGGCCCAATGGCTGTGTACCTCCCGCTGAGTACATTCACATCCTTCATCCTCTCCATCTCAATGAGCTCACAGAATTCTTTCACCCCTGAAGCACAGACAGTGTTGTAGCTTAAACAGCTACGCAGTGACTGTGTTTGTGTTGTAGTATTTATGTTATACAGAATGGATCATACAGTGCCACCAGAAAGTATTCACACCAAGTCCCTTCCACTACGATTATTCAGTTTGGTCGGGTGGCCAGATCTAGGGAGGGTCCTGGTGGTTCCAAACTCCTTCCATTTCCAAATAATAGACAGTCCTCTTTGGGACCTCAATTGTCAACTGTGAGACCTCATATATACAAGTGTGTGCCATTCCACATCATGTGCAGTCAACAGAAATTATGACAGGTAGACTCAAATTAATTGATAAGAGCATCTCAAGGATGATCAGTGAAAATTAATTGTCTTACCAAAGCGTGTTCTAATGTTTGAGTGGCACTGTATTATCTGTGCTATGATAAAAAAAACACACAAGTACCAGGTAAGTGTCCAGTTTTGTCTGGTGTTGGGAGCTTGAATAAATTGACAGTTTCCATCGACAAAAGCTTGGCCTCAATGTCCCTGGCATTCTTCTGAATCTGGTTGAGAAGGGATTCAAACTTTGAGGCAGCCTGATTTCCTCGAGTAATAAATTCAGGGATACCTGAAATAAACAAAGGTTTTTATATTATTTTCATGTCTGGGTTTTTTCACTGTCTTAGATTAAAGGTACTGTAAATGTAAATTGTACAATTGTACAGGGGCAGTGGTGGCGTGTGGCATTGGGCAGTGGTGGTGAGGTACACTGAGCAAAGTACTGTCCCCACACAGTGCTCCCCATGGCTGCCCACTGATCATCAAGGGTGATAGATTAAAAGCAGAGGACACATTTAGTTGTGTCACTATGTGCTGTGCTGCAATGTTTCACAATGACAATCACTTCACTTTCAATGTGCATGATATTCAGTGTGAAATAACCATATACCCAGTGCATTCCAGTTGAGTCTTCTACAGCCAGGCCACAGGACATTCCTGAGCTCACAGATCTGCTCTGACAGCAGCAAGTACTCAGCATCATTCAGGCTGTCTACTAAAGAGTGATAGCGATTCACCAGGTTCTGCAGGTCATGAGTATATCTGAACAAAGCACACATAGGTCAGCTCTATAAAAAATCCTGAATAACATATCAACATAACCACAAGCATGTGTATGAATGTGTATGCAATAGGAAAAAGTAGGACGTTGATTGCATCTTGATCGCATTAAATCCATCATAAACATTGTCCACTCTTTCTGACATTACATTTTAACTCTTTATGCTTTTGCACAAATAACATTTGGCTGGCATGTTTCTCTGCTGATTATGTATTGGTGCATCTATTCTTATAATAACTTAATTCTCAAAGAGATTTGTATGTGTTTTGTATATCTGTATGCGGTTATTGGTTATGTACGGTTATTTGTAAAAGCTGCTTATGTATTCTTTCTTTATTCAGCCTGATTTTTTTTTATTTATATTTAATAAACAAAACAATGTCTGAAAGCAAAAATAAAAATGCTAAATGATTGAAATTCAATGAAATTAGGAGTTGTTTTGTTTCACTATGTCCTGTCTAACTGTCTAATTCTTTTCCATGGAGTGCTATTTCCACTTTTATATTTGAGATTATGATAAGTATTTGACTATGAAGTGAAGAGAATGGTCTTTCTGATGTGTTAAGTGCATCAAACAAGCAAAGACTCAAGTTGATAGATGTTAGAACTACCTGAGAAACTTATCCTCCTGTAGTGCAATGTTTTGGGCCAATTCAGGGATACTGTAGTCCAGCTGATCCATGTACTTGGTCTCAGTGATGATCTCCTTCAGTTCAGCTGCAAAGTTCACCCTGAAGCGAACGCCCTTTTCAAAGTCTTTCTCAGCACCAGGGGCTAACTGGGAGAATAAATTATTATTCAGAATGAGTAACCACCACTGACTTTGGGTGATAGATATTTAACTAAATGTGTTTGAACTGACCTCTAAAGCATCAATGGCATCTCCTGTACTGCTAAAAATGGCCAGGAGAGTTCTTTTCATAAGCAGCGGAAGTTTCTGCTTTGTTTCATCATGCCAGCATTTGTATTTCTCCTGTTCATAGGTTCTCATACATCTTCCAACTGTCAAGTACTTGGTCTTTGCCTGAATCAGAAATAAATAAATAGTTATTTACCATAAATAATTCTTCAGCAAAAAGGGAAAAATATATATACTAGATCACAGAATACCTCTTTGCCCTGTTCACTCTCCAGCATCTCTGGCATCTCTTTAAAACGCATGATGGTGCTTTTAATGCAGTCGAAGAGAAAGCGCTCCCAGTAAATGGCCCCCGCTATGGGCGGGTGGGTCTTAATCAATGGTGGATTATCCTTGTTCTGCACAAATATGCTGTTTATCATGTCAATCTGTGGAGCAAAACACACAACAGATCCACCAATAGCTTACATTCAACAACCGTTTATACAATGATTTGTTAGTATTTATCCCATAAGCACCTCTTTGCAGTACTGGGCCAAGATGTCATTAAATTTCTTCATCATCTGTTTGTTAATAGCGTCTCTTGAGGGGATATTTTTGAACTTGAGCAGCAATTCGAATGCTGCAGTTGCAGATCGCAGTGCCTTGAATGACTGATCGATGAAATTCATGGCTTCTCCCTCAATAGCCTGGATTGAAAAACAGTGATTATAAAAACATATAAAAAGGATCAAAACAGTCATCAAGGTGCATTACTTACCTGGACTTCAGTAATAAAGTCCTGCATGACCATTTTCCAACTACCCATCTTACGGATGCTGAATGGGTCAAAGTTGATCTCCTCAATGGGCACCACCAGGCTGTCCACTCGATGAAGAACCTCATCAATGCGTTTAGGGTCCCCAGTCACAGCCTTTAGCTCTGGGCCAAAAATGTTATAAAACTCCTCCACGGTCTGTCAGTCATTAACACAGAGAAGTGATATGGAAACCAAACCATTTTTATCAGATAAAGTCCTGTGTTCTGGCATCTGTGGCTCTACTATGTACAGTATATACAAAATAAACACAATATAAAATAAATTTTAATCATTCAGTGAATACATTTTAAAAATGTATTATGTTCTCTGGTGCCTATTTAGCCTTATATACTCAAATCAGTGAAATATTACAATGAATTAAATCAATGTGAGTCACATGACGTGATTCTCACCTGAAGAATGTCATATAGGTCCTGACAGATGGTAGCCATGTAATCTGTCTTTTCAAAGAGCTTTTTTCTGTCAAACTCCCAACGTGAGTCCTGGCCAGAGGCCTCAATCTTGGCCCGCATCTCAAAGTAACTGGTTTTCCACAGATCCAGCACCTTCTTTCCATCCAAAGTTTTGGCCTTTGCTACCTCTCGTTTATCGCTGTTAATTATACAAAACCCTCTTTCATGAGAATATGGAATATATAACTGCTGGTCAAATGTTTTAAAACACCCAAAACCAGTTCTGTGTCTAATTGTTTTCTGAAATGAAATCTAGAATATGATCATAAAATCAAAAGGGATCTTGGAAAGAGGAATTTCCTCAAAAGTCTGAAGAACTCCATTGCCATTTTGTACATGACCAAAATAAATATTGAGTGAAAAATCTTCCAACCAATGTTCTTCCAACCAAATGCCCTCAATCTTTTAAAGCTAGTGATGGTTTGCTATGTTAATACCAATCAATTGAATATTTTTCTGCTCCCTTTATAATTGAAAACATTTCTAACATTTTGCTTATGTAAACTCCTACACAATTCAGAGACTTTTTTAAGGGATAAATTTGTATGTATCCTCTTAAAATTTCTGTATAATATAAATGTCTCAGCTTCAGACCTCTGAGCAGGTAACCAGGTTTTAAAGTTTATTCTCTTCCAATCTGTATTTAACCCATTTAATCCCAAATTTGTTCTGAAAATGTCAGTACATGGATTTTACTTCCGAGAGCTTCCTAATGCAAACATTATGCACTTTATAATATTTTTTTGCTTATGTTGACAATATTTTTAGTTTTATACTTGGACATAATTGAAACAACATAGTCATTTTTTGTATTAAATTTTATAAATTGGTCAATAAAGACTATTTGCACAGTTGAAATCTTAAAAGAAAAGAAGTGTTGACAGTATCCACTAAGCACAGAATAATATGAAATGGTAAATTTTTTTGCGCCCATAACTTTTACTATTGTGCATTTGTGACCATTAAAATATATGTGCCTCTCCGAAGCAAAACATATAAACAGGAGTGCAATTCTCAGCATATTTTAGTAGTAGACCCCTTGAAGACTATATGTACCAAATATGATAGTGTTTTCTATAAATTAAGATATTTTAATTGCCTTCTTTTATAGCACACTGAGGAAGACATTCCCCCTCACAAAGTGGTCTGGTCAGCTGACCTTTCACATTGGTCACATGATCTTGATACCATTTGATCCAGACAGTGTTCTTTTTTTCATTTTAAGTTTAAATTTGTCAACCAGACCCAACAGATAACAATAATAGACCCTCTAGAAGAAGGGAAAATGGGATAACAATCGCCTTCCAAATTGCCCCCTTTGATGGCCAGTGATCCTAATTATGACAGATGGTTCACTATATAAAGATTATATACATTTAATATATTGGTCATTAAAACCCAGCCGTTCTGGTACTCAATATACAGAAGCCCACCTAACACTGACCAGGGTTCCACTGATGTGCTGGGTATGCTGTTAATGTTATCTCATGTTTACCTACCATTTCTATACTGAGACTTTTTTCCATTTTATGTCTAGCTACTCCTTGTTTTCAACACATGTTTTTTCCTGGCATAGTTTGGACTTATCCAGGGATGAACCCCTGATCAACTAGGAGCATACCAGGGGGTACATCATTGTGCTGAAGGATGTTGTGGTAGCAGTTTTTGGTTCAGGGTGCCTCTGAAGTCGCTGGCCCTGGATCCAGTAAAATAATACTCTCAAGGTATGGATCAAATTCCACTGCTGCAGATCAGCTCTAAGTTGTTAACCAGTTTCACCACTTTTTATCATTTTAGGCTTTTCCACTGGCTGAATTTCAATAAAAAAACTGGAATAATTTGGGTGTTCAAAATCTTTTGACCATTAGTGTATGTTATGATATGCAGTTATCATATATCTCAACTCACTTGAAAACCATGTGCACGTTGACAACCCGCGCCACCCGTTCAGACAACTCCCAGGCAATGCGCTCCATGAGGGGCACCATGTGCTCATCTGTGTTGTAATGGCGGGAGATGATCCACACAAAGCGGAGGCTGTTCATCATCTGAGGAATAGTGTCCAGGATCACCCCGAAATCCACCCCACTAACCAGATTCTGTATGCCAGTTAGACAGGGATAAGACACTTTGGTACATGCACTGCACATGCACTGTTGAAAACAAGGGCTCCCTCAAAAGCAAGACAATTGGACAAAAGGTGGATCACTACTTGGGCTGAGCAATAAACATTATGTGATGTGAACATATAATATAAAACCAAATATTGTCACTTTGATGAAAAATTACTTTTTGGGCAGTAATCATTGTTATGTGCTTAGCTTTGCCTTAATTTCTTCCCACCTTAAAATGTCTCTCCAGAGTACTGAGGAACCGCACATTGTCCATGGACTTCAAGTGGAATTTGTTCAACTCATTCACAGTAAGCTCTAGGTTCTGCACAGTCCCTGGGTCTGTGCGGGTCATTACATTCAAAATCTTCTTCACGAGAGGCAATTTCAACTGCTCACTTAGGGCACTTAAGACAGCCGCCCGTTCCCTCCAGAATTCAATCTCGGCCAAAGGACCTGGCGCCTGAGTGGAGAGAAAGTAGCATTTTGTTAACATCTTCCTGTCTTTTGCTTTGTCTGTCTACCTGTCTCTCTATGTCTCTTACGATTTTTCAGTCATTCATAAACACACCTGTGGCTTCTTCTTCTGCTGTTCCTCCATGACAATGGTGACCTGCGCCTGCCAGCTCATCACACATTGCTCAAGTTCCATAACAACCTCAGGAGAGGCCAGTAGCTCCTCAACATCGGGTTTTAGATCCAACTCAGGAATGTGCAGTTTTATTTCACATGCTGCAGAAAAATAATACAGTGGGGTACATTATCTCATATAGGCTGAAAAGCTGGGCTCAGTTCTGTTAAGTCACTACATTACCATCCAGCTGCTGCAGAGTTGTTTCAACGTGACCGAGGAACCTGTGCACACTGTTGAGTAGCTCATCTCGGACTGTGTCTATCCTACGGGGTTCTGCAGGCCTCTGTTCATTGTCAGACGTCCCCTTTCCATTGGTATCCCTGTCATGTGACACCTCACTAACCTGGTAGCCTCCGTCAGTCAGCTGACTTATCGAGAGCATTGGGATGAAAACCTAGAGAGGAAATCAACAGGCAAAAAAATAAACGTGAAAAGCATGTTTTCTGTTTTTTATAGGCCAAGTAGAAAAGGGGTGCACATAAATGCTACTCACATGGTTGAGGACACTTTTCAGAATTTCTAAGGGATGTCCATTAAGCATGCCCATCTCAAGTTGTTTGGGCATTATATTGTTTGCCTCATTTATATCTGCAGGCTCAGTGGTGATTTCTATGTAGAAACAACACATTCATTTTATTAAGCAATTGTAACCCCAATTCCAGAAAAGCTGGATCCTTAACTTTGAATGACATGAAAATTAGAAGACTTTCAAATCATGTGAGCTGATCTTTTATTCACAACATAACATATAACAAATGTTCTCACTTGGAAATTGCTCAGCTTTGACCTAATTTCAAATTTGACTTAACACGATTAGCTATGAAAGGAATGTCCTAGTGAAGCAGAGTCCCTCCAATCTGTGAAAGAGTGTGATAACATTATCATAAGACCTGTACTGGGTGCCCTTGGTCTTCAGGCCCTCAGGCGACACTGCAACACTCATCGGCATGTCAATGACATAACTAAATGACATAACCAGGAATACTTCCAGAAACCACATTCAGTAAACGCAATCGGCTCTGCCATTTGCAAATGCCATCTAAGGTCAAATCTAAGTCAAATTTGAAGATGGTCCAGATGTGGCATTGTGTCCTGTGGGCCAAGACTCATTTGAAATGGACTGTTTCAAACTGGGAAAGTGTACTATTGTCAGACGAATCCAAATTTGACATTCTTGTTGGTAATCATGGACACCATGTCCTCTGGGCTGAAGAGGAGGGAGACCTTCCAGTGAGTTATCAGCTTTCAGTGTTTTTTTTCTTGCATTATTATATGAATAGAAAATGTCAAATTCGACCACAAACTCTTCAGCAACTAGAAAACCTGCCACAGTTTGTATTTTTAAGCATGGTTTTCAACAAAATTGTTTATTCAATTAATAAATATTACTTGGGGACAATGATTTTACACAAGTATGATTGATTATTAGTCTGCTGAATGAATCTTGAACAGTAATTTATTTAATTAGTTCTGTTTGACCAGTACTTGAGTCGTACTCTCTAGTACCCTGTTCAGTGTTCCTAGTTCAGTCACCATTAGCAAATTCACTCAAATATAACACAAATACATACAGACTCTAGGCTGAACAGTCCATCGGTTTTCTGTCTGAGACAATATCTATGTTCAGTCTTTTCAACCCATCACTTACCTTTGGTGTTTTTAAGAAAATGCAGAACATTAGAGTTAACAACATCTTCAGGGAGGTGGTTAACTGCCACATGAAGCTCTGTATGATAAATACTTTGAGTCTCAGTCCTCTGGTGGTGAACAAAAACAAGTATTTAATTTGTTTAGTCTTATTTTTCAGTCAGATATTATCAATAAAAATCATATTAGAATTATGAACATCCATTCTGAGAAATCATGATATAGTACATAAAGGCTTGTTTTTTTTTAACTAGCATGATTTTTCATTTGTCGCACGATTCCTAACTTTTAGTTAAACTATTCTATCATAATAATCATGAATACATATTTCAAGATTTTAAAGATTTTGTAATTGTAATTTAATCTGGCTGGAGTCAGATTTGATTCACTGTCTTACAGAAAGAAGTGGCTTAAACTTGTCCTCAGAGTAGCCCTCACTGCCATGAACCTGGGTGTCTTCAAACCTGGGTGAGGAGTCCCTCTTCGGAGTGGCATAGGATGAGGCCTCAGAATCCCACCCCTTTTTCAGTTCTATGTAGCGTTGAATAAAGAAGTTAAAAACACATTGATATTCATGCCTACACACAATCCTGAAATCATTTCTATGCTGAAGTTACACTTGCATTGAAGAACACAAAAATCTGTACAGGAACATTTATTCATTGTGAGTTTTCATTAGTAATGGTTAACTTTGATACTTTTGGGGACCTTTTGTCATTTTGCACCCCCACTTTGCCAAAACATTAAAATATACTGTTGGTCACGAGACAACATCACAGACCACCACAGGATACTAATTTTCCTAAGAGCACACCTTTTATTGCTCTCATATCGAATCTTAAATGCTGTAGTTAATAACAGGATATGGGGAAATGGGTCATGCCTACTTTGAAGAAAAATTTTAGTGCAGCCCACCAGACATTTACTGTCCTTGCTGTGTATAGTCAGTGACAAACGAACGGAAGACAAGGGGAAATTCCAGAAGAATGGTCAGGTATGAAAACGTGTTAAGGCATAAGGCAAAAAACTATCAAGCAACAAAGGACTACGTCACAATGATGAGTATGTGACAACAAAGATGGCAGGGTGGTGTCATTGTTTCATGGCTAACAGATATCATAACTTTGTTTAGCTGCGGTCAGACAATGAGATTAGAATGTTCGAGGTGGGAATTCTAGTCAGTACATGACAGCAGGTGTCATCCAGGTAGATTGGTTGTGACATTAGGACCATTTTTCTCCAGCAGGAAAGTCCTTGCATGTGGATGGTTTGCCTGTAGTCAGAGGATAAGGGTGCACTGCACAATGAAACCACTGCCTCAGAGCTGCCATTAGAGTGAGTAGTTGGAGCCAATTTGGTAGATCAGGAGGAGTCTCAGCACTTTGGGGACAGGCCAGAGAGACTGCTGTGACTGACCTCATTGTCACAGGTGCTGCATGTCACAGAAAAGTGTCATTCTTGCCGGCATGGTGGAGGCCCTCTTAATGGCCATTAAGTTATGCACAGATAGATGTCTAGTTCATGCTGTCAGGCTGAAGACCACAACACAATTGCAGAATGGAGGGAGCGGGGAAAAACACAAGTTCACAGGACATGCCATTAATAATGTTTGCCCCAGTTGACCAAGGAAGTAACGTTATATCAGCTATCACAGAGGACTATTCTTTTAGGGACACAAATGCACCTAATGACCTAGGTGACTGTTGGTATTCTGTCCACATATGACATATTATTTTCTTGCTTAGATGGGGAGAGATTTGCATTTATATTCTTTTTAAATACTAATACTGTAATAAAGTGCATATACTTTTACATTACTTGTGTTTATTGTTTATTGGATCAATCTAACCTTTATGCAAAAAAATTACAAAGCATTTGGGGGTTCTTTTTCTAACTTCGTTCACTGTTTCACTATGGAAATTGCTTTGGGGTTCCAATGACACAGCATCTATCAGAGACAGACTGGTTGAGCAGTGGAGGGTCCCGCCCCCTTCTTATTACCACAGGTTGACTGCCCCAAACTCGTCATTCTCACTTTCTTGAGGAGAATGCATGCAAATTCTCCTGGAGACTAGCTTGAATGTTCTCAGATGGACTGTCAAGGACTGCCACCAAACGCTGTGTTGCTGAGACGCTGTACAGTGTGCAGCCATTCCATACTCCATGGAATACAAAAAAGTAAAAAGTAAAGTGATTGTCACATGTGATACACAGCAGCACAGCACACGGTGCACACAGTGAAATTTGTCCTCTGCATTTAACCCATCACCCTGAGTGAGCAGTGGGCACCCATGACCGGCGCCCGGGGAGCAGTGTGTGGGGACGGTGCTTTGCTCAGTGGCACCTCAGTGGTACCTTGGCGGATCGGGATTCGAACCGACAACCTTCTGATTACGGGGCCGCTTCCTTAACCGCTAGGCCACCACTGCCCCATAAATACACGGTAGTTAATCACCGATATAACTGTATTTGTCATGAAAGCCTGGACAGCATCGCTTTCCGGAGGTGGAACCTGAACGCAGCGGGTCACTTCCTGGGCCAGGTGCTGGACATTGCACAATTTGTTTAGTTTTTGTTTTACTTTGTCACTTTATACTTTGACCACCTATTTGCACACCTTCACCCTACCCGTTACACATATTTTATGTTTTAGGTTAATGACATAAAGGTGTAATATTTGGTTATGTTTGCAATACTTGCATATTGGTTCATTGTATACTTGCAATATTTGCAATACTGTGGCTTGTATGTGACAAATAAAATTTGAATTTGATTTAACTCTTAAAAAACTTCTGTATGTTCTTGATTATGTAAGTAATTTATTAACATGAACTAAAATATAAAGAGTAAAGTTAACTCACTCTGTGCTTGGGACATCCCAGTTTCAGAACCTGGAGTTTCACTGAGGGCTTTCCCAATGTCCACCTCATCTTCTGCAACCTCCTCCAAGGGGTCTTCATGTCGGGCACATGACAGGGATTAAACTGGTCCTGTTCCCACCGCCTAACTAACTACCACGACGAGGCCGCCGCTCACCAGTTAGCACCTCCACCATCACTTCTTCTTCCCTCAGGCGCTTGTAGAAGAAGAGCGCCGCCGCGGCCTCCTCCTCCTCTTCCGTCACCTCGTTCAGGAAGCGGCCGATTTTCTGCTCCTCCTCTCCGTCCCCGCGGCTCAGCAACTGCTCGAACGCGCCCGGCGGCAGGCGCAACGCGGCGTCCACCCTCCGCCGCATCCACTCCACCCGCGGGTCCTCCAGAGACATCCTCCGGTCCCCCTCTTCAGCAGGAGCGACGCTGAAACCGCCCGGCGCTTCCCGGCGCGTGTTTGGGTTTCCATGGCGACGGTCCCAGCCCCTCCCTCCCGGGTCCGCCCCTCCCCTCTCCCTGTAACAACTACAGTTATATTTAGTAATAATGAGAACATTTCGTGAATGGACAGGTGGTATCATCTCACGGTTTGACCCCGGAATCCACTGAGCTCCTGAGAGCCATCCCATTCTTTCATTGAACCTCCAGTTAAAGCAGAATATCTTCAATGCAGAAGCATTCATCTCTCCTTGGGGTGATGAGGATGCTGAAATGACACTTTCATTTTCAGTCAACACAGAAACCGACGTTAGTCATTTAAATGCATCAATCAAAACACTGGTTTAAGATAGGTGACTTTACTTTACTTTACTTAACTTTTATCCAAAGCAACTTACAAGAGGAGGACACCAGCAATTCTCATTCGGTTTCTATAGATTTTAAGTTACAAAAATAAAGAGCCCTGATGAGGCCTAACTTGTCAGGAAAAGAACATGGTAGGAAATTGTTAAGAGCTAGACTAATTAGTAGTAATAATTATATACTTTATGTCAAAAATGATTGATGGCATATCTGTATGAGGAAAAAGCGCGTTATTTATGACCATCTACCCTTCTACATTCAAGCCTTCTCCACCGGACACTGTGCGCGTAATTTATGGCCTTCTCCCTTTCTGCCTTCTCCATCGGACCCTGCGCGTAATTTATGACCTCCTTCCATCCTTCCCCCTTCGGACATCTGTTATGTAAGACAAGTATGTTCCCGCGATGTCCATTCTTACATAAACACTTAGACAGGTTTTAAAAACAGATGTCTTACCACTTTGTTTACAAACTATGGCTGTTGTGGAGGTGTTATAAGCCAGCATACCATTACCTCTTTCTCGCAAACACTGAATCAACGTGTGACATACAAATCTCACACACACCTTAGAACGTTCTTTTAAAACAGAAACCTTATTTTAAGTGTATGGTTTTACTCAACTACTGTTTCAGTGTTTAACACGTTTAAACACAATACTTACACAGACTTATTTTAAAAATACAAACGCATACTCTATTCATATACTGACTGAAATATGGTAGAACCCCCATTTTGTATGTAGGAAGTATCACAGCACCTTCTGGCCCCACTCTATTGCTCACTCCCTTGTGTCGCATTACAGATGTCATATACACTTAGACTAACTTTTAAAACATGTTTCCTTATCACTTGTTTACAAGTTGTTTTCAGTCGTTTTTTTCCAAAAGATACATCACACAATGGTATGTAGGAGGCATCACACCACTGACACGCACACACACACACGCGCGCGCACACACACACACACACACACAGACTTTTTCTTTTTCTTGCTAAAATAAAACTAATAACACTGTTTTATGAACAAACCTTTCTCACAGAAACGTTAACAAACTATAATTTCTATTTAATTGAACCACACACAGACTTCTGTTTATCAAACTGATTTATTTATGAACATGAAAAAACTTCTCAAATCCTACTTTAAAACCACTATTCTTTTTAATCATGTTTTTTTTTTTTTTTTTTTCCACTTTGGATTATGTAATGATAATATTGAAAAATATACCTACACACTTCTAACCACTTTTTGTAGTTGTTGTAGTTCACATCAGACATATATATATTTTAGACACGATTTTTAATTTTATTATCAAGTAACTTTCTCAAAATTTCTAAATAAATTTCTTATGTTAACAATTTCATATTTTCTAAAATCGTATCAAGGGGTCTGATTTTTAGAGAGGGGGGTTGCGACTTTTAGGGCTATAATATCAAGAATTTAAAGTTTCAGTTATTTTTTTCTACAGTATATTTGTATTTTTTTAAACCTTCTGATGCTGAAGGGCTTCACTGTTCATAGATTTACTATTTGTATGATTGACACACAACACACACACACACACACACACACACACACATACAGAAAACAGACTTTTTCTTTTCCTTGCTAAAATAAAAACTAATCGTCACGCTGTTTATGAACAAGCCAGAGGTATTTCATTTATGGTTTTCAGATGATATGACACACAAAACGTTAATAAACTATAATTTTTATTTAGTTGAACCATACACAGGCTTTTGTTTATCAAACTGATATATTTATGATCATGAACATTTTTTTTTCAAGATTCTTTTCAGAAAATAAAATCCTACATTATTAACAATGTTAATTTCCTCTGAAACTATCCCAGCTTGTGACCGCTCCTCATTGGCAGTAACAAGGTCTTCACCACCCAGCAGATAACCAACTACTATTTAGTGCTCGCTTGAAACTGATGTTTGCAAAAATGACCATTGTTGGTGGTTTACGACCCCTCACATCAATGACACAGACCCACAGTTCACACATCCTTAGACTATCTTTTAAAACAGAAACCTTGTTTTTCACTCAAGGTTTTAACTCAACCATCAGTCATTTTCCAAAAGATACATCACATAATGGTATGTAGGAAGCATCACACCATTGACACAGGACATAACCTGTACACACACACACACACATACACAAACAGACTTTTTCTTTTCCTTGCTAAAATAAAACTAATCATAATGCTGATTTATGAACATGCCTGAGGTATTTCATCTATGGTTTTCAGATGATATGACACACAAAACGTTAATAAACTATAATTTTTCTTTAGTTGAACCATACACTGATTGATAATGAATAAACAAACAATGAATTACATAATGTTTTTAACACCTTCTGTTTTTCTACGAAAAGGTTTTAAGGTGCAGTAGGACTTTTATCAAACTGATATATTTATGAACATGAAAATGTTGTATTTTTTTTTCAAGATTCTTTTCAGAAATAAAATCCTACATTTATTAACAATGTTAATTTCCTCTGAAACTATCCCAGCTTGTGACCGTTCCTCATTTGCAGTAACAAGGTCTTCACCACCCAGCAGATAACCAACTACTATTTAGTGCTCGCTTGAAACTGATGTTTGCAAAAATGACCATTGTTGATTGTTTACGACCCCTCACATCAATGACACAGACCCACAGTTCACACACCCTTAGACTATCTTTTAAAACAGAAACCTTGTTTTTCACTCAAGGTTTTAACTCAACCATCAGTCATTTTCCAAAAGATACATCACATAATGGTATGTAGGAAGCATCACACCATTGACACAGGACATAACCTGTACACACACACACACACACATACACAAACAGACTTTTTCTTTTCCTTGCTAAAATAAAACTAATCATAATGCTGATTTATGAACATGCCTGAGGTATTTCATCTATGGTTTTCAGATGATATGACACACAAAACGTTAATAAACTATAATTTTTCTTTAGTTGAACCATACACTGATTGATAATGAATAAACAAACAATGAATTACATAATGTTTTTAACACCTTCTGTTTTTCTACGAAAAGGTTTTAAGGTGCAGTAGGACTTTTATCAAACTGATATATTTATGAACATGAAAATGTTGTATTTTTTTTTTCAAGATTCTTTTCAGAAATATAATCCTACATTTATTAACAATGTTAATTTCCTCTGAAACTATCCCAGCTTGTGACCGCTCCTCATTTGCAGTAACAAGGTCTTCACCACCCAGCAGATAACCAACTACTATTTAGTGCTCGCTTGAAACTGATGTTTGCAAAAATGACCATTGTTGATGGTTTACGACCCCTCACATCAATGACACAGACCCACAGTTCACACACCCTTAGACTATCTTTTAAAACAGAAACCATGTTTTTCACTCAAGGTTTTACTCAACCTATTGTTTCAGTGTTAAACACATACTAAACACAATACTAATTTTAATACAACGCAAACACTGTTCATATACTTACTGAATATGTTATCCCATCAGTCATTTTCCAAAAGATACATCAGATAATGGTATGTAGGAAGCATCACACCATTGACACAGGACATAACCTGTTAACACACACACACACAAACAGACTTTTTCTTTTCCTTGCTAAAATAAAACTAATCATAATGCTGATTTATGAACAAACCTTTCTCCAAAGGTGTCTCATCTATGGTTTTCAGATGATATGCCACACAAAAACTAATTGTAACACTGTTTTATGAACAAACCGTTCTCCAAAGGTGTCTCATCTTTGGTTTGCCGCACAAAAACGTTAACAAACTATAATTTCTATTTAACGAACCTCACACAGACTTCTGTTTATCAAACTGATATATTTATGAACATGAAAAAACTTTTCAACATTCTTTTTAATCATGTTTTTCCACTATGGATTATGTAATGATAATATTGAAAAATATACCTACACACTTTCTAACCACTTTTTAATATAGTTCACATCAGACATATATATATTTTAGACATGATTTTTCATATTATTATCAAGTAACTTCAAATAAATTTCTCATGTTAACAATTTCATATTTTCTGAAATCGTATCAAGGGGTGTGATTTTTAGGGAGGGGGCTTGCAACTTTAGGGCTATAATAACAAAGAATTTAAAGTTTCATTTATTTGTATATTTTTTTCTACAGTATATTTGTATTTTTTTTTATCCTTCTGATGCTGAAGTGCTTCATTGTTTGTAGATTTTCTATCTGTATGATTGATTCTCGCTGGTCATATTATTAGGTAGACCTCGTTAGTACTCGGGTGGACCACCTTATGCCTTTAGAACCACCTTATTCTTCATGGCATAGCCTCAAAAAAGGGGTGGAAATATTCCTCAGATATATTGGTCCATAGAGACATGATAGCATCATGTAGCTGCGGCAGATTTATCTGCTGGCTGTCTATGATATCCAAAGCCAATATCCGAAGGTGTTCTGTTTGGATCGAGACCTGGTGAATGTAGAGTATAGCGAACTCAATGTCCTGTTCAAGTAACTAGTCTGAGATGGTTTGAGCTTTGTGACTTGGTGTATTATGCTGTATTTAAGTAGCCATCGAAAAGGGGATACACTGTGGTAATAAGGGGATGGACATGTCAGCAGCAATACTAATTTATGTGTACATCTATGGTATTTATCAGACAGCCTTATCCAGAGTGACTTACAATCGGTAGTTACATGGACAGTCCCCTGAGAGACCAACACCAGCCTGAACCACTAGATCCAGGGTCGGATGCATCCATGCTTACATGTTGATTACACCACATTTTGACCCTACCAGCTGAATGTTAAATTGTTTTGATAATTCTCCAATCTTCAGTTTTCTAGTTAATAATGTAGAATAAAAAAAATAATAATAATAAAAAAAAAAATTAAATATACTTTTTGGCATTTACTGTCAGTGTTACTCTTCCACAAATAACTTAAAAATACTAAAGATCCTTCAATACAAATCAGATATTTTAAACTTGATGTGACAATGACAAAATGCACTTTAAACCTTGCCACCACATATCTTTTTAAACACAACACAATATATGTTTTAATGCAACCCAGCAACATTACTTCATGGCCATTTACAAGAACCCTCTAAGGTGTCAGTGCTGAACTGTTTGGTTGAAAAACTTAAATCCCCCCCAAAAATCCAATAATTGGCTAACAATTGGCATAAACATATGAGGTGCTGCTTTTCTAATGCTTGCAAAAACAAAAAAAAACAAACAAAAAAAAAAAAACACTAAGTTTACTAAATAATGAGGTTACAAGTCTTATCAGTGAACAATACCGAGATAATTATTATAAAAATTATTATAAAAATTCCTTGCACTCATACTGTACTTGGAGAAAATGGAATGTTTTGTGGTAACGTTTGGCACTGTTACGCGCTATATTACGCACACTTGTGCTTGCTCTGGAACGGGCAGATGGTCGTCCTGGTGGCAGCGCAGATCAGACAGCCGTGTATACATTTATTTTAACAAAGTAACTGTATTCTGATTATCTCTCATTTAAACGGTACATGCATTCCGTCACTCCCCGACACTGTCCTCATACATTGGTTGTTCTGACATTTTGAGTCTGCCCTTTATCCTGTGACATCAACAAGGCTTTTTGTCTACACAACTGTTGCTAACCGGATCTTTTCTCTTTTTCAGACCTGGTAAACCCTACATATGGTTGTGCATGACAGTAGATCACCAGTTTCGAAAACTGCAATCGTGTCTCGTCCAGAACCACTTAAATATTCTTTTACCCCCATTCTAATGACTGGTTTGGAGTTCAGAAAATTGTTTTCACCACGTCTAGATGAGCTGTTTGTGTTAACCTACATGTAAAAGGAAAGGCCAGGCTGTATTTGACAGCACTGTTTAACCCCACTTAAAACCAATTTAAACGAGTACAAATTGTATTATACTGAATACATAAAAACTATATGCAATCACAATAATAAACATAACCAGTAAAAAATCCATAACCTGATTGAAAGTGAAGGGAATTGATTTGTGGTTATGGGTCAGAAACTACATAAAACAGTGAAAAAAGGGGATTCTTCAGTCTGCTTAATGCTGATAAAAAAAACCGTAATCAAATACTTTTATCCAAAACTAATTCCTACAATGCAAAAAACATTCAGCAAAATATAAACTCGTAAATAAATGTATTTACCAATCCACAATATCACCACAATGTATAATATTAAAAGGAGAAATAAGTCAAACAAAATGCACTTCTAAGTCCTTGCCAGACAGAGGTCTCTCATCTGAAAAAGAATAGGTGGACGACCCTAAAATGAATGAAATAATATCTAAATGCTGTTAACAGCCATTGAAAATTATTAAATCAGATGCCTCTTTCAGTCCAGCACAGATAGAAAGCTCTGATAAGGTTGTGGATAAGCCATTCACACGATAAAAGAGGACTTTACATCATGATTTGATGTTTACTATGTGCTATTCAGGGTATTCAAGGAGAATTGAAGTCAGCGTCAGCACACATAACAGAGGATGGAGAGAGATCTAAATAAATTATATATACATACAGTGGAGGAAATAATTATTTGACCCCTCGCTGATTTTGTAAGTTTGTCCAATGACAAAGAAATGAAAAGTCTCAGAACAGTATCATTTTAATGGTAGGTTTATTTTAACAGTGACAGATAGCACATCAAAAGGAAAAAAGACTTAATACTTAGTGGCAAAACCCTTGTTTGCAAGCACAGAGGTCAAACGTTTCTTGTAGTTGATGACCAAGTTTGCACACAGTTTAGGAGGAATTTTGGTCCACTCCTCTTTGCAGATCATCTCTAAATCACTAGGTTTCAAGGCTGTCTCTGTGCAACTTTGAGCTTCAGCTCCCTCCATAGGTTTTCTATTGGATTAAAGTCAGGAGATTGACTAGGCCACTCCATGACCTTAATGTGCTTCTTTTTGAGTGACACCTTTGTTGCCTTTGCTGTATGTTTTGGGTCATTGTCGTGCTGGAACACCATCCATGACCCATTGTCAATTTCCCCGCAGGGGGAAGGAGGTTGTCGCTCAGGATTTTACGATACATGGCTCCGTCCATTTTCCCGTCGGTGAAGCTGTCCTGTGCCCTTAGTAGAAAAACACCCCAAAAGCAAAATATTTCCACCTCTATGCTTGACAGTGGGGGTGGATGGTGTTCCAGCACGACAATGACCCAAAACATACAGCAAAGGCAACAAAGGTGTCACTCAAAAAGAAGCACATTAAGGTCATGGAGTGGCCTAGTCAATCTCCTGACTTTAATCCAATAGAAAACCTATGGAGGGAGCTGAAGCTCAAAGTTGCACAGAGACAGCCTTGAAACCTAGTGATTTAGAGATGATCTGCAAAGAGGAGTGGACCAAAATTCCTCCTAAACTGTGTGCAAACTTGGTCATCAACTACAAGAAACGTTTGACCTCTGTGCTTGCAAACAAGGGTTTTGCCACTAAGTATTAAGTCTTTTTTCCTTTTGATGTGCTATCTGTCACTGTTAAAATAAACCTACCATTAAAATGATACTGTTCTGAGACTTTTCATTTCTTTGTCATTGGACAAACTTACAAAATCAGCGAGGGGTCAAATAATTATTTCCTCCACTGTATGTATATATAATTTATTTAGATCTCTCTCCATCCTCTGTTATGTGTGCTGACGCTGACTTCAATTCTCCTTGAATACCCTGAATAGCACATAGTAAACATCAAATCATGATGTAAAGTCCTCTTTTATCGTGTGAATGGCTTATCCACAACCTTATCAGAGCTTTCTATCTGTGCTGGACTGAAAGAGGCATCTGATTTAATAATTTTCAATGGCTGTTAACAGCATTTAGATATTATTTCATTCATTTTAGGGTCGTCCACCTATTCTTTTTCAGATGAGAGACCTCTGTCTGGCAAGGACTTAGAAGTGCATTTTGTTTGACTTATTTCTCCTTTTAATATTATACATTGTGGTGATATTGTGGATTGGTAAATACATTTATTTACGAGTTTATATTTTGCTGAATGTTTTTTGCATTGTAGGAATTAGTTTTGGATAAAAGTATTTGATTACGGTTGTTTTATCAGCATTAAGCAGACTGAAGAATCCCCTTTTTTCACTGTTTTATGTAGTTTCTGACCCATAACCACAAATCAATTCCCTTCACTTTCAATCAGGTTATGGATTTTTTACTGGTTATGTTTATTATTGTGATTGCATATAGTTTTTATGTATTCAGTATAATACAATTTGTACTCGTTTAAATTGGTTTTAAGTGGGGTTAAACAGTGCTGTCAAATACAGCCTGGCCTTTCCTTTTACATGTAGGTTAACACAAACAGCTCATCTAGACGTGGTGAAAACAATTTTCTGAACTCCAAACCAGTCATTAGAATGGGGGTAAAAGAATATTTAAGTGGTTCTGGACGAGACACGATTGCAGTTTTCGAAACTGGTGATCTACTGTCATGCACAACCATATGTAGGGTTTACCAGGTCTGAAAAAGAGAAAAGATCCGGTTAGCAACAGTTGTGTAGACAAAAAGCCTTGTTGATGTCACAGGATAAAGGGCAGACTCAAAATGTCAGAACAACCAATGTATGAGGACAGTGTCGGGGAGTGACGGAATGCATGTACCGTTTAAATGAGAGATAATCAGAATACAGTTACTTTGTTAAAATAAATGTATACACGGCTGTCTGATCTGCGCTGCCACCAGGACGACCATCTGCCCGTTCCAGAGCAAGCACAAGTGTGCGTAATATAGCGCGTAACAGTGCCAAACGTTACCACAAAACATTCCATTTTCTCCAAGTACAGTATGAGTGCAAGGAATTTTTATAATAATTTTTATAATAATTATCTCGGTATTGTTCACTGATAAGACTTGTAACCTCATTATTTAGTAAACTTAGTGTTTTTTTTTTGTTTGTTTGTTTTTTTTTGTTTTTGCAAGCATTAGAAAAGCAGCACCTCATATGTTTATGCCAATTGTTAGCCAATTATTGGATTTTTGGGGGGGATTTAAGTTTTTCAACCAAACAGTTCAGCACTGACACCTTAGAGGGTTCTTGTAAATGGCCATGAAGTAATGTTGCTGGGTTGCATTAAAACATATATTGTGTTGTGTTTAAAAAGATATGTGGTGGCAAGGTTTAAAGTGCATTTTGTCATTGTCACATCAAGTTTAAAATATCTGATTTGTATTGAAGGATCTTTAGTATTTTTAAGTTATTTGTGGAAGAGTAACACTGACAGTAAATGCCAAAAAGTATATTTAATTTTTTTTTTTATTATTATTATTTTTTTTATTCTACATTATTAACTAGAAAACTGAAGATTGGAGAATTATCAAAACAATTTAACATTCAGCTGGTAGGGTCAAAATGTGGTGTAATCAACATGTAAGCATGGATGCATCCGACCCTGGATCTAGTGGTTCAGGCTGGTGTTGGTCTCTCAGGGGGACTGTCCATGTAACTACCGATTGTAAGTCACTCTGGATAAGGCTGTCTGATAAATACCATAGATGTACACATAAATTAGTATTGCTGCTGACATGTCCATCCCCTTATTACCACAGTGTATCCCCTTTTCGATGGCTACTTAAATACAGCATAATACACCAAGTCACAAAGCTCAAACCATCTCAGACTAGTTACTTGAACAGGACATTGAGTTCGCTATACTCTACATTCACCAGGTCTCGATCCAAACAGAACACCTTCGGATATTGGCTTTGGATATCATAGACAGCCAGCAGATAAATCTGCCGCAGCTACATGATGCTATCATGTCTCTATGGACCAATATATCTGAGGAATATTTCCACCCCTTTTTTGAGGCTATGCCATGAAGAATAAGGTGGTTCTAAAGGCATAAGGTGGTCCACCCGAGTACTAACGAGGTCTACCTAATAATATGACCAGCGAGAATCAATCATACAGATAGAAAATCTACAAACAATGAAGCACTTCAGCATCAGAAGGATAAAAAAAAATACAAATATACTGTAGAAAAAAATATACAAATAAATGAAACTTTAAATTCTTTGTTATTATAGCCCTAAAGTTGCAAGCCCCCTCCCTAAAAATCACACCCCTTGATACGATTTCAGAAAATATGAAATTGTTAACATGAGAAATTTATTTGAAGTTACTTGATAATAATATGAAAAATCATGTCTAAAATATATATATGTCTGATGTGAACTATATTAAAAAGTGGTTAGAAAGTGTGTAGGTATATTTTTCAATATTATCATTACATAATCCATAGTGGAAAAACATGATTAAAAAGAATGTTGAAAAGTTTTTTCATGTTCATAAATATATCAGTTTGATAAACAGAAGTCTGTGTGAGGTTCGTTAAATAGAAATTATAGTTTGTTAACGTTTTTGTGCGGCAAACCAAAGATGAGACACCTTTGGAGAACGGTTTGTTCATAAAACAGTGTTACAATTAGTTTTTGTGTGGCATATCATCTGAAAACCATAGATGAGACACCTTTGGAGAAAGGTTTGTTCATAAATCAGCATTATGATTAGTTTTATTTTAGCAAGGAAAAGAAAAAGTCTGTTTGTGTGTGTGTGTGTTAACAGGTTATGTCCTGTGTCAATGGTGTGATGCTTCCTACATACCATTATCTGATGTATCTTTTGGAAAATGACTGATGGGATAACATATTCAGTAAGTATATGAACAGTGTTTGCGTTGTATTAAAATTAGTATTGTGTTTAGTATGTGTTTAACACTGAAACAATAGGTTGAGTAAAACCTTGAGTGAAAAACATGGTTTCTGTTTTAAAAGATAGTCTAAGGGTGTGTGAACTGTGGGTCTGTGTCATTGATGTGAGGGGTCGTAAACCATCAACAATGGTCATTTTTGCAAACATCAGTTTCAAGCGAGCACTAAATAGTAGTTGGTTATCTGCTGGGTGGTGAAGACCTTGTTACTGCAAATGAGGAGCGGTCACAAGCTGGGATAGTTTCAGAGGAAATTAACATTGTTAATAAATGTAGGATTATATTTCTGAAAAGAATCTTGAAAAAAAAAATACAACATTTTCATGTTCATAAATATATCAGTTTGATAAAAGTCCTACTGCACCTTAAAACCTTTTCGTAGAAAAACAGAAGGTGTTAAAAACATTATGTAATTCATTGTTTGTTTATTCATTATCAATCAGTGTATGGTTCAACTAAAGAAAAATTATAGTTTATTAACGTTTTGTGTGTCATATCATCTGAAAACCATAGATGAAATACCTCAGGCATGTTCATAAATCAGCATTATGATTAGTTTTATTTTAGCAAGGAAAAGAAAAAGTCTGTTTGTGTATGTGTGTGTGTGTGTGTGTACAGGTTATGTCCTGTGTCAATGGTGTGATGCTTCCTACATACCATTATGTGATGTATCTTTTGGAAAATGACTGATGGTTGAGTTAAAACCTTGAGTGAAAAACAAGGTTTCTGTTTTAAAAGATAGTCTAAGGGTGTGTGAACTGTGGGTCTGTGTCATTGATGTGAGGGGTCGTAAACAATCAACAATGGTCATTTTTGCAAACATCAGTTTCAAGCGAGCACTAAATAGTAGTTGGTTATCTGCTGGGTGGTGAAGACCTTGTTACTGCAAATGAGGAACGGTCACAAGCTGGGATAGTTTCAGAGGAAATTAACATTGTTAATAAATGTAGGATTTTATTTCTGAAAAGAATCTTGAAAAAAAAATACAACATTTTCATGTTCATAAATATATCAGTTTGATAAAAGTCCTACTGCACCTTAAAACCTTTTCGTAGAAAAACAGAAGGTGTTAAAAACATTATGTAATTCATTGTTTGTTTATTCATTATCAATCAGTGTATGGTTCAACTAAAGAAAAATTATAGTTTATTAACGTTTTGTGTGTCATATCATCTGAAAACCATAGATGAAATACCTCAGGCATGTTCATAAATCAGCATTATGATTAGTTTTATTTTAGCAAGGAAAAGAAAAAGTCTGTTTGTGTATGTGTGTGTGTGTGTGTACAGGTTATGTCCTGTGTCAATGGTGTGATGCTTCCTACATACCATTATGTGATGTATCTTTTGGAAAATGACTGATGGTTGAGTTAAAACCTTGAGTGAAAAACAAGGTTTCTGTTTTAAAAGATAGTCTAAGGATGTGTGAACTGTGGGTCTGTGTCATTGATGTGAGGGGTCGTAAACCACCAACAATGGTCATTTTTGCAAACATCAGTTTCAAGCGAGCACTAAATAGTAGTTGGTTATCTGCTGGGTGGTGAAGACCTTGTTACTGCAAATGAGGAACGGTCACAAGCTGGGATAGTTTCAGAGGAAATTAACATTGTTAATAAATGTAGGATTTTATTTCTGAAAAGAATCTTGAAAAAAAAATACAACATTTTCATGTTCATAAATATATCAGTTTGATAAAAGTCCTACTGCACCTTAAAACCTTTTCGTAGAAAAACAGAAGGTGTTAAAAACATTATGTAATTCATTGTTTGTTTATTCATTATCAATCAGTGTATGGTTCAACTAAAGAAAAATTATAGTTTATTAACGTTTTGTGTGTCATATCATCTGAAAACCATAGATGAAATACCTCAGGCATGTTCATAAATCAGCATTATGATTAGTTTTATTTTAGCAAGGAAAAGAAAAAGTCTGTTTGTGTATGTGTGTGTGTGTGTGTACAGGTTATGTCCTGTGTCAATGGTGTGATGCTTCCTACATACCATTATGTGATGTATCTTTTGGAAAATGACTGATGGTTGAGTTAAAACCTTGAGTGAAAAACAAGGTTTCTGTTTTAAAAGATAGTCTAAGGATGTGTGAACTGTGGGTCTGTGTCATTGATGTGAGGGGTCGTAAACCACCAACAATGGTCATTTTTGCAAACATCAGTTTCAAGCGAGCACTAAATAGTAGTTGGTTATCTGCTGGGTGGTGAAGACCTTGTTACTGCCAATGAGGAGCGGTCACAAGCTGGGATAGTTTCAGAGGAAATTAACATTGTTAATAATGTAGGATTTTATTTTCTGAAAAGAATCTTGAAAAAAAAATGTTCATGATCATAAATATATCAGTTTGATAAACAAAAGCCTGTGTATGGTTCAACTAAATAAAAATTATAGTTTATTAACGTTTTGTGTGTCATATCATCTGAAAACCATAAATGAAATACCTCTGGCTTGTTCATAAACAGCGTGACGATTAGTTTTTATTTTAGCAAGGAAAAGAAAAAGTCTGTTTTCTGTATGTGTGTGTGTGTGTGTGTGTGTGTGTGTGTGTTGTGTGTCAATCATACAAATAGTAAATCTATGAACAGTGAAGCCCTTCAGCATCAGAAGGTTTAAAAAAATACAAATATACTGTAGAAAAAAATAACTGAAACTTTAAATTCTTGATATTATAGCCCTAAAAGTCGCAACCCCCCTCTCTAAAAATCAGACCCCTTGATACGATTTTAGAAAATATGAAATTGTTAACATAAGAAATTTATTTAGAAATTTTGAGAAAGTTACTTGATAATAAAATTAAAAATCGTGTCTAAAATATATATATGTCTGATGTGAACTACAACAACTACAAAAAGTGGTTAGAAGTGTGTAGGTATATTTTTCAATATTATCATTACATAATCCAAAGTGGAAAAAAAAAAAAAAAAAAACATGATTAAAAAGAATAGTGGTTTTAAAGTAGGATTTGAGAAGTTTTTTCATGTTCATAAATAAATCAGTTTGATAAACAGAAGTCTGTGTGTGGTTCAATTAAATAGAAATTATAGTTTGTTAACGTTTCTGTGAGAAAGGTTTGTTCATAAAACAGTGTTATTAGTTTTATTTTAGCAAGAAAAAGAAAAAGTCTGTGTGTGTGTGTGTGTGTGTGCGCGCGCGTGTGTGTGTGTGCGTGTCAGTGATGTGATGCCTCCTACATACCATTGTGTGATGTATCTTTTGGAAAAAAACGACTGAAAACAACTTGTAAACAAGTGATAAGGAAACATGTTTTAAAAGTTAGTCTAAGTGTATATGACATCTGTAATGCGACACAAGGGAGTGAGCAATAGAGTGGGGCCAGAAGGTGCTGTGATACTTCCTACATACAAAATGGGGGTTCTACCATATTTCAGTCAGTATATGAATAGAGTATGCGTTTGTATTTTTAAAATAAGTCTGTGTAAGTATTGTGTTTAAACGTGTTAAACACTGAAACAGTAGTTGAGTAAAACCATACACTTAAAATAAGGTTTCTGTTTTAAAAGAACGTTCTAAGGTGTGTGTGAGATTTGTATGTCACACGTTGATTCAGTGTTTGCGAGAAAGAGGTAATGGTATGCTGGCTTATAACACCTCCACAACAGCCATAGTTTGTAAACAAAGTGGTAAGACATCTGTTTTTAAAACCTGTCTAAGTGTTTATGTAAGAATGGACATCGCGGGAACATACTTGTCTTACATAACAGATGTCCGAAGGGGGAAGGATGGAAGGAGGTCATAAATTACGCGCAGGGTCCGATGGAGAAGGCAGAAAGGGAGAAGGCCATAAATTACGCGCACAGTGTCCGGTGGAGAAGGCTTGAATGTAGAAGGGTAGATGGTCATAAATAACGCGCTTTTTCCTCATACAGATATGCCATCAATCATTTTTGACATAAAGTATATAATTATTACTACTACTCTAATTTCTTTTTTTTTTTTGTGAGTGTGTATGCGTGTGTTAGACTCGTTTGAAATACTTTTTGAACAAGTGGGTTTTCAACTGTTTCTTAAAGGTGGTAGTCGAATGGAGCAGTGTAAGTTGTTCCACCAGCCAGGGACAACAAAGGAGAATAGATTAGATTGGGATCGGAGACCCTGTGAAGAGGGAATTTTCAGTCTCATTTCATTTGCTGATCTGAGAGGGTGTGCTGGAGTGTAGCTACCTAATAGCGTGTTGATATACGGTTATTTAAATACATCAAACCTTTCACATATAAAGATTATAATATTATTATTATGCACCTTTAAAATCAGTATGAACAATTCGTTTTAGATGTTGAAGGTTTTTGACACTTTTGACACAATTTATGAATTCTCATTTTTTTCTGACAAAGGTGCTGGTCCATGGCAGGTTAAGTTAAAAAAAAATAAAAGCACACTTCATAAATAGTTCTTATTTCATAAATACACATAAAACAGATGTTTTTACAAGTATGTTTTTTGGTAGGACAACTCTTATAAATGGGTGATATCTTTTAGATATATTTGCAAGATCATCTTTCAGAAAACAACCAGAAAAAAACTTTTTCACACAGAAAACATTTGACTCACTACACAATCACATTAGCTTTATTTTCACATTCTGTGATACTTTACTGCCAGGGGAAATAAATGAACAAATGAACAAAAAAATTAAGTATAAAACAAATAATAATCAAAAACATGGCCGAGAAAATATCATAGTCTCTAATCATAAAATCCAAAAAACTTGCCAAATTGTACATACCCATGTGATAAGAGTGAGGGTAAAAAAAAGTTAATACACTTAGTCCAAATCATAAAATTACAATAATGTATATAATTAAATATTTGATGTTAATTTATTTCCTTTTAAAAGTGAGTCTCCCAAACCTCATCTTCCTGGTGAAACCAAGTTAATGCTTGTTTGCATTCAACCACGATAATATGAACCACAAATAATTATGTGAAACATGTGCACATGAGAAACAAGTCTTATTGTTATTATTTAGTAATTATGCTCAAAATATAAAAATCAAAAGAATTATTTGGCCCAGCACAATAATATCCTCTAAAGGGATGATTCACGCCACTCATGGAATGTGCAAAGATAAGGAGAGACATTGCCCAGAAAGCACTGCTTCAAACAGGGGATGTGCTTCAGGGGATGTACATTCAGCACAAAGTTTAGTGCTGAAAAAAATCCATCATTATAAATGTAAACCCCTGCAAAAATTAGTTCTGATTGAACCAATAAAAACAGATTACATACTTTTTTTTCCAAAAATTTGGTGACAAAAGACATGATCAGATTTGGTCATAAATTACATTAAGGCAGTCAGTGCAAAAAAGTTTACACAATTTAATATTCCAAACAAAACACCCAAACAATGACTCCCATTCCAAGAGACCAGCCTTGGCACAGATCCTCAGCAGCTATAAAGGCAGACCATCATTCTCAAAGCCAGTATGTATGAGAGAAAAAGCGAAGGGAGAGAATTTTGTGCCGGCTCCACTGTAGAACTTGTTCTGGAACTCAACCCTGAGAAAGAACAGATTTTAGAAAGTAATTAACCATAATCTCATGCATGCAACATTCTGAATGTTCTCAACTGGGCCCTGCAAATGCATTTGGGCATGAACTGAATGCAACAGATTACAATCTAGGTTGTTAATACCATTCCTTACCAGTGTAGTCTTAGAGCATGAAGGAAGGCGGACAGACCCTCCATTACCAGCAGGATTGACACAGTGAGCACTGCAAACAGACCAAACACAGGAACCAGGAACAGGATTCCCACCCTACTGCCCACACGGAGGCCAACACGCATCACCATGGCCCACAATACTTCTGACAGCTCTGTATGGGGAACACATCAATCAGTCAATAGCACAATAAATTGTTTTTCATGGATGGAAATGGATGATTCTGATACCATGTGCAGCCTTAACCAGCACAATATAGCTACAAAACAATACAGTTGGAGCTACAATATGCTCCCAAAAGTGCTTTGTTTTTGACATTGTGAAACACAGCAGCACAGCACACACTGTGCACACAGCAAAAGGTTTCCTCTGTATTTAACCATCACCCTTAGTGAGCACTGGGCAGCCATGACAGGTGCCCGGGGAGCAGTGTGTGGGGACGGTGCTTTGATCAACGGGACCTAAGTGGGACATTGGCGGTTCGGGATTTGAACCCACAACCTTCTGATTACGAGTCAGGTTCCTTACCCGCAAGGCCACCCCTACTCCAGTCTAGGACAAAATATTTTCCAAAGGAAGGGAGAAGTCTCATATTAGTGCTGTTCACATGGAAAATATGTGTAAACCACACTTACGTGCGTGAGCTAAACTGAGGGCCCAGAGTCGTAGGTAGGATGCAGTGTTCGAGACGCAGCCGAGGCAGTACTCTATGGTGTGAATGGACTGGTGCAGGAATATGTCAGCAAAGTCAAACTGTAGCAAAGAGGACAGATACAAACTTGAATAGATGCACACACCTCAATTCTATGCCATGCATCGATGCACTGAGCACAGAATCAAGACACAAGTTTATAGTGCCTCAGCATGGTGTTTCCCATACAAAGATTTCAAAGCAGCAGGGCACTAGAGTGCGACCTAATTTCTCAGTTGAGCGATTAAAAAAAATGGAGGGGAAAACCCGCATTATTGTGGGGTTTGGGACACGTGTTACATGTCATTTATATTTTTTTTAACTGAATTTTTAATGATCAAAGTTTTTTTCCCCCCACAACTCAGTCCCTGTTTTACCACCTCAGCACCATTTTTTGCCTTAAACAAATTGAATCACCTGAGCACGCAATTCTAAGTAAAATCATAGAAATTAAATGCTGAAAAACCATATCTATGAAACACATTACATACAGCGATAAATGTACTGGCCAAACATCTCCTTCCCCCAGTTGCCTTTCAGCAACAGGCAGCAGCAAACAGGTCATCAGTCCAAGATGATAATCAAGTTAAATGCCTTAAAACACTCAGTGAAACATGTTAAGCACATTTTCAGTAAATTACCTATGTTGTAGGATTGTGCCTCAAATGAAAAAAAAATTAGCATTTAAATGTCAATATTGGCAATTCTGTAAAACGGTGTTATTAAATGCGATGCCGTTGAAAATGTGGTGCACCTAAGAAAAAGGGTTAGTCTAGAAGCAGTCTGTGGTTTAAGCTCTTTTGAGGAAACAAATAAATCATTGCTGGTCATTGTTGAGGATCGTAGACGCAGTGGTGGGAAACACAAAACACACCAAGCTTAATTCATTTTGAAATCTGAAAATGTCCAGCAGTGCTATCAGCTCAAACCAGCAGGACCAAGGTACACTCATCAACTGTCTGGAAAAGTCTGAGCAGAAGTGGTCTTCATGGAGGAATTACAGCCATACCTCCAACATGGAAACAAGGACAAGCAACGTAGATGTCCCCTATCATGAAAATACCACTTTGTGAGATTATTCTGCTTCGCCGTTCAGAGAGCAGAGCTCAGACGGTCTGATCTGCAATTTGTCCCCTTATGATGTCATTGCAGTTGCTTAGTGATTGAATGTAAAAATGACCACAGAACATATTTTTCCCATCATGCAAGAACCTCTTAAGAACCAGTGGGTTCACTTCCTGTCTGCGCCAGACATTGTGGTTGGTGAATGGTGATGACGTCATTTCTGTGAATGTCTGTTTACCTTTATAGGCCGCTCTCCTACTCGTCCTACCTCTCTCCTCCTTATTAGCATTTAAAGCTACAGACACTGAAAAGGCGCATGTTGGGAAATATGATTGTGGGGCTCGATCAAAGTGGCTGTAATTCTGCACCACGACTGAATTCCAGAAAGATTCTTAAAAACACAAGAACTGGGGTGCAGAAAAAAAGCAGGATGAACACTGGAGAAACTATCCTTTTACCATCAAGAGAGATTCAAGACTGTATTAGTAACAGGCTTAGTTACAGCAGTACAACCCGCAGTGAAATGCATCTAATCAGGAAGGCGTCTGGAAGTAGCCACTCAATACCAGAAGTGATGCATAACATAGCTCCACCATACTTCACTGTTGCCAAATATTCCAAATCAGTGTTTTCCTGCATAGTTAAGTTTATCTACCCTCAGATTCCAAATGGAAATAATTTGATGAGTTTCATGTTTCCAACCACTATCCTCAACAATAACCTTCAAAAGAGCTTAAAATGGCACATTTAAAAGAAAAAAACAGAGCCTGCTTTAATATCATTGTATGGGAAAGACCTTGCTGATTCAGTAGAACTTGTTTCTTGATGCTGTGTTCAGTCTTTATAACCACTCCCAACCAAGTTTTAAGCCTCCTACACATTGGTAAATGACTGATTTTCAACTAATATCATTAGCACCTTTTTGGTATAACTGATCGATATTATCCCTGATAAGCAATCCTACTATATATGCCCTGTGCAAGTGCATAAAATAAATTATGCTGTTCTGAAGGCAAAGGGTAGTAACGGCAAATAATGATTTAGATTTTAATGTTTGTTCACTTTGCATTTTGGAAATTGTTAAAACAATAAAAAAAATTGTTATTTAGATTGTTGAACACATTCACAAAAATGATGATTTGGACCAGTCGTAGTAAAGTGCTACACAGACATTAGCAGATTTGTCCAGTCTAACGCTGCTGTGTGAAGGTTTTCTTTATTTTAAAACCCCAAACCTATAATGCTAACAGACAAATACATAGCTTGCCTCATCTGACTGGCTCTCTGCACTTGAGGTCAGGCTGTCATGGTTGCTGCCCTCCTCCATGTCATGCGCTCGCATGAGGGACATCTCCTCTTCGCTGGTGCGCCTCACTCGCTCGTAGCCCTACAGACGAAGAGATCAGGATACCTTTCACAAAATTTGAAATTAATAAGAAATTTCACAGTTGCTCTCTCACACACATGAATACATGCAAATCAAGTGATAAACACTTACCCTATACACACCAAACCGGTTCTGTCCTTTGTGCAGCCAGTAGAGATAGACTGGTTTTCCCAGTAGTAAGACGGGCACAGCCAGCAGGGCAATGACCAGCAGGAACACCTGTAATGTTTTCTGAGAAAAAAAAAGACATTCAGGTCAATACATACACCCCGAAAATGAAATGTGTGCTTTATTCGCCTGCTGCCAGCATATCCCCACCTGTCCAGAGTACAGATGTGGTATAGTGTCCCCTTGCATGAGGAACATATTGATGAAGTGGATGAGTATACTGGGGGCTGCCTGGGAGTTTGCGGCAGAAAACGCCAGCCACTTGAATACAACCATGAAAACCAGATAGCCAAAGAGGAACAGTAGGAAGAGTAGCTCAGGGATGAGCATCAAGAAGAGATTAAACTTCTTTCTGAAGTGACTGCGTGGAAATCATAGAGTCAACAATCAAACACTGGCTAATAATATATACACATAATTTGTACAGTTTGATTTAATACAGTGTTTATTTTTACTCACATATGATTGATGCCTCCCAGCACAACCCCAAAGGTCATGTGAATGATACCTAAGATCACAGACATCTTCATCTTATACGAGTTAAGGAATGTAAGCCGATTTGATGCCATGTTCCAAATCTAGATGGAATAAAATGGAAGCCATTGCACAACAATTAAAATATTGTCCATTTAGTAGTATCTTTCATTTGTAGTTTATAATTGCACAGTGAACAACATGAAACTCACCGGATCAATCCCAAAAGGGTAGGGACCATTGAAGACCCCAGTGACATTGGGGTCAAGTGTGAGAAACGCATTTGTGTTAACCATCTCTTTCCTTTAAAATAAAAGTACAACATAAATCTGGCAATGTTTATATGAATAAATAACTATATTAAAATCACAATTTATTTGAAAATGAAGAACCAACATGACCAGAATGAATGAAAGTGTCGATGAATGCCAACTTTAAGATGGTTACTCACGTCCACTTATCCTGTGCAAACATGGCTCTCACACTCCAGCTAGAGCCAAAAATGTTAAGGGACTTGGAGAAGCAGTCATTGTAAATTAGACCCGTGTAAATAGAGAACAGGCCCATCATGAGGATTATATAGCGGCCATCATAGAAGGTGTTCCAGAACTGAGAGAGAAAAAATTGCCTTCGTCACACACAACCAGGATACAATTCAATATTCTGTTTTTTTTTCTGTCCGATTCCTTAGAATGGTTATTTAAATGTTGCCAATATCAGATTTCAGTCTGAACCATCCTGACTTGACACATGCACAAAAACAAAGACATCAACTGTATTCATGCATGAAATCAGTCTCCAGAATGGTGATAGCAGCGGAAGCTATCTTCTGTGCACTCTGTCATTAGCGGATTCATTCTATCTGCATGTAAGGTTCTGCAAATGTGCAGCAGTACAGATGGTCAAGTGTTTCATAAGAGTAAAAACACCCCTATGTGAAACAAAGTAGAAACGAATCAAAAAAGGAATTTTGATATGTTCCTCCATGTTTGACACACAGATGCAGAGATGTGGTGACTTCCGCCCGTGTACAGAGGTTGAATGAGAGTAAAAGTCGCATGATTTCAGATGATCTTATTAGACTGAGGTCACTTTGCAAAAAAATCAGATTTGTATCCAATTTATGACCAGATGCTAAAGTTGCGCAAAAAAATTGATTTGTTCTGTTCACATGGTCATGGTTCACAAAAAAAATCTGATTTGGACAACATTTGTCCTGCAAGAGAAGACTAGTCTCTAGAGGGTGCTGCGTGCTTGTTTAGTAGAGACGAACTCTATAAAAATCCCCCACCAACCTCATTTCTCGAACGTTTCAACTTGCGGTCGTTTTCATAGATCACCATCCAGAGAGCAAAAAGTGACATAATGAGGCCATGACCCAAGTCTCCAAACATGACCGCGAACAGGAAAGGGAATGTTATGATGGTGTATGGTGCTGTAACAATGAAAAGTGAAAATGTTAGAAGAGGCTCAAATGAAACGGAGTCAAAGAAACAACAGAGTAATGAATGAGTCTGACCTGGGTTGACCTCTCTGTAGCTGCCCACTCCATAGGCATCCACTATGTTCTGGAATCCTGATGTAAACTTGTTGGTCCTAATGAGAGTGGGTGGAATGTCACTGCTGGGAATACGGTTAACAAAGGATGGAACTGTGGCACCACTTTTTCTCTGGGGGAAAAAAAGCAAACACAAATGTCCACAAACAGCATGAAACTCTTCTAAACTCCTCAAAACCAAGAATCACGACAACGTCTTTCAGTTCACTTACTGAGCAATCTTCTAATGCCTTCCTAAGGACAGACAAGTCGTTGACGGGGCACCAGACCTCCGCAATGAGGCACTTGTTAGTGACATCGAAGCTGCAGAGGTTGAGGATGTGGTAGATGGCCTTCATCTTCTTCACCTGGATCACCCAAGTGTACACTGACTCTGACGCCTTGTTCAGCACCTGTCTGAGGTAGTCCTCTGTCCGGTGCAGAACCTGATGACCAAGATTCACATGGTACCCCAGATCAGTCACTGGAACCCACACTGTGGCAAAGGATACTTATATAAAAACATTTCCTGCATGAAAATAATAATGAACAATACAAAGATGATTAAACTACATCCTACCACTTAAAAGCATAGAACGAATGGACGTGAATGGACGTAAATAATATAGGTTTTACTGTAAAATATGAATGCTTGCAACCATATTAGGTCTGGCTAAAAATTGTATTAAGATTTGATTTATAGAATACCCTGCACATACATATCAGAGTACACAGTATTAATTCCATGGAAAAAACATTTTCCACAGAAATGAAAATGATCCCAGTGGCAAACGCAGGAATAGTGATGAGCTTCATGTGATTCTCTGAAGACCAGTAACAAGCAATCTGTGACACTTATAGGTAAGTCTTAGAGTCCAAGCAAACCCAACATGGAAAATTCCCTTCAAAATGGGCATACTTGGCCTTTACAAGAATGGGATGGAAAACATGGCTAATGCAAACAAGGACACTTTAGAGACATTTTAGAGATACACAGTCCAAAAAAAACTTGGATAAACATAGTGATACTCCTACTCTAATTTTTTTTTTTTTTTTTAATAGTTATATTATTTCAGCACTACTGTTGTGGACTAGCAGTGTCAATGTGTCACCTTGGGGTTCCACCTTTGATTCACCAATGGTACGGATACTGTATCTCATTAAAGTGAGTACTCACCACTCACATTTATTATATAGTTATTAACACTTTGGTCACAATGTGGACATTTAGGGGTGTACTCAAATTGTTTTTGCCAGTGGTTTAGACACACAGATTAATTTTGAGGGGTCAGAACAGTTACAATTTTATACAAACTGGACACTGACTACTTTATATTTGTTCTCAAAAAAGCTACTCTTTAAATTGCTAAACATATGCTCCTCTGATCAATAGTCATAGAAGGAGATTTATTTTGTGAGTAGTTTAAATATGAGTAATATGACTTTAATAAGTCTTTATGAAGCATTGAAATGCAGTGTGAGTGTGTATGGTTTCATGACAGACAGGGGAAATCTCTACATTTCAATTTTACAGCTATACTACTACAGAACTTTTGGATGGGGAAAGGGTGGGGTGGCAATGGGCACAATATTTTCAAGCTGATTCAATACAAACCCTTACCTCCACATTCCTGCTTTGTTCTCATGGTATTTTAAACTGAGCACACATAAATGAAAGAAAGAGGGGGGCAAAGCCTTCACTTTAGAAGCTTAGCTAAAAGAGTCTTGTGATTACTGCACATGTGACCATGTGGGAACAAAGGGCAGAACATCACTGCAGACGGTACAACTGCCCTGATGAACATCATGTGGTGAGACAAGATGTTTGCAATTCCTTCATTACCTCATCTCATAATGATGCAACACTCCAGAACTAACAGTGTCTTCTTACACAAGCCCAGTCAGATGACCACCAGAACCTGGCCATGAAATTCTGCCACCATGGGGTCATGCCAAATTCTCATGCTCTCACACGCACTCACATTTAAGGAATGTGCAAAGATTTCAAACTTGGCAGCAAAAAATATATATATTTGTATTCAGATGAAAGCACTAATATGTGAGTAGCCATATTTTTTGGCATATTCAAAGTGTTTGTATATTCAGAATGTTTTACTATATTTATGTACAAAACTGATAATCAATTTCACATGCTGTTGTGCAAATGGAATAGCCAACAGGTGGACAATACGTCCCCAATAAAGGCGTGGTTCTGTAGGTGGTGACCACAGAACATGTCTCAGTTCCTATGCTTTCAGTGGTGGCCTTAAGGAAGCGGCCCCGTAATCAGAAGGTTGAATCCTGACCCGCCAAGGTGCTACTGAGGTGCCACGATGCTCCCCACACACTGCTCCCCGGGTGCCTGTCATGGCTGCCGACTGCTCACTAAGGGGGAAGGTTAAAAGCAGAGGACACATTTCGTTGTGTCACCGTGTGCTGTGCTGTTTATCACAATGACAATCACTTCACTTTAAACACTTTACTTTCTAGCTGATGTTTTGGTCAATTTTGAATGCTGCCGGTGCTTTCACTCTAGTGGTAGCATGAGAAGTGGCTCAGATAGTACAATTCACAGAAGTGACTCAGGTAGTGCAGCTCATCCAGGATGGCACATCAATGCGAGCTGTGGCACAAAGGTTTGCTGTGTCTGTCAGCGTAGTGTCCAGAGCATGGAGGCGCTACCAGGAGACAGACCAGGAGACGTGGAGGAGGCCTTAGGTGGGCATCAACCCAGCAGCAGGACCGCTACCTCCGCCTTTGTGAAAGTATGAACAGGAGGAGCACTGCCAGAGCCAGCAAAATGACTTCCAGCAGGCCACATAAGTGCATGTGTCTGCTCAAACGTTCAGAAACAGACTCCATGAGGGTGGTATGAGGGCCTGATGTCCACAGGTGGGGGTTGTGCTTACCAAACACTGGTCAGCACTTTGGGATTTTGACAAAAAACATCAAGATTGGCAAAATTTGCCACTGGCACCCTGTGCTCTTCACAGATGAAAGCAGGTTCAGACTGATTCTGCTGCCTGCAACATCCTCCAGCATGTCCAGCATGACTGGTTTGGCAGTGGGTCATTAATGGTGTGGGGTGGCCAGAGTTAGTCTGCACCACAGTCATACAGGCACATGGAGGCCACACACACTACTAAGCTTCATTTTGACTTGTTTTTAGGGACATTACATCAGAGTTGGTTCAGCCTGTAGTGTGTTTATCCACTTTAATTTTGAGTATGACTCCAAATCCAGACCTCCATAGGTTGATAAATTTGATTTCCATTGATAATTTTTGTGTGATTTTGTTGTCAGCACATTCAACTATGCAAAGAACAAAGTATTTACTAAGAATATTTCCTTCATTCAAATAAAAAAAATTCCCTTAATTTTTATGAGCAGTGCATAATAATTTGAGATATTCATGAACTATGGTGTAGTAGCCTGGTAACACACTTATCTCTGAACCAGAAGACAATAGTCACATGTTCATACCCTGTAACTCCCTGCAACCTCTGATTGAAAGTCACTCTGGATAAATGCTGTAAATGTACATTTTAATTTCTGATATTCATTTAATCAAAGGAAGGTTTACCTTTTTTCCACAAAGTTTTATTTTTTCTAAAATTACCTTTGGTTACTGGTCACAAGATTAATTTAAAAATAATAGAGATTGCTTCAAAATGGGCAAATCAAGTCCCAAGTTCTAAGCAAGTCATAATGCAGTAATCACCTTTTTAATCACAATTTTAAGAAGAGTTAAAATATATGAAATTAATGCAAACTATGACTGCTTTGTATATGAGATTAGAAAAAATGCCACACCCAGATTAAACAAATTGTCCAAATCCCTTGAAATGAAATGTCGTCATGGCACAGAGTGTCAGATTTTCCTGGTGTTCCATGTCTTTTGTGTTCCTAATTACCTTGATTGTTGTCACCTGGAGTTTGTTCTAAATGTTCCTGGATGTTTCGAGATCATATAGTGATTTGCCCAGTCATCGCCAAAATTTTAACAAGAGGAAAACTCACGGTATGCAGGTCCTGGATGCGGCTTCTGAGTCCGTTCACTACATCCGTTCTCTCCTCATTGCTGCTAGGATATGGATACAGATGACAGTGGTAGCTAGGGAACAAAAAAGGCAAGGAATGGAAGAGAAAAATACTTCACACACTTTGTATTTCATAATAATAAAAATTTTACACAAATAAGATACATACAAGTGTAGGTTTATTCACACAAAAATATAGAACTTCCACAGACTAAACAATCAGACAATTATGTAATTTTGAAAACTAGGTTACCAGTCACAAATCTTCTTCACTTTTTGTCCAATCTGATCACCCCAGTAGGATATGAGAAACACCACGCTCCTGGTCACCTCACCCTAAAAAAATATCTGGTGAGACCTCATGATAGAAGAAATACATTGACTTAAGCACTGTTGTTTTTTCAAATGCTTATATACATGAAGAATTTTACCGTGTCAGGATTCTGAAGGCACTCATTAATTTCTGCATAACTTAAGATAGTGTAGCCCTTACAGACCCTCCAGAGCATGCGCTCAAAAGCCTCAATCTTCACCTGCTGGATCAGTCCTGATATGAACCTACAGAAGGATGAAAGCAGGCTGTGTTTAGGGGGACAGAGAGACATCATAATTTTACCTTTTATTATATTTAAATGTATTTGCTTAAATATCTGAAATATTAATTCTGCATTATTATTATTATTATTATTATTAGGGTATTACTACAAGTCATAAGTATAAGTCACCTTTTGGCCATATAGCAAGCAGACTTTTGTGCATTTGATCAAATCTTGGAATTTGGTCATTTTGGTAATTTGGGAAATTTATAAGCATGGGTGGAAAAGTTACAGACAACACAATGTTTTTTTGTTTTGTTTTTTTGTTTTTTTACACGTGATGAGCGTTCAAACGTAGCGACTCCTGCTTACCCAAGTTTGGCCCCCAGTCGTTGCATGCTGGTGTAATCCATCATGGAGTCCTTCTCCAAAAATGGAAATTCCTCATAATGAGTTTGCCTGGTTTCTCGCTAAACATAATAAGAAAAACAAAATTCAACATCTGAGGCCCGTGAAAAATTTCATAATGTAGTGAAAATGCTAAAAGGTAAAAAGATACAGTTAAAATAGTTCCATTTCAATCAATTCCCTTGTGAAACCATACAAAAGGAAGGATGTACAACAAAAACGAGAACCATCTGGTTGAAGTGTTGTTCTGCAATAGTGTCACTCAAACAAGATACATGTCACTTTTTCAGGATCCATATTGGTTGTGTTTGTCTTAGAAACAGGACACTTTTCATTCTCACTGTGAGTGCACATCAAGTTTGTTTTTTTTGTCCCTAGGCCACTAGCCCTGGAATAATGAATTGTACTCTCTCTAGGAACAAACTGTTCTGCTTTAATTCCAGAACAACAAATAATTTCAAAACTTTTCCCACCTTTAATATGACCTATGACCATTACAAAAAAAAAGTACAAAAAGGTGGTTGTAAAAGTGTGTACACCCTTAAAACACTTTTGATTTACTTACAACATTTAGTTGTAAGTAAATCCCCAAAACATGATACAGCCACCAACATTCTTCACCATGTTCTTTTAGTCGTGTGAAGTGATGGTTTTGTGCCAAATGTACCTTTTGGAATTGGGGCCAGAAAGTTCGGTCTTGGTCCCATCAGAAAAAACATTTTTGTAACATGCTTTTAGGAGATGGACGTTTTCTCTCTTTTCTCTACCCAAGTCCAGACATACTGAGAATATGCTGGATTATTGTCGCATATGACCAGAACTTTTGTCCTATAAAAAACTTTTTCTAAATACTGTTGAAAATTTAACTGTTACATGTAGCACCAGGTTCTGGAGAAACGTTGTTTTGTTTCACTATGTACTGTCTAACATGTATGTAGCTCATTTGAACTTAATTCTGACTAAGATTCTTAGTCAGAATCTTAGTCTCAGAGGCCCCAAGAAAACTGAGCTTTAATGAAATCAAAGGCCCACTGTATGCATCCTAGTTGAGATTTTTCAGTTCCGTTTCAGCCAGCCTTGGGAGGAAGGCTCCCTAGGTATCACAACTCAAAACCCACCTCTGTGCTGTGCTGCACAAAGTTGCGTGTGATCTGTAGCATGTGGGTATACTCGGTCAGTTCCAGAAGGTTCTTCTGCAACTTCTCTTTGTTCCGTGTCACCTCGCTTAGCTCAGACTCCAACCTCTGCAGCTGCTCCTGCAAAACCATGGGAAAAAAAACGAATCCACATTTCAGTCTGCCTGTCAATCACATTTCATTTTGGGAAAGAAGTACACTCAAGTACAGATAAGTACCTATTCCAGGTATCCAAATCATAAAAAATTACTGGACACATTGTCAAATCCACTTACAGGTGAAGTGAACGACACTGTCGGCTCCGCTAGGCGGTAAATGAACAGAAACTTTTTGACGTTGATGTGTTGAAAGCAGGAAAAGTGGAGTGTTTGTGATCCTACATGCCTGGATGAGGACATCTCCAAATCAGCAGGGCTTGTGAGCTGTTCCTTTGATGTAGTGGCTAATGGTGAGGAACTAAGAGACCAAGAGACTAAGCCCTACAGGGGCTTGACCAGTCTGAGGACACGATGCAAAATTGCAAAGCTTTTTTTGATAACTCACACAGTCTTGAAATGGCCAAGGGCATTTTTAGTGTGGTAAGCATTATTAACCAAATTTCACAGGCATACTCAGGGTGACTCCAGTCACACCCATGTATTGGAAATACAAAATATTGGAAGTTTTGTAACACCAGTTGGTGGAAATTATAGTTTCCCAAAACAGGCTCGAACACAGTTCATGATAAAGCACATGAAACAAGAAGTTCCATCTGAAGCAATGATAAGGACTTTATCATATGCTGAACAGTGACAATGCTGATTTTCCAAAAACAGCATATGTGCTTGTTTCTTCCTGTGGAAAGAAAACTGGTACACTCGTGCGCCATCTTAAAGCAAAGACTTTTCTAATTGGCCTCCCTGCACAAAAATGCGTAAGAAAATTGGTTTGATTTATTATTTGTGTTTTCTCACATCCCAACTTTAATGCTCAGCTTTTTACCACAAAATCCCATAAACACCACAACTGCTCAGCAACGAGACAACAAGTTCAGCATTCCACCTGCCAAAATCATATTTTTATCTTGAAAGGTATGGCTGTGAAGATGCTTTTTAATTGACCTCTTATTTCAGCTCTGAGGGGGCCGGAGTTTCCCTCTGGCCATGACGTTTCAAGATAAGATAAGATAAGATAAACCTTTATTAGTCCCACAAGTGGGAAATTGCACTTGTCATGGCAGAAAGTGGATGGAAGCAGAAGGTAATATAAGTCCTGGTTGTATACGTCTCAAACTGCCTGATGTGCACAGGAGGACAATAGCGATAGTGATCAATGACTTTTGCTGGTCGGTTCCTGTACTTTCGGCAAGAAAGTGTGTGATGAAGTAATGGTATACCTTCAGGCTGTTAGTACAACTTTAGTACTGTTAAAAACATGGTCCTGTATGTATGTATGAAGTTGTGGATATTAACAGAATTTATTTAATTGAAAAAAAAAAATGTATTCCATGTTTCAATGGGGACCTGTGAAACTGAACTTGTCTATGAAACTGAAACCTATGGCAAGTGCAGCTTATTTATATAAAATTTCTTTTTAAAAATTGGTGGTTGCGGCCTGTATATGTGTGCGCTCTATAGTCTGGAATTTATGGTAATCAGGTTTCCTTTTTTGTGTACACGAAGCTGGCATCCATGATCTGCTTGTCAAGGGACTCACAGAGATCAGAGATCTCATATATCATTCTAGTACTATTTTGAAACTTCATACCTAACTTATGGCTAGTAATAATCAGGAAACACACACATTTAGACTGGTTAAATTATGTGACAGACTCCCATATGTGATGACGTTGATGGGTAAAATTGGCACATGAACAGCTAGTGCAGACAAATGCAGACAAAATGAGTTGAATGGGGATGACAGTAAAATGTGTGGTAACAGTGGTGAAATGGCTGGACACGGGTCAAAGCAGTAGCAGAGTCAAGGCTTGGCCTTCAAATTCTTATGTTGAGATAATAATGTGAATCTCAACTGAGACTCTCTGATAAAGGGTGACGGAAGGTGGGATGGATGCTGTATTGCTCAGGTGGTTGTAATGCTGTGGCTGGCCTGTGTTTGAAGATACAGACGCAGGGTGCTGACGGTTTAGAGAACAGAACTCACCATTATAACCATGACATGTTTTGGGAGGGGAGCAACTGGGTTCACCTCGCCTTCGGGCAGCGGGATGTCTGATTTCTTTATCTCTCTCAGCAGGTATCCTGTAATTCAAATATTACATGGCTTAGCTAAGGCTCTTTATGGATTAAACAACCACCAGTGCCAGGAAGTAATCAGAGTAAAAAAATAAGGCAGAATATAATGTCAATTATATCTTTTTTTTAAATTCATGTATCCATTTTCTAAGTTGAGAGCAGATATTCATGCAACAAAGACGGAACTGCATTGCCTTCTCTGTTCCATTCCATGAGCAAACTGCCTGCTTAAATAAATCTATCAATAATTGGATGTGCTTTGGGAAAATTACGGCTTGCTACACAGCGCCATTGTTCGTAAGGACTTCACTTGCACTGCCTGAAATCTTTCTACCTCGTTTGGACCACCGTTAATTTCTTAGCTTGGCCTTCCAATTAAGCTGCCATTCGCTTTTCTTTTCCTTAAGAAGTCTCATATTTAGTGGAGAAAGTCAAGAACAAGACCTACAAAACATGGTATGAAACTAGGCTGAAAATATGCAATACTTTGATCATTTACAAGTTCCTTTATTCCATCAGACCTATTCCAGTTAATACACCAGGTGACTTTTGGTTTCTTACCCAGAATCCTCTCCATCTCTTCACATCTTTTGATCTCCGTTACAAATTTGCGCTGAAATGAGTTGACCGTGGGATTGAGCTGGAGAGAAATAGAAGAATATGTCAGATGTCCCTTGATGAATTACTGGTGTCTTTATATCCATCCTCTCTTGAGCGTCTCATGTCAGCCCTATGGCAGAAACAGCCACCACGCAAAACATAACAATGGATGACATGTAACATGAAAACCAGCCTTTACATGACTTTACATGACCGTGTCCAATGAGTAGGGGTGTTAGAAAATATCGATATTTTATGTGCTGATATTGTATCTATACACGGACATCCAATATTGATATTTTCAGAGAAAAAAGCCATGAGAAAAAATGAGAGGATAGAGCAGACTCGAAAACCGGAAAGTCCGGACACAATGGTAGTTAGTGGGATTTGAACCTGGGTCTTCTGGTTCATAGGAGAGTGTGTTACCCACTAGGCTACCAATCAGAACCTGTTGCTTCTGACGTCACGCCCCCGGTGCCTCCCGCCTGCGGAAGACAAAGAGAGTGGGCGGTCCCGACGGCCGACACCTCACACGTTTGGCTCAGGGGAGGACCAGCAAATGTTGCAATGTCATCCGACAAAAGACATGTAAAACGGAGGTGTTGAATCTTCATGCACAACAAAGGGACAGGAATGTCATGGCTCAGCGACATCTCTTCTTACAGATGGCCGCTATGCAAAACAAAAGCGTAGAAAGGCCATGGTCCTGTGACGTCCCATCTTACGTACAATATCCTGACCCATGTATCGTGATATGTATTGTACGGAGAGATCTTTGCCAATACACTCCCCTAACATTGAGGGTTTCATCAGTCACACTTCACTCATGTCATTAGCTATAATTCTCACTTTAATTATGGAGCCATGTGAAACTGCTCAAACACTCACGTCCGTCCTTCTTTTACAGACATGTGACAGACAGGACTTATCGCATAAATCTTTGTAGACATCAGTGCACTGCACACACTTGTCAACTAACATTGATTATCTTGCTGCAATGGCACTGGCTAAAGGTGGACTATTAGGCACCAAGTAAATATTTTGTTTTAAAGGTGAGGTCCTGGGAGAGGTTGAGGTGTAAATTTGGTGTAAGGGACAAATTGTGCAGCTCTTGTGGGATGATCCTGATGTGCACTGGTCAGGACCTAACATGGCATGCCAGGGCTCATTGATGTCCACAGGGACAGCAGGCTGCCCCGTGTCCAAACCAAGAAAAGAGCTTCTTTAGAAGTGTAGTCCATGTTGGTACTGATGGAGCCCACCATGCATCATGTGTGTATTGCATCAGGATGAATTACGGGGGAAAACGCAAGGTGGCAAGCTGCTTTGAGCAATGTCCTGCCTTGAAAGCATCAGCTCACAACTTAAATGAGATCTGGGGTGGTAGTAGCCTAGTGGGTAACACACTCGCCTATGAACCAGAAGACCCGGGTTCGAATCCCACTTACTACCATTGTGTCCCTGAGCAAGACACTTAACCCTAAATTGCTCCAGGGAGACTGTCCCTGTAACTACTGATTGTAAGTCGCTCTGGATAAGGGCGTCTGATAAATGCTGTAAATGTAAATGTAATGCAGTAGGCAAACCTACTCAGAATTAGGCACGTGGTCATAACGTTGTGGCTGATCAATGTATTTATTGCATCATACCACGGAACTTATAACACTAACGTGCCACGGTAATCATTTATTTTTTAAACTCCTTATTCAGTGTGGAACAAAAATGAACCGGAACCACCAAAGTAACACCGGCAAATGAGTGGAATGAATTTTATAAAACGTGATCTTTATTACATTATCTCAAACGTGTCATGGTATCTTCATAATACGCCTGTATTATCGTATGCGTTTCAGGTCTTCTATAAATGCCTTTGCGGTGACGGTAAAAGAAGAATTTGCTCTTGATCGACTCACGTCTCTGAACTCCACCAGTCCCAGCTCTCCCAGTTCGCTGATGCAGTCGTACGCCGAACCGGACTGGAGGAACAGCTGGGCCAGACACATCTCCTCTCCCCGGAACAGCGAACCCATCCTGAGGCCGGACGGAACAGCCCGTCAGCATCCAGCTCGGTGGCCCAGCTACCTGCTAGGCTAACAGTCGCGGCTAACTTTACTTTTTTCGATCCCGTCAGCGGGTCGGCGAACGGCGACGATTCGGACGCAGCCGAAGCAGGAGGGCTGGTTGTGTTAGTTGCTGAAAACTTTAGAGGCCAACTTTTCAGTACATTCCTTCCTGAACCTCGAAATTACTTCAGACGACTCCTCGCTGTCGCAAGTGCAGATGTCATCTCGGAACGCGTTCTCCGGCTACAAACCCGTATGACAGCTGAATGACAGTAGGTAGGTCCGTGTGGAACAAAAAAAGGCAGCCAAGTCTTGCGTCTGCAGCTTTTTATAATCCTTTTCTTGAAGCAGAAGCTCACCTGTGACGTTATAGCCGTGTAAGCTAGCCAGCCAGCTACGGAGCACAGACTATGTGTGAGTTGTTTACAAACGAACAGCTCTTTCCGAAAGGCTCGTTTTAAAGAACCGGTTCTTTTCCGTGAACAAACAGACGTTGCTTGATATACAAAGTGTTATAGATATACAAGGATATACAACGTGTTACATCAACGTGTATAACTTGCAGAATTTGCAAGTTATCGACTACATCACCCATTTTTTGGGTGAACTACTGCAAATGTACCCTTCGAAGACATTCGCCACGTATCGTCGTCTCCCGACTGAATTGCAAAGATCCGGTTCGGATCCGAACAAACATCAGTTCTTTAAGTTGCCTAAAGATCCGGATCTATGAAAAGAGCCGGAATGCCAACCGACACATGAAAAGCTACATAAGCTAAGTTTAAGGTCTTGGAAATATTATGCATAACTTTTACGTTTCCTTGGGTAAATAAGAAAAACTTAGATCGAACAGATACTGAATGAATGAAACGCAGAAACTGAAAGAAATGCAGTCAGAGAATGTGCGAGTGAGCCACTGTTAAAATGAAAATATCATTTATTTACACAAATGGAACAAAAAGTCTTCTGAACAGCCGTTAAGTTAAATTATGAATAAATATGAAACAAACTTATTATTTGCTATTCCAAAAAGTCTACAAAGTCAACAAATAGTCTGTGTGAAGTGAAAGTGAAGTGATTGTATGATCGTGGTAGTAGCCTAGTAGGTAACACACTCGCCTGTGAACCAGAAGACCCAGGTTCAAATCCCACTACTATCGTGTCCCTGAGCAAGACACTTAACCCTGAGTGTCTCCAGGGGGGACTTTCCCTGTAACTACTGATTGAAAGTCGCTCTGGATAAGGGCATGTTGTAAATGTAAATGTAAAATTGTCATCGTGATACACTGCAGCACAGCACACAGCTCACACAAGGAAATGAGCAGTGAGCAGCCATGAAAGGCACCCGGGGAGCAGTCTGTGAGGACGGTACTTTGCTCAGTGGCACCTTGGTGGTTTGGGATTCAAACCGGCAACCTTCCAATCAGTTTTCCAATCTAAATCTGTTTTCTTACATGCTAGGCCACCGCTGCCCCTTCTTGTTTGACCAAAAAGCTTCCAAAATGCCCTCAATAATCATCCTTCTTAACATGAAATTGGTAGGTCAAACGTGCTCATAAGCATTCCAAAGACGTTTGATTTACAAAGTTCTTTGTATTTATAGTGAACTGCTGCTCCAGGCTTGACAAATCTGTCTCCATGGAGTTCCAAGGATAGAAGCAGCAATAAAAAAAAACACGAGAAGAAGTCCCTTGCTCAAAGCCTGCGAGTAAGGCTCACCTGGAAAATGTAGAAGAAGAAACAAATGACAACACATAGCATTCAATCAGAATGTGGAGAATGTGAAATATACTTGTACTCTTATGTTGTAAAGGCCAGTGTCAACCTCCCTGCAGTGACATTTAGAACCCATTTACAAGTCCCATATTTCATCTCTGTAACATTACCTGAGTAGTATCTAGTGACAGGAAAAGCCAGTTCTGGCCAACAGATGTCATTCCGGTCACAGTCATATTCTGTAAAGTTAATCTGAAACCTGTGGTAGGAAACAATTAGAGAGCTCTTGACTGGGCACAATGAATTATGCTCCTTAAAACAATCTTCAAGTAATGAAATGAAGCTTTGTGTTTTATAACTGGTTCCAGTTAATGATTTAAATGATGTAAGTGAAAATGACAGCGCTCAAACAAAAAAATACATTATCACAGGCAGCCATTTACTTCAGTGGATGACTTTAAAACTGATCAAATATTGTATTAACAAGCATCTAATGCTTGTCTAATAAGATCAATTAATTGGCTGAAACAAGTTGAAATAAAATAAAAGAGAAGTTTGTTTACCTGGTTCTGGCTGGACCACTGTATAATGGCATTTCAGTGAATGTGACAGAGGAAGTGACGGGAAAAGACTGTGTCGCACTAGGATTTAAACAAGGACTGAAAGGGGCAGCGTCACAATTTATCCACCATGCTGTTGTCTTGTGACTGACAGGAAAAGAGACATATGTCAAGTCACGACATTTATACTGTTTTATATTATCCGTTATGCATAACTGTTGATCCCTTACGTGACTTCAACTGAGATAATCTCTCTTTGCTGTCCTCCCCATACTCTGCTGTGGATGTGAATGTGGAGGTGTGAAGGGACATCGTTGCACAGACCAGAGAAAAATTCTACTGGACTGCTGGTGTTCTGGCTCGAACCTCAAGGAGCAGGAGTGCAGATAATTACAATCAGTCACAACATGTAATGAAATACAATCACCCTAATGCGTGTGTGTGTGTGTGTATACATGTATCACACACACACACCAGGGGTCAGTAACCTTTAACCTTTAAAGAGCCATTTGGGCCCAGTTTCCACAAAAGAGGAAGCACCAGGAGCCGCAATAAAATGAAAATAACACTGCATATATTATTTTTACTTTTTTACTATGCAGATGGGTTGGGGGGGTGAATGCTGCCTGAACACCGTGTTTTTTTTTTACTAGCACGCATATTGGCTAATGTTAAATCTCCCAGAAGATACTAGAAACATGTAGATGCATGTAGATGCCGATGACATGGCTAATGTTTAATCTCCCAGAAGATACTAGAAACATGTTCGGGGAAAAGAGCCGATCTGGTCACCCAGTAGGCATATACGCATATATGGCATTTGTGACGCATATTCTGAGCGACAAAAAATCATAATAATATTCAATAAAAAACTACTATAAAAAAAAGCATGGCTAAAAATAAAGTCCACTTAAATCATTTTTTTTTCTAAAGCCACAGAGAGCCGCACTGTAAGGATGATATATACAGTCACCTTATATTTGATTAAAATATAAGATTACAGTCCACTGAAAATGTAGGAGTAGGAAGCAGTATTATAAAGTGATTAAAGGCGCTTATTTTGGCAATGACCAGTTGGCTACAACCAATCTAAGAAGAGCAATTCCGACAAACAGCACCACAGAGTTGGAAGCTGAAACATTTGCAACAATCACTGCTACCTTAGTTTTTAAGCATTTGAAATGAAGTTGTAATGGGCATAACGACTTGCTGCAGAGAAATGACATTGCCCAGTATCAATGGGACAGTGTCCAAACAACACTGACCACATTAATGTGCATAATCACATTAATTCAATACATTTAAGGCAGTGATCAATATGCAATGTGTTTTTCGCAAAGGCCTGTTGTCTGTTCATTTACTCACTGCTAATATTCACCCAGTCAGCAAGGTTGTAGAAGTTAGGGTTGCCATTCCTGCCGATGATTGTAGCCGTATTTAATGCTGAAAGGACAGTGCGGACAGTGTCTCTGGAAAGACCAAAAATGAATTGTGAAAATGGGAATTACTAAGGCACATTAATCAGACAGGAAAGCAGAGGAATTCAGGGTGAATAGTTACCCACCTCAGCTGGCTGCACTGTGTCAGGTTGTTTAAGGTCACAGGCAACATACAGCCAGATGTGGAGTTCACCCCAAATAACACAGGCCTCAAACCAGCAGAGAGACAGAGCCCATCAGCCCCTAGCCATCAAGAAGGAGAAGAATAACAGAATAATGGATACAGTTTGTGCCAAAAGAATCCACAAATAAGTTCCAAAATTGTAAGTATCAATAAAAAAATTCAGATGACTAAAATCTAGAACAAACATGAATATATTATTTATTTCTTTTCTTTTTTTTACTGGAATTAATCTTCATGACCAAAGACTCTACACTACCTGGCTGCCACATGCTGAAGGGGGCACCCTCTATACGCCCTGTTTCTGAGTCCACAACTGCACCAATCACAGGCCTCCCAACAACGTAGCCTGTATGGTCAGAGACGAACAAATAAGCACTGACCCACTTCGACAGCCATGGGCTGGTACACAGAATCACTGACCTGGGTTCCCAGAGACCGGCTGAGCAGTGGCATTTCCATTCACAAACACCGCAGAGACCCTCGTAGTCAAAGACACTGACAAACACCAAACCGTAAGGATGTTTCAACAAATGCTGTGTAGCTGAGCTTTTACTAGATACTTAAATTCCATAATGAGGAACATAAGCAGTAATCTCACTGATGTTTCTCTTATGACTTTACATTCATAAAGGAATTACATTTGGATTGTAGATTTCATACTACATGGGAGAAATGTGGATATCCTTTCAGTTCCTCATTCAAATCACTTGGCGCCCCAATTGAGGTCCTGCTTTCTTTTTTTTTCCCCACAATGTACTCCCCATTGGATTGTGGGTTATTTTTTTTCACTCTCCTCCTCTCTGCTCATGTAAACCCCTCCTGCTTTTCTGATCTTATACCCGACCTTCCCGACCGGTCCACCCCCCCCCCAGTGTACTGTGTTGTGTATATGTATGGTAGGGTCGATGGCCAGATTTTTCAGTAGTAGTGTACTGTTGACATGGTTTATTGCAACAGCAATAAAGGGTTCTAATCAAATTAATGTATTGTCCGTAGGCAAGAAATTGACCGTAAGATAATAGCATATGTGCAGTTATTAAATGGGGCCTGGCCATGATATTTGCCTCGATACTCAAGGAGAAACTGAAAGGATATCAAAATGAATCCAAACTAATGGCATTTTTATTGAGTTCATTGATACTGGCAAGAAGTAATCCTCATGCTGAAAAAAAATAGTGGGAGGACGTACTATTCGGAGTCAGAGAGAAGTTTCCAAATGTGCGAACCAGTGTGATCCCAGTGAGTCCATTGCCTCTCCAGTAGAATGTGTAATTCAGTGCCACTGTCACCTTCTCACATAGAACTGCATACAAATAAAATGTTATTAAATTTTATTACGTCCATCATAATACATTTATATGTTAGTTTTTTTCTTTGCTGAATGTATTTTTTGCCTTTTTGCAAGGACACACATTTTTTCTCTCTATACTGCAGATTAATACAGAAGACATCACTTCACATGGAATTACAGTGGCGCAAAAACATATTTCATACAATAAAAGTGAAGTGATTGTCATTGTGATACACTGCAGCACAGCACTCAATGAAATGTGCCCTCTGATTTTAACCATCACCCTTAGTGAGCAGTGGGCAGCCATGACAGGCGCCCGGGGATGATACATTACTCAGTGGCACCTTGACAGATCAGGATTCGAACCGGCAACCTTCTGATTAGGGAGGGGTGCTTCCTTGACCGCTAGGCCACCACTGCCGCAATTTCCTGAATTTCACAGTTGAAGTGCACCTCTGATGAAAACTACAGACCTCTCTAATCTTTTTAAGTGGGACAACTTGCACAATTGGTGGCTGCCAAAGACCAAGTGTATATATTTAGAAAATGTCTAAACTAATAAGAATATGCTTTAAAGTAGCCACTTTTTGCTTTGCTTTGATGACAAATCAGAATGAAGATAAAGCAGCCATGAAGCAGCTTTGGGAAATCCTTCAAGACTGAACCTCATGAAGATGACTGAGAGAATGCCAAGAGTGTCAAAGATGCAAAAAGGTAGCTGCTTTGAAGAATCTAAAATGTACAATATATTATTTTTTCCTACTTAATTCCACACATGTTCCTTGATAATTTGGTATGAGATGTTAAAATTCCCAGAGACAACAAATTCATCAATTAGAAATGAGAAAGAAGCAGCATTTTAAAATTAACTCATTTGTTTGCAAATATAGACACAAGAACAAACCTGGTGGGCTTAATAAACTGCCTGAGGGCATTTTCACGTACAGAAATAGGTCAGTCGCCTCCTTGTCTATTACATCAACAGTAACCACGCCTAGGATTTAATCACAGACACACATTTCATTTTATCATTCATGAATGAAAGTGAATTTGTTATAATTAATAAACATCCCATCCAATCAGTAACTGTCTGAGTTAAATATTAAAAGAGCTCGAAATCCCTATTAAATCAAAAGTCAAAATATGAAGTCAAAATATGAAGACATATATTTCCACTCCTTGTTGATTGGTTACCAGCAGAATTATCATCCTAACCTGGCCTTGGTTCATTGATGTTTACTGAGACCTGCTTTGTCAGTGTGCAACTGCAGGCTGTAGCCAACTTACCCCCGAGACCATCCCTCACATCTACTATCAGATCCGCAGGCTCTGGTGGGCAAGACTGCAGAATGCTGGAACAGGCGGCCAGTAGATTTTCCAGGAAAGCAACCGGTGCTTTCAGTACACACTGGCCAAGAGCTGAATTCTAAAACAGAAGGTACAGAACAGATATGATTCAGATGTACTTCTTATTTGACTGACATGCCTGGATAAGAGACCCATCTGTTTTTCTATTTCTATGGCTGCCATTTGACTTTCAATATTCAGCCTAGTAAGGTACTGATCAAGTCAACCAAACTTATTATTTCAACTGTATTATTCTAAATACTCTATCAATATATTTTATAAATAGTGATTTATGAAATAAAATTTTACAGTGACATTCACTCATAACTTGAAACTATGAGTGAAGCTCCCCCCCAAGCTATACATTCTCATGCTGAAGCCCCTTCTGTCTCACCTGAGGCATTGTGAAATATTCATTATCTGTAGTGAACAGTGGGTCCCCCTGGCGATAACTGCTGAATGGGACAGGTGATGGAAGCTTTGGCCTTTGAAATGATGGCGAGGGCTTTGGGATGCTGTGAATCATACATTTATTATCCTTCACGTGTGATAATGATTATGCTACATATACACAAAAAACATTCACATGAGTCAATAACTGATGACTTTTGCGTGAAAACTGTAAAACGTACACAGTCTTTCCCTGATAAAACAGGCCCAGGTACGGGTTGTTATCAGCTGGTGACGTCACACAGAGAAAAGGAAACCAGTCTGGTGCATTTTCCAAAGACTGCACTGAGCACTGATAGTCTGGGATGAGGTTTATGTTGCCACCAAAGGGCCCAGGAAGACACTGGGAATCAAACAGCCGCAGGCCTTCAGCAGAGCAGTCCTATTGGGATTAAAGCAAAGGTCCACATAATGAAAAAATTCCTTTTTTATTATGTGAAAAAGCACAATATGGTTGTTTAAAAAGCATTTTTTTTTACTTTATGGAAACACCTTATAATTTTTTAGAAAAAAAGGTCCATTTAATGTACATTGAAGGTCCATTTAATGTAATTAATGTAATTAAGTATTACCTTATCACAACAGCAGCGTATATCACAGGTCTTTGAAGTGAGATCACATGGGCAGCTCCCAAGTGGCTGGTACACTTGATTAGGAATCACGGTTTTGTTTTCTGGACATTTTAAAATAAAAGTTAAAAAACAGAGATCTGATATCTAGTGACTCCAGATCCCCATGACAATAAAGCTTTGTAAATACGACATAACTCACCAGATACAGGGCTGTTGGGAAGAACCTTGGCATAGATCTTTGCCTGTATGAGCAGGGCGGTCTGGGGCAGGTCCCCCAGGCAGGCGACAAGACGCAGGGTCTCCAGCACACACAGCGGCTCACCACAGCAGTCTGTCCCATTATCACACATCTGTAGGCTGCGATTGAGACTCAGTTGTACTCTGAGGACACTCTGCCAGAAGCAGAAGACATTAGACGGCTTTCCATGCTAATGATTCAGAGCTGACACTAGATCAGTCATTTGTATGAAGTGCACTAGTGAACTGGACATCCCACCTTTCCCAGAATCTCTTGGGACAGAACCCATTGTGTAGGAGTCTGAGCTGTACAGGACGGCGCAGGAAGAAGACCTGAAAAACACAAGAATTTTTCGATTCATCATGGGTTATTATGTGATGGTAGAAATGTACCTAAGAAATTCCGAATTGCTCATTAGTGTTAATCATCTGAATATTGGAAGAAACGAATCCCTCTGGAGCATCTCCTTACCTGTTCCACTGTATGCAGGGACAGTGGACAGAGACAGAGAAAGGTCTGAAATGTTTCCGAGGAGGAAAGTGGTCACACTCGGCCCATTGGTGATGATGAAAGAGGGCTGAAACACTAGGAGGAGGATCAAAGACTCGTTACCTGGCTGTCTGAAAGTAATCTAGAGGTTGGAAATCCTTTACAGGATTGCAGTAGCTTGGTGTTCTTTAAAAAACATTTAAACCAGTGTTTAACCACAAATCCTGCTGCTATGAATGGGTCCCTCTGACCACGCAAAGCCAAAATGATAAAAGGTTTGCTAAAACGTTAGCTAGCCAACACAAGTCCCTGACGCGCGGCCTAGCCCTGTCTGTATAAAGTTCATGAAACCTACCTGGGTTGCTACGTGTGTGTTTAATGCAGTTTAAGGCTACAAAAAAGAACACACACAGTCCAAACGTGTATAACAGGTTCCGCGGATGCGGCCGTGGGAACTGCTTAGTATCCATGGTAGAGAGAGACACATTAGGGGGCCGCCATGTTTGAAGGTGTGTTGACGCCGAGACGCCTGGCAACGTGGAGCCACAGCGGCGGCGGGACAGCGACGCCATGCGGATGTTCAGTGCAACACATGAGCTCATTTTTTGCAAAACTGAATAAGCAATATGTATTGCACCTCGTTTTGGGCCTTTAATTACAATAATCTTTAACAGGAATACTTTACATGAGTTTTGTATTATTTAACCAACATGATAAAATTAATCTGGTTCAGACAATTGTATGTACATGAAATACCATAATTCTGATAAAGGAAACAAAAATCTGTTTTGGGCTGGGCGTACAATTTTTTTTGTCCTCAGTTTGACAAATTAAACTGGCACTAGAGTGAACTTGTCTTCCAAGCTTGTAAGCTTGGATCGAACAGTTACTAATAATTCCTGATGAATGTCTAAATTCCTAACGCATTTCAATATCTGATGTGGTTGTCCATGTTTCCATATTTCCTCCCATATTATCTATTCATGCAGCATATAAATCTATGTAAAGTGCTTGTTATGGTTTCTTCGTGGATTATTATGGCTCGATGGCGCCTTCTAAAGCACACACTGCTGGTTTTGGTGGACCACCATCTTTGACGGTGTTGGCGTGTTAAACTCACTTGTTGACAAGCCTGGCTGCTCTGCCTCTGGGTGAGACACAGACTGCAGGTACCTGTGGGTGTGAGCTAAAAGGGGGGCGGGGCCTGGCGTGCTCTCTGTGCTGGAGAGAAGGGTGGGCGGGGTTTCTCTCTCAGGAGCAGAGGAATCAGATGTCTGACAGGTTCAATGAATGCTGCATTGGGTAGAATCCATCTGCGCATCCATTGTTTTACAATAACATTGTTATTGCACCGTTTGCGCTTATATTACTTAGCATTTTCCCCTCATATCGAATAAAACTGTATTGTCCGTGTAAACGTGTGCTGCTCCCACTCAGTAGGGGGCGCTGAAGTGCAGCAAGTTTAGTGCGTTTACACCCTGCCGGTGCCCGGAGCAAGACGGGCTGCACACGAGGAGCAGCATCTGAAACACACACATGACAACATTAGCAAATAAGTTCGTTTCTGGTCATGTCTAGGGTTATGATATCGGTGGAAGAAGCCCGTGTTCAAGTTCAAGTTCTCCTGGCCTCAGTTCTGAGAGATGACAAAAACATTTTAAACGTCTTTTTTGACAGGCTCACGGAATGCACACGGTAACGTGGACCTTTCTTTCATTACGACAGTGCCGCTGTTGTCAAACGTATCGCCGCTTTGTCACTTTGCCGTGTAACTGCACAGGAGCCCTGCAAAGCGCTGCAAGGAGCGCGCCCTGGACCAGGCGCTGCAGCTGCTCAGAAACCTCCCCAGAGAGGAGCTCCGGTCCCTGGAGGCAGAGCAGCTCGCCTCGCTGGTGCGCCTGCTCGTCGCGATGCTGCTGGACATGGCGACCATATCGACGGCATGTCGCAAGCTCGACCAAGTGCGTTCTCAGGCGAGACTTCGTGTTAAAATCGCCCGTAATTCTTTTTACAGCTGAGTTTCGGTTGCAGATCTTGCAGCTGTTGGCCCAATTCGGCCACCGTGTTGTACGTGAAGAACTGCAGCGCTGTGTTCAGATCTTGCTGCGTCGTGACCAGAAGGTGAGAAGCGGCGCATTCAGAGTTCAGATGCTTCTGTCTGCCCCTGACACGAGGTTTGTCCCCCTGTTTGCAGGTAATGTCACTGAAGGATCTCCAGACAGGTGTGTGGATGACTATTTCCTCACTTCAGCCTTCACTACGGTTTGAAATCTGTTTCTTACTGACTAATGTTTCTGTGTGTGTGTGTGTGTGTGTGTGTGTGTGTGAATAGTTTGCATGATGTTGGAAGACTGCACGCTTGCACGTGAAGCATTGAGGCAGGAGTGTGCGCTTCTTCTGGGCAAAGTTTCTGAAGTGTTCCCTGCCATCCTCAGAGAGGAATCTTCCCGAAACGGCACCCTTTGTTATCAGGCTGTTAAGGTACGATTTAAATGGTGATTGTGCTATTTAGAGCGTAGCACACAGCTGAGTGCACATTTTTTACTTTGTGTGTTTTTAATTGTAATTTAATTGAATAGATTATAGGTCACATTAAAAGGCAGAAAAGGTGATTTATTGTCTAATCACAAAAACCTGGAATTATAACAGTGGTGTGCACACTTTTTATACTCCATGTGTTTTTGGCAGCAAGTGAACATTTTGAGTGTAATGTGTACATGTTCAACATACCGTCATAGATACTGGCAGAGATAAAGTGGAGTCCCAATGCTGATATGGTGACTCATAATTTTTTTAATGCAGAAAATTCAATGATTCTATAAGCAGTGAGGGAATGATTGGATGTAAAGGGGGAATAAACTACATGTTCTACTGGGGACGAAGAGGTAGATAAATAACCATGTTAAAATAAAAGTAGTTCATCAGAGGTATAATGTTACAAAGCTGACCATTGGCTAGAATAAATACAGTACTGTACAGTAGAGCATGTAATGAAATGTGAATATGCAGGTGGTTCTGTTAGGAGAGGAGTGAGTGCTGCATTTTCGGTTGTGTTTTTTTTACATTGGGGTAAAAGCTTGTGCTTGTGATTCCAGGTGTGCCTGCAGATGTTCCAGCTCTTGCCTCAACAGGTTTGCCCTTTTATTTTTGGGATTGAGAAAGGCAACTCAGTCATGCAGGGCATCTTGAAATATCTCATGGACATCATTCTGGGAGGGGTCAGTTTGGCTTTTTAATTAATAGTAGCTCTTATATTTGTTATCATTTAAAGAAATTATGCAATAAAATTCCATCTCTTTCTCACACAGAGTAACAGTCGAGACATCAGAATCCTGGCAGGCACTGCAGTTGCCATGATGATCAGCATTTCTTCAGAGAGTGAGGATGGGAAATCTGCCGCTTGCTCCCTACTGCAGGTTACAAGACAAGGTGAGCTATGCCGTACATCCCTTAATCATTACCAAATCACTAAATCTTATGTAGTGATCAGTATCAGTGAAAGTGAAGTGATTGTCATTGTTACACACAGCAAACACACGGTGACACAACGAAATGTGTCCTCTGTAATTAACCATCACCCCTGGTGAGCAGTGGGCAGCCATGACAGGCGCCCGGGGAGCAGTGTGTGGGGACGGTGCTTTGCTTGGTGGTAACTTGGCGGTTCGGTATTTGAAATACCATTATGGGTCCGTTTCCTCCGATAGGCCACCACTGCCTCAAAAACGGGCCCGCGCATTGACTCCCCGTTGGGGATTCGAACCCTGTTCTCCCATGTGACAGGCAGGGATGGCACATATACATTGTCAATTTAATTTATTATTTAATTTTAGACTTATATGCTAGCAAAAGCAGCATAAACTGTTCATATGTGCTGAATTATCTTACCTAGTATGTAGAAGATTAGCTTTCAAATAAAAAAGTGCAAATTAAATGAAACCATAGAGCAGCAAACCTGAGCCTGTATTATATGATGAATAAAGAATAGTTTCGAAATAGGTCAGGGTAAGTAATTATTATTACCCCTTGAGTTCTTTCCTCTGCTAGTATTACATTTCTGTGTCTCCCAGAGCCCTGGATGTTGACTATGGGTGGCCTTCACATCCTGTGTGAACCCAGATGTCCGGATGGCGTGGACAGGTTGGCCATCACCAGGGGCTTGCTGACTGGTTGCAGGAAGGACATCCTCACCAGCAGATTTGATCCTGAAGGGGTGAGACTTGCTGTGGTCTTTAAGGTCTGTAATGGAATTATCGTGTTCAATAATTTATGTTTTTTTGTGTTTTAAAGACTTGTTTGCTCTTAGATGGCTTATTTCCTGTAGTTACGGCACTATGTGAAGAGAAGCTCGATTGTCACTATTTAGTTTTTCAAGGTAAAAAAAAAAGAAAAAAAAAAGAGATTTTAGACATACAATGCTCTATTGCATCAGTTAATTACAGTTAATTGCAGTGTTTACAATGTGGCTGAAGAGTGTGAAGGAGTGTCTACCAGACATATGGAATATCGTCAATGCGCCTGTACTGGGGAAAGGATCCATCCTTCAACACAAGCTCTTCCAGGTCATCTGGAACAATGCAGAGAGCCCAGTAAGTGGAGTGGGACATACTAAAAATGTCACCAGATGGGTCTCTAATCTATTATCTTATGTAACGTCCAGGTAGAAGGTGTTTCTGAGTATGTCCGTGGTGCCTTTGGTTTGTTTGTGGAAATCTATGACCTGGACTGCCGGTGTTACGGAGACACAGAGAGGACACTTCTCACTCAACTGCTGCAGCAAATCACTGAGCTTCCCTGGGAGACAAAAGCTAAATACCCCCTACTCTGTGTTCTGCTGCCTTATGTAGGCACCTACATGGTACATATTTATTTTTCTAAATGTTTTTTAAAAAACTGAGAGATTCTTTTTAGGAATTATATGTGTGATGAGGATTTTTCATTTTTAGGTGTTGGAGCAGTATCCTGATCTCCCCACTCATCTTCTAAAGTGCCTCTCAACCAATCACCTCTCCCCATGTGCCTCTGATGTCTACAAGTGCTTCATTCAGCAGCAGAGAAAAGAGCTGTGTCAAAACCGAGACGTCCCACCCTCGGAGACGGAAGCGGCGAATCACTGGGGCCAGCACTGGAAAACGTCCCTTCTGGAAGCTCTGACCTCTGAGGTCACCCTTTTACAGAACAACGCTTCCAGCCACCTCCTGCCCTGCACGCTGCGCACCGTCCCCTCTGCCTTCGAGGTGCTGCTGTCCTCGCTGGCACCCACCTCCCGCGGGGACCTCCGCGCCTGGGCCTGCATCATGAGCTCCCACAGGGCCACGAGCGGAGGTTCCCCCTGGTTCTCAGAGGACAGCCCTGCCTTGGAGACCCTCAGGCGGGCCCTGAGCTCGCTGGATGACGGCGTCCGACTTGCTGCCTTCAACCTCTTGTGCAGCAGCCCCAAGAGCAAGGAGCTGCCAAGCCTGGTGGAGCTTTCTGCCATGAAGAACTTCATCCCTATGAACCTGAACAGCGAGTCTTCACCCTTCAGGCAACACCTTCACGCCGGAGTCAAGAGGTTCCTTGTGCGGATACGAGACTCCTGCCTTTCCAAACTGGTGGGCAGCAGGAATAAAGGACACCTCAGTGTGGACAAGGAGCGAGATCTACGAGAAGGCGTAGGTAAGCAACGCGGAGCACAAAGGCGAGAGACGTTCACATGAGACTTTGCCTTATCTTTAGACACCTCCTGTTGTTAGAGTTTGTGGACTGGCTGGCCCACCAAGCCTTTACTCACCTCACCATGGGGAGCAGTTATCAGAGGAAGAAGACGGCCCTGCTGCTGCTGGCTGCCATTCTGGAGGTGTGCACGGACACCTGGAGTCCCGATAAGAAGAAGGGACAGCCGCCAGGTCCGTACAAGTGTCTTTCACCGTGTTCGGAACACTATAGTGGTGGCCTAGCGGTTAAGGAAGCGACCCCGTAATCAGAAGGTTGCCGGTTCGAATCCCGATCCGCCAAGGTACCACTGAGGTGCCACTGAGCAAAGCACCGTCCCCACACACTGCTCCCCGGGTGCCGGTCATGGCTGCCCACTGCTCACTCAGGGTGATGGGTTAAATGCAGAGGACACATTTCACTGTGTGCACCATGTGCTGTGCTGCTGTGTATCACAAGTGACAATCACTTCACTTTATTATGGTTCATGAATTAACACAACTTCACAACTATTGTGTGAACAAAGCTTCTTCTGTTAAAGAGTTTGTTCTCTTTTTTGCAGCTAATATGTCCTGTCTAATAACTTGGGCCAGACAACGAGGACAGTGGGACTTTTTCTCCAGGTCAAAGCAGTTGGTCCTCATCAGTAGTTTGGAGGATGCTACCAATGAGGTGACGCCATGAAGTCTTGATTTGATCACCTTGTCCATATTTCGGGTCCTAATTTGAAGCGATGCTGTTCGTGTTTCGCAGATCCGTGATTCGGCAGCGGAGTTGCTGCTGAGGTTTTTCCCATCTTGCTTCCCTGATGACGTAGTGCCTGTGCTGTTCAGGCGGGTGGATGGACTGCTTCACAGTCCTCGGGTGCAGGAGGCTCAGATGGGAGCTCTGATGATGAAGATGCTTCTGCAGAAGTAAAGAAACCTTAATACCCTTTTGTGCTGTTTTCCTTTCTCATTTCAAAACAATAGTCACACACACACACACACACACACATACCGTATATATGTTGTGTTGACAGGGAAATACCAAAAAAACAAAGACTTTAAACTTTTCTTAAACATTTGAGTAGAGAATATTTTGTGTCTGTGTTTGTGTGATTTTCAGGTCTACCGACTTGTCTCAGGCTTGGCTGGACAGCAGCGTTGTTGGACTTGTGCAGGGTGATAAGACAGCCACACTTACCAAACATCTGCTGCATCTGCTAGAGCAGCACTACGTTGTGGCCAAGAGGGACATGCTACTGGCCTCACGGACCAAACCCATACATGGTGATAGTGGCTTCTAAAGCCTTTTACACAATTCAAAGGTTGAAGGTTTATCAAGAACAGGCGCCTTCAGATGTTGGCAGTCCATGAAGTAGCTTGATTCTGTCTAATGTCAAGAAGGACCTTTTTTTTCTCTTCTGGGTGAAGGCATTGTGGCTGCCCTACAGAGGTGTTTGCTGGAGGTACCTGGAACCCTAGCTGTAGCCTTGGAACTTGGTGTGGTTCAAGAGATGGTATTCCTGTTGCAGAAGATCGCCCTGTTCCTACTAGGGGTGTTGTACGGGGATCAGGACACTGATGGAAAAGGTTCACCAAGTCTTCTGATTTCATAGGATTTTCACAGTATTCCTATATTTAATCAACAAGTACCATGAATTCTGTCTTCAGAAGTTCCACCATCCTTTTGTGACATGGGCAATGCTATCAGCTCAGTGATTGGTCAAGGGACTGACACTGAGGATCCTGGGGAAGAATGTGTGCTCTTGTCAGAGGAACACAGTCTGGTGCTCACCTGCTGCTGGGTCTCACTCAAGGTATTTATTAATAGCACAGGAGCATAGGTTTAATGTGTAGCTCTTACTTACTAACTGTATCAGTTAGTACTAACTGTATTTAACGATGGTCACAAATGTATTTTCCATTTTTAAAAGGAAGTTGGGATATTCCTGGGGTCCCTGGTGGAGATGACTATGGGCCAAGCTGATGACCTGGGTGCTTCCATGACTGCCGAGGATCTAAAGGTGGCCTCCAAAATCTTCAAGGACATCATTCTGAAGTGTCGACACTGGGTGAGACTGTTTTTTTATTGTAATTAATTATTTGTGTGAAGTCCTGTTTAAATGTTTCTTTTGCAGTTAAAGAAAAACTAAAGATGTATTTTATGTTAAATTTAAATAAGCTTGGTAATGCTTACTTTAATGTTGATTTCATATATTGTCAGGTCTCTGGATGTAAGACAATGTTATTCTTGCAGCATTAATACAGAAAGAACCATGGAAATAGTCAAACCAAAAGAAAATAAATATTGGTTTAAAAATGTACCTGCAGGGGGCAGTAGAGGGATGCTGTGTTGGGTTCACTAAGTTCTGCCGGGCTCTGCTGGGCAGTGCTGACCCGGAGCTCCGAGACATCCCTGCAGACATGCTCAGAGAGGTAAAGAAATACACTTAATGCTGCCAATCACACACCTCTCTTAATTTTTTTTAATGTAAAATATCTTTCTCTTTCTTTTCCCTTTCCAGGGACTGGGTCACCTCCAGACTCCCCGTGGTACGTCAGTCACCCGGCGAGCTGCAGGGCTGCCCATGCTGGTGCTGTGTGTGGTGGCTGCGGAGGAGTCCAGCCAGAGCAGACCACTCCTGTCCCTCAGCGTCAGTTCACTGCTGGTCACGGCCAGCACCCCGGTACCTGGAGACTGGGACCAGACGCTGGATCTTCCTCAGGTGAGGACATTTGAGTTCTGTTTCAGTTATCCCAAATTGTAACAAACCAAATGACACACTTATCCACAAGGAATATGAATGTTTGCTGTGTTCGTAATGAATAATGGTTCACGCCCTGGTTTGTACTGTGTGTGTGTGTGTGTGTGTGTGTGTGTGTGTGTGTGTGTGTGTGTGTGTGTGTGTGTGTGTGTGTGTGTGTGTGTGTGTGATTTGGGCTTTAGGTGTGTGCCGTACACACTCTGCAGGCGTTGGTGCGGGGATCTGGTCTGGGTGTGGCCATCCTTCAGCATGCATCAGCCATGGCCATCCTGTCCCTCAAGCTCCTGAGTTCCACTTGCTGGGCCATGAGAAACGCTGCTCTGCAGCTGTACAGTGAGCGTTGACCAATGATTATGCATCAGAATGAACATTTACCTTGTTTAAATGTAATACTGATTGTTTGTTTCGTTTGGGACAGGTTCTCTGAGTTCCCGAATGCTGGGCCAGCAGCCTGCGGGCGACTGGGGCTCCTGCCATTATGGCATGTCTCCGTCTGCCTTCTTTACCCATTACCCCTCCCTGCTGCCCTTCCTCCTGCACAAGCTCCAAGGAGCAGCCCAAGACCTCCAGGACTCTGCTCAGCATGCCCGCTTCTGCCTCCATCCCGCTCTCCACCCGGTGCTCACTCTACTGGCCAAACTGCAGTGTGGAGTTCAGCACAGAAACAGGTCCAGGGGCTTTTTTTTTTTACACTCAGCGTTATAAGCAGCAAATCGTGAGGGTTAAATAGCCATTAAAATCCCAGCCGTTCAACTGGCATAATCAATTGGCCGTGTGCTTTGATGCTTATTACTTTCTTCACACAGTCATTCCTGTATAAGGAGTAAGAAATGTATGGAGTATACCAGCTAGGTTGCGTACTATACTAGCAATAGCTCAGGTCTTACTTTTTAGACCATTGTTCTCTTTGTTTCTGTTGATGTCATCCAATCTGGTTATTTACTATTTCCATGACACATTATTAATGTTATTACAGTATCATTAATACTTCAACACCTGCTTGTGAAAATTGCGTGTGATCATGCCCCACTGTTTTCAAAAGGGTGAAATATGATTTTTTTTTTTCTTGATTGTTTGTGTGGTACGGGTGTGAGTTTCTGATGGTTGTTTTCTGTTTAAGCTCCCTGTTGGAGTTCCTGGCTCCACTGCTCCAGCTTGCCTCCAGCCCTGTCTATGGTATTAGAGTGATGGCCTCCAAAGCTCTGTGTGCCATGACCCCACCCTCCGAGTACTCTGCCCTGCTCCAGAAACTGGCAGAAGAGTTGGCCGAGTTCCCGGAGAAGCCCTGCTATCACAACCTACTGCATGGGCAGCTTCTGCAGATGAGAGAACTTCTGACCCGTGCCCTGCTCTCAGACAGGTCAGCACGTCATATTCATAGACATATTCATCACATTTTTATTTGTTACATATTATATATATCATGCCATAATTGAATGTCCACCCTGATTATTCAAATTCAATTTTTATTTGTCACATATATAGTCATACATGGTATGATATGCAGTGAAATGCTTTTAGCGACTGCTACAGACCAAGTATTGCAAATATTGCAAGTATACAATGATTACCAATATGCAAATATTGCAAACATAACCAAATATTACACTTTTATATCTTTAACATAAAACATAATATGTGTAGCAGCAAAATATAAAGTGAAAAAGTGAAAATATTTGCCCAAGAGTAAAAAAGTCCAGAGTGATTGAAAGTAAAAGTGCTGGCTTATTGTGCTGCATATCTATATGTTGCAATCTATAAAACATCATGCAGCTTGTTGTTAATGATTGGTAAGAGGTTTTGTTGCCTAGTGGTCGCCTATGAACCAGAAAACCGCAAGTCAGAGGTTCAAACCCCACTTACTATCATTGATGTCTTTGACCCTGAGTGTCTCCTGGGGGACTGTCCCTGTAAGTACACATTGTAAGTCACTGTCGATAAATGCTGTAACTCCTCACAGGACTACTTCCAGTGCTTGGTCTGATCTGGCGGCAACATTTGAATCCAGGCTCTGGTTGGCGATGCCTGTGCAGCAGTGCCCTCTGGTCAAAGGCGTATATGTGGAGGTGGCAGGTCTGTTGAGGAGGCACCTCTCAGAGTCTTTCCTCCACCAGCTGGCTTCACTGCTACGGTCAGAACTCCACATGGAACCACACAGACTACAGGTCTGTCAACTGAATCACTTCTTTTGATGTTAAGAGGGGTGATTACTGTGTAATAAGCCTCACAACAGTAATATTTTTTATCTGCTACAGTACTTTGTCTAAACAATACACTCCCACATATTGACAGATTAAAGACTAAGGGTGCTTTCACACCATAGTTCCTTTGCGTTTTTCCGAATCAGTCGATGAGTTTGTAACGTTGTATCATTTTCCTCTTTGTTCGGTTCCCTTTCACACATAAAAAAAAAAGTAAACCAAATCGCTTTTTGCAGAGTTCACGATTTGATTTGCATTGAGACGACCACTTTTTGTTGGTCTCTGTGCTGTTTTGATGTGCACAAAACGGGCCGTACCAAGGCAGGAAACGAAGTTCGATTCAAGTGCACCAAAGCATATAGGTGTGAAAGCGCCCGAAATTTATGTCCGGGATAGACAAACAATGCTGATAAACTGAGGTTGCTTCTCACCTTTCTCCTCTTATTTCCATGCTTCCAAGCAATGAGATATTTGACCCCAGCTACACGACTTTAGGCACTTTGTTTCTATTACTTTCACTTTCATTTAACGTAAACAAAGTTACATTTTTGTCTTTTCTGTCATGTACAGGTTGGCTCTGCCTCCTTTCACCAAACCGCTGTCCACTTCTTGTGTAAGGACCCCACCTGGGGGTGTCAAGTGTGGCGGGGCTTCTGCCGTGAGAGTCCAGTTGTACGGCTTTCATTGGTCAAATGGGCGACAGAAAATCACAGCTGGAGTGGGACTGTCATGCAGCAGGAGTTAGAGAGAGCATTGTTGGTAAGACTGTCGTCGGCCAAACAGCCCAGTTTGCAATATAACATTTTAACCAGCTCAGTCTTAAAAATGGTGATAGATGCATGAGTTTTTAATTGTAAAGAAATCTCTGTGGAGAGCACGAAGACTTCATTTGAGTTGCAGTTCCTGAAAGCACAATCACAGGAAATCAAGGTCATAATGTATATAGTGCGCCCTGGTTGTCTCTGCTGGTTACTTGGGAGAACAGGGTGTGTATGAGATTGGAGTTTATTGTGTTCACATTTCAGGGAGGGAGCAGCAAGCCCAGCTCAACCCTCGGATTTCCGTCCTTTTTTTTCAGGGAGGGAATTATTGCGCATGGTTCCGCAGGACTGTGTTTGATTAAACACTCACATACCTGCCCATATTCTTTCCTTAGCCGAACCAATTACTTAGTAATGATATGAGTGCAACTACTTAATGACTTCCCTCAAGATTGTCTGATAAGTGCTTTCGACAGTTCTCGATGTCACATGTGATATTAAAAGTAGCACTGCTGGTAACTATTGCTTGTAGCAATCCTGTAAGAAATCCTTGTAATCCTGTTCTTGTCACTGTTTTATTTAAAAAAAAATGTTGACTATATGTGAGGAAATGCATAAGTAGATTTTATTGTTCTGGTTTGAGAATATTGAATGTCTGTTTTTTGAGTCCGTTATTTATTTAAAAAAAAAAAAAAATAGTTCTAGAGCTGCGCTTGTCTGCAGGACAACCTGAAGAGGGCGCTGCTTGATGAGGATGTGGAGTACAGAGGTGCATATTTGGCAGCTCTGTTAGCTGTTATGACTGCACGAGTAAACGGAGAAATCGGCTATACAGCTGCTGCACTACTGCCTGTCGCTGAGTTGCACGAGTGCCTTGAAATCCTGCTGAAGGCGATGGAGAGTTTGGATGGAGGGCCAGAGTACCTCTCCCAGGCTCTGCGTGTTGCCAGCCTCCTTCTCTCTCGAAGGTGCTACATCAAGACCATTATCCTATTCCCGATTATTTTAATTAATAATTGGGATTTAATGATCTCATTCATCTCTCTCTGTCTGATAGCCTCGAGCCAACGCTGCTCCTACGCTGGTGCTGCTTGCTGGAGATGCACCGTGATGCAGAAGCTCCCGAAGCTCTCAGGATGGCTTGTGCTCAGTCTCTCAGTCTGGCTGGAACCACAGTGGTGTATAAGAGCCTCAGAGTCAGTTGTGCTTTGCAGGAAATTAGCACCAGGTATATTATTTACATGACCCAAATGCTGCATTATATATGTAAAACATTACATTAGTACTGATGTGTGTCAACATATGTGCTCATTAAAGGTCCCCTAGCATTAAAATGCCACTTTGTTAGATTATTTAACATTAATTCCCCTAACCTGTCTATAGTCTTGTATAGTGCTTTGGCCATTCTGCTTCATCGTTTAGAGAGCAGCAGCTCAGATGGTCGGATCTGGAATTATGTCATCATAAGGGGAAAGGTTACCTCGCATTTCTCAGGCTTTTTCCGCTCCGAGAAGGTGCTTTTTCCGCTCCGCTTGAAAAGGTGCGAAGCATTGCAGTTGCAGTTGACTGGATGTAAAAATGAGCACAAATTCTTTTTTTGACACGCGAGACTCTGAAACAGTTAGTTATTTACTTTTTTATTGGAAAGGGTGTTAGTAGCCTTGTGGGTAACACACTCGCCTATGAACCAGAAGACCCAGGTTCAAATCCCGCTTACTACCATCGGGTCCCTGAGCAAGACACTTAACCCTGAGTGTCTCCAGGGGGACTGTCCCTGTAACTACTGATTTGTAAGTCGCTCTGGATAAGGTGCTGTAAATGTAAATGAAAGAGACTTCAGATTCAGTATTAGTGGACCAATATATAATATACTGATATAAAAGTGAATAAAAAATCTTTAATATCACTAACTAAACTGGTGCAAGGTATAAAATTAGAGGCTGGTAGGTGAAAAAATGACATTCTGTGGTCTAAGACTAATGTACTGTGCATTTTAGGGTTATCAGCACAGGCTTGTACCTGCTGCAGGATGAGAGCCATCAAGTGAGGGTGGAAACGTCCATCTTTGTTTCCACACTCACCTCTGCACTGAAGGGAAGAGATGAACAGCCTGTCTTCCTCGTACATGTCAACCAGTCACTGCTCTTGCTCTTGGACCTGTTACTGGGAGAGTTATGGGATAGTTGTGGCACTCTGGAGGCCATGCTCTGCCATCTGCCTGAGATTAGCGTGAGCAGCATGCTGAGAGATGCCCAGGAGACACAGTAAGTCAGCAAAATCAGGGACTGGAGTGTTTGTACCTCGTGGTTGCCCCGTTTCTGACGTCTTGACAAACACGCCACTGTTTGCCAGGTGCAGCAGTCTGTATGAACAGGACGAAGCCAACGTGTTTGCTGAGCCCTCGGCCATCTCTGAGTGCCTCCTGCCCTACCTGCTCCAGCTGGCCCAGAAATCCGCAGACTCTGCAGCTCTGGCACAGCAATTCAGCAGCTGGGCGAAGCAGAATACAGCCAACGTGCTGGAGAACCTGTCTGTGTGCAGACAGCTCGGGTCAGGTGGGGAGAGTCCGTTTTTTTTTTTTTTACCTGTATTCAACAGAAAAACTGTTGATTTCATTCAACACTATACTACTTTAAATTATAGCTGCTGTGTTAAGGGTGGTCCCACACATAAATAATATCTTATCAGAAGTGGCCTGCAGTGACTGCAGTGCACCCACACCCACCATGGGTTTGCTATGGAATAGCACAACACTGGCATACTGTAATTGCATGTAAAGCTTGCAATAGATTACATTGTTTGTATGGTTAGAGCAGGACGAGTTTGATGTGCTGTTCTGACTTCAACCTGTAAGGCCTAGTAAAGGAAAACAATTTCTCTGTATGAGGTAAGATCAGATTTATTATTTTGGTATTCCAGACAAAGAACTATAGGACATAGATTTTTTCAAATAGGTTGTTTCCTGATACAGGATACCAGATGGACTTAGCCTTTTGAGTTAATTATGATTTTTTGCTTTAACAGTTATATAAAACTCTCAAAGTAAAACTGTCCAAATAAGAGCAAGATTATGCCTCTGTGCTCTGTTTACCAAATAGAAATTTTTGTTTCTTAAAGTATTTCACTCGGTCCTACAGTCATGTTCGTTGAAGGAGATTCCTGACTGGTGTACTGGGTTCAGATTCAGATATGTCTGCCCTGTTCTCAGATAGTGTTAAATTTTACAACATCATTGTAGTATTATTCATAAGGCATTTAAATTAGAAAAAACTCATAAATCTGTTTCATCACACAGCCTTGCTTTATTTATTATTCAGTTATTTTAGTACCGTGTGTGAAGAATTCCTTCTCTTATTTCACAGTGAAGACGCTGGATCGATCCTGGCTCGGTCTGCTGTCTGAGCCTCGTTTCCACAGTGCTGTCGGTGGACTCTTCACCAGAGCGGCTTTTCTCTGTTACCTGCTTGAGCTCGGTGATGATCTACAACCCCTTTGTGACCCCTCGACCCTTGCCAAGAACTTGCTTGAGCTCCACCATGAACTGGCACTAAAAGGCTTGTTCTTGTCCCAAGCCTTCATCAGCCCTGTGAGAGCACTGTATGCAGAGGAGGGCTCCCAGAAAGGCCCAGACGGACGCTAAACGGTAACAGAGCCTAATCGTGATCGTGAGAGTAGCAGCATTCCTGATGCAGGCCCACTGGATCAGGCTAGAGGGACTCTGAGTGGAGCCTGCTGCTGTTGCTGAGTGTTAGGTTCCACTGTCCTAGGGCGCTGTAAGTGCTTGGAAGAGTCGTATTCACTCATGTTACCATCAATATCCTGAAGAGGCAGCCTGCAAATCGACTACAAGATGAGATAAAGTGTCTGTGTTTCACCCACCCTCATGCATAGTGAATTACACAATATTGTTTTCATTTTTAATATCTTACCTAGTACTTCAGACTAACCTCTGTACAGGTTTTTTATTAAACTGCTGTTTTGTATTCTATATCTGCAATTTTAAAATGCTATAATTTTTTTATTGGTTGATTATTAATGGAGCGAGTCCTTGATAAAAATAATGTTCCCTCATTTGAAATAATTCAATAATTTAAATAACAGCTGCTTCATACTGCAATGACTGGTTTTGTAGGAGTGGTGGACTAGAGGGTGGAATGTGCATCTCCTCATCTGTCCAGCATTAAGCTCATTCTCGTTCCCACCCAACTGTGTTTCGGTCTACATCTGTCCTGCCCAGCTACGTCCGATCAGGTTTCCTCTGCAGGAGATCCCCCCTTCCCTTTGGATGGTGATGTAATGATTGGTGTGAGTTTTATGGGTAAGCAGCATTAGAGTGCTAGCCCTACCCTGCAATATAAGTGGTCCATTTACAGACCACACTAGGGTCACCAGGGACTGCTGGGGTAGCAGCATTGTGGTAACAATGTAGTGTAACAGTGCACAGCACCCACCTTCTCCAGTAATTCATCTCCTCCTGCATGTTTGTGATGTGCAAGTTAATTTAATGGGTTGGGTGCAATATAGTGAAAACATATCGTACCTAAATATATATTACCTACATACCTATATAAATATAATTCATATGCAGTGAAAACCATATTCACCTCTACTCCAAAATATCAAAGTGCATACAAACATGAAAACATGATTAAAACCCACCTATGTTGTTATCGTCCTGTCGGTGGCTGCTAACCCCTGCAGGGATTTTGACAGGACAATCCTGTATGTAAAGAGACCTCCACAAATCAGACTTGTTTTTCCAAGTCCCATCTGAGGCGATCAGAGCCAGGCATTCAGCTCAGTGGTTGTCTGTTTGCTTCCAGGATGATCTATCACACACCTTTGTTAGTGTCTCTGTAAGATAATTGGTGTTATTCAATTTGCCTGTCAGTGGTTTTAATTCTTTTTCTAATTTAATTAAATTTATTATTATTTTTTTTTGCACAATAACATCAACCAGTTTTAATTTGTTAGCCTAGTAAATAATATTTTAAATAACTAAACTAAAGCTACAGCCCTCTGGATAAAAAATGTTGGTTTCCTCCTGTCCCCTAGAGGCATGAACACTAGGTGAAATGGCGATGTAAAGATGTTCCAAATGTACGGGTGTATGCCCGGGGCTTTAAACGTCTGAGATATTACCAAGCCTCAACCGAGTTTAAAACTTTATTTTAATTTAATCATTCGTTTTTTTAGATGTCAAGTAGATTGTTTTTGCCATATATGTAATGTCGTTTACCAGGTACGTTTTAGGGAACACCGATAGTTTTACTCACTTGACTGGCCCAGCAGGTCTAATTCCATTTGATATCTAGACAAAACAAACATGCTTGTCTTTGCTTCAAGACATTGCATTACAACTGATTTTATAGTTAATATAAACTGCATAGAATAACCTTTGAGAACATACAGGGTGGGCCATTTATATGGATACACCTTAATAAAATGTGAGGGGGGAAACTTTTCAAGATGGGTGGTGACGTTAGTGGCCATTTTGAAGCCGGTCATCTTGGGTACAACTTTTGTTGTTTCAATAAGAAGAGGGTCATGTGACACATCAAATTTATTGGTAATTTCACAAGAAAAACAATGGTGTGCTTGGTTTTAACATAACTTTATTCTTTCATGAGTTATTTACAAGTTTTTGACCACTTATAAAATGTGTTCAATGTCATCAACCATTCCCATTTTATTAAGGTGTACCCATATAAATGGCCCACCCTGTATATTTATAATCATATCATTTTGTAATACATGGTGAAACGAAAACCAATGTGGCGAGTTGGTTTCCTTCGGTGTGCCTGGCAAGAATTAGGAAATTAGGAAGTTGACCATCTGGCCTCATTGTTCCAAGCCTCAATTTTATATATACATACACACACACATATGTGTGGAGTGGTGGACTAGAGGGTGGAATGTGTGTGTGTGTGTATATATATAAATCTTCCAGGTCTGAGCGCAGGCCAAGATGCCAATCTGCATTGAAAAGACTTGTAGAAATCATGGTAGAACTAAATGTAAGAAGCCTGGAAATGTGTTCAAGACATCTCTTCAGGCCTTCATAGTTCTTTCCAGATGACCCCATCATCTACAGCAGTTAACTGAGCACAGGCATCGTTCCAGGTGAGGCCGGAACAATATGCCAATGCAGTGAGGACAATCACGGTGTCCGTTCAGAGACTGCGACACAATCCCGCTGAACAAGGCAGAGAGGACCAGAGCTGGGATCCACCAAACAACCAATTATGAGGCGGCTGAATGGGCCATGTGGCCCTTCAATGGAGGAACAAATCTGTTTGTGTAGCAAGTTGAAACTAGACTTACCAGGCCACATATATGAGCATCTAATTATTTAGGGTAAAACATGTATAGTGAAAAGTTTTCATCAGACACTTGACTTGTCTGTTCTTGTAATTCATGATCTCATTGGTTTAGGTTTCCCTGAAATGATCCTGCATTAATCCCGACCTCACTGAACTCGTCTCTTCTTTTTACCAGCCAGTTCTTCTCCCTGTTACGCAATGATGAAATTGGCTGCTCGAACATGTTTATTTACGTTGTTGGGATTCTGATTCTTGGAAAAGTGGTCATGTGCTGGCCTTACATTTTAATAAAGATCTGTGTAAGGGTACAAACTGATGTGGTGTCATCCACTTGTAAGTCGCTTTGGATAAAGTAACATTTACCTTTACAGCAGTTGCCAGACGGCCTTATCCAGAGCGACTTACAACCAGTAGTTACAGGGACAGTCCCCCCCTGGAGACAGTCAGGGTTAAGTGTCTTGCTCAGGGACACAATGGTAGTAAGTGGGGTTTGAACCTGGGTCTTCTGGTTCACAGGCGACTATGGTAAAGTAAAGTAAAGTGACTCTGTGCATTTTACGCGATTCCTCTCTATTTATAGTGCCCTGTATTGAATCACGCAGCTATATAATTCCTGTCGGGATATTCGGCACAAGAAGACGAGAAGGTTCTAGGACCGCGAGGCGACGCGCGCCGCCGACGCGTGCGTGCGTGCGTGCGCGCGGGCGCGCGCTTTTCCCGTGTTGACTTCACAAAAACAAGCGCGACCTGCGCAGCGGGAGCAGCGCGCCTTCCCCGTCCGGCACAGACTCTTCTTCTTCTCCACCATGAGTTCTGCCCGCTAGCAGCCATGTTTTACTCGCTGCCGAGCGTCTTTATCGCCGTGGCCGCGGTTGGCGCGACGTTAGTCACCGACGGTAAGATGCTTCTTTAAAGGGCAGCTTTTGTTCGGTCGCGGCGTACTGTGCCAGAATCATACCTCATGCTTCCGTATTACTGTTTTTTTTTTTTTTTCATAAAGGACTGAAAAACAAACGTTAGAGTGCATGCAAATGCATTTATTCCACGGATTTCCGTCCATTATAAATAAATGAAGAACTGTGTTAAGTGCTGTATTTGTATTTCGACGTCGACTTTTCAGGCTCGTTGCGCTCCTCCCATGTGTAACCTGTAAATGTCCGAACCCCAGAATGCATCAGGTCCCGCGGCGTGGACTACAGAGGCCTGAGACAGACGTCCAGCGCCGGCTCGGACTGTCTGAACTGGATCAACGCCACCAGGGACTACGACACGACCGTGCACGCTGATGCGGAGACAGGTACCCAGGACCTCCAGTAATAATCACGCACATTCACATCTCCATGACAAACGACCGAGGCTCACTTGCACTTCCCTGACCCGCAGGCGTGGGAGACCACAGTTACTGCCGCAACCCCGACGCTTCTGATGCACCGTGGTGCTACGTGTCCGGCCCAGATGGAGACGTCCTCCGACAGGCGTGTGCCATCGCCTCCTGCTCAGGTGCTAATTCCCTTCATGCTGCGTACAGAATATCCTGTGCGTTTGCGTGCTGCAATGTTGCTCATGAACCTGAACACAGGCCTGTACAGCAGAAGGGAGTGTCATTTGTCTGATATCTCGGTCAGATGTTGGATTTCTGGAACGAATTGCAGAGCAGTTGGGTCAGTTGGCTAATCTGCTTCGAGACTGGAGACCCGTGAGTTCGTGTCGAACAATAAAGAAGGTCCTGGCTGCTCGCGGCACACACAAAACAAAAGGCCCCACTAACTTTCTCAGCAGCTGCTCGGGGACATGGGTGATCCCCGCCCCTGTGACGGACTCTGATTGGACGGTTGCCCCAGAGACAGCGGGTGATTGGCTGCCCGGGGCCCGGTTGACTTGGTAAACAACTTTTTTTGAGGAGCGTCAGAACGGAGCTGACAGGGAGACGACGAGTGAGCAGATGTTGAATTTCTCAACTTCCTGGCTCATCATGTGAGCCGCTAATGCCCCGTTTAAACAAACACGGCGGCTCGGCACTCCGCCTTAAAAGCCGTCGTTGTATTTGCCAGGCTGGCCTACAAATGCACGCGAAATAAAAGTACACAGTTTCAGCGCAGTAACGACATCAGATGCACAAAGGGGATGAATAGCATGTCATTTAAAAGTGTTTTAAGTCAGTTAGGGACATGCAAAATGATCCCTGCCGATAAAAAGCTCACTTTTCTGCAGATGAAGCTTTTAAAAGGTGGCTTGTAAACTGCATTTTCATTTGTTACACTGGCCGGGAATGTTACAGCAATGGCCACGTTCACATTTACAGCATGTGGCAGACGCGGCTTTACAATATCCATCATTGAAAAGCCTCGTTTGGTTCACCAGATACCGTTCGCTCATGTTGAAAGTGTACATAAGATCTCTATTTGTCCAAATATCTTTTAAACAGGAATGTTTTTAATTTGCAGTTGAAGATTTTTAATGACTCTGCCGTTCGGACATCTAGTTGAAGTTCATTCCACCAAGTCTCCTAGACCGAGACTTTCCTAGTACCTTGAGGAATGGTGGATCCAGTCGAGCAGTGCTTATTATCCAGTCCTTTTAACCAAAATAATCAGGTTCTAATTGAAATCCTTCTCAGCATATTTCATTCATGATTATGCACTTCCTTTTTGGTTTTAACTGGGATGCAGCCGGCGACTGAGTGATAATGTTGTGTGTTGTATAACAGGTCATTTGTGGTGAAAATGCTGGAGACATTTTGGGCTTATCTCTTGCCAGCAGACCAAAGCAGTGCTCCAGAAGGGCCAGAGTCACCGGACCCGTCGCCAGCTCCAACTGCCAGGCTGCCGGAGATCTTCGGGCCGGCCAGGTCTGTGCCTGCCCAAGGGGAGGTGGCAGCAGTGCAGCCGGTCCGGGGAGGTAGTCAGTGGGTCAGAACAGGACCCAAGAAGAAGAAGGACCTCGGAACTTTGGGTAGGCCACTTGATTAACGCAGAGGCCCTTTTGCAACCCCCCCCCAAAAAATATATCATTTAAGCAAAGGACAGGGTTCCTACGGTCAATAAAAACCTGGAAAAGTAATTGAATTTGAAAAGAGAATTTTTTGGAATACGAAATAAACATATAAAGACTTATACTGTGCAACATTTACTACATTTACTACTACAACGTTTAAAACCAGTGCAGGTCTTAGTTGGCTTTACGTAGCCGCGTGTGTCCTTTTAAAAGTTGTGTAAATTACAGCTGATGGCCCATTTTAGGACTGAAGGTCCCCTAGTAAGAAAATCTGATTTTGTGAGATTATTGAACATTTAATACAAGAACATTTAATACAGGAAAATTCTAGGTTTCCTTTTTTAGGAATTAATGCTCCTGGTACGGCCTTTAAACGCATACCATTCCATTCCATTTTCATGGTGCAGGAAATAGGACATCTGCCGTTTTGCTTAATGTACTCTTCAGATTTACCCTTTCATTCATTTTCCCTCTCTGTATACTGATGCAACTTTTCCAAACAACTTGGATCATATGGATCATTATTTCTGTGATCTTTACATTTTATATTACATTGTTACTCAGTGATAACAATTTAAAACAATGTTTTAGCTGATTTGGGTGCAGAGTGCAGCCATTGGACTCTTGGGAACTAATTCTGATCTGCTCCGTAAATGAATAGTACTGATTAGAAACTATGACACGGCCTTAATTAAAACTACGCTGTTCATGCTCTTGATTGTCTTTGGTTGTGGTTGATAATGAGGTCTCTGTTCTCTTTTTTTTTTTTTTTCTTTTCTTTTGTCCGCACAGGCTATGTTCTGGGCATCATAATGATGGCAATCATCATCCTGCTGGGAGTGGGCATCACTCTGGGCTACTTCTACAAAAGGTGGGTGGAGACATGAATGGATCGGCATGAGACATCAAGGACACAGAATATCAGAGTATTTAGTCTAATCTAAGTGTGATCCCGAAGCCAGAGCCGAAAGGAAAGCGGCGTATCGTCCCGCTGGCCTTGTTGATGGTGGACGGGCGTGGGAGCGCTTGTAAAACGCCGGGCTTTATCATGTGGAAATGATTTCGTGAAGGAGTGGGGGCTGCAGAGAGGCGTCAGCTGGGCCATCTGCTTTTTTTTCCTTGAGCTACATTCATGTGATTAGAGACATTAAACTTTGGATGGGCAGAAAAAAGGAGTCTATTTTCAGAGCTGAAGGAGCAGGGATCTGCATTATGAGTCAGAGGGGACGCCTGCCAAGGTAGAACGCGGCCGGAATTCGGATCTTTTGGTTTAATGGAACCTCTCGAACCTTCACGGGGGAAGGTTTATAATTGTTGCCCGGTCAGCGTGGCACCAGATGCCCTTGGAGCTCTAAGTTTGGCTGTGAAATCTTTCAGCAGTCCTTGTCATCATTTCCTGTTCAGCCTAAGCAGATCATTATTTAGGGGCCGCTTATGCAACGTGTGACCAGCAGCTCCTCACCTCATGCTTATTATGTAACGTTATATATGCATACGTTTATCATAGTTTCGCTTTGTACCAAGCCATCTCATCAATTTCTTTATTTATATGATAATACCATTCAAATGATCTAATCAGCAGTAAAGCCTCTGTCACATCCTTCACCGTAGTGATTGACAGCAGGGCTGCAGACCTTCGATGAGATGCTGGTGGCACGTATTGCATTTCTCCTTTTAAGGAATGAGCTTGGCTCCTCTTCAGTCCATTCTGTGTGTGTGTGTGTGTGTTTTAAGGACGATGTGGGGAATTATGCAGTGTGGACTGGTGTAGCACGTTGGGGGTGTAGCTTATGCAAACCTAACAAGATGATGCAGGTTTTTAAGTTTTTTCATATTTGTCATGTACATAGTAAAATGTTTGTTTAGGACCATGGTGCAACACTAGAACACCACAACTAAACAAGACAAAGAGCAAAAGATGTGCAAATAATCTGCAAACACGTGGGACAGCAGTAAATAGAAATGTGTAGTTTGTAGCAGCAAGATGACAGAGAACGTCATGTTACATAGAGAAGTGCAGCACGAGTCTGGCGTTCCCCGATCTGCCAGTGGAGGTTCGAATGCTACGGAACCTTTTTCCACATCTGAGTGTGAGGGAGGCTGGCGGCTTCATGGATGCAGCATGTGATGTAAATGTCTGTGATAGAGGGGAGAGAGGGAGACTCTCTATGGTCCACGGTGGGGACTGGGGGTGGTCCTTCTTGGTGACGGAGCTGATGTTGAGGTGAACGCCAAGGAACTTGCTGCCCTGGACAGTCTCCAGCTAGCTGTCGATGTTCAGAATGGTGTGGACATGTTTCGCCGCCTGAAGTGGACAACCATCTCGTTCAGGGAAAGGGACGCTATGCAAGCATCAGGGGAGGGTGGCACTCCAGAAGTAGTATTGAGTAGGTCCCAAGGCATGGGACTATGTTGTGCTGTCTGGTACCAAGCTGTCAGGTCCTGTAAATTGGGAGGTGGCACTTCCAGGGATTTGGACTTGTTTTTCCAGCACATCCCACAGAGCTTGCGGAGAGCTACTTTTAAAATGACCAATTCAAATACAACAATAAACTTCACAAACATAGGTTCAACTATCTATCTTTAGTTTTATTTTAATAAAAAATGATGATTGGATGTGAAAATGAGCACAAATTCGCGAGACTTTGAAGAACTGGTGGGCTAATAAATTTCTGGAAAAACAGCAACACGACTTCCTGTCTGCTCCAAACGTTGTGATTGGTGAATGGTGTTGATGACGCTCATCTCCTATAGGCCGCTCTCCTCTTCGTTTAGAGCTACAGATGGTGAAACGGCACGTCCTGGGAAATCTGATTGTGGGACTGGATCAAAGTGGCTGTAATTCTGCAACACGGCTGAATTTCGGAAATAGACGTCAGATACAGATATAGTATTAGAGGACCAGTAAACAAAAAAATGCCATAATAGGGGACCTTTAATTGTGATGCTTATTTAATACATTGTGCGTTAACAACAAAGTTCCACTCTGTGTTTCTCAGGGGGATGGACCTGAAGAAGCAGCAAGAACAGAGGCGCTACGAGCGCGAGATGCAGAGAATTACGCTGCCCCTCTCCGCCTTCACCAACGCCACCTGTGAGCTGGTGGACGAGAACACCATCGTCATCACGGCCGAGCAGCCCTCGGGCCAGGACGGTGCCATCACTGGAGGGGATCCCCTGTTGGCTCAAGCTGTCACCCCTGGAGCATGAAAACGGACGAATTCCTCGCTGAGCCGATCAGCCAGGCCCACCGCTACACCCCCCCCTCCCCTCCAACTGCCAGGCATGACAATACAAAACCGAGTCTCCGAGGACTTGTCCCTTTACTCATCCTTCCTCTCATATTTGCAGACATTCAGTTTAAGGGGGGGTGGATTGTCTAAAACTGCCTGCTTCAGGGAGGTGCATGTCAGGGTTATAATCAGACACGTATTAACATTCAGTACCTGTCAGTGGAGCTCTTATCCGAGCGGAGGGAAGCAGGAAGAGATTTCCTTTGGTAGCATTGATATGCATTGATTTGAAATGCATGTTGACCTTGAAATAGAGTAAATGATGTTAACGTTGATTTCCTGGTGTTCCTGGTTCTGAAACAGTGTTGTGGGCATGTGCAGTTTGTTACACGTCTGTCATTATGTTCAAATTAGCCGAATGCCGAATCGGCCCACTCCTTGTCTCCGTGTATTCATGCGACTGGAACATTCAGTCTATTTGTGTGGACGGGTCACTGCGGAGATCTGCTGTAGGCAGGAGCAGCAGGCACTGCTCAGGTCCGGGAATAACGCTTACGTAAAAGAAACTCAGAGAAGAGAGCCCTCTGCAGGCAGCATGCTTCTAAACACAGAGCGGATGGGACAGAAGGGACATGTATGATGTCACCGTGGTAATCATTTCTAATTCCAGTCCAGCTATGGTAACTAGGATGCGACTGCTTATTGTTTAAAATTAGCAGAGAATTATGACATGCGTATAGTGGGACTGACGTGCATCTTTTAGTCCTGATTTATAATGTGTGTGTGTGGAGTTTATTCTTTTCTAAGCTTCAGCACTGTAATCACTGTTCAGTTTTACTGTTTTTTTTTTTTCTCTTGGCTTCAATATTCAACTCCAAAAACAATGTTTATGATATCTCTCAAGTGGGTTGTTGGATTTAAAGCACTGGTGAATTGTGGTAAACCAATTCGGTTTCCTTTTGATTTGGTGTCGTATTATGTTGGGTTTTTTTTGTACTTCTTCATTTCTGCACTCCTGAAATGCACCACAATTCTGATTATTTGAAGGATATTGTTTTGTATTTTTTATGTTTGGCAGGTTTTTACTGCTGTGAATGGAAAATAATAATAATAATAATAAAAAAGTTTAAATTTTGAAAACTTCCATTCATCTTCTGGTAGCTGCAAACTTTCAGTTTGCTGCATCAGTCCTTTAGGCGTGAGATCTTGAGTTACTTCAGTGGTGTTAATTCCAAGACATTTTACCAGTTTACCACTGTTTACATGACTGGTATCTGGCAAACACCAAATGCCTTGTGTCTATAGTGCCATGTCGATTTCATCTTCCATGGGAGAGACCTTTCAGATTATTAAAATACCCAGTCCCATGGTCGTCATCACGTGTTTTGGATTTTGACATTTAGACCACTCGTAAGACTTAGAAAGCAGTGTGTGTGTTGTGCTGAAGCCCATGCAGCGTAACAAACCGAATGGTTTCGCATTGAGGAAAAAGTACATTGTGACACTTTTTCCATCATAAAAGTTATCTGACCTGAGCTTCTCCTCATCCATGCTGTGTCAGTCTGTGCTGTGTGGTAGAGATAATAAGAACCTATAAGGTTCTTACATGTGTTACATCACTTGAGGAGGAAGAGAACATGACTACTTGTTCAGCAAAATGCTTTCTGAACATAACAAGTTGTTGATTTGAGCGACTATCGAAACTACATGAGATTAAAATCTGAGTTTCTGAGTTTCAGGTGTACGTGCCATGTAGAAACGCAATGCGACACGTTTTTCCTGCACCTTTGTGCAAGAAATCATGAATTGAATCTTGGTCTCATATGCAGAGACCTCCCCTCCTACTGAGTGTTTTTTTAGTGGAGGGTAACTGTGAGGTTGATGAGTGGGTGATGGGTGAGAAAAACACCATCAAGGTGTAGAGTGGCTTTTGCGCACAAAATAATCTTCAGAATTTCAGTTCATCTGTAACCTAATCAGTTTTGATCTTGATTTAAATGTTTAGGAAAGGGTTTCAGAATAAGCATTTGCTGAATTGTACCTGCAAGTGCCCTCTGCAGATCTACCAGAAAGCCAAAAGCCATTCATAAATTCATTTGAAATGGTAACAGTTTGGAGATTCTCTGATAAGATGAATGTGTTGGAATCAGCTCGCTGGCCAGAGAAGCACAGTAATGGAATGAAACGCTGGCTTGAAACTCAGGGTTAGGAAGTAAGTTACGTAATTTAATTACAAAAAATTGTAATCGATTACATTACTTTTGGAAAATGTGTAGTTAGGTTACAGTTACTTATTGAAACATAAGACTGTCCGCACTGTGTATCCTGCCACCAAAAGCTATAGAGGGACCATTGAGAGCATTCTGACCAGGTGCATCACTGTCTGGTTTGGGAACTGCACCGTATTGAACCGCAAGACCGGCCATTTATCACACAGGCTGCATCAGGAAAGCCAGAAAAGGATACCGAAGCATTCGGGCCCTCACTGCCAGACTGCAACAGCTTCATCAGACACCTGACCACTCAGGGACGTTCCTCTTAGGGCTGACACACACACACACACACACTCACACACACTACCTGTTTTACGACTACTTCTACTACTATTCCATTTTGCATTTGGACAATTTGTGCTTAACGGCGTTTGTCTGTGTTCTTGTTGTCTACATGTTTCGTTTGTCTTGCACTGCCTGTGGTCCTTGTTTTTGTCCTTTATGTAGCTGATTTATGTCAGTATGCAACTTTATTTAAATGTTACATGTAGCACCAGGTTCCGGAGAAACGTTGTCTTCTTTCACTATTTACTGTCTAGCCTGTACAATCTTTTTGAGAATATTGATGACAATATGAAATCCCTCATAAAAATGAAAATGAACTTCATTCCAAAAAAACATTTCCATGGCATTTCAAGCCTGCCCCCAAACGACCTGCTGAGATCATTTCAGTGTTCTTCCTCTGTTAACCATGGTTACCTGCAAGGCAACCCGTGCAGTCATCATTGCATCTGCACACGCAGTGAGGAGAAGACTTTTGGAGGACGGCCTGGTGTCAAGAAGGGCAGCAACGAAGCCTCTTCTCTCCAAGAAAAACATCAAGGACAGACTGATATTCTGTACATATTCTGTATAAAAAATACAGCTGTAGGCTGCTGAGGACTGTGGTAAAGTCGTTTTCTCTGGTGAAGCCCCTTTCCGATTGTTTGGGGCATCTGGAAAAATGATTGTCTGGAGAAGAAAAGTTGAGCTCTTCCATCAGTCCTGCTTGGTGCCAACAGTAAAACATCCTGAGACCATTTATGTGTGGGGCTGCTTCTCATCCAAGGGAGTCGGCTCACTCACAAATTTGCCTGAGAACACAGTCATGAATAAAGAATGGTACAAAACATCCTCCAACAGCAACTTCTCCCAACCAATGACAGTTTGGTGAAGAACGATGCCTTTTCCAGCATGATGGAGCACCGTGATATAAGGCCAAAGTGATAACTAAGTATCTTGGGGAACAAAATATTGAAATTTTGGGTCCATGGCCTGGAAACTCCCTGGACCTTCATCCAGTTGAGAACTTGTGTTCAATCCTCAAGAGGCGAGTAGACAAACAAAAAATTCTGACAAACTCCAAACACTGATTGTGAAGGAATGGGTTGCTCAAAAGTTGATTGACAGCATGTCAGGGCAAAAAAATAAACTTGATGTAATTGTCAATAAAGGTCTTTATGAAACTTGCTTGTAATTATACTTCAATACACCACAGAAAGCATTCTCAAAACTTTTGGCCACAACTGTATGTAACTGAAATGACAATAACTGAATTCTGAACTTGTGGTGGATGATATTATAATAAATTAATGTATCTATTATAATGTTGTCAACTCATATACTGAAAGGAGTTTTACAGTAGTCAAGAGTTTATTTCTGTTATGGTAAGGTAAACTGGTTTGGTAAGGTAAAATGTTATGGTAAGGTAAAATGTTTTTTCACTCATAATTTACATTCATTCATAATTTACAAATATAATCAAAAAGTAACCACATGTATGTAATTATTTACATTACTTTTAATAGAACAAATAATATAATGTATTCATATAGTAATAGAAACAGTTACACTATTATTACATTTTAAATAGGGTAACTTGTAATTGTAATGAATTACATTTGCCAAGTAATCTTCCCAACACTGTTGAAACTCTAACTAGGCTGTGATATGTTCTTTTCTGAGATCAGTGCTGGTGTTTCTTCATTCATTCATGGGTATTTTTTGTGTGTGTTACAGCAATAGCTTTCTGACATATCAAAATAATGCAATAGAGTGAAAATATATCACATATATATTTAAAATTTCTGCAGATCAGCACTCTTTGACGTTCTCTTCCATCATCAGTTATTGTGGAATTAATCATAACAGCCAAACTCAAATAAGATGATTGTCACAACCATGCTGGCATGACAAGGCAGGTGCACGGAGAGGAGGACGAAGAGGTGACAAGAAGACGAGGAAGGAAGGATGCAATCGCATGACATCATGAAACGATAGTTTAATTGTGAAGCACAGCACAGGGGAGACATCCGAGACGTTGACACTGGTGAACATGGAACACAACTTCAAAGACCTGACGGTGAACAGAAACAAACAGGGCAGCTTCATACATTCGACAGGTAAAAACGATTAGGGAACATTTCACAGGACAACAGTGAAACTCCGGTCCGGATCCCCCTTTCGGACCAGATCATGACAATGATTTTGTGAATGATTATCAGATCACGCTATAAACTTGCATTGCATGTAGTTGGAAACAAATAAACAACTAAATAAATGTCCCTCGACCCGGGGACCTTTCTGCTAACAGTCGATTTTGGAGACATCAACTTTGCTCGGATCAAATGGAAAGGACAGCTCTGCAAGGTATATTAAGCACCTGGCTAAGAAGAAGAACACCAGCTCTTCACCAGGAGACTCAGAACCTGTGGCAGCATCTTACTACAGGAGATGAGACGGTCAAGGTTACGGTCACTACCCTGCCACCAGGAGTCCATCAGTGCCAGAATCATCTCTGACAAAAGACGATGTAGAAAGGATGGTGAAGGAAATTGTGGAGAAGCAGCAGGCACTAACACAGCAACAACAACAAAGAAAAGACCACAAGAAATTGTCTTGCATCCTGCTTCCTTGGTGATGGATCCAACATTAATATTTTTATCATTCAGCGGAAGTTAAATACTTCTGCTGCTCCCAGACCTATGCAGCCAAGGGTCTCACTGATCCCAGGATGAGCTTCCAGGACTTTGCTGCTACTCCTTTCTTCCAACAGGAACTAGAAACTGGACGTCTGGGTAGAATCTGCCACCTACCACTGGAGCAGGACCCTAACAGCCTCCATATACATACTGGTTTTACTGGTGTTGCAGGAAAAGTGCATTTCTTGTCCTGCAAAAGTCTACTCTTTGTACCACGAAGAGGGTTTGCAGGAAGAGACGACCTGGGAGCCAAAAGACTCAATTTTATGAGAAAAAAAGTAGCGTATTACCTGCTACTTCAGTTAGACTGTTATTCGTGTAATTCCATGTAAATTCATGATACTTTCAGACCTCATCATGACATATATAAAAAAAAAACTTTCAGCTGATTTTGTCGTTTGAGTAAACCATGTTAATAAATATATGTATACATATACACTTGAATTGATGATTATTGTTTTAAATGGTTTTTATTAAATGTTGCTTTTATACTCAACATTTCATTATGCAGTTTAAATTGGGTTTAAACAGCCGTGTCGTAAGACTGTAATACAGGGAGTGCAGAATTATTAGGCAAATAAGTATTTTGTCCACATCATCCTCTTCATGCATGTTGTCTTACTCCAAGCTGTATAGGCTCGAAAGCCTACTACCAATTAAGCATATTAGGTGATGTGCATCTCTGTAATGAGAAGGGGTGTGGTCTAATGACATCAACACCCTATATCAGGTGTGCATAATTATTAGGCAACTTCCTTTCCTTTGGCAAAATGGGTCAAAAGAAGGACTTGACAGGCTCAGAAAAGTCAAAAATAGTGAGATGTCTTGCAGAATGATGCAGCACTCTTAAAATTGCAAAGCTTCTGAAGCGTGATCATCGAACAATCAAGCGCTTCATTCAAAATAGTCAACAGGGTCGCAAGAAGCGTGTGGAAAAACCAAGGCGCAAAATAACTGCCCATGAACTGAGAAAAGTCAAGCGTGCAGCTGCCAAGATGCCACTTGCCACCAGTTTGGCCATATTTTAGATCGGCAACATCACTGGAGTGCCCAAAAGCACAAGGTGTGCAATACTCAGAGACATGGCCAAGGTAAGAAAGGCTGAAAGACGACCACCACTGAACAAGACACACAAGCTGAAACGTCAAGACTGGGCCAATATCTCAAGACTGATTTTTCTAAGGTTTTATGGACTGATGAAATGAGAGTGAGTCTTGATGGGCCAGATGGATGGGCCCGTGGCTGGATTGGTAAAGGGCAGAGAGCTCCAGTCCGACTCAGACTCCAGCAAGGTGGAGGTGGAGTACTGGTTTGGGCTGGTATCATCAAAGATGAGCTTGTGGGGCCTTTTCGGGTTGAGGATGGAGTCAAGCTCAACTTCCAGTCCTACTGCCAGTTTCTGGAAGACACCTTCTTCAAGCAGTGGTACAGGAAGAAGTCTGCATCCTTCAAGAAAAACATGATTTTCATGCAGGACAATGCTCCATCACACGTGTCCAAGTACTCCACAGCGTGGCTGGCAAAAACTAATGACATGGCCTCCTTGTTCACCTGATCTGAACCCCATTGAGAACCTGTGGTCCATCATCAAATGTGAGATTTACAAGGAGGGAAAACAGTACACCTCTCTGAACAGTGTCTGGGAGGCTGTGGTTGCTGCTGCACGCAATGTTGATGGTGAACAGATCAAAACACTGACAGAATCCATGGATGGCAGGCTTTTGAGTGTCCTTGCAAAGAAAGGTGGCTATATTGGTGGCTGATTTGTTTTTGTTTTGTTTTTGAATGTCAGAAATGTATATTTGTGAATGTGGAGATGTTATATTGGTTTCACTGGTAAAAATAAATAATTGAAATGGGTATATATTTGTTTTTTGTTAAGTTGTCTTATAATTATGCACAGTAATAGTCACCTGCACACACAGATATCCCCCTAAAATAGCTAAAAATAAAAACATTCAGCTTTGATATTAATGAGTTTTTTGGGTTCATTGAGAACATGCTTGTTTTCAATAATAAAATTATTCCTCAAAAATACAACTTGCCTAATAATTCTGCACTCCCTGTATGTCCGGTCTGTGAATGTGAAATGTAACAGTTGTTCTGGAAAGTAATGATTAATCACACTTTGACAAACAATTGAAAAAAAAAATTATAATATAATATAATTACATTGCTATAACTAATTATAGCAATCAAATAATTAGCTATGATTGATTATTAAGTTGGAGTAGGTTTTTACATTAAATGCAACTGATACAAAGCTAATGTTAAATTTACAATATTTGCAAATACTTGTAAAACCCTACAATTTAAGTTATTATAGCACACATTTTGGGAATGAGATCCTTGCCCTCTGAGAAATTACTGGAGCAAAAAGCTCAAATCCTATTGGCTGGTTGAGTATCCGCGAGCGTGATAACCACTACAGTGCGGAAACCGGATAGACGCTGGATAGACAGTAAAAAATGAACTAAAAAACGAATTGATAAAAAATGATTTAATAAACGAGTTTCTGCACCGACACCAAGCCGGCTTTTATACTGCCCATTTCCCCGTTTCGCTTGTATGTGGCAGAATGAGACGTGCGTGTGTATTGCATTACTTTGTACTACTCTGTACGTGTACGTGTACGTGTACGGTTTTTGTCGTCATTATGTGGGATTTTTTCTGAAGCGCAGCATGTAGGAAGGGACCGTGTGCAAAGTGCACTGATTAGGTGAAACGCACAAAACGCAGGGATCGATGTAAAATACTAATGAAAATACAGAAATACTTTTTTATAATACTGATTATTACATATTTTTATTTACATATACACAGATGCATTTATATTTTATCATCAGTATATTTCAGACTGTTTATAAAGTGCACTTTATAAGTCTGTACTGTTGGTATAGGTTTTTATTCTATTTATTTTTGCTGTTCTTATCTTCTACTGTCCACTTTCTACCGTGACAATGCAAAAGGATTATCTTATCTCTTATCTCGTTTCCACCGTGTAAGAGAATGCCATGACTGCAGACTGTTTTTCCTGCATACATGTTAAACTGGACCTCATTTAATAACAGCTCTTGCAATGCCATGATTGGATTTGAGTTGATCGCTTACTTACAATCATTACAATTAGTGGAATCTGTTAATGATCTTCTCGTGTTACGCGCGCGGGGCCTGCCTTGGCAGAGAAACGGTATTTGGATTTATTATTTTTTTTATTCTGCTGGGCCGGACTGTTTCGGAAGGAGGGAGGGTGGGGGCAGGTGTAGGTGCTGCTGAGATCTGCGGGGCTGGAGAAGGTGAACTGGTGACGAGTCGGCAGGAACCAACACACGTAGTGTAGTAGCTGTGGGCCAGACAAGAAACACATAATCTGTTGCCAACAGGGAGCAGTAATTTTCAGGCGGAGCTCAGAAGAAGTTGTAGGAAGAGAGAGACGGAGATTGTCCTTGTATGTAGATAACAGCGTGCTCTTATCAGAGACGGACTGTCAGTGAATCTCTGTGGCGCCAGTGGCAGGTGTCTCTTCAGACATTATAGCAGTAAAACCCAAATAAAAAAAACTTTCAGTAGTCACCCGATTAACTGTTTAATCCAAAATATCTTCTTCCTCCACAGACGAGAATGAGCTAAATCTGTCGAATCTGAGTGAGACAAAGAAACATGCATCATCATGGGTGGCAGTAGCTTAGTGAATAAGACTCTCACCGAAGTGTCAGGTTCAAACCCCACTTATTACCATTGTGTCCCTGAGCAAGACACTTAACCCTGAGTGTCTCCAGGGGGGGGACTGTCCCTGTAACTACTGATTGTAAGTCGCTCTGGATAAGGCCGTCTGGTAAATCCTGCGAATGTCAATATACTGCACTTTGCTGTTAGGTGATCAGGAGCCGGTACAAATTTCAGATGATTCTGCTCCACCTACATCTGAATGTGTCTTCTCCATAGTAGTCCGTATGCCAGAGCTGCACCACAAACATACACCATATTGAGAAACTCATTTTCTTCACTTTGTACACGGTCCTTTGTCAAAAGCTGAGCTTGTAAAGAAGAAGAACAGATCAGCAAACACACATAAAAATTGGAATGAATCATTTGATGCATGTTATTCGCTGGTAAGGTTTTTATTAATGAATGAACCTTCAAATCACTATGTATGTTTCCATAGATATTTAGTTATTTGAAGGGCCATTTACAGGATGAGAACATCAATAAAATCAAAAGGCCCTGCGCAACATTCATTATGCCTTGCATGATATGGTCAGTCACTAATTGAAAACATGAATTTGAATGGAAACTGAACAGACTTAATTTTTTTAACATTTTTTATTATTTATATTGGTTTGAAAAACTCACCCTACCATGTAATGAGCTTCAGTGGTAACAATTTTACAAATTATACACATCAGTACCTTAGAAAGAGGACATTAAAGCACAATTTGTACTGTTGCACAGATGACCAAAAGAAGGTAAACACTACCCTTCTATACAATTCACTACATCCAAAAAACACAGAATATGAATCCAGTTTCATAATTGTACAAACCACATCTGTATAATGTTTTTTTACATCACTGTACATCCATTTCAGTCCTGATGATCACCAAATACATAACCCATTCACTGCAGAGGCCTGTTGTTTATCCCCTTCTTTTAATTCATAATTTACATTTCTGCATTATGAACAATATTCCTGTTATCCCACTGCATAATACATTTGCTTGTATATTCTGTATTTAATGCTGATTGAGCATATCAAGCACGAAGACCCTGTTTATTAGTGTTGATTTCTCCCATCATTCTCCATCATTCTCCCATCATTGCTAAACAGAATTAAACACCACATGAAATCATTGCTGCTGTCATAATCACACACTTATGATTGGGCACATAGTGATCATTGCAGCGCTCTTAACCTGCAGCCAGGGCTTTACGGGGGATATTCGCGGGAAATTCTTACAAAAGCAACCGCCTTCGTGCCAGTGCAGGAACCAGAGACAATAGCAGGATTATCTTTCATCATGATTCATCCTTTGGTAAACACCAGAAAAGAACATGCTCTTACCATAGCAAACATTTGACCTGTCTGCACTGGCAGCTGATTGGTCAACCAGTCAGAAACGTATGATTGAAATGAGATTTCGTTTTTTCTTCAGTTTGTACGTCCAGAATGCCCTTAAGGCAAAAACACACAGACACTTTGAAGAAGAGCTTCTGGGTAAAGTAAGTCTCGTTCCTCTCGCTCTCTGCGAATATTAGTGCAAGCAGTCAGGGGAGCCTGTGTGTTTTGGGCTATGTGCCGTGGGGTGACCGGCTGGGGGTCGAGTCCCGGTCGGGGTCAGGTGTGGTGGGAGAGTTGCTCTGGGGAGAGCCGCTGCCTTTCGGCCCGTGGAGCTTACAGAAGGTCTGGTGAAGCTCGTCCAGTTCGGCCGGGAGAGGGATGCCCAGCTCCTGGTTCAGGGCCAGGGCCTCGAAGCAGTCCTCCAGTTTCTGAAAAGCTGGCCTGTTGTGGGGAGGAGGGGCAGAGAGCATCATGAGCAGAGAGGGAGGGACGAAAAACACGAGAAAGCAATTTGCTCCGCCAGGCGTGGTTGCGGAAGTGCAGGCGCTGATGCTATCTGGGAATGCTTTGTGAGCTGCCTTTTATTCTCCCTGCTATGGGTTCGGAAAGGCAGCTAGTGGCCTGTATCTAATCTGCCACAAACCCAGTTCTCTGAACAATACTCTCTATCTTCAACGATTTAGATAACGCGCCTCGACTATCACCTTGCACTTCTATTACAAGAACAGAACCTGGTCGACCGTGGAACAAAAACACAAAGATGCCATTTTAAATAAATATATGAATAGGTAGCACAGAAGTAACCAGCTAGCAGGAGACGGCTTAGTCTCCTAATATCACTGTTTACACACACACACACACACACACACACACACACACACACACACACATATATATATATATATATATAAAGTGAATGTTCTGCCTTCAGTCCTGAAAAACCGGCACAAATCAAATCATCAGGTACTTACAATGCAACAATGCCTCTTCCTCTCCATAGTAATGAACAAATTAGTAGAAAAAAAAAAGCTGCCACGCATACACAATTTGGGATTCTATTACAAACACTAGACAAGGGTCTGCTACAATGAAATTGCTGAATTGTTTGGGTTACAAATATACTACATGTATGGGGTGGCAGAAACTTTGTGGGTAACACACAGGTTCAAATCTCATTTACTACCATTGTGTCCCTGAGCAAGACACTTAACCCTGAGTGTCTCCAGGGGGGACGGTCCCTGTAACTACTGATTGTACATCGTTCTGATAAATGCTGTCAATGTAATGTTTAAATCTGGCAGAAATTAGAACGGGGTGTGTGTGTGTGTGTGTGACACTCACCGGTTATCAGGAACCAGGTCACAACACGCAACAGCCAGTGGGAAAAAAGCCGGTGGACAGTCCTCAGGCAGAAATTTCTCCCAGAATTTTCCCACATTCAGGCCAAAGTCGAGAGTCCTCGGCAAGCACTCTGGATCAGCATACACTTGCCCAATAATCTGGAGAACAGAAAATATACATTTCAAATGGGCCGGTCTCCGCAAACTCCTCCGAAATTGGCACACTCGATTTCTTTTTAACACTTGATTAAACATGATTAAACATTGAGGTATAAAAAGGTATTAGGAATCCACCATCCCCCATCAGGTCCACACTACTGCTAAAGCGGTGGGGTCTAGCATTGAAAGTCACCTACACTGGGGAGGTCATCATGCCACATATTTATGAGCCACATATTTATTGCAAACAAACCCAAAGGAGGTGTCTGTTGACTTCAGGAGAACCATCATCACACACACCCCACACAAGCAGTGGAAAAAGTGAGCAACTCTAATTTCCAGGGTGTGCACATCTTGCATAACCGTAACAACCATTAAGAAGGCTCACAATCCGCATCTCCTCCCAGACATTTTGACATGTTGTCTCACTGCCAGCAGATCTCTGTGGTGAAAAATGACCCATCTCTGAACATCTTTATACTGAATATTATGAAGCATCTCACCCACCCTACAGCGGAAGACACATGCAATTCATATTCAGGCCAGCAGATTCAAAATAGTTTCCTCAGTACACCTTCACACACACCTTCACAGTGTCGCTTTACAAGTAACAACATGCCAGCTGCTGCCAGTTCTCTTTCTGGCCACCCTACACATTTGGGTTTAGATAATCATTTTTAGTCACGCTAGGATCAGTGTCCAGTTTAGGATAGGAAAACGACCCTGAATAAGACCGATACTTTTTTTCCTTAAAATTACTAACTAAGCAGAATAATGATCTGTTATGAAACCATAAAAGCAGTTTTGCTGCACAAGTAACATAATGAGAGCGGGCTGCTCCTGTAAGGGTATCAAGTGTGCTGTGTAAATGTGTATCGAGATTCCACAAGGATCCTGGACATTTGATTTACAGTTTCGATCTTGGTTCACAGATCGTTACAGTTCTATTCTGTAGAATAGCAATTTTATTCATATTTTACAAACTCCTTATACATTTTACAGTTATTTATTTATTTGACACTGCCCCCGATTAGTTTATTCTGTGAAAATTTGCAGCTGGTCATTGTGAAGCAACAAAACGTGTCCTCTGCATTCAACCCATCACCATAGTAAGCAGTGGGCAGCCATGAAAGGCACCCAGGGAGCAGTGTGTGGGGGACGGTACTTTGCTCAGTGGCGGCTGGGAATTCAAACAGTCCATCTTCCGAACCCGCTAGCCCAACCACTACAGTTCAAGACTAATAGAACTACAATGAGTAAAAATCAGCAAAATGGCAAGTTAATGGGAAAGCTCACCTCACACAGAACGATGCCAAAAGAGAAGATATCGACTTTCTCATCATAGCGTTTGCCTGAAAAATATAAAGAGAGTATTTTACTGAACTGAATTAAGGGGTTCTGGGTAAAATAGTTCTGGAAGAAGGGGTATTGGAGTTATGTTTGGCTGATGGAGAGCAGACAAGATGGTGCGGTACCACCTCTATAAGAGCAACATGGTATCACAAAACTGGGCAGGCTGCAGGAACGTCAGTACCAATACAGCCAAGCCCAAACCCATGATGCCATAACTTGTTCATTTTTACAGATAATTTTCTGATTGATTTAAACACAATGCATGAAACAAATAAAAGACATTGGAATTAAGTGAAATGAGATGAGGTGAGATAAGAAGTTCAAATGAGTTACACTGACTGTGTTGGAGTTTACTAGATATAGAAGCAACTGTGAGAAGAAGAAAGAAGAAGAAACTGCTGTTGAGATGGTGGACATAAATTTTTTACCATTGAGCATCTCAGGTGCCATCCAGTAAGGGTTCCCCACCACAGTGTAGCGCTTCTTCCGGTCCACCCGGCGGAATAGCCGTTTCTTGTTGGGCTTATCACTTGGCGGCGATCGTACCTTCTCCTCCATGATGAGTCTGGACAGTCCAAAGTCTGCCACCACCACGGTGTTATCCTGCAGGGACAGACAAGCACTGGTCAATGACAGTCATCCAAACAATAAAACATTGTGCTCTAACTTGTCTGGATACCAGAATGGATAATTAATGCCCCCGTTCTCAAACCATAGATTCCTCATTGACTTTTCCACAGGTTTAATGGGATAGAACATATTATACATCCATGACCATGCAAACAGTCAACATCCTACGTAGAAGTTCTTAACATCCAGAATATATTCACAAAATGGCCTTAAGAATGCAGGGAAAGCAAGTGACTGATTGCCCATCAGCTCTTGTTTTTCCAAAGAGAGAACAGACAGCACCTAAAGGATTAGGTCCCTCCCTCTAGTCAGTTGAAAACATGTGATTGCCCGTGACTTGCGTAACGTGTTTTGTTGTTGGTTTTGCTAGCAGCTCCACCAGGTTTTGGTCTGCCAGTGCAGACATGCCTGTTTCCCCGACCTGTCAAACCCGAGAAGGGCCTGGGCACCAGGCATGAATGGAAATGGGCATATCGCCTTACATAACTTACCAGTTTTACCAGGCAGTTGTGGGAATTGAGATCCCTGTGGATGATGCTCATAGAATGCAGATATGCCTGGAGTGACAAAGAAATAGGAAAAGCGTAAAATAGAGAGAGAGAGAGAGAGAGAGAGAGAGAGAAGCATTAGTGCAGTCCCTAGACTTGTATCCATAGACACCAGCCCATGAGGATCCAAATTTTGTTGGACTGAAAGGCTGAGATCACTTGAGTTTCTGGCTGTGTGCCCTAAGCAGCCCGCACCGATTGCCCATTCCAACCCCCAAACTACAAAAAGCCCCTTCTAAGACACTGACTTTTTAGGACATGATTAAAACTCCTTTATGAATTTAAACTCACCATTCCAGATGCGATCCCCTTTGCAAAGCTGACTCTCTGTTCCCATGGAAATGGATCCTGTAGGATGTCAAAATTGATGGGATAAGATCTCTGGGCGAACACACAGCTGATTTTGATATTTTCATTATTAAAAAAGTATTAAATTAAAGCTGCATATTATTGTGTGTTATTGTAGTACAATGGCAATTGTTTATAATTCCTTTACATACTTACAGAGTACTGAGTGATTGTATTGTACTGATATGTATTGAAAACCTTATTAATAGATTCTATAGCTATTTCATGACATATCAACCAATGACCTTCAGACATTCAGCACACAATTTCTAATACTGAATGTTATTGAACTGCACAGATAATATTTCTGCAGGAATACTCTGTACACAGATGTTTGTATTGTTGCTAAGCAACATCAGTTGAATCAGCAGTCAGGCAGGTAGAATATTTCACATTATCACGGCAAACCCAGGTATGGTATTTAAAAAAGGATGCCAGCTAATTAGAATAGCAGACTAGAAAAATAATAGATGTGGCATTAATGTAACTAGCAGTACAAGACCTGTTCTACATTTTACAGTACATCCCACCTCCTTATACGCATTGTAAACTTTCCTCTGATAAAAGTCATGTGGATCTGTGACAACATATTTATATATCTGGAGTGAATAAAAAGGCAGTATAAAAAGAACTGAAGAGAGATCCTGTGGAAGGGGTACCTCAAACATTCCATCAGCCACTAAAAAAAAAAACTTCACAGTGGGTGGCAAAAAAAAAAAAAATCCCCTTTGAAATTTTCACCTGGCAGCACTTGTCTCAGCCTTGCTTTTAACTCCCATTCCACCATTTTCCGTGCCAGCTCATTTAAGCCACAGCCAAGGGCCTTCATTCCTCACCCAGTCTAGTCTACAACAGGACTGAACAGGCAGAAAAACGACGACGGAAACAGAGGCAAAAAACAGGATGCACACAGACACCGAGAACCACCAGAGAAACGCACCATGTCCCTAATGAAGTCCTTCAGCGTGCCTCCCTCGATGAACTCTGTGATCAGGTTCAGACGCTTGTCCTTATAAAGAACGCCAATGAAGCGCAGGACGTTTGGATGATCCAGACTCCTCATCACCTTCACCTGAAGATCCATATAGAGGTGAGGTGAGGAAGACCATTCTCATTAAGAAGCATTTTGTAAGGACAAAACCAGAGTCGCGTAGATGCGGGTGCGTCTGGTTTGTAGATTTTTGCAGAAACATGGACCTCACCTCCTTTAAGAAGGTCTTTTGTGTTTCCTCGTCACAACGGATCAGCTCCTTCATCACCATCACTTCTCCTGTGGCTTTGTGAGTCACCTATTGAATTAAATAATATTTAAAATGCAGAATTATTTTGCATCTGATAGAACCGACCATTTTAATATTTGGTAGATGGAACAGCATCCATTCAAAACAGGACTATTTGTCAGTCCAAATGTCAGTAAAAATGTTCCTCCCGGGGTAGGAACTACATTTGGATGTCCCGTGGACTCACCTTAATGGCCTGGCCAAAGAATCCCTTCCCGAGAACCTCTCCATGGATGAGGTCGCAGGGGCGGAAGATGCGGTGCGAGCAGCTGCTGGATGAGCGCAGGGACTCGGAGCGGCTGATGTCACGCGTCAGCACCGGGTGCTCTTTAGGAGACGCTGGCCCAGGCGATTTACAGATGCTGTTACTGCGTCTGAGCGCACACGGCAGGTACGTGAGACGTGCACTTCCACACAAATAAATAAATAAATAAAGTGGAACAGAACATCATACCTCAGTGACCTCCTTTTTAGTGTGCTGTCATCAAAGTTGTCTGTCCGCTCCAGAACCCCATCCGTTGGAGAGGAGAGGCGCATGCGGGAGGTGGCAGGTACCCCAAGGCGACTGTGCGAGGACCCCAGCCTGAGCCTGTCCAGTCGCTGCCTGACCGGATCGTACTCGATTAGCAGCTGCAGCGTCTGACCACTCTGGTGAATGAGGTCCTCCACCTGAAAACAGCAGTTATCAAACCCAGAGTATGATATTAATGTAGATTCAGCATTTATCAGACGCCCTTATCCAGAGCAACATACAGTCAGCAGTTACAGTAGGGACAGTCCCAGTGGAGACAAGTGTCTTGCTCTGCTCAGGGACATAATGGTAGTAAGTGGGGTTTGAACCTGGGTCTTCTGGTTCATAGGACAGTGTGTTACCACTAGGCTACTACCACCCTATAGCTGGTTGGCTATGTTCCTTATTCTATAATCTCTACAGGGTGGTAACCCGGTTTGCCCTAGAGGTTTGAGTTAGGATTAGGGTGACATCCTGCACTCAGCTGACTTCTTGAAGGCATGCGCTAATATTCAACCTCCATGATGATTAAAAAAAATGAGGCAAATCTAGAGCAGATGCATGACCCAGCAAGCAATCCAAGCTTGCAAAGAACAGTGAAACTCATAAAAGACATCCAAATACCTAAATTGCTAAATTATGCAAAATACAAAAGACAAAGCATAGTCAAAAAAAAAATGTGTCATAGAAAATCTGTCTACACACCTTTGTGACACACAATTGTGTCTTCATCAGTTATTGATATTACTGAGGATGACCATAAAATCTACTGGCAGTTTTTCATTTAACAAGCGTATTTAAAATTATTGTTCGTCACTGAATGCTTGTTCACCCTGTATAGAGACAAGGGTTTAAAACTGGTCTTTACTCTGGGTCTGAAGAAAGCAAATTGGAGCACAACGAGACTTAAGAGAAAGTATCTGTGAGAAAGAATGAGAGCAATGCCAAGCATGCAGGGCGACTGGCCACTAAAGGTCTGGAATTAGGCCAGGTATTACCCGACCCCCTCCCTCCTCTCTCGATTGAAGAATGCACAGGGCGGAGGAGAATGAGATAAGACCCTGGCATGGACACAAACAAAGTCACGCTGGAAGCACGACTTAACGCCAGCTACTTATCACACCCCTGCAAGTGTGTGGCCCTGCATATCTGCAAATATCATAACATCAACGGGTTAAAATGCACTGATGCATTTACAAATATAACCCCAAAGCACAGATATCAAATTCAGCTGAGAGCTTATACCAGACCAACCAAACTGACCTCCTCCTCCATTAAAGTGCCCACGGGAAGACCATTGATCTCCAGGATCCGATCACCTACGTGGATGGCGTTCCGCACTTCTGGACTGATGTGCATTCCTCGAACCCTGCAAGAAAACACAGAGATTAAGAATTTAATCAGATGATTTACATTACCCAGAAAAAAAAAAAAAAGTCAGCTGACATTGTCGGTTTGATGAGAACTGGTTTGATGTGAGGACTGCTGAAATAAAAGAAGTCAGGTCTCATGAGGACGCCCTTCTGATTGTGTTTCACAGAGTGCATGTCACCGTCTTCTAGGTAATACGTGTGTAAACACGCTTTCATAATTACAGTCGTGCAAAAAGCCATTACTCAGTAAGAGCTCTGGGAGCGCTGACGTGACAGTGGACACTCACTCTTTAACTTGAACGCTGGCGGTGCTGCCGGGACAGTCACGGATGGACGTGACGGAGAAGCCCCTCTTGCCGTTGGTGGCAGCAGGCATGGAGACCAGGGTGACTGTGTGTGGGAGAGAGTCTAGGGCAGAGTCCAGTGACCGTTTTTCCAGCATGGGGTTGAGGACCACCTGCTTATAGCACTGTCCACTGCAGTGGATGAGACAGAGAGACAGACGGAGACAGAGGGACACTCGGTGACTACTTTTGTGAAAGAGAGACAGGTCAACAACACCCAGCGCAGCCAAATTACCCGAACACTCACTATTGTGCACCAACAAAAAGGGAAATACCAGGGGTCCAAAAGAAGCTGTTTCTCAGAACAGAGGGACATGGGAAGGATTAGTAAAAAAAAAAAAAAAAAGTAAAACCCGCCTGGACTGCCTGAACACAGGGGGGTTGGGGGTGGAAAATACCTGAGAAACAAGCGAGCGTAAAAAAACGGCAGAACAGACATTGACAGCCAACACACATAAAACACACCAATGCTTAATTTAAACATATACACCAGTTATGTTGTGTTATATATATATTATTTAATCAAATTTTTAATGAATTAACAATCATTGTTATGTGTTATATAGACAGATGTGTGTGTGTGTTTGTCTATATATCACATAACAATGATTGTTAAGGGGCTGGCATACTTTCATTAAAAATTTGATTAAATAATATTGAAAATTATGAAGAATAAAGAAAACGCCCTCACCAATACAGTTTGGAGCGCTCCACTAGTGCATATGTGTCTCTCTCTTCTATCACGACCCTGCAGTTCAGGCATACGAAGCACTCAGGGTGGTACTTGTATTCGCCAGCCACCTGGAACAAAGAGGTAAAATCCCGCATGTCTCAGACCATGGTGTCCCCGTCCAGACAGAGTGAGTGAGAGAGAGAGAGAGACAGAAGCGTCGGAATTCTGCAGGAGAAGTGACACATGCACCAACACCTGGAGCTTTACTTGGGGAAGGAATGATGTCAGCCACCTCCCTCCCGCTCTCACGCATTCGTTTGCTGTTCTCCGAATATCACACCTTCAACACGCCTAATGGCACGCGGCCCAGCTACGTTCTCTCAGCGACCTGTTATGCCTTTAATTCCTCATACCTTTTGTCCTCACAGTAGACATTTTCACACACACACACGATCTGCAGGATAATAAGTGTGTGCAATTTTGGTGACTACATTATATTACATATACAAATGACAATGATAGTCGAGACCAAAAAAAAAGTACCGTGTGAGGACTTTGCATTCACCAAAAAATAAATACTAAGCGCTGAGCAATCTGTTGACTTGCAGATGACCAGTAGGCTTGGTATGTTAGGCCTTGTCCTGCGGGACACTTTCCCAGAACACCCTGCTCCAATGAGCAACTGGATGGGCCAAAGTGTGTTTGTGCTGCCCCAGCACATTCAGGGTGATGTATGGCATGACGCTGACTGTGACTCTGCTTCCAAGCAAGGGTCCCCCCTACACACACACACACACACACACACACAGACCTTCAAAACTTGGGAATAGGTTGGAGGTCAGTGTGAAACTCACAAATTCCTCCATTCCAGACACAATAACAGAGAGCAGGAGATGAGGCAGACAGAAGAGTACAAAGATTCCGGCCCTTTTATCGAATTATTATCACTAGCAGGGAGCTTCTACGTGCCCGAGAACTCGCTGCACTTTCACTCATTTGTCTGAGCAAGAGGTGCAAAAAAACACCTCTGGGAGGAGGGGCTTCACGCTTCCTCCCTTTCTCCAGCGATTCCTGCAGAGGAACCGAGCCCGGGTTCGAGCTCCAGTCAGCCTCTGCTGTGCTCTACCAGAAATAGACTCTCAGAGCCAGCATGGGCCAGACTCCACAGAAAGGGCCATTATGGGTTCTGCCTACTGGCAAACAGGTCTTTCCTCTTTTCTTTCCTCCTCGAGAGTTCACTCAAGGTTACGGCGTTTATCCAATTACGAATCATTTTTATTGGAGCGGAGTGATGTATTTGTATTCCAGACCGCTCATGTTTGAAATGCCGTCTGGGCTGAGGCTTGCATTGGGTTTCTTTACAAAGCAACCCATTCAATCACAAAAATGCTGAAGCATTCCTCAGCAGTGATGGAATCACACAAAGAAACCCCAACCTTCACATCCCATCCATAGCATAACCATGAGGTCAGAGGCTGAATCTCATAAAATAAACACTGATTTGTTCAAGTCGGGTCGGGAAAAAAGGAACTGGTTTAATAATTCGGTCCCCGGACACTGCAGAAGTGAAGATAGCACGGCAGGTTTTTCACCAATGAAATAGCAGCAAGTGCACCTACTGCAATAATTGCAGTAATTAAGAGGTTGGTGCAGTGCAGACTAATGTGTGGTTTATTGCGTATGAGGATGTATGGATCATTTCTCTGTCACCTACTACCTCATAGGTCTAGGTTTTCAGTGGGAGTGGCTTAGCTGCATACTGCAGACAGTGTAAAATATCTTTCCAGAGACTTTTCCAATTCAAATCTGGTGAAAAAGCTGTACACATTTGATGTTCTTCTTATTGAACTATTATGTATTATAAATACATTTTTCAATGCAATATCATTTACTAATAGAGTTTGATACACTACTGCTTCAGAATCAGTTCTTAATATCTTAGTCTTAGCTCCGCTCACACCTCAATAATTATAACTAATAATCAAAAAGATTTAGGGATATGTTTTTGAGATGGAGCTCAGATGGAGAACTAATGAATTTTCTGATCAATTCAAGAAATAAAAACTCACCATTGCCGGGCCAGTCATAAGAAGGGAGCAACCATGACAGAGCTCACCAAACTTCTCCCAGTAGTGCTTTCGACAGTAAAGCTTATCGTCCTTCTCATAGTACCAGTTGGTCAGGTGACCACAGCACTCCGAACATCTACAGAGAGGGGGGAAATCAGATTGAAAAAGGAGGGCAAACACAACACACCTAGATGTGAAAGTATTCCAAGTAGGGCTACCACAATACTAGAATTCCATTCTCATTACAAATACCCAAGAAAATAGCATTTTCATCAAAACTGACAAAGACCAACCAGCAACCTTAATAAACTCGCCACCACTCATGTCAGCACAGTCAGGTCAGCATTGAGGAACATGTCTGTGAAGACTCTCAGTCATCCAGGTGAAATTGTCTGAAAGTTGAGTCATTGCAACTGGACTTCTTTCTTTAATGTAGATACGTTTCATTCTGCATCTACAGAACTTTGTACATTTGTACTGAAAAGGTTCTGTAGATGCAGAATGAAATGTATCTACATTAAAGAAAGGTAGATACGTAGAAAGGTGGAATATGGTTTTAATACTTCAGTGTTGTTGAAGCGTCAGATTATGCATAGAACCACTGTTCCCTGAGGAAGAATATGGGATACCCACGCCTCTGCATGCCCAGCTGAAGACAAATTTAAATCCTGCCTATAGGCCTAGAAAAACCACAGTTTCCCGCCATCTTCCCTCAGTTCAGAACCGCTTGTTGCAGAGCTAAGCAGCACCAGGGCGGGGCAACGAAGTGTTGTACCTCATTCCTCTTTCCCATGGAACAGTGGTTATATGACATTCCCTTTCAGTCGTTTCCCTCGGTACAACACAAGAAGTATAAGACATATGTGCACGCCCCGCCCAGCATAACCAAACCAGAGGAAGATGTGGGGGACTGAGTACCCCAGGCAGTGGTGGCCTAGCGGATAAGGAAGCGGCCCCGTAATCAGAAGGTTGCCGATTTGAATCCCAATCCGCCAATGTGCCACTGCTCCCCGGGCGCCTGTCATGGCTGCCCACTGCTCACTCAGGGTGATGGGTTAAATGCAGAGGACAAATTTCACGGTGTGCACCGTGTGCTGTGCTGCTGTGTATCACAAGTGACAATCACCTCACTTCACTTTCACTCACTTCACTTGCCCACCTTTACTGCCCTGAGGTAGCCACCAAAGGTTGTAAAAAAGCACCCAGGTGATAAAAAAAGCACAGAAGTATGCGGCAACCCAGGAGGTGGACACTGCCCTGGTAGTGTGCGCCCTAACCCCCTCTGGTGGGACCGGTGCCCACCGCCACCTCCAGAATCCAAAGCGACAGACAGCTGCTCACATGAACGAATCGCCTGAGTACGGAGCACGAATGGCCACAGAGCAGATGTAGACGCCTCTCCATGTCTGAACAAAAAAAAAAAATCAACGTAAGAAAGAGAACAGGGACCAAATTAACAGGCTGATTTCTATTACCATGATATCAATTTGGTGCTGGGATTTCTGTTTAGTGGACGTGACCTGTGACGTATTATCATGCGGCTCCCGCTGAGTTCCTGTCTAGCGTAATTGCGACCGGTTCTTGGTTGCTATATATTTAAACTGCTATATGTTTATTGTGCCACAGCACTATGTTGTTATCCCTTCTTATGTCTGCATATACAGTACAGGCCAAAAGTTTGGACACACCTTCTCATTCAATGTGTTTTCTTTATTTTCATCACCATTTACGTTGGTAGATTCTCACTGAAGGCATCAAAACTATGAATAAACACATGTGGAGTTATGTACTTAACAAAAAGTGGAGACCTGGACTCCACAGTCACCGGACCTGAACCCAGTCCAGATGGTTTGGGGTGAGCAGGACCGCAGAGTGAAGGCAAAGGGGCCAACAAGTGCTAAACACCTCTGGGAACTCCTTCAAGACTGTTGGGAAACCAATTCAGGTGACGACCTCTTGAAGCTCATCGAGAGAAAGCCAAGAGTGTGCAAAGCAGTAATCAGAGCAAAGAAACTAGAATATAAAACATGTTTTCAGTTATTTTTTTGTTAAGTACATAACTCCACGTGTTCATAGTTTTGATGCCTTCAGTGAGAATCTACCAATGTAAATGGTCATGAAAACACATTGAATGAGAAGGTGTGTCCAAACTTTTGGCCTGTACTATAGGTTACTCAACATATACAAAGCACTTGAGTAAAACTGGTCTTGAGTAAGGTGGCAATTCCTGCCAAAAATGTAAAAAGCTGTCCCTGCCACAAGGTTCACACATTCCTGTTACTACAGCAGAACACCTGCTGCTCAGGCCGGAGGAATGTGAGCTCCTCAAAAAAATTCTCGAGTTCACCTGGGCTAAAGGAGAGAGAGTTTATGGAGGTCGCCAACCCACAAGTAACCACGGGAAATTTCGAAAGTCAAAGAAGCGCCATTACATTAAAGAGCCTTAGCAGCCAATTTATTCAGTAGCTCCCAAAAGTGAGTGAGTGCGGCAAATATTTTACTATATAAATGTTACATAATGTAAAATATTCCGCGTACAGCTTATATAACTGTGTAAGTTAAAATAACTAAACAACACCCATTAACGTCTAACGCTGGCAACAAAAGTGAGTAGGTGCGCCACTAATGTGCCGTGTGACTGTTTCTGACATGACACTGGCATGAACGACTGAAACAAACCGTTCAGAATGCCACAGGGAAAACGTTTCGAAGATTCTAAATGCTCAGCATGCCACAGTACAAGACGTGCTGCGGGCAACAAGTGTACCTTCAGCTAAACACATATCATTTATTGTGCCCAATTCCGCTAAAATATCACACGGACAGATCTTTGATGTCATGCTAATCATTGCCAGAATTTTTCAAATCAGGGTCATCCTGTTTCTCCAACCATCTTTACCGCAGAGACCCCCAAACACACACACACACACACACACACACACACACAACCCCTCCAAACCAGCGCTTTAACTACAGCTCGCCTTAAAATGGTAAACTGTAAACTATAAAATCACAAACTACCAGGAGCCTTAACGAAGGATGTGGGTGTAAAATCACAGGGTTTTCGCTGACAGGGAGCGCTGTAAAATGATAAGAAATCAACAAAACACAACCCAGGGCATTTCTACCGAAAAGAGGAAAAATTAGGCCCCGGAAATCCTTTTTAGTAGTTTTTTTTTTGGTTTGTTTTAACTTTTCTACTCCACCAGTTAAGCTTTTTCAAATTATTTTAGAATCTCCGGAAACAGGAGAACTTGATGGATGGCGTGTCTGCACTTTAACAATCAGCACAGCTCTTAATGGCGTGAAAAATGCCAGGATGTGGGCTAAAGCCCCAAGTTCCCGAGCAAGAATGATATAGGGGAACAAAAATCTATTTCTGAACGGTCCTAAAGCTGCTATAACTGATAATGTGTGTGAGATTACAGCAACAGGAGTTGCGAGGTGGACAGACCACTCGCAGATCAGAGGTGGACGTGAATGGAAAGAATGACTTTCCTTCACTCCTCAGGTTACCCGGCGTGGAACAGTGGTGATCCTATATATAGGATCGGCAGGAAAAAAGAAGGAAAGACTTCACTCTGGAACAGGGGACCAGCGTTTGTATGTCACTGATCATAAACGAACAATGTGCAGTTCTGATAAACATGTGCACGCTCCTAACGTTCGTGAGCGCGAGTAACGGCCCATTGTGCGCGAACAGCAGGCGTCCCTCCGGTGTCCCTCCGGTGTGTGCGAGGCGGAGCGAGATCAAAGCCAACCTCTGGATGCACTGGGCCATTACACACACACACACAGACAGGGAAAAAAAGGACACGCGGTGAATCATGACCATCCCGGCTGTATCGTAACCGGCCCCCAGGTGCGCAGAGAGATGAACTTTCACCCCTGGCGACCCTGTGGCCCTGATCTAATCAGTGACCTCTGGGGCATGATAAAAATGTCTATTCACTTCCACAAGCTATTCCTTTAGTCGCCTTCACGGTTTCCTGCTGTGGCTGAAAGCCCCGAAAGAAGAAAAAAAAAGAACCCCCTCATCACAGGTACGAGTGAGGGAGGGAGGGAGAACAAACACTGCAGAATAAACAAGGCTCACTTCCTCCATGCCACACAAACACACAGAAGAATTGGTTCATTCCTCAGCTAAAAGCATTTGTCTGTGAGAGGATGTGTCGGTCATCTTTAACCATGACATTACAGGCCCCCCAACTACTCAAACCCAGTAGTGCTGTTAATAAATGTTAATTATTAGATTATTAGCACGTTACATATCAGCACCGCATTGACCTACCGTTTCATTCTGTTGCATTCACTTTGGTTCATAATTGAGTTTGACTATCAAACAATCCCCATATGATCGATAATTTTTAGGTTTTTTATTTTATTTTCGATAATTTGAGATCATCTGGTCCGAAACCTAAAGAAACCAGAGATACACACATTCACATCCTTCAAATGGCAGTAAAAAATTAATTTTGTGCAAATTTTTACATCCAATCACAGAGCAACTGCGATGCTTCACGCTTTTGGAAGCCATGACGGTTGGTGGAGATAATGGCTTAGGGGAGGGGTCGGAAATTCTCTGAGAAACGGGAGGCATCCTTTACCCTTATGATGTCATAAGGGGACAAAATCCAGATCCGAACGGTGAAGCAGAATGACCAAAGTACTCTTTACACCTATCGCCATTTCTAAGCACTGCAGGACCATAGACAGGCAGGGGAACTCATATTAATATTAAATCATCTCACAAAGTGACATATAGGAGCATCAAGTACATCTTAATATACTTAAAATACTCATATACTGTGTGATCTAATTTTCTTCATCTTTAGAAATAAATTATAAATACCTTCTTGGTTTTCCACTCAATTTTTCTATCTGCTCTTTCGCACCAACTTCAGCACTAATTTCTATTCCAGGCTTTGGCATAAAACCTTTTGGTGTACAACAGATGGCTTAAATTACATATTTTCCAGCACAGATTTAAGCACTGGAGCCCGTGCCTGAATCCACAGTAGCACATCTACAATCATACATCTTAATTATTACAAATGTGTTAATTAGCTTCGGCCAAACCGACATCTAAAAGTCATGTAATAAAATAAATTGTTCACTAATGTAGTTACACATTTCTGGTCGATGTTTGGAATAAGATGTTGACATTGCTTCATCACTATATACACACACTCTATATATATGTGTGTGTGTGTGTGGACGATGATTCCTGATTCCTGGTAGTAAAAGGCAGCAGACGTTCCCTCTGGTCTCAGACTGTGACTCCAAACGAGCTTCCTGAGGGGAAAACGTGTCTGGAACGACTCTGAATCCATGTCTAAGAATGCAGCAGCTTGCCCATGGATCCAGACATACCAAATCAATAGAAGGACTTCTGCTGCACGAGTCCAGCCGCTGACTTGCCACAAATGTATGCAATATATGACACATAAATGTTATATATATATTGTCAGCAGCCAACAGAATCTGTACACCTTTTTTAATTATTAGTTGTACTAAAATTGCGATCTTTGTATCTATACTCTTACAAGAACGTACAAGCTGTACACGGACCCAAAAGCAGAATCACTTCTAAAAGCCTACAAATCACAAATCATCTGTAGTCTAAATCCCTCCTGCACACAAAGCTGGAACATCAGCATTAAAAAAGTGGCCTTTCCCATCAAACGAAAGTCAGATAAAGAGGTTTTCCTTCATCGTGTCCGCTTCATTAACAAGGTCATTCAGATCCATGCTCGGAGATCAGGAGAGACTCGGAATGCGGAACCTGACGAATGATTAAGCCTCCGACCCGAGAGGACGTGTACAAAGTCCGACAACGAAGTCAAACAGTTCACGAGTGTTTACCGTACACACCCAACATCACCAAAACTCGGCAGGCTCGGCGTCCTGAAGACGGAAGAGAGAGTCCAACAGCAGGCTTTACGATTGTTGTCCTGCTATTTCCCGGTCATATGAAGATGTACGATATTCACAGTACTTCTACATTATGTCTACAGTCGGGGAAAAATGATTCGAATTTTGTACATTTGAAAACGGACGAGTGTGTTTTATACAGGTACCGAGTCGTCAGCTCCTTACCTGTATAAAATACAACAGGAAGACAGAAACCTTGCTGGCTGATAGGGGTTCAAATACCTATTTCATTCATGAAAATGCTAATTCCCTTATCCAGAGCGACTTACAACCAGTAGTTACTGGGACAGTCCCCCCCTGGAGCAACTTAGGGTTAAGTGTCTTGCTCAGGGACACAATGGTAGTAAGTGGGATTTGAACCGGGGTCTTCTGGTTCATAGGCGAGTGTCTTACCCACTAGGCTACTACCACCCTTTTAGAACTTTTTTTTTTCCTCACTTCTACTTATACAACGTTTCCCTGTAACCGTGAACCTTCCATACAGAACCACGTATCAAATCCTTACTTCAGAGCAAACAAATGTAGTCCAGAGACAATCTGAGAACTGCTGTTCATTCCAACCACTCCCAGCTCCACCTTATTCAGCCAAACTCACAACCCTGTTATTACAGCCCGGTAATCAGCAGGTAATACAACCTACCGATTACCGATATAGCCATACGTTTCACCCCCCGCAGACACGTATTCTACGTCAAACAGAGGACACTTACTGGAAACACGCGTTGTGCCAGGTGCCTTGAAGAACCTTGATGTGGAAAGTGTCCAGAACCGCTCCACCACAGCCTGCGCACTGCAACTCCACAGTATCTGGACAAAAAGACAAACATCGGGGTTCTGGATCAGGGCAAAGATTCAAACATCGGGGTTCTGGATCAGGGCAAACGTCGGGGTTCTGGAACAAGGCTAAGATTCAAACATCGGGGTTCTGGATCAGGGCAAAGAGGCAAACATCGGGGTTCTGGATCAGGGCAAAGATTCAAACATCTGGGTTCTCGATCAGGGCAAAGATTCAAACATCGGGGTTCTGGATCAGGGCAAACGTTGGGGTTCTGGAACAAGGCTAAGATTCAAACATCGGGGTTCTGGATCAGGGCAAAGAGGCAAACATCGGGGTTCTGGATCAGAGCAAAGATTCAAACATCGGGGTTCTGGATCAGGGCAAAGATTCAAACATCAGGGTTCTGGATCAGGGCAAAGATTCAAACATCGGGGTTCTGGATCAGAGCAAAGATTCAAACATCGGGGTTCTGGATCAGGGCAAAGATTCAAACATCGGGGTTCTGGATCAGAGCAAAGAGGCAAACATCTGGGTTCTGGATCAGAGCAAAGATTCAAACATCGGGGTTCTGGATCAAGGCAAAGATTCAAACATCGGGGTTCTGGATCAAGGCAAAGATTCAAACATCGGGGTTCTGGATCAGAGCAAAGATTCAAACATCGGGGATCTGGATCAGAGCAAAGATTCAAACATCGGGGTTCTGGATCAGGGCAAAGATTCAAACATCTGGGTTCTGGATCAGGGCAAAGATTCAAACATCGGGGTTCTGGATCAGGGCAAAGATTCAAACATCGGGGTTCTGGATCAGAGCAAAGATTCAAACATCGGGGTTCTGGATCAGGGCAAAGATTCAAACATCGGGGTTCTGGATCAGAGCAAAGAGGCAAACATCTGGGTTCTGGATCAGAGCAAAGATTCAAACATCGGGGTTCTGGATCAAGGCAAAGATTCAAACATCGGGGTTCTGGATCAAGGCAAAGATTCAAACATCGGGGTTCTGGATCAGAGCAAAGATTCAAACATCGGGGATCTGGATCAGAGCAAAGAGGCAAACTACGGGGTTCTGGATCAAGGCAGATTCAAACATCAGGGTTCTGGATCAGAGCAAAGAGGCAAACATCGGGGTTCTCTATCTGGCTGATTCGCAGAGGACGAGATAACAATATTTATTCATCTGAAAGCTAGATCGGCCCCAGCTTATCAGATGTCACCACTTCTAGCGGTATTTTATATCGCACTGATGACGGGGTCATAAAATAGCTGCCTAGAGCTGTTTTTAAGAGAATATATGATTTTTAGCTAACAATATACAGGCCAGATATGGCAACGCATCGTTTAGATTAATAAATCTTTTAATTTTGCACCAATGTAATTCGCACACATTCACTGGTAGAAACGGAAAAACAAGCCGGATCCCGAGAGCAGCGCCATGGTTCTGGGGGAAAGTGCAGAGAACCCGCGCAGCCCCTGGATCATCTTTTCTCCTGCATTTCTCCGATTTAAAAGAAAGTACGCCTTTTCTCCGCGAAGGATCTAAAACACTCACCATCTCGCTCCTCCATCGAAACGCTTTAACGTGACTTTCACAGGAACAAATCAGACGTGTTTTCAGAAATCCACATAGCGTTGCAGAACAATGCAGCGCGTCCGGGGAGTGATGGCCGAACCTCTCAAGCTACGATGGAGAAGAAAGAAAAACGACGAGAGAAAGTTTCCGAACAGCCAGGTTTCTGTCGCTGGAGGAATGGGTGACGTCACGATGTAAAATTCCTGTACGGAGACCGGAAGGGATCAAACAGCAACACCTGGGAAAGGACCGGAGGCAAACGAGGTCCGAGCGCCTGATCCTGCAGCGCCACCTGCCGCCCGCTATGGCGCACTGCGGCCGAATTGCACCTAAACTAATGCAATCTAACTTATATGAACTACATTTCTGTTTGTATATCTGGTTATGTGTGGGATGAGTCAATCAAGGTTTGTATTCACATAAGTTCACATAAAAGCATGCTGTGGTGGGCATTCACGGATCTGAAATAAAAACTCCAGACCTGGAGTTTCTGGCAACCAACAATGGACACACAGCCCAGCTTCCCAATTAAAACAATCTGCGCTGGATTAATATGGACTTATGACACTATATGAGTATGAGTATTGAGTAATATGTACTTGTGCGCACCACAAAGCGCTACGGTTGTGTGTGTTGACACGTCGTGACGTCATCGTACGTTGACGTCGCTGCCATGTTGTAAAGGGCTGTTCTGCGAAAAGTATAGGAAAGAAGTTGAATATGGTCGATAAAGGTGCCTCGTTTAGGAACTGTCCTAAACTGGGGATTACCTTCCATAGGTAATGCCGATCAGTGGTTTTATTATGTATGTATATGTATATTATGTAAAATATACGAATTCTTGAAAATACAATAATTTGAAATCATATGAAGCACTATATTGAAAGTGAAGTGATTGTCATTGTCAACACTGCAGCACAGCACACGGTGACACAACGAAATGTGTCCTCTGTATTTAACCATCACCCTGAGTGAGCACTGGGCAGCCATGACAGGCGCCCGGGGAGCAGTGTGTGGGGACGGTGCCTTGCTCAGTGGCACCTCAGTGGATTGGGATTCAAACCAGCAACCTTCTGATTAGGTGACCGCTTCCTTAACCACTAGGCCACCACTGCCCCATCAAAAAGATCCATTAGAGCTTGTTTGTTTGTACATTTGCTTCATTCCTGTACATTTATTTATCTATTTTTACCAAAAACTAATGTTCTCTTCTTTTTAGGTTTTGCATCTCTTTGAACTACAGTAGCAGCATCACACTCAGTATCAGTTGCAGTAGCAGCATCACACCCAGTAGAAGTTGCAGTAGCAGCATCACACCCAGTAGAAGTTGCAGTAGCAGCATCACACCCAGTAGAAGTTGCAGTAGCAGCATCACACCCAGTAGAAGTTGCAGTAGCAGCATCACACCCAGTAGAAGTTGCAGTAGCAGCATCACACCCAGTAGAAGTTGCAGTAGCAGCATCACACCCAGTAGAAGTTGCAGTAGCAGCATCACACTCAGTATCAGTTGCAGTAGCAGCATCACACCCAGTAGCAGTTGCAGTAGCAGCATTACACCCAGTAGCAGTTGCAGTAGCAGCCTCACACTCAGTATCAGTTGCAGTAGCAGCATCACACCCAGTAGCAGTTGCAGTAGCAGCATTACACCCAGTAGAAGTTGCAGTAGCAGCATTACACCCAGTAGCAGTTGCAGTAGCAGCCTCAAACTCAGTAGCAGTTGCAGTAGCAGCATCACACCCAGTAGCAGTTGCAGTAGCAGCATTACACCCAGTAGCAGTTGCAGTAGCAGCATCACACTCAGTATCAGTTGCAGTAGCAGCCTCACACCCAGTAGCAGTTGCAGTAGCAGCATTACACCCAGTAGCAGTTGCAGTAGCAGCATTACACCCAGTAGAAGTTGCAGTAGCAGCATTACACCCAGTAGCAGTTGCAGTAGCAGCATTACACCCAGTAGAAGTTGTAGTAGCAGCCTCACACCCAGTAGAAGTTGCAGTAGCAGCATCACACCCAGTAGCAGTTGCAGTAGCAGCATTACACCCAGTAGCAGTTGCAGTAGCAGCCTCACACCCAGTATCAGTTGCAGTAGCAGCCTCACACCCAGTAGCAGTTGCAGTAGCAGCATTACACCCAGTAGCAGTTGCAGTAGCAGCATTACACCCAGTAGAAGTTGCAGTAGCAGCATTACACCCAGTAGAAGTTGTAGTAGCAGCCTCACACCCAGTAGAAGTTGTAGTAGCAGCCTCACACCCAGTAGAAGTTGCAGTAGCAGCCTCACACCCAGTATCAGTTGCAGTAGCAGCCTCACACCCAGTAGCAGTTGCAGTAGCAGCATTACACCCAGTAGCAGTTGCAGTAGCAGCATCACACCCAGTAGCAGTTGCAGTAGCAGCATTACACCCAGTAGCAGTTGCAGTAGCAGCATTACACCCAGTGGTCTGTGTCTCACCCCTCCACTTATAAAGCTGTATGATCTGGATGTTTTAGGCTATACATCACAACATTTAATTGGAATATAATGAAAAATAATATTCCTCACCAACACTTTTGGTGTTTGCTTGAGGTTAGCAGAGGAGTGCAGTGGAACATACTACTCCCATTGAATTAAAATAACATGAAATTATATCTTAAACAAACATTTTAACCTGAAGGTGAGCAGAAAAATTCCAGGACAAGAATTCTGGCAGAGCAAAGTCACAGCTGATTCAGAATGAACAGGCCATTCGTGATCTTAAAAAATGTGGACTAAAATGATGTTTCTTTCCCTTGAACAATCACTGCTTTGAACCGGAGAAGCTGATGACAGATCTGCAGGGTCTAAAACAGACTTTTTGACGTACCAGCCAATGCCTGGTGAACAGCCACAATGTTTTTTTCTATCGGCCAAATACAATGCTATTGGAAACAACTTAATTATTAAACATTGTAATTATTATGAAAGTTGCGAATGAACATTGTGAAACCATTTAGCTCAACATTTAGCCTACCATGGCTCTTTTCACTGTTTTGCTGCTTTGTTCTTCTGCACCTAAATGTATGATCAATATAGCCTGTTTAATATAAAAAATAATACATGTAGTTGCAGCTAATCTTAGGTTCACTTCAACAAGTCTGTCATGTGAACCTGGGTTGCAGTATCAGTCATTTTGCCCACGGATTTGTGATTTCTGCAAAATGCTAACATAATAGAAATGAATAGACATTTTTATGGTTTCTTCACTGCAGAAACTGGTTTGTGAAAAATCCACCAGGTACTGTAAGTTCTTATGCTTTCATGTTGATTTCAAGCCCTCTGTGATTTTTATTGGCCAAGTGCAATACTTGCAAATTCATGTGGAAGGAAAAGGATCATACACTGAAACACATTTGCGACACCTTTTATATTTACCTCACCATGATAAATCGGCTTTCCGATTTACCTTACCTGCATGCAAAGAGATGGTACATTTTCAATGCAAAATTACATGTACATGCAAACTTGTTTCATTTGAATATTTGTCACATATGCTGGGCTCCAGCATTCTGTCCTGTTGTGCCTGAACAGGTCAAGATATAGAGTAGATGTCTCTACTTGGACAAAACGCTGAAATAGATTTCATATGACATTGGCTGTCTGCCATATTATAACAATAGAATATAGCCATACAGTTTTTTTTATTTCTTTCTTATTAGTGTAATTTAATGTTCGACCTTGCCCTATCAATTCTATCGCAAAGGCAGTCAGTCTCAAGTCAATGCAATGTTTCTTCCAGCCAAATCCTGTACTTTTTCCAATTCTCTACATGTTGCTGCCACTTCTGGTTCTTTGGATGCTATAAATGAAATGATTTCAAATTCAATGGAAAAATTATTTAAAACAAACAAAGTCTATGTGTACTCTGAGCAATCCATCTGCCTGCCAGAACTGACATTTTCTTTTTTGGAACTGAAGCGAAGCATCATGTTATTTTTTGCATCATGTTATGTGTTTCCTTACATATAATGGTCATGTGAATTGAATGACTGTTTTTCTTCTACAGACATGCTCTTCTTTTCTTGTCTTTCTTTGTGCATCAACAAGCATATTGCTTATGACATTCAATATAACTTCCATGTGTGGGGGATTCAGATGATTGATTTACAGATTACATTGATTCAGGCATTTTACACTTGTTGGTACCAAAGGAGTCATCACATTGTTTGCCAGCTGAACCCATTCCTATCTGTGTGTTTGAAAGAGGAGATTGAAAAACCTCATGAGTTTTTTTTAATGATTATATTTTTTATTTACAAAAACAGGAAAGAACAAATACCTCCAAACAGATAGTTTGACAGGGCATAATTTGTTCGCTTAATGACAGTGGTATTAATTTAATGAGATGAATTCATCCATCTAGACAAATTCTTGACTATTCGCAAACATGTCTATAAGTCTGTCATCTACACTGGGTTCCATGAAAAATAAGTTTTTCTCTCCCCCTCATTTTGCGAGGTGCCCCTGCTGTTTCATGGGGGCGGCAGGAGATTCTCTGACTGGCCAGAGCGGCATCTAATAACCAGCTCACAAAGTAAAACAGGACGCTGAAGTAGCTCCTTATTCGAATTATAGGTTCCACCTTAAGAACCTAAACATAAAATATAAAGGTCGTTGTGTCACTGTGTGCTGTGCTGCAGTTTATCACAATGATAATCACTTCACTTTCACTTAAATACTTCTCAGCAGGGTGCCTGTAGGGGGTGTAGTTCAGCGAGGTTTGCAGCCAGGAAATCTGTCTCAGAAATAAAGAATGTTTTAGATGGTGATGATCTCTGTGCCCACTCAACATCCTGAGCTATTAGAAATGGTATCAAGTGTTACCTGTCTGGCCCAACACTATTTTTATTTCACATGGGAACTGTACATTGGATTGATGAATGGCATTCTCTCCTTCTTGAACCGTCAGATTATTGTGGTGGAGGAGTTTGAGAGCCCTAATGATCCTAGGAGCTATGTTGTCTGGGGCACTGGTATGGTCTCCAATGACAAATTGGTCTTAGGTAAAGGGTGAGACAAAGAACGGTCCAGAAGACCTTTCATGGAAGGAACAACAAAGATTCTGAGTAGTCGGCCTGGAGGGTCCACCCTGGAGCCAAGCCTGGGGTTGGGGCCTGTGAGCAAGCACCTGGTGGCCAGGCTTTCGCCCATGGGGCCCAGCCGGGCCCAGCCCACATGGGCTCATCCAACAGAGGAGAACAGGAATACATCGGGTTTAACGACGGTTCGGGAGCGGGGACTGGTAGGGGAGCATGAATTTAGGTCTTAACACAAAGGGCAGGCAGGCTCAAGGATGCGGGAGGGACGGGCAGAGGTCATGGTCAGGAAGTTCAATCAGGAGTTTCGTCGTGGTCTCAAGGGGGTCAGGCCATTCTCGAAATCGGGGACAGGCGAAGGTTGTGGTTGCTGGGTCAACTCGATGCTGCCCACTTTCATTTCCGCTTCCGGGTCGTTGTCTCCCTGGCTGGTCTGGCGCTCTCTGGTGGGTTGGAGGTGTGTTGGCCATGACAGGGCTATATGTAGTCTGACTTGCCTCGACACATAGCATTGGCTCTGGAACCCAAGTCCTTGAGAGAGGTTGGACGCTCTCCTTTGCCAGAGTTGCACCAGGTGAGAGGCGGAGGGCTGAGGTTGGCTTTTTGATTGACTTCGTAGTCGTATCATCTGACCTAGGGTGGTAGTAGCCTAGTGGGTATTAACCAGAAGACCCAGGTTCAAATCCCACTTACTACCATTGTGTCCCTGAGCAAGACACTTAACCCTAAGTTGCTCCAGGGGGGACTGTCCCTGTAACTACTGGTTGTAAGTCACTCTGGATGAGGGCGTCTGATAAATGCTGTAAATGTAAATGTAAATGACCTGTGGCCATATATTTGGGTTACTCGGATGAAGAGAGGAGCGAAGTTGTACACTGATCACCACCTGGTGAAGATGCCACATAGACCTGGCAGACCCAAACATACAGTGAGGGTCTGCTGTGAAAGCTTGGCAGAAGAACTTATGAAGATGATCTTCAATTCCCACCTCCGGCAGAGCGTTGACCGCATCCCGAGAGCAGTGGGGCACATGAGTATGGGGGTATGACATTTTGTTAAGGAGCGTGAGCTTGGTCCGCATAGCCGGCAGTAAGTTGGACCGGTTCCCAGTGCGGGTTGGACTCCACCAGGGCTGCCCTTTGTCACTGGATCATTCATAATTTGTCACTGGATGTTCATAACCTATTAGGACAGAATTTCTAGGTGCAGCCGTAGTGTGGAGGGTGTTTGCTGGCAGGTGAATCTTGTCTCTGCTTTTTGCAGATGATATGGTCCTCCTAGCTTCATCAGGCTCTGACCTTCAGCTCTTGCTGGGTAGGTTTGCATTTGAGTGTGAAGCAGCTGGGATGAGGATCAGCACCTCCAAATCTGAGACCATGGTTCTCGACCGGAAAAGTGTGGCTTGCCAACTCTGGGTCGGAAGAGAGGTCCTGCCTCAAGTGGAGGAGTTTAAGTATCTCGGGGTCTTGTTCACGAGTGAGGGAAGAACAGAGCAGGAGATCGACAGGTGGATTGGGGCAGCGTCTGCAGTGATGTTGACGCTGAACCGACCTGTCTTGGTGAAGAGGGAGCTGAGCCAGAAAGCAAGGCTCTCGATTTACCAGTCGATAAATGTTCCAATCCACACCGATTTTCATGAGTTTGGGGAATGACAGAAAGAACGAGATCATGGATACAAGCAGCTGAAATGAGTTTCCTCTGTAGGGTGGCCGAGCGCAGCCTTAGAGATAGGGTGAGGAGCTCGGACATTCGGGAGCCAGTTGAGGTGGTTCGGGCATATGGTCAGGATGCCTCCCTGGGGAGGTGTTTCGGGCATGTCTTGCCGGCAGGAGGCCCCCAGGTCGACCCAGGACACGCTGGAGAAATGATATCGCCAGTCTGGTCTGGGAACGCCTTGGGGTACTGCCGGAGGAGCTGGTGGAGGTGGCTGGGGAGAGGGCTGTCTGGGATTCCCTAGTTGGGATGCTGCCCCAACGACCCGGACCTGGATAAGCGTAAGAAGATGACAACAAATGGCATTCAAAGCTCAGTATGTCACAATTAATTTTTTCCTTTGTCAGTCAAATGTGCCCATTAAGTGTCAAATAAAGTGGGGTGATCCTCGGGTTGGAGGATGGTGTTGATACTGGAGTGCAAAATTAACACAAATGGGAGATGGACACGAAACGATCAAAATATGGTTCCGACAACAGATTTGTAATAAAATACATTAATACATATTTGTGAAACAGATTTGCAATAAAATACGTTAATACATATTTGTGAAACAGATTTGCAATAAAATACGTTAATACATATTTGTGTGTGTGTGTGTATGGGGGTGCCAGATTCGGGGGTGCTGGGATAACTGCCCCTGTATAACAGCTGCTTTCCCACATATATTAATGTCAAAATGTCAACTGTATTAAAACGTACCTTCTGGGGCTCATTCGTTAATCTTTACAAAGTTAATCGGTTTTCATATAGAAATGATATTAAATGATGTGTTCTGTTTTAAAAATAAATGTCCCATCACTCTTTTGTTTCTGCTGGTGGAAGTATGTCGCTAGTAGGGCTGCATGATGAGTATTACGCGCTTTTTAAAGCGGTAAAGATGATTATTATTCGTGGTTCTGTCCGGCGTTGTATGTTGAGTATTAAGCACTTTTTAAAGACTTGAATATGATTCTTTTTCGTGGTTCTGGTCGGTGTGTTCAGTATTAAGTTGAGTATTACGCGCTTTTTAAAGAGCTGAATATGATTATTTATCGTGGTTCTGCTCGATGTGTTGAGTATTAAGCGCTTTTTAAAGAGCTGAATATGATTATTGTTCGTGGTTCTGCTCGCCGTGTTGAGTATTAAGCGCTTTTTAAAGAGCTGAATATGATTATTTATCGTGGTTCTGCTCGGTGTGTTGAGTATTAAGCGCTTTTTAAAGAGCTGAATATGATTATTGCTCGTGGTTCTGCTCGGTGTGTTGAGTATTAAGCGCTTTTTAAAGAGCTGAATATGATTATTTATCGTGGTTCTGCTCGGTGTGTTGAGTATTAAGCGCTTTTTAAAGAGCTGAATATGATTATTGCTCGTGGTTCTGGTCGGTGTGTTGAGTATTAAGCGCTTTTTAAAGAGCTGAATATGATAATTTATCGTGGTTCTGCTCGGTGTGTTGAGTATTAAGCGCTTTTTAAAGAGCTGAATATGATTATTGCTCGTGGTTCTGCTCGGTGTGTTGAGTATTAAGCGCTTTTTAAAGAGCTGAATATGATTATTGCTCGTGGTTCTGCTCGGTGTGTTGAGTATTAAGCGCTTTTTAAAGAGCTGAATATGATTATTGTTCGTGGTTCTGCTCGGTGTGTTGAGTATTAAGCGCTTTTTAAAGAGCTGAATATGATTATTGCTCGTGGTTCTGCTCGGTGTGTTGAGTATTAAGCGCTTTTTAAAGAGCTGAATATGATTATTTATCGTGGTTCTGCTCGGTGTGTTGAGTATTAAGCGCTTTTTAAAGAGCTGAATATGATTATTGTTCGTGGTTCTGTTGAGTATTAAGCGCTTTTTAAAGAGCTGAATATGATTATTGTTCGTGGTTCTGTTGAGTATTAAGCGCTTTTTAAAGAGCTGAATATGATTATTGTTCGTGGTTCTGCTCGGTGTGTTGAGTATTAAGCGCTTTTTAAAGAGCTGAATATGATTATTGTTCGTGGTTCTGCTCGGCGGGAGCAGGTGTGCCCCTGCGGGAAGCCGCCGTCTCGGGAGACCCCTCCGGCGGACCGCCGCTTGTTGCAGCGTCACGGTGAGTAGGCGGCTGTGGACGAAGTGATAACAGAAACGCCGGTTATTACTGCGCACACGTCGCACACGTATCCATCCACGCCGGTTTTGTAGTGTGTGTATTGCTTGTCCTTGACTGTTAATGACACACAACGTTATGAAACGGCTGAGCCCCACATGACATGACTCGCGCCCCTTTAAAGTGACGCCACGCCGACTCTGTCACACGGGACACGCGGCGAGCGTCACGTAACTCGCGTAACTGCGCGACAGTGCGCGGGACGAGAGCAGGGGAAGCATCTTCGCGGGAGCGCGCAGGTAACGGGCGCGCGGGCGCGCGCACGAGCCACGGTGCACGATGGGCGGCACGTCACCTCCATGCGGTCGGGGTGTCTGAACCTCTGGAACGATGGGAGTGGGCGCGGAGGAGAGGGAGTCCGCGAAGCTGCGGCGAGACGAGACGGAGCTGGCGCCGGTGGACGCCGCGCAGCCCGCCGCCGCCGCCGCCGCCGCCGCCGCGGAGGGCAGAGCCACGTGGGGCCGGCGACTCGAGTTCGTCCTGGCGTCCGTGGGCTACGCAGTCGGCCTGGGGAACGTGTGGAGGTTCCCGTATCTCTGCTACAGGAGCGGAGGAGGTGAGTAAAATGCGTTATTACACCACGAGATACGTGCATTCACTCCTGGGCCCCATACCGTGCCATGTGCATGCGTGATTGTGGCATTTGCGACCAGGCGTAATAACAAGCTAATATAGTATGGCTGGGGTTACTTACTCACGGCAACATAATAATGGAATTGATATGACACCGAATAAGACACAAACACTCATTCACCTCAGACATCTTCATCCTGACTGCCAGTTACTGGCATCCACCGACCTGTAGGGATGAAGTACACGATTTGGTCACTTCTCTCTCTTCCCCTGTCACTCGCCCAGCAAATCCAGTTGACTTTAAATAAAGTCATTAAATAAAGTTGAACAAACCTTTGAACCTACGTGTGTAGGTTTCAAGTGCTGCAAATACAGCATTATAACGTACAACAGAGGTTATGCAGAGAAAAGTCGCAGGGACACTAATCCTGCATGCCAGAATAGAGAAAACAGTTTAAAAACTATGACAGAGCATTAACAACCAATCATACAAGCGACGATAATATATAACGCGACAGTTGTCCTTCTGGAGACACGGACCTATGGATTTATTGAAACTATGTCTTATAGGGAGGAGAAGAAGGTTTGACCATGTAATGCAGATTTCTAAAATGGAAATATTGTGTGCTATTATTATGTGGTTTGTGTTTGTAACAATACTGGTCACCTAGGCGTTGAAAGATGATACCTGTCGTTATATGATATGACGGTTGTAGACATTTTATTTTGCTAATTTCTTATTTCTTAAATCTGAAATGAATGACGAATAAAAGCAAAGTGGTTTAGTTTTTGCCCAGGAATGAATTTATCGTGACCGGGTGTGTTTGGCTTGGTCTCTCCTTTACCTTGAAACAGAGTGCTGCTTACAGCCGAATGACACAGCAAAAAGGACACCTGTATTACCAGAAAGCTACTGAGGCTCATAAATATATTATGGACTCTAGATATTTAGTCGTGGCACCAGACACAATTTAACCAGTTGACCAAAGCATTAACATTTTTGTTAATTATAAAGAAGAGCGTTCTATTTAAGAATGGTTGTAAGAAAACCGAAAATATGTAATTAGCCATTCGATTATAGTTTATTTATTTATTTAGTAGTTTTTATGTGTACGTGTTCTAACCCTTTCTTTCTCCATCCCTTAGGTGCCTTCTTAATCCCATACATAGTCATGTTATTTCTTTGTGGAATTCCCCTGCTTTTCATGGAGTTTGTGATTGGCCAGTACTCACGGCTAGGGCCGGTTCATGCTCTAGCCAGAGTCTGCCCTCTTTTAAAGGGTAAGTCAGTCTGTTGGGGCATCAAAAAACAAGTTTTATTCTACCAGCTGATCTTCATGCCATAAAATGGATTCCATAACTTAAGACCAGTAGGCTTGTGCAAGAAATTGGTTGCAGCTATAATGTTGCACAAGTTGCACAAGTGTTTGCCTGCTGTTGAAAGTATGCTGTGTTCCCCCCCCCCGCGCCTTATTTTTATACACACTAGAGAATATGTCTGTATGACACAATGAATTCAGTGGGTTGAAGTATTGTCGCATTTGTTGAACAATGGTCTGCCTTCCTGTGGATTACATTCGAACAATCTGTTGATGGCTGATGTCTTGCATTTATTTCCCACTCGCCAAATTTGCAGCTGCATCTTTCACCAGAGTTGGTAAAAGATTAAAATAATGGATTTCAGTAAAGAGTGTATCAGAGATGCAGCAGATCCAGGAACAGTTTAATTTGCCTTGTCTGATGAAAGATGCAGTTGTGCATATTCACAACAATACTGACAATTAATGATTATGGGCACCCTTTACCGTTCAGTATTTTTTAGTTTAAATGTTTTAATTTTACTATTATTTTTTAGTTTTATTAATGCAACCTTTGTAAGGCAGCATTATGAAATGTATCGAAAAGTGGCATATTATGGATAAGAAAGAAAAACATGCTGTTCCTGCACCAAGGCCTGGTTACAATGGGACATGTAATGAAAAGTGACAGCAAGACGCCAGCCAACAATGCTCATTCACCTTTTCTTTGCGTGTAAAACAGTTGCACTGTTCTAACTAAAAACTTTTCTCCTTAGTTTTTATTTCCTCTGAGACAGAGATAGTCTACCCGGTCAAAACTTATGGGTCCTACTCTTGCTATATCGAACATATCAGCTGGTAATGGGTCTTTCATAACAGAGGTCCTGGAGCAGGTAGTTCTTTAAACATATTCTTTCTGTCACATGTTGACTGTCGCTTCGGTTTTTGGGATTGGCCCTGGTCTAAGATTGACATTTGCCTTATTGTTTCATACTGCCATATTTATTAGGCTAGTTGACAAATGTAATTTTTGTCACGTAGCAAATGGAACCTTTCAAGTTCAAGTTGAGCTTTATTGTCATTTCAGCTAGATAAATGTTAGACAGTACATAGTGAAACGTGACATTGTTTCTGCGGAACCTGGTGCTACATGTAACATTTAACTGACATAAAGTGCACTTGTGCGACATCGACAAACCGGCAACACAAAGTACTAACATGGGACAAAGGCAGTGCAAGAATAACAGAATAACAATACAGACAGCGCTAAACATCAGTGCAACAAGTCACAAAGGTGCAGAGTAACAATGTGTAAATGCTGCTGTAATAGAAATGTAATAGAGATATGTTGTGAACTCATGAGGTAGAGTGACTTTATCAGTACAGAGTGCCAGTGTGTTGCTGTTATTAATTATTAAAGTGGTACAGGACTACAGAAGCCTATAGGTACGATGTACTTTTGTATATGATTAAACAGATAAAGTGGTTATATGTGGTCCTGAACATTCAACAGTCACAGGGTTGTGTGTCCTAGTGTGTGTGTTGTTTGAGGTTCAGTAGGTTGACCTCAAGGGTGCAAGGGCGCTGGGATGCAACAAAAACACCTTCTGTAAGGCCAGATCCAGCCAGCTTTACTGAACCAGTGGGACGTGTGAGCAGGTTAGAGCAGTAGGGTGAAATGGGCAGATAAACACAAAGAACTAAACCGCAGATCCACAGAGTCAATGTTGGGGCTGCAATCACAAAATAGCTTTCCCAGGGGTGGTACTAAAGGTTCAGAGGCCCGTATGAGCGGGCAAAGCAAGCATTCCTGATCTGTCTACATCCTTTTCTTTTTTCAAAATGGCCTTATCAGGAAAGCTTGTGTAAAATTACTCTAGCGCAGCAAAAACATGGTTATACAACAGAATAATCTTTTTTATTATTACTATATTTTGCTGAGCTGTCTCCTGAGCCACATAGCCTAGAAAATTCCGGTGCAATCATTGTCTAAGGGTGCATTCCCTCTATGATAAGCTCTAGGATATAACACATTTTATTACTTTTAAAATTCTTGAACCACTCTGAAACTACAGATGCACTATGTTGACTGCATTGTTGGTATCAACCAATAGTTTTATATTGGCTTTGACCACTACTGCAAAAACTTTGACTTGCCTTTTTTCTGTCCTACCTGGCTCAGGTGTGGGGGTCGCTACTGTGGTCATCTCTTTCATACTCTGCACCTACTACAACGTTCTCATGACGTGGGCCCTTTATTACCTCCTTAACTCTTTTGGGAGTCCATTGCCGTGGCAGTCCTGCAATAATACATGGAACGCTGTGGGGAATTGTTCCACTGGCTTTCCAGGCAATGCCACCCACCTGCAGTCTGCTAGTCAGCAGTTCTTTGAGTAAGTATCGGAGTACCTTTTTTACTATTTTCGCCACTACTAATAGTGATGGGCAGTATGGTGACGTCATGTTTATGTGGGTTTCATTTGGGTGTTTTTGATTGCCAACCCAAACCATGCAGATTTGGTGATACTATATTGATCCTGTTATGTGTTAACACCTCGGTTAGTGGTCCAGGTTGTTCTGTGTGATGCCCTTGAAACTCTGGATAGGTTGGCTAAAAATGGATATATATTTGGACCAAGTTAAATAGCAAGAAAAAGAATCAGATTCACTCACTTTCCATAATAGTCCTGTACATCACAGGGCACACACACACACACACCATTCAGTCACACACTCACACACACTCAGAGTGACAAATTTACCTAGTGTGCATGCCTTTGTATGGCGGGAGGAAACCGGAGAATCCAGAGGAAATGCGGGGGCAGCATGCAAACACAAGGTCTGAGCCGTGATTCAACCTTGGAGGTGTAAGGCCACGTCAATAACTGCTACACCATTATGCGGCTTGTTTTAGAAAATAAAATATTTAAAAAACGTAAAATTAAGAAAAAGGATGATTGTATTACCATTTTTATTATCACTGATTATTATATGCAAAATATTTTTACGCAAAATATTATACATACATTTTCATTTCTCACAATAGCCTCACCACTGAAGGTTAAGCATTAAAGACATGTCTCCTGTCTCCCAGCTACAAGCTGCTGGACATGACTAAAGGCATTGAAGAGGCGGGAGGGATTCGTTGGGAGCTGTTTGGCTTGTTGGTTCTGGCCTGGGCTATTGTTTACCTCTGCATATTCAAAGGAGTTAAATCTACAGGAAAGGTAACGTGACAACATACACAACATACTGTTTTTTTAACGTTGATCCCAGTAAATGCACCTTTTGTTGTTTATGCTAATGAAAATGAATGATGTAATAAGTAGCTAAACCTTTTGTAGAACTAGGAGAAGGACAAACAGCATTTTTTACCCATTGTAACCAAGTGCAGTAACCAAGACATCAGTATTTGCTCTGGCACATTTCCCCGGTGTCTCAGAAGACACCTTTTCTTTGTGAATTGTCTTTGTTTTTGGTTCTTCAATCTGACGCAAAGCCTGATTTTATTCCCAGGTTGTATATTTTACAGCCACATTTCCATACTTCATTCTGATTGCTTTTCTAATAAACAATGTGCAACTTCCTGGAGCCCATGATGGAATCATGTTTTTCTTGAAGCCTGTGTGGAGCAAGCTGCTGGAAGTCCAGGTAGTGATAGATTGCTCTTATTAAATCGTCTATTATTTAGACTCCTCTGTTCTCATCTCACTGCCATATTGTTGAAGGTGTGGGTCAATGCTGCTGCCCAGATATTCAATTCAATTGGCATTGGATTTGGCAGCATGATTTCAATGGCAAGTTACAACAAAATAAACAACAATATTCTAAGGTAAGAGAGTACATATTTATGTGAAAAGGGCAGCTTAATGAATGAGCTTTGATTCTATTACAGTATATATCTGCATATACACTACTCACAATAAGTTAGGGGTATTGTTATTTACATGAGTGCTTTTGCTATTTGCTCTGAATTTTAATGAAATAACTAAAAGTTCCCTTTGATATTACTAACAATGTATGAGAAGAAACACTATTTTCATTAGTTTAATAGTTATTACCCCAAAAATTTAGACAATAACCGGGATAGCCCCAAATAACAAAAATTGACAATGTCAGTAGCGGCTGTTTCCACCATTTGCCGCAATGACAGCTTGACAGTGACGTCTCATGCTCCTCACCAGCCTCATGATGTTGTTCTGAGGCAACTCTTCCACAAGTGCTACGCGCAGTTCTGCCAGGTCATGTGGGGGTGGGGTACGATCATTCAGTCTCTGCTTCAACTGGTCCCAGACATGCTCTGTGGGGTTTAGGTCAGGGGACATTGATGATCATACCATATGAGGCACTCCAACTTCCTGAAGTCAAGCTGTGACAATTCTTCCATGATGTTGTGAAGCATTATCATCCATCCATGAACAGAAAGTTGGGGGTGTGCTGGTGGAATTGGGGGGTGATAATGGGTTCTATGATGTCTCTGAGGTAAGAACGTGCAGTGACTGAGCCATGTACAATAACCAAATCTGTTTTGCGCTGACTGGTGATGCCTAACCAGACTGTTGCACCTCCTCCACCAAAGCAAACCCTGGGGACCATGTTGACCTCAGCGTATCACTCACCTTGCTTTCTCCAGCAATGCTGACGACCATGATTTCTGTGCAAGGTGACCTGACACCCAATGGTAAACCACTGCTGCATTGTGCACCAAGACACCACTGCAAATGTCTTGGTGTCAGTTGTGTCACTGGCGTCAGTCATCGGGCAGTCGGTTGCGAATGGTTTGTCTGGAAACCCTAGTACCCCTCGCATCTCGTAAACGGGTCTGCAGCTGTGTGGCAGTTGCATAACGACGTCTGAGCACATCGGTCCTTATGTACTGCTCATCGTTGCGGTCTGTCACTCGTGGGGTTCCACTCCTGGGTCTGTCATGAACTCTGCCAGTAGTTCTGTGTCTTGATGCAAGTCTGTGGATGACACTTTGACACACCAAGTTCACGAGCAACATCTGACTGCCTGCCACCAACATGGTGCCATGACCAGGAGACGCTGCTCGTCCGTTAAGTGACGTGTGTTCATGGCTGTTTCAATGTTGAACTTGGAATGACTTTCTGACAAAAACAGCTTTTTATACCCACAAAATGTTGAAATTGATGGCACATTAAGGAAGGTTGTCTCTTGGTATTGGCCCCATGTCTATCACCCCAATACAATTACCTCCCTATCCCAGATATGTCTAAGTCTCTCACAATATCCCTAACTTATTGTTAGTAGTCTATATCTGTAGTTATTGTATATTATAATGCTGCTGTTTTTTTTATATTGAAAAAGTATTGAGTGAAAAGGCATGGAGTAGTTAATGTAAAATATTTTTATCAGGGTAAACTGGGTTTAATTGGTTTAAATTATACATGTTTGACATTCTGACACATAGGCACTTGCTTTTTGCATCCTTCTAAATACGAGTTATCTTTTAGAAGCTCATGTGCAAAGATTTGATGGGTTATCTGGGGAAAAGTGTGATGTGTGTCCAAAATATCAGTGTCCTCTTGGTCTTTAAACATGGTTACGGTGTCCCTGCATGCAAGAAATTAAAATTGCATTACAAATTCTATATAATTTAAACAACCATGCCATGTCCAGCATTCATTCATCAGCATCAACTCTAGCCAGTGAACCATTTATGCTTAAGTAGTGGAAAAACAAGAAATGGAGAAATGGACATTGATTTTCAATACATTTGTTAGATTGCCTTTGATTGAATTTTTTTTCTTTTTTGTGTGTCTGTTATTTTCTATTAGAGACACTTTCATTGTTGCCTTGACAAACTCTGCCACCAGTATCTTAGCTGGATTTGTGATATTCTCTGCCATTGGGTACATGGCACACATTCATAACCTCTCTGTGGACAACATAGCAACTGATGGTAATTAGACTTCTTTTTACATTTTATAATGATAACTTTGTCCATTATGGTGTCTTTCACAAGGTACTTATTGCCCTTGTATTGTCTTTCTGGATTAAATATACAGTGGTGTGAAAAGGTTTTTGCCCCCTTTCCATGTTGGTCACATTTTAATGTTTCAGATAATCTAAAATATGGAGGATTTTATTATTAAGGATGAAAAAAAAATGGCACTGTATGACAAAGTGCTTGCCCACCCCGTTACAACATAACAGTGGTTCATTAGACCTGAGTTCTCTAGCCAAACCCAGTCCTGAGTACACCTGTTTTTAAACAAGAAATCTCTTAAATAAGACCTGGCTGACAAAGTGATGTCGATATCAGTCTGGAAAAGTCTCAGTCTCTAAAGCAATTTCTAAAGCTTTGTGAACCACAGTGAGACCCATTATACAAAAATGGCAAAAATATGAATCAGTGGTGAATCCAAGAGTCAAAAGACCACACAGTAACAGCCTCACTTGCCTCAGTTAAGATCAGTGTTCATGATTTCACCGTAAGAAAGAGACAGGGCAAAAATGGCCTGTATGGCAGAGTGTCAAGACGAAAACCACAACTAAGCAATTTTGCCACAAAACATCATGATGATGCCCAAATCAATTGGGAAAATGCTCTGTGGACTGATGAGACAAAGGTTAAACTTTTTTTAAGGTGTATGTTCCATTACACTTGTCGTAAAAGTATCACCACGTTTCAGAAAAAGATCATCACACCAACCGTAAAATGTGGTGGTGGTGGTGGAAGTGTGATGCTCTGGGGCTGTTTTGTAGCTTCAGGACCTGGAAGACTTGCTGTGATAAATGGAACCATGAATTCTGCTGTCTACCAAAAAATCTTGAAGGAGAATTTCTGGCCATCTGTTTGTGACCTCAAGTTGAAATGAACTTGGGTTCTGCAGCAGGACAATGAACCAAAGAAAAATGAAGTTTTTGAAGTGGCCCAACGTCCTGACATAAATCCTGTTGACCAGTTAATGCCTGAAAACCCTCCAATGTGGCTGGACTACAACAATTCTGCAAAGATGAGTGGGCCAGAATTCCACAACAGCGCTGTAGAAGTTATCGCAAATGCTTGATTGCAGTTGTTGCTAATAAAGGTGGCCCAACCAGTTATTAGGTTTAATAACCCAGGGCCATGAAGATGTGGATGTGGATTTTTTTTATTCCTTAAAAATAAAATCATTCACTTGTGTTTACTTGCATTGTCTTTGACTGATATTTCAATTATGATGATCTGACTAATATTTGAGTTTGATGATTTGACGCATTAAATGTCACTAACATGGAAAAAGGAATCAGAGAAGGGGCAAACACTTATTCACACCACTGTACACCACTTACGTCCACTTGACTTATTAGAAACTACCTGTTTTGAGATGGGATTGGATGACAGTCAGTGTCTTAAACCTTATTCCTCCGTGTGTGTATGCATAGGCCCAGGTCTTGTGTTTGTTGTGTACCCTGAGATTTTTTCCACCTTGCCAGTGCCCCAGGTGTGGGCTTCATTGTTTTTCATCATGCTGTTATGCCTTGGACTAGACAGTCAGGTTTGGGACACACACACATATGTATAAAATATTTTTATTTTGTACACACAAATATTGAGTCCTTATTTGATTGCTTTTGTCCCGGCAGTTTGCCATGGTGGAGGTGGCAATCACATGCTTTATGGATGGGTTCAGCTCAAAGCCATTTCGATTCCTGAGGAGGAAAGAGCTCCTGGTCCTCGCTGTGTGTGCTGTGGGCTTGCTCCTTGGCATTCCTCACATTACAAGAGTGAGCCACCACTTCTCATTTCAGACTTTTTAAATTTGAATGTATTGTAAAAAAAATGCTTATTAAATATGCTAATTTTATAATTAGTGAAGGACTCACAAACTAGTATATCTTAGGGGAATATGTTTGTTCCAAGCCATGTCTGATTAAATTAGGTTGTTATTAATAAATTCATGCTGCATTTAGCGGGACATAAATATGGACAAATAGAACCCTGGAGGTAAGGTTCCTGCACCAGAAATTTCAGTAAATTCAGTTATATCCTACTGATGTTGTCTATTTTCAGCTTATCCCGTTAGGGGTCGCCACAGTGGACGAACCAATCTGGTTGTCCACACAAAGACTTTGCAAAAGTTTTACACCGGAAGCCTTTCTTGATGCAACCCTCCCCATTTACCCATGCTTGGGACCGACACCAACAAACAGTCACATGCGTCCCAAGTGGCTGCATTCAGTTATATCTTACTGATAAATATGTGTAATTTTCAACTTTGTACTCTGGCTCAACTTTCAATCTGCAACTTGTTGTAATCAAAGCTCCAGTCCGTATTAGTCTGTTACTGAGGGTGTGGGATGTATTTTTAAATTTAGAATTAATAGTTACATTTTGAATTTTGTTTTTTTTTGGTATTTCTTGTCTAAACCTCTATAAGCTTCAATCTGGACACCTCAAATGGGTAAGGAAGGACTCATAACCAGAAGGGTGTGAGTTCAAATCCCAAAATGCCAAGGTGCCACTGAGGTACTGTCCCCACACACTGCTCCTCAGGCCCCTTTCATGGCTGCCCACTAAGGGTTGTGGGTTTAATGCAGAGGACACATTTCCTTATGATCACTTTTTTTTCCCCATTATGATCTTTTGTCAGATTGCTCTTTCTGTGTTTTTTTCTCCAGGGAGGCATTTATGTGTTCCAGCTCATGGACCACTATACAGCAGTGGTGTCACTAATGTTCCTCGCCTTCTTCGAGGTTCTTGCTGTATGCTGGTTATTTGGTAAGTTTATGTTCCACTCATTCCCCACTAATTAAAATCACTTTTATTCTCACATACATGGGGCATATTTGCTTTATATGCTTTAATTTATGACAGAGACAGGAAATTGACTCAGATCTGGACCATACAAACCATGGAAAGAGAATCTAGTGCAAATACAAAATTTTAATGATAGTCACTGACGTTTATAAAATTAAAAATTTTAGTCTGTTCTTTAGTGTCAAAAGTTCTGTTCTGTTCCATTTCTGTTCTGTTTCCTCTCCTAAAAATCAAAAGCTTTTATTGTATATTTGTGAGCCTTTGCATACCCTGACATTTCACACAGTTATATGATGAACTCCATGAACTTGGAGCACATTGAACTTCGAGCGTGTTCAGCAACCCAACACACATGCCTAGTCTAGTGGATAACAGGAGACTCTGTGGAGGCGGAACCTATGCCACAATCTCCAATTTTGCACTTGACAGGTGAAGCTGGGTGAAGAATGCCTAACTGTTTGACTGTTTGAGGTAGCTTATGACCATTGCTAATTATAAAAGATAACCGTTGGGTAGCTTGAGATTATTTATGGGCATTTGCCAGAAAACACATCATGATGGGGGCTTGTTCATTAGCTTCACTGAGCACAGACACTTCTTTTGGGTTACTGTTCCATATTTAACCAAAGGAGCACAAATATACAGTCTCTGACAAAAGTCATGTCGCTTGTGTACAAATTGACCTCAAGTGCTGCTGAAATATATTTCTAATCAAGATTTTTTTTTGGCAACAAATTTCCTAATCGATTTGTTGTGTCGCGCGACGCGGAGACGTATGATTATTAAAAAAAAAACTTTATTTGAGCGCGGAGCGGAGTGAACACACTCGGTCTCTCTTGCGCACAGATGCTAGCAGAGTTTAAAAAAATAAAAAAAAAACGAGCGGAGGTAGAGGACAGATATATGGCGGAGGCAGAGAAATCTGCGTGAAAATATGCAAAAGCGACATGGCACAGCACGGGAGCACCACGGCAATGATCCAGCACCTGAAACGCGTGTTTGATGAGGAGGAAGGGAGTTCAGCAGCAGGATAAGTCACTACAGAATCCTACTTTAGTTCCGCTGTGAAGTGAGGAACGTAATGTCCCTGGTGCTGGTGTTTAACTCGCCGCGGAGGAGAACTCGACGGGGACTTACAGCGCCACCTACAGGTGTGGAGGGGGGATGAAACAGCGTTCGGACTGTTCTCTGTGTCTCCGCGTGGACAACGGAGGGTGGTAGTAGCCTAGTGGGTAACACACTCGCCTATGAACCAGATCAAATCCAACCTACTACCATTGTGTCCTTGAGCAAGAAACTTAACCCTAAGTTGCTCCAGGGGGACTGTCCCTGTAAGTACTGATTGTCGCTCTGGATAAGGGCGTCTGATAAATGCTGTAAATTTAAATGTAAATGTTTACCCGTCATCCAGCATGCCAAGTTAGCGTTAGCTCGTTAATAACAGTAGTAAAGCAGGGGTGCTATAGTTACTTTGCATTAAAAGACTAAAGAAATGTTTTTATTCACTAGCCTTTTTTGGACCATTCATTTTTCAATCTGTTGTATGTATAGCTACACTGCAAAAAAAGATTTTCTTACCTAGTAATTTTGTCTCGTTTCCTGTACAAATATCTAAAAAATCTTAAATCAAGATGACTAGACAAGAAAAATGGCATGAGATAATTAAGTGATGCTTATCATCTCTGTTTGAGATGATATCTCATTAAGATTAGTTTTCTTACCCCATTGGCAGATAATTTTGCTTGTTTTAAGCAAACAATCACTTAATTTTTAGATGTTTTTTCAGAAAACAAGACAATTTCTTATGCTATTTCATGTGTCTAGTAAATGTATCTTGGTTTAAGATTTTTTAGATATTTGGACTGAAAACAGGACAAAACTACTAAGTTAGAAAAGCATTTTTGCTGTGTGTGTGTGTGTCAGTGTGAGAGTGTGTGCGTCTGCTAGTGTGTGCATCTGCAGTGTAGTGTAGAGAACAGGTTCTGACATTCAAACAAATCCTGTTCAATTTTCTGATTTGTATTTTTTTTTTATCCGATTCTACGATTAATAAAAAAAGATTAATCGATTATTAAAATAATCGTTAGTTGCGGCCCTATTTTATTCCCAACAGCTTTTGTGATAATGTTTCAGTGCAAAATGAAACTGTCAAAAAGTATTCTAATATTCAAAGCTTGGTAAAGCCCATTGAGTAAATTTTTGCAATGACATAAGTGTTGTCGCCTTGTCATATGAGCATCACCTGTGACTAATAATGGATCAATTAGGTCTCAGGTGTGTACAAAAAGAACCCCAGTACACTAGACCTTCACATCAACTGCAACTAACATGCCAAAGATTCACCCTGAGACTGAAGACCAGATCCACTGCTGATGTGGCAGATACCTTCAATGTGTCTCAGTGTCAAGTACAGATGATAAAAAAAAGATTTGAAGAGACTGGAGATGTTTCTGACAAGCCCAGGACAGGCAGACCTGGTCAAGACAGGTCAAGACAACTGCTTGAGAGGACCGTTTGTTGGCTCGAATATCCAAGACCAGCCCAAGTCCCTGTGTCAACCAGAACAGTTTGTCGGATTCTGTCTCGAAATGGCCTCTATGGTCGAATCAGTGCCCAGAAGCCAGCACTAAACAAAAGACAAAAGCTAACAAAAGACAGCCTGTTAAAAGGATGGTCGTTGGAAAAGTGGCAGAAGGTGGACTTTGCAGATGAATCTTCTGTTGAATTACAACACACTCGTCGCAAATATTGCAGGAGACCTACTGAAGCCCGCATGGATCCGAGATTTACCCAGAAAATAGTGAAGTTCTGTGGCAGAATCGTGGTCTGGGGTTTCATCCACTTTGGGGGTTTGTGAGAGATCTGCAGGGTGGAAGTTAACATCAATAATCTAAAATACAAGAAATCTTAGCTACCTTTTATATTCCCAACCATAAAAGAGGCCAAATTCTGCAGCAGGATGGTGCTCCATCACATACTTCCATCTCCACATCAAAGTTCCTCAAGGGGAAGAAGATCAAGATGCAGGTGTTTCTACAAAATAGATATGCGACAAGACTTTTGTCAGGGACTGTATGTTATTAGATATTTGGGGGACACTGTCATGATCCAGACCGGAGTTTCATGTTGGTCCTGTGTAATGTTCCCTGATTGTGTTCGCCTGTGTATGAGTGTATAAAGCTGCCCTGTTTGTGTCTGTTCGGGTCATTGTTTGGTGATTTCTTTCCTTGTCCTGTCTACCGTGTATTAAACCCGTTTCGTGACGTTGTACGTATGCATCCTCCTTCCTCGCCATGTCCAGCCATCATGACATATATGATGAGCACTCTATATGGTATGAATTGCTCAGTTTTATACACCTTGGAGCATCTAAACACACACACACACACTCACACACACAGATGAGGCAATGCATGCCCTTGAGTGAGGCACACATCTTGGGAGCGAAGGTAAATCTTAAGATGCATCTTATTTTTAATTAGCTGAACATTCTAAGAGCATAGATAAGATTGGTCTACACATGCGCGCACAGACGCACACACACACACACACACACTTTTTATTGTTTCCATATGTGTCCATGGTGTATGACCAAAGGGTGTATGTTGGATATGAGAAGTATATAAGAATGGATCAGTTCAGAGCAGTTTTGTGGACTGCTTGGCTTTTGTCTAACTGCGCATAATTAATCTTGTTTTCTTGCTTTTCACAGGAGTACGACGCCTTTCCTTGATGGTGAAGACTATGATGGGTAAAGTTCCCAACATATACTTTCGGCTCTGCTGGCAGTTTATGTCACCTCTACTGGTTCTGGTGAGGAATAAATAGCTTTCCACAGTACCCTCTCCAGTATCAGCTCTCTGTGACGTTAGCTAATTAAGTTGATAAAACCTTACATCTTCATTCATTGTCTAACGGTGACTGTCAGGCTGATTTATTGGATTTTGGCAGGGAATCTTGATATCCAGCATTTTCCAGTACACCCCGGCTCGCTATGGGAAAACCTACACATACCCAGTTTGGGCAGAGGTGCTGGGCTGGTTCATCTCCCTGGTTTCCATTGTGTGGATCCCTATAGGGGCTTTCCACGAGCTCTACAAGCACAAGGGCTCCTTGGTTCAGGTACATTGCACAGAACACCACACATGGTCATGGTTGTGTTGTTATGCTCTGAATGAAAAAGTTAAATTTTTTAAACATTCAATCTTACCAGTCATGGAATATTGAAAATCACATTTTCAGCACCCCAGTTCAGGAAATCTCTGATGGAATTCATAACTCAAAACTATTATTTATAAAAAGTGAAGCATTTCACATAATAAACCAATTGTCCATTGGCACTGTCCTAGTTGTCCCACAAACTGACAGATGAACTGACAGAACTTCCATGTTCCTTTCTCTTTACTGCTTTTCAGAGGCTGAAAATGGCTGTCAGACCTACAGTGGATCTGAACCCCCTTCAGTCAGACCCCGAGAAGAACCAAGAGGGAACTGTGTCCACCACTTTGGTCAACTGTCCTTAGTAAACAGGTTGGGGATAGTCAAGTCTTGATCAGTTGCATAACAGGGCTTTATTTGTCAGCTTTATTTGTCCCTTGGGTCAGAGCTGAGCAGATCAGCTTAAGTAGTGTTTGTTAGTGAAACATGAATGTAAATTATTCCATTATTTGTAACCGGGTGTGGCTGAACTGCACATTTCTTTGTTTTCTCTATCACATTTCTCACATGTTCTCTGCACATTTAACCAAAACACAAAAACTGTCTTTAGTGGCTAATTAACTGCAGTCTAAGATAAGATAATACAGCTGATTTATACAGCAATGTTTTTGGAATTAAATAAAATATTAGTAATTACAGATGAGCCTTGTTACTAAATTAGACATAGTTACCACCTTCATGATAAAGTGATGTGAGCGTTTACTGTGGATGAATTCCTTAGGTCAGTTGTTCCCAACCTGGGGGTAATAATTGTATCTGCACTGAGGTTACCAAAATTATAGTTGTAAACATTAAATTAAAAGCAATAACGCACCCAAAATTAGAATCAAAACTCTGTATAATCCGGTATTCTATGTAGAGTAGAGCTGCAAATACGGGTTGGGTTCCTACTTAAGTTCTATCATTCTAGTTGGGCTCTGGTCAGCTCAACAAGGTCATTTAAACATTGCAAGAGCTCACATGGTATGGTAATTGTGCAGTAAAAACACTGACTATCATTTATTTAAATGCAACACAGTTCTGTTGGGCTCGGGCAGGGTCGAACTTTCAGGGGCGATTACAGCTCTCCAGACTATATATAGAGTGACATATATGACTGACAACTGCTGTTTACTTTGAATGTGTATATAAGGGAAGGAATTGAGGTTGCAGGGTCCTGGCATGTCTTGGGACACAGGCAGGGGGCTTCAAGGAAAAAAGGTTGGGAACCACTGATCTAGGTCATGAACAAATAAGTGATCAATAATATTAGACATTTCACTTGTACTCTTTTACAACCACTTCCAGTTTAGAGCATCTTTTGGTACACATTCCTTGTATTTTTTTTGGTTCATGCTTTATACATATTTCTTTTTCAGTGAACATCTGATGCTTTTTTATCAAATTATTTTACATTTATGTTTACTCCGAACCTGTGCACTGCAAATATGAAAGACCAGAAAGAAAAGAAAACATATTTTTATACAGAGCTCTTATAAAGAGCGTTTTTGTACTGTCACTGCTCCAGCTTGCTGTGCTGCCTCGGTTTATCATCAAAATAAATGCAGGCGTTGGTGCTTCCATTAGAGAACAGCAGTTTTTACCGTTTATTCACTACACGTTTACACCGCTCTAGTAAATGTGCCCTTTGATATCACCCTGTTTACTCACCACGGCTGTATGTTTAACGAAGACCATATGGGGAGGGTGAACATTCTGTTGCCGTTCAGATGAAATCAATGCACATTGTGTCCTTCCTTTCTGGAAATCAAAGATGCCTGATAGCACGGAAGAACAAACAGCAGCCTGAGGTCTCACGCAAGGTGCATTTGTGTTGCATTGTGTATCGCAGTGTAGGGAAGAGATGGCCATGCATTTTGTATACAAGTGAAAAATTTAAACCATCCCCAGTTGGTACTGAATATTGTGAACTAGTGTAAATATATACTTTTACACATTAAAAAATCTGTTTGTATGGGTGACATTTCATAATTGTAATGAAATACTATTGAACTGTCTGTTTTATGGAGGAATTTTATGAAGTGAGGTTGAAACGAAACTGAATTGTTGTCACATTTTGTGCATGTTTATCTCAATGAGTGTCACAGCAGTTCATGCTGTAGATGCACTGGCTTCTCGTCATGAAGGTTGAATCAAATTGTTGTTAGTTGAATGTGACGAATCGCCGGTCCTGACTGTCATGGCTGAGCGCTGCTGTGCTGACGCTCTGTAGGCGTCCGTGATAAGGGCCCTGTAAAAGGAAGAAGATGCCAGCAGGACAGGGCTGCTGCATTAATGTGGACCTTTACAGGTGCTGGTCATATAATTAGTAGATTTATTTCACTAATTCCTCTCAAGAAGTGAAATAAGTCCATCTTTTAAATATGACCAGCACCTGTACTTACCCTGTGTTTGTTTTAGCTCCTGACAAGTCAGCATTCGTTTCTTTTGTCATTTTCTACCCATTGCGCCTGTTTTCTTTGCTGTTAATAAATCCTTTATTTATATGAAGTCCCACCTCTGCGCCTCATTTCTCTTTCGACCCCCAAGACGTGACACTGATATGGAATGCCATATCCTGCCATCGAAAGCCATCAGTAAAGTCGACATCTGCCATTATAAAGTAAAGGGACAGGTGACAGTATTTTTATTGACTTGTTAAAATGTTCTCTGCATTTTCCACTGGTCACATCCTTTCTCTAATGCAACTTGTTGGACTGTTTAATACCGTCCCTTTACTTTACATTACTTTACTTGGCAGACGCTTTTATCCAAAGCGACTCACAAGAGGAAGACACCAGCAATTCTCATTCGGTTTCTATAGATTTTGAGTTACAAAACTAAGAGCCCTGATAAGGCCCAACTTGTCAGGAAAAGAACAACGTGAATTATTAAGTGCTAGACAAATTTAAACATTTTTATTTTATTTTTTGTTCAGTGTGTGTGCATGTGCATGTGTGTGTTTGACTCATCTGAAATATTTTTTGAACAAGTGGGTTTTCAGTTGCTTCTTAAAGGTGATAGTAGTCTCGGCTAGTCAAATGGAGCAGGGCAAGATGTTCCACCAGCCAGGGACAACAAAGGAGACCCCGTGAAGAGGGAATTTTCAGTCTCATTTAATTTGCAGATCTGAGAGAGCGTGCAGGAGTGTAGCTAGGTAGTATTGTATTGATATAGGAGGGTGCAGTTCCATTTACAGCCCTGTAGGCAGCATCAAGGATTTGAATCAATGCGAGCAGCTACTGGGAGCCAGTGGAGAGGTGAGAAGAGGCGGGACATGGGTGTATTTCGGCTGTTTTTAAGATGAGACGGGCTGCCACATTTTGGACCATCTGGAGTGGGTTTTATGGTGAATGCAGAGGCTCCAGCGAGGAGAGAGTTACAATAGTCGAGTTTCGAGATGACCATTGCCTGGACGATGGTCATGCTCTTACACCTATAGAGCTGTCTTCTTGGACAAATTCCAACCCTGCTCTTGACACCTGACACCATGCTCATGCTACCCTGAGGTTCCCTTTCTGAAATACTTTATGTGATTATGGGTTAAATAATAAATATATTTAGTTAGTATTGCTAGTCAGCAGAAAGAATGAAATGCACTTCAAACAAATTTAAATTCTGCGCACACCGCATGGAAGCAGCTCTGAAACAAAGATGGAGTAGTAGTTGATTATAGCAGTGACTACAATGATTTAATCCATTTTACCCTGTCACAGCATGGAAGGCTGGAGGGAAGGTTGGATGCTACAGGCCTGTCAGGTGTGTTTCAACAATGAACAGATGCTGTTTTACCAGGACGATCATGAGAAGGGTGGAGATGTGTTAAATGTGTTATTTAATGATTCAGTATTATTTAGTGGTTTATTATTATTTTATGAGGCCAGATGTCTGATATTGTGGTGGCTGTTATTATATTTATTTATTAAAAAAAAAACAAAAAAAATCCATAGTAATCTCACGACTGGATTACTGTAACTCCTTTCTAGCTGGTCTACCTCTATGTACCATCTACAACTCATACAAAATGCAGCAGCACGACTGATTTTCAACCTTCCCAAATTCTCCCACATCACCCCTCTGCTACGTTCCCTCCACTGGCTCCCAGTAGCTGCACGCATCAGATTCAAAATACTGATGCTGGCCTACAAAGCCAAACATGGAGTAGCACCATCCTACCTCACAGCCCTTATTATACCTCACACTGCACCTCGTATACTCCGAGCCTCCAGTACTGCTCGCCTGGTCCCTCCATCTCTGAAGGTAAAAGGAAGACCCTCATCTAGACTCTTCTCCGTCTTGGCCCCTCGGTGGTGGAATGAACTTCCCCTCGAGGTCAGAACAGCACAGTCACTGAGCACCTTCAAACGGCAGCTCAAGACCTTCCTCTTTAGAGAATATTTAGATGAAATTGTAACCTTCTTATTGTCTTACTTATGTCTAGAAACTACAACAGAGTGAATAAAAAGATTGTATTCATAGTTGGGGGTCCTAATGAACCAGAATTGATCACTTCATCGATGATAACTTGAAAGCACGTTGTAAGTCGCTCTGAATAAGGGCGTCTGCCAAATACCTTAAATGTAAATGTACATTAAAATGTTCAATTATAGTTATGATAATCCATATATTGAAAAGAGGTGGACAGTCCATCTTTAAACACTGCCAGGTTATAACATTTAAAAAATGGTTAACAGTTAAGAATATTTATTCATTATTTAGATACACTACTGTTTCATTTTAAATAGGGTTACGTATAAATTGCATCAGATACACACAGGCACTTTTTTGTGAAGCGACACACGAGGTCGGTTAAATAATCATACTAATGCTGTGTAACAGGATACAATGATAGTGATATTGCGCCACCTGGTGGGACAGGTTTATTATGACCTCAATAAAACTAACCTCGAGATATCTGCACGTTTATCCAAAAAAACCTGTTCACCTGAGGCCAGGCTTCCAGGGGCTCATAACTTTTGCATTGCTGTTGTGTTTATATACTTGTATAAGCAATCTAATTGTCTGCAGAAAAAAAATATGTTTTGTATGCCAATATGTTTTATTAATGCATTTTAAACAATGAGATTAAGTCATGATGAATGACACCCCAATAATGTCTTCAAGTTTAATCATCTGCTGTAAAAAGTCTGTATTTTGGTAAGAACTAGAAAGCAATGTTTTTTAAAATGCATTCTGTGCCAAATAAATTGAAAGATAAACCCCCTTCACATTTTGTACACAAAAGAAAGAAATCATAACTTTATTTTATGATACATTTTATGCACCCACCATCTTGTGTACAGAATCAGTATTGTACGTAGGACAGAAAAAGGCATTTCACCAACAACATAAAGTCAATCTGTGAATAAAATTAAGTTGTCATTGGCAACATAAATTCTGTTGTTCTGTTGTGTGTTGTAGACAAAATGTTTCTTTTGCACTTCACAACATGCATTTGCTGTCCTTCATACAATACAGGTTCTTTCTGAAAGATAGCAGCGTGATGCACAAAATGCACCTCTGTACATTGTCATTTCTGTGAACAAAATAAAGTGATGATGTCTTCTTTTTATGTACAAAGTGGGAAGGGGGCTTATCATTAATTTTCGTGGCATAGAATATGTACTTGACGTCCCATCTCTAGGTCCAGGTATGCATGTGGATTCCTGGGTGGTGTTAGTTATTAACCAGTGCCTGCAGGTTATAGATATTTGACCTTCTTTTGAGCTGACAGGATAGGTTTGTATTAAATTGGTCATTAAATAATTAAATTCTGCACAAAAAATCTGATAACTGGGTGCCTGATAATGTAAAGGCAGATGCATGGATGGATGAATGCAGTTTTGTACCCATTTGTACTTAATATTTTAAGTGGTGGCCTTGCGGCTAAGGAAGCGGCCCTGTAATCAGAAGGTTGCAGGTTAAAATCCCGACCACTGAGGTGGCTCTGAGTAAAGTACCGTCCCCACACACTGCTCCCCGGGCGCCTGTCATGGCTGCCCACTGCTCAAAGCAGAGGACAAGTTTCATTGTGTGCACTGAGGTTTACTTCTCGAATAGAATTAGTGAAATAAGTCCATCTTTTACATTGCCTGTACTTACTCTGTTTTAGCTCCATTTGTTTCTTTTGTAATTCTGTCACCGTGTGCTGTGCTGCAGTGTTTTACAATGACAATCACTTTCACAAACTGTGATCTTTATGTCTCAATTCCTATCAAGCACATATGCATGATTATTAAAGTATCTGAGAGTTTTTAATATAAAACACCATATCATATCATAATGACAATCCAAGCAGTGTTTTATGCTTTTAAAATTTGCATGACTGGCTAAGTGTAGAAGCTTGTAGCCTTTTGCTGTGATATGATAAAACAGAAGGCAGAAGGCATTTCTTAAAAAAACTCACTTTAAATTGTAGTTTACTGGATCTCTGCTGCCATCACACGGTCAGAAAAGTTATGCGGGGGAGGGAAGGGATGCAGACATGGGGTATACTGGTTCATGTGACAGTTAATTATACTTTTAAAAGCTTATTACAAATTATTGTTTGTAATATTGCATACCAGAAATTAGGCAAAGTTATGTTTTTTTTATTTTAATATAAACATCCGATTTCTTGCAATGGTTTGAAAAATTGACCATCCACATTTATGTGTCTGTGTAAACAAAAGTGAACATCAAATGGAAAAAATGAATAGTTAAAAAGAACAGACAGACGTGATGATGAGTAGGCAAGTGCTGTAATTTTTCCCTTTCTGCTTTTGATGCTGCTCGGCTCGCGGTTTAAAATGTGAGGTATTCAGATTGTTGAAAATGTTGCAAGATATGTTAACATTCACAGACAGGTTGAACATTGCTGCGGATATAAAGGCATGGAACATTGTATTGGTACAGTACATGATTCATCATTCTAAATAAAAACTCATATATACTTCTTCAGACCCATATATATATAAACACACACTCACTATCACACAAACATGCACACACCACACACACACACGCACACAGCAAAACCCTGCTTTGCGCAAGAAATAAGTTCCAGAGGTTTCACAGTCAACTGTAGTCACACTAATAAAAATGTTGCTTGGATGTTAGTACCCAAGTTAATGTGCTGCACATACTAATTCCTCCCAATGAACTTGAGAACAAATGTAAGCTTTTAGGTTCCACTGCTATGGTGATGATAGACCATCCAATGAAGGAGTTTCTACTACTGGGTACATGCAAAAGGGCCTGGGGTGAAGGTTTCATGGTTGGAATACTGAATCATTTCACTTGCATGGTGCAAAAAGACTTTTTGGTGATGGAAATCTGTACATTTAAATAACAGCTGATATAAAGGGCTCTATTGTGTACAACAGACCTGCATAATTATACAAATGTTACACAGCATTAAATACAACCACCATGAAATTCTGTACATTTTACTGAACAAAGCGTGCTTGATTGCTGTCACATTTAGAATCATATAAAGAAAAATCCCTTTGACTTCTCGGAGGCTTTTTAGTAAATAGCCCAGGTAATGGCTATAAGAAAACTGGCTTCCAAGCTCTGTGAGCCAACCAGAGCTGTGTTGCCTCGGCGCCGGCCATCTGAGCACCACGTCTGAGAGAGGAGAGGTAGGCTGATTCTCTCTGCTGGGTATCCCCACCTCCCCGTGCCATTATTTTGACCTAAGGACTTATGTTCCATGCTTGAAGAGGCTGACCTGCTGGAATTGGATGTACTTTATAGTGTCATTAAACCTGAATGTATTCTTATTAAAAAGTAGACCTTAATTATATAGAAAGTCTGCCAGATAAAGGACATCCTGTCATTTTCTATTGCACTTTACAGGAGCTATACAAATACATGTAAGACATTATATGATGATAACAGACAAAATGATGTGTAAATGCCAAATGTACATTTCTGTTTACTACACTCTTCTCCTTCAAAGACACTTGGAGTGTACAGCCAGAGTGTACAATAAATTAAAGCAGAACTGTAGTCCAAGAACGACGGTTTATTCCTCTTCTGGGGCATCCAGGTCTTGTGTTTAAATGAAAACACTGACAAGTTCCTGAAAGACCTAAGAGCTTATTTTTCCTGAGAGGTTTGTTAAGGGGAGAAGTCCTGTTTTCTCCAGAGTTCCTCTAGTGTTACCCCTCATCTCAGCGAGTACAGTTCAAGCCCAGGAAGACAGGCAATGGGCCTGGGACATGTGGTCACTCGTGGTTCTTCACAGGAAGCACACTGGCCCCACCTCCAGGTGGTAGTGTGAACCTGGCTTTGTGGTGGGAAAATTGTACACATCTACAATGGGCAATAATCCAGTGTCCTGGGTCTGGAACATGAACTGTGCCTGGTGCCATTGACCATCTGTGAGCTAGAAAAAAAAAAAAGATATGTTACAGAATGAATTTTCATATTTACACTACAATTCTGCAGTTACGGAATTGACATACAGGTCACATGCGTCAACTAAATGATTACTTCATGAAAAAACTACTTATGAAAGGACAATGGTCTTACCCAGCAGTCATCTCTGAGTATTTTGGGTGCCACAACACCCCCAGCTTCAACTATCTGTCCATTCCAGGCTTTAAATCTCACTGAATTTGGGGATGTTTTTTTGGAGATGCTTGTAGTCCAAACTGGAACATTAAGGCAATGGATGGTGATGTGCTGAATTGCTTCATAGCTTAAAAGGTGCAGGAAGTTCATCTGTATTAATCCCACGCCAAACTCAAGCTGTAGCAATGACAAAAAACATGTGTCACACGCATGACAATGTCACAATAACTTAGGGTGCATAAAAGTGATTTTGCATGAAATTAACCCTGATATACAACTATCATTACTTGGTACATAATATTTTATTGATATATTGGGTAAATGAGGCATTGGTATTTCAAAATTATTCAACATTTAAAATGGATCATTTATGTCCTCATTTAAATTTCTGTTCAATCTGGTCTTGAATTAAGCTTTAGCAGACCACAAGGGGGCAATATAAAATATAAGCCTAAATTACATTGAATACCTGACCGTTTGCTTACACATTCATCAGCCAGTTCCATTTATTGGCTTTTTCTGATGTAGCAAATTACGGATTCACCTTATGGCAGGGAAATAGTTTCAGTATTTATGTCACGCTGTGAACTGGGAAAAATCCATGATTTGCTGGGAAATCCAAAGCTGATGCACCATGCAGTCACAGCAGTGACATTCGCTATGGTGACTGACCTTGGATACAGTTACAGGTTTCAGGCAGGTTTGGCCTCCACTGGTGAAGTTACATGTGACCTCTATGGTGTCTGAGGAGCAGCCCAAATTAGGATCTATCCAGTAAGAACCTGAGACAAGAATTAAGAAATGTGGAGATTCATACAGTGGTTAATAAATTATACATATTTATTACCCTACCACTGCATAAGTGTGTATGTGTGTGTGAGAGAGAGAGAGACTATGACAGATAAACAACATATTTTACTCATGAATTATTAAATAATATGCATCCTCACCATCATGCAACCTTTGCTCACACTCCATAAGGTCCCTGCACATTCTGGCAGGGTTCTCCTGTGTTCCTAATGGGTTTTTAATGCTGTGGATTAGATTACTGAGGTAGTGTAAGGTCTTGAAGATCTCTGATCCCTGGTCCAACATTGGGAGATCCACCTCTTGGTAATTCTGAAGATACAAAAGATAGCAGTCACTTCAGTTCATTAATACAATGGTAATATATCAGGTTTCCAGTAGAAGATGAAAGTGAAGTGATTGTCACTTGTGATATACAGCAGAACAGCACATGGTGCACAAAGTGAAATTTGTCCTCTGCATTTAACCATAACCCTGAGTGAGCAGTGGGCAGCCATGACAGGTGCCCGGGGAGCAGTGTGTGGGGACCTCAGTGGCACCTTGGCGGATTGGGATTCGAACCGGTAACCTTCTGACTATGGGGCCACTTCCTTAACCGTTAGGCCACCACTGACCCGGTGGTGGTCAAAACAAACATGTTATGGCATTTAGCAGACAAATGAACAACTTCATTTACAGGTTCAGCCCACCTGGTTTAAGTGTTTTTCTCAGGGACACTACGGTAGTTTTCGGGGGATCAGCCTGACACTTTGTGTTCATCTGGTGAGTGTCCTACCCACTAGAAATCTATCAGCCTTAGCCTACACTGATCACCAATAGTGTAAAATGTGCTAAACATAAACACATATGTTCTGATCATTGGAACCATCAGCTCACCTCTGACCTGAGTGCAGCATGGGAATTCATTATAACCTGAACAGCAGCACCAAGAGCCTCATTCTTCTGCTAGGAGAAAAATCAAGGATTACATGTCATGTATACTTACAGGCAAGTTAGAAATCCAGGGAAGTGTCATTTTACTGATACATGTCAATTTCATGAATACTTGAATGAATACTTTTTCAAGGCACTGGGGAGAATAATTATTTGATCCCCTGCTGATTTTTTTGTTATTGTCCTGTCTCTCAGCGTTCAAGTAAGACTACCATTGCAATAATAGACTAATCATTTCTATGTAAGTCGGCTGACAAAATCAGCAGGGGATCACATAATTATTTTCCCCACAGTAATATCACATATTACATCTGCTTATTGACCTTAACACAAGTATAATTCTACTGTGATGTCCCTTAAGCTTCGACCATTATTGTTGCATAATTATCAATTTGAAAAAACACAATTCGCCATCCACTTATGTTTTTAAAGACAAGTTAACCAGTATATTGCATATATAAAATTTACTAATAAGATTGCAATGCTAACAGGAAGTGCACACTCACGAGAGCCATGTGTATACCCGGGGGACCCTAGAAACAAATAACAGCGACATGAGTCCAAGCACAAAAATACACAGAAAATAACAACGATAGGTATGCAACAGAACAATAAACTTACTGGTGGTCCTGGAGGTCCACGAGGTCCTGGAGGTCCCTGTAAAAAAATTATATATTGTGTTGTTGGACTAGGCCAAAGACAAATGAGATTAAGATATTCAAAAATAAACCCCCTTTCTAACAAGTCTATGTGGATATTAGTGGAGAAGACACTGTTACTGTTAACGTAATGGATATAAATACCTACCCGTGGTCCTTGTACGCCCTGTGAAGGCAAGGAAGAAATAATCACAGAATTGTAACAGAACAGGTACAAGGAATGCAACACGACTTAGCCTGAAATAACTGTACATTGTAGACATGGCTGATGTGGACAATAACTCACCGCTTCGCCCCGATTTCCCTTATCTCCTTGTGGTCCCTGAGTCACACAAAAAAGGAAATTAAGGCATGAAGAACAGTATATACCATAAAGAAATTATGTGTAGACTGAAAAAAAGATACAAACTGGATTCCCACTGGGGCCGATGATGCCAGTTGGACCAATGGATCCGTCTTTGCCCTAGGCAGAGAGTATAACACTGTTAGCACATATTACTATATGATGCTGTGAGCTAGGCGAGTAACTATTATTTACCATCAAGCCAGGTGGTCCCTTTGGTCCCTGGATTCCTATTAATCCAGGGTCTCCAGGTGGTCCCTAAAAATAAACCAAGGTAATGCAGAATTATGTTAAAAGACCACCAATAAATGTACATGACCATGTTAAAGTGTCAGTAATGACATGCTTCACATTCAGGTCAACCTTCAGGCATCTGCCTGCTTTATTTCAAACAGCAATGGCCATTTTAGCAGACTTTAGACCGACATGCTTTTGGTCTATGTCGCAGGCCAGTTAGTGCATGGCTTGTGTTCAGATGGTTTCACTTTTTGATAGTATGAAATACTGAGACAAATCAAAGTGTGTATAGTAATACCTTAGGGCCGAAAACACCAAACACCCCGGGGAATCCGGACTCTCCAGGGTCACCCTAGAGAAGGAGACAAAGGAGACTCTGTCTGTTGCGGACTTCAAAAGCACAGTCATGTAAAAATGATAATCGTTGCATCATACTGCTTACTCAACATTAAAACCAGAGTTTTATAAATACTGTAAACACTGTCACGGCCATGTCTACCTGAGATTTTATCTCTCTCTGTCTGGCAGAATATTCTTATAATAAACAAACTAAAAACTTGAGTGAAACTCTTATCTTATGTGTTGAATTGCATGACATCAGATTTTACAAAATTTGAGTTCTGCAATGCAAAATTGGGGAACTGAAATGAAAAGCCACAGCAGCTCGACTGTCGGCAAATGTGTGTGGTCTGTAATTATTTCTAAGGTCTATTATTTCTAAGCATGCCATAACAACATACAAGTCACTTAGAAACACTTGCCAAATTTCAAAACTTGAAAAACATAAAAATCATTGACACTCACTGGTTGCCCTTTGACCCCTTTGCTTCCTTGTTTTCCTTGCAGACCCATGCTGCCCATTAAACCTTTTTTTCCAGGGGGTCCGGATTGGCCTGGAAGACCCCGCTCACCCTGTCATGAAAATACATGAATGAGGAGTCTGTACTGATACTGTAAAGTACAAGTTGATATTAGACAGATATTATTACTGCAGAAAGATCTCTGACTTTCTTGAACCCCAGTGAGAGAAATCATCATTTCTGCAATAAATTCATGTTCATGCATCCTTACTATGACACCAGAGTCAAACCCAATCCACAGTCAACCTATAACTGGCTGTAATGACCATGCACAGATAGAATGCATCTTTATATTTAATATACATCTATATAATCATAGATCAAGGTCAAAGAGAAGACAAGCTTCACTCAACCCCAGGAACATCCCAGTTGCTGAATAAACACACACACACAGAGGTCACCAAGTCACTTAACCTGTCTGCTTGTGGGAGGAAACCTGAGCACCTAGAGGAAATGAAGTTTGAACGCTTGGAGAATAACCCAACTCTGTGCTGCACAGACTACTCCAGGTCTTCTTGTTGTAAGGCACTAAAAGAAAACTAAAAGTCACACAGGAAAGAACTAATGTTTTACAAGGCCTTTTGTCCTGAATATGATACCAAGTTGACACAATGATTTGTAACAATCTGTTACTTCTGCTTGTGTTCATAAAACAATTAGTCATAAAATGTTAATAAACTGTAAAAATGAAGAATTTGATAGACAGACATAGGAATCTACTTTGGGGAAGGGGAAGTGGAAACAGGGAAAGGAAAGGATCACTCGCACCCACGCACACCATCTGAAAACACAACACACAGCCACACCTGAAAACTCAGGCCACGACTGCCCTGCGGCCACACCAGCCCACTGACTACACACAATGCATACTCACACCACGCGCACACACAACGCGAAGACAGCACCTGACTGACAAACACGTGCCAGTGACAGACACCCCCCCCCCAACACTCCTTTTTAAAGAGGGAAAACAGATGTAGAGAATCAGGAATGGGCGGGGCCTGCGCTAAGGGCTGACGCTGGACTCCAGGGAGGATCATTACAGATATAAGCCAGACTACAATAGAACTCTCACCTTTTGCCCATAAGAACCTTGATTTCCTGGTAGCCCTGGTAGGCCAACTTTGCCACGTTCACCAGTTTTGCCGGGCAGCCCAATGTGCCCATCAGCACCTTGCTCTCCCTAAAATGGGAACAGCCATAAAATACAGTGATAGTACACAGCTAAAGTCTAAACTCTTTTACTTTAATGGCAAGGATACATCAGCCTCAGACGTAAACTCACAGGCATTCCTTTGGACCCATCTTTTCCATGAAGTCCATCTGCTCCAGTGTTGCCCTCCAATCCCTCACGACCCACAACTCCCCTTGGGCCTGGTAGACCAAATAGGCCCTGGATTAGAACAGAAAAAAGTTAAAGAACCAAACAAAAATAAAGGTTGCATTACATTGTGGATGAAAGAAAAAACTCATCAAAATGAAAGGAAAAACTCATCGAAAAACTTATGACTTTGCACGATAACCTTTAGCAAGCAGTATGTTGCAGTTGTATAAATGCTATACATACCATGCAAAGAGGTCTACCTCCAAATACCATTCTAGCTATCAATCCCTTAACACACCATTTAGAATTAGGAAAGGTTAATGGTATTTAAATAAAGTGTCGCATGGTTTCCAATCGTGACTTTATTAAAATCGCTTGCATTTTTTAGATTTATAGTTGATAAAGAATAGGGTAAACAAGATATTAACTTTACAGCGTAACATTGTTAGAAGCGGATAAAGGTAGAGCACTGAGTGGATAGGAAGTAAATGTGACCTACAGCTGGTCCTCTGCTTCCAGATGTCCCTCTGCTGCCTGGTTTGCCTTTTAAGCCCTGAAACGTGACATAATTAATGAACAGAGACTGGTATTGTTAGTATTTTTAACGTAGCATACAAATAATACATTTTGGGGATGGCCTTCACAGTTTTAGCCTGAAAATCAACAGATAGTTAACAAAGTTTTATAAAATATTATCCATTGGAAATATGTATCTTCAAATTTATTTTAACATTTTACTATTCTATATAAGACTACCATGTGACAGTTGATAGAATTGCTGAAGTGCAAGTAAAAAATAATAGAAATTTTTTGTTAAAAAAAGTGAGTTTTTTTGGTGAGTTCTTTTGTCATGAAATGTATGCTGTGTTGTGGTTCAAGGGGAACTAAAATATTGTGTAACGTTTGCATGATTTCTGAACAATTAAATTCACATTCTGATTTTCAGATTAAACGTCTGTCCATCCAATTCCTTTTATTTGCCAAAACGATGTCAGTCATCTAATTTATAAATATCATTAAAAGTGACACTTATTAGTATTATTTGTTCATACTTGCTCGCCTTTGGATCCTTTTAGTCCAGGATGTCCCCTTGGTCCAGAATTTCCCTTTTACAAGCATAGAGAGAAAATGCTTCAGAATGTCAGACTGACAGCTCTGTTTACTCTAACGTTTTAAAGGAAAAATTCTGTCAAAAATGTGAGTCCCAAAAGTCCACATTAAAAGTATTTAATAGCAAAGTAAATAAGTGTATGTGTGCATGTGTGGTCGAACTCACAGGTGGTCCGGTGGCTCCAGCTTTGCCCCTCAGTCCCATTACACCTTCCTGTCCCTGAGGGAACGTTTCACCAAGTACAAAGTTTTCATACAAATGCATATGAAGAAAAACACTGGTCTGCACTTCACAAACCATTTCTGTAATTTACATTTCTAATAATGAATACCATTTAATGTAACTTACATTTCTTATGAGCAAGGAATGAACCACACATAGATACACCATGTGGGTACACTTAGAATCACAACTGTTGACATGCACAGGATAAGGAATGTGAGTACAAGAATGAAATCCCACTTACAGGATAACCAGGGTCCCCAGATTCACCTCGCTCTCCCCTGTCTCCAACACGACCCTACACCCAAATATGAAGAAATTAGGTTGGTTTCAGGATCTCTCCTAGAACATCCAGACTAAAGTACATAACTCACAATGTCACCCGGTGGACCTGGGGGACCTGCAACTTTCCCATCTTCACCATGTTCTCCCTAAAATGCCAAAAAAAAAAAAAAAAAGCATGCCATTTTTCCAGCTGTCTCAAGATTGATCTTCCAGGCATAAACTACCCATCCAGCCATCCATGGGTGGCTGCACACACACTGTATGCAGTGCGCATTGTGATATCTTGTGTTTTTATTTCTAAAATATTTACCGAAAAGTCAAATTACGCCAGAACAACCTTCTCCATCACTCTGATGAAATATTACCTTTTCACCTTTTGGTCCAGGAGGCCCAACTGGGCCCTGCTTGCCTTGGTGTCCCTACAACAACAAGTTAAACAACAAGAAGACTCTCTTAATCACCGTGATTCCTTTATATAAATATTTAACATACAATTAGCACAGCTGCGCTATGTTTACTTCCTGTCTGGGTCGGACCTATGACACGGATGTGACATTCCAGAGACAATCTCTACACAAAGAGCGAGACGGACAGTCAATGAGGTTTATGGTGCATCTTTCAAATGGAGACCCACGGGAGCAGCATGTTTGCAGTATTTACATGAATATTTAATATTTCATATGTTGAATTTTACTGAAATTCACATATATTGTGTTGGATTCATATTTGTTCTATACTACGAATGCATGAGTATGAAAAATCTAATAATGAGGAATGTTCACCTCATATCCTGGTATTCCTGGTTCTCCTTGTTGCCCCATTTTACCTGGTGCTCCCTGAAAAATCCCAATTAGAAGGAAAAAAGCAAGTGCAAATTAAAATTGGCACAGATCATATCCTGGTGTGTTATACTAAAGGACACGTTGTAGTATTTATAAAATGCATGAAATCTGGATAGGTGAGGATAATCATCTGAGATCGTTTTGAAGCGTGTCTAACTTTTCTACTTTACCACAGGTCCTATTGTTCCTCTGGAACCTTTTGGTCCGATGAAGCCTGCCTCTCCCCGTTCACCTACTGGCCCAGTCTCTCCAAGATGACCCTGGTGACCTTTGTTGCCCTTTAGTGCACAATACAACTTTTTATAGAACTAGATAGTGTCACGACAGTGAATAGATGTCACAGAGGATCACTGTAACCACACCTTTAGTCCTGGTTTCCCCCTCTCACCAAATTTGCCTGGCTTTCCTTCGGGACCCTAAAATAAACATCCCACAGAACAAAGAAATATGTTGTCCAAATAAAGTATTCCACTGTAAGAAGCTACTTGATGTACTATGACTCAAAAGACTCACCCTGATGCCAACAAGTCCTGGGTCTCCAGAATGCCCTTCTGTGCCTTTCATTCCCAAGTGGCCCTTCTCTCCATTGGCTCCTTCAATCCCAAACTCCCCCTTTTCACCCTGAAAATGAACAATTAGATTCATGTCTCGGTCCCATCCTAACCCTAACCCAGCACTCATATTCTTGTTCCTAATTACAGTGACTGGACTACACCATGATGTGCCAATCATCCTAATGCACAGTAAATGGTCTGAGTCAGCATTTAGGGTTTGGTCATAAAAAAATTACCTAACCTAATCCCAATAATCCCAGTAATATCGAAGTGGCAGTCTTTGTAGTGAAATTTTCCTTCCAATACCTGCTTAATAAGCAGCTGTCAATCATTAACATCCTGATAATACAGTTAGGTTTTTGAAAGTACACAGGCTGGAACAATCAGATTCTCTAACCTTGGCTCCATCGGATCCAGTGAGTCCAGCTTCTCCATCAAGGCCTGGCTCACCCTATTGGAAAAATGGTAGAAAGTTTAGACATAAACCACATATTATAGCAAACTGCTGTGGAATATTTGTAAAAATATCAGTGCCATAGACCTGCTGTCATAATGTGAACATAATTATACCCACCCGCTGCCCAATTAAGCCAGGCTCTCCATTGTTTCCTGCTTGTCCAACTGCACCCTTAAAACAGAAAATAATAATAAAAAAATTTCAATCAGAATGTCTTTAACAACAGATGTCAAGGCATTAGGGGTCACATAGAAGCTGCTATTATAGCCACCCTTTGCATTTTGTTTGGATGACAATGATGAATAATGGCCAAAATAATGTATTTTGGAGATATTTATTGGTCATTTAAATATTGAACATATTAGTGAAGTGGATCTTTCATAAGAACAAACCCAAATACATCTCACAATCCATAAACAAATGGGTATAATATCTTGAAATTATTAATGATTTGATTGGCAAATTCTCAAATATGACTTTCAGTATAACCTGTCAAATTAGAATATGCTGGTATAAAAATATGAACCCTCCCTGTGGAGTGAAGTTCCTTTCGGGTCCGTCTTGATGCATCATATACACGTCTGCAGTACATCATTGCTTGGATTGTAGAGATATTGACCATTTGTTGGTAGAAACCAATATTGCGCATGTTGTCTTCCATCTTCCTTTTAACTAATAAGTGACATTTTCAGTGACCTGTTGGTCTGAAGCAGTTCTGCAATGGTTACATAGGTTCGCTATTTGCAGTCTGACCTGGACTGAAAGTGAAAAAGTGAAGTGATACACTGCAGCACAGCACACAATGAAAATTGTCCTCTGCATTTAACCCATCACCCTTAGTGAGCAGTGGGCAGCCATGACAGGCGCCCTGGGGGCAGTGTGTGGGGACGGTGCTGTGCTCAGTGGCACCTCAGCGGATCGGGATTCGAACCGGCAACCTTCTGATTACGGGACTGCTTCCTTAACCACCACTGACCCACCAAAGCACGAGGCAGCCAGGACTCAAACCTAGAACCTTCTGATCTGTTGTCAGGCGCGTTATCCATTGTGCCACAGGCCCTGTGTGCAGCTGCAGCTGTCAACCCAGGTATAATTCCTGAGAAGATCCATTAGGTGGTACTAGAGAGCAATGGATGAAGGGGCCGCGGGAAAGTATACTCTGGCCTTGGTTTACGCTTCTACACCAAAATGCAGAACACCATGAGTAACCAAAACCTGGAGCGATTCCAACTGGACAGACGCCATTCCAGGCACAGCAATCAAATTAATTCCCAGTTGACACTGGAGTGTTGTGCATGACGTACACACACAGAAGCCACAACTGTGAGAATCATCAGTGGTACAGGCGTTTGCTTGTCGCTAGTAAACAGAGAAATGTTGAAATATTTTACCTTCTCTCCTGATTGTCCTGGAAGTCCCCTCTCACCAACCTTCCCTGGAGGTCCCTGAAAAACAATGCCGAAAAGACAATGCATCAGCACCCAATGAGCAGAATTTCTTAATAACCCCAAAATAAAAAAAGTGTTTAAGATGCTGTACTATTTCCAAGTTCAAATTTTTATTTGTCACATACACAGTCATACACGGTATGATATGCAGTGAAATGCTTTTAGCGACTGCTACAGACCAGATTATTGCAAATATTGCAAGTAAACAGTGAACCAATATGAAAATATTGCAAACATAACCAAATATTACACTTTTATGTCTTTAACCTAAAACATAAAATATGTGTAACAGGTAGGGTGAAGGTGTGCAAATGGGTGGAGTCAAAGTATAAAGTGACAAAGTAAAACAAGGTAGATGTGAGATGGCGTCATCTGTGGATCGGTTGGGACGGTAGGCAAACTGCAGTGATCGCGTGTGTCCGGTAGTGAAGAAATGATGGAGTCTCTGACCAGCCGTTCAAAGATCTTCATCACTACTGAGGTGAGGGTTACAGGGCGCTAGTCGTTGAGGGAGGCAGGATGGGTTTTTTTGGGACCGGAACAATTATGGATTCCTTGATATTGGATTCCAGGATATTGTTATGTATGTGATATTCCAGGATATTGTTATGTATGCTGTACTATTTACAGGTTACATATTGAAATCACCATGGTGTATTCAACGAAAAGGGCCACGTAGTATAATTTGTAATGATTTGAAAATTCAGCTGAATCCCACTGTGTGTTGGAGACGATGGGTATTGATGGTAAATAAGGGACAGTTTAAAAAAGAATCAAAACTGTGGGGAGGGTGGGGGTAGCAGGCTATTATCAAGAAGAAAGTGAAGTGATACACAGCACAGCACGCACAACGAAATGTGTCCTCTGCCTTTAAGCATAACCCTTAGTGAGCAGTTAGCAGCCGTGACAGGCGCCCGGGGAGCAGTGTGTGGGGACGGTGCTTCGCTCAGTGGCACCTTGGTGGATCGGGATTTGAACCGGTAACTTCTGAACCTCACCGCTTCCTTAACCGCTAGGCCCTAAACTGCAAACTCGAAAACCAGCAGGGTTACCTTTAGTCCAATATCTCCCAGGGGACCAATGGTTCCTGGTGGGCCCGGGGGTCCCTGTTAACAGATCAAACTCAAATATCTCAAATAAAGCCAATGGTCCACAGCAAAGAACTTGTTCATTAAGCACTGAATTCAATAAATTAATAGAAAGCATTTTGGCTCATGGCTCCGAGGCTCAAGTTAGATTTAATCAAGCCACGACCCTCAGGCTGTAGAGGCATTCTTACATTTAAGTGCTTCCTTGTGTTTAAATGGAATACAACATAGAATGAAGCTGAAGATGGGTTGTTGGAAACTGGCTCCATTATATCTTCAGATCAGAGGAAAGGATAATTGAATGTTAAATTATGCTGAAGAAAGTTTGTTTCTCATTAGACCCTCATAAAACTAATATCTACACATGCAAGCATTGGACTTTATGAGGTCATATACAGTAAAGCTCATCATTATTTCATAACTACATGTGTTTTGACAAGATGGAAGGTTTAAGCAGAATGAAACGTAAGTCTATAGCTCAACAGAACCAGCTTGCAGCAGTTTATTCACAGGGATCAAGTAAAATGGACCATATTGTGTCTGATCCATAAGGAAGTTGCTAGCCACAGTTAACATTCAGAAGTGCTGAAGCAACTTGGCAGTTTCAGTGATGCTTACCGCTACATCTGTCACACATTCCTAATTTTGGAAGGATCAAGTCCTCAGTTCACATCAAAACTTGTCTGTTTTAGAATGTTACTGTCCATGCTCTCTTTGTCTTTCTATCTGGAGGGGGAAGGAGATGCCTCTCATCCAAATCTATTAAACTCCAAAGGATGATAGTTGGGGGAAACTGTGCAGATTTATTAAACACAGAAGACATAAAAAATGATTTAAATCGGAGACAGATCATTGCTTGTTGCGCCTCAAAACTTCAGTTCTATTTCCTTTTAGCCACAAAAATTTGAATGCAGGAAGTTGCACCTCATTTCTTGACAACCAGCAGACAAACACATAACTTGTTTGGACACAGACATAAGGATCCATACCGGTTCACCTTGGATTCCTTTAGCTCCTGGGGGTCCTGAGGGTCCTTGAATGCCCTTGAATGACACGAAGACACAAACCTTGCTGATGTGTGGGTTGTGATTAGTGAAATCATGTATGCACGTTGCACAGAAATATTGTGTGAAACGTTGTGCTTTTTCTTACAGGAAATCCACGAGGCCCTGCTTCGCCAGTCTCCCCAATTTTCCCCTGAGACCCCAAGAAATATGAATTAGATATTGGAATTTGGTCAAATCAAAACAAAACGAATCAAATTTCATACCGTCTCTCCTGGAAAACCTGACTTTCCTGGTGGGCCATCTGGACCCTAAAGAAGAGACATCATTTGCTGTTAAACTGAATTTGTAATGTCTGTAATTAGATCATTTGGAATTAGATGTAATCCGCTAGGCCACTTTTAATTGCACTTTAAAAAGTGGATACACATCCTTGCCCAGAAAACCTATAGTACCTGCTGTCTACTTTGATGATACACTTGTCCTGGTGGTGCACAGTGTGTGCAAGTGCAACGTTGTTAAAGGGGTCTTGTCACTTTGTGACATAATCTGTGACAACAACATGAGGCTGCTTACCTTTCCTCCCTCTGAGCCACTCTCTCCCACTGGCCCGTCAGGTCCTCTGCCTCCCTGAAACAGAATATATGGTACTATGGTGAAAAGGGAATAATAGAGAAATATAGTACAGCACTATACAATATATAGTATAGTAAAATTCACACAACTGTCAGAATTGTAAAAAACAGAAACACTTCTCCAGTTTATGAGTTTGATTTGTAAATGGAAAACTGATTATCAGTCTATCTGATTATGAATAAAACAGACAGACCGCTAAGAAACTGCCATTCACAATTCTGAACATTTGATATTTCAGCAGCCCCCATTCAATTAAGAACAGCCTACAGTTGTAGGACGTCACGTACCTTGGCCGGGTATCCATATGTTTTCATTGTGGTGATTTCAAATAAACATTTATTCTGATATGCATTCATTTTTTCATGTGTGCCTCCAAGATTCCTACATTAGTGAGTGGAAACAACGATGAATGGAGATTCTGTGGAAGCTGCCACTGTGGTTCCTACACACAGAACTGCCATTTGTTTCTTAGTGATGACACAAATTTAAGACAACAAGATGACATGAGATTTCAAATGAAAAAAAGTTGTGGAAAGAGTGCAACTGCTTCCCAAACCGTGGGTCCAGCACTCAGGCTCAGCTCTCTGCCTGCTGTCCTGCAAGCATTCCCTGTTTCAGAGCACAAGGCTATGCCTATTATGCCGAGACTGCTCCCAACTCCCTCGATCTGTGTTCCCTGTCAACCTCTCTCATTTTCCCACACCTCCATCTCCTGTCCCCAGGAAGGCAAGGCTGCTTTATTTGCTCTCTTCTGTTCTCATGGATGGGATCATTCATAAATATGACATAAATAAGTCCTCACCCTTCTACCTTTTGGACCTCTTGAACCAGGAAGACCTCTAGGACCTGGAATGCCCTGCAGGTACATAGAACACAGTGTGTCACAGAAGGAACACTTCTGGAAGAAAACACAATATATTTACTATAATATAAAAGGAACAAACTGCTGGCATAAGTGTCAAAGATAAATAAGGCAAAATTCCTAATTGCTTTAATTTAGATGTAATGACATCTTTATCCTGGTTCACTTAATCCTATTCCATAAATTGTTTATCCAGGGTCTTTCCTGTTGGAAAGAAAATTTTCTAGTTTCAGTCAGACTTTCAAGCACTTAATGGTGCTGAGTGTTCCCTTATACAAGTTAATGTACTGAAGACTCTTATGAGTCAGCTCCTTTAATTCTGTACATATCAGTACATATATCAATATACAATTTCCTGTGGTCCCTTAAGTATTTGGGCCTGTTTCTTTTCTATTTAAACACTCACCACCCAAATATTCTCCAAATTCAATAAAACAATACTAATCTAAGTGAAAATATGTGAATGAAAATACGTAATTAAGTTATATATATAAGATGGACTTACTGGTATACCTGGTGGTCCAGGTGGTCCTATGTCTCCTGGTGTTCCTTGGTGCCCCTGTAAAAATATTTGCAATGAATAATATTTATTTAGTCTTAAGATATTTAGTCAACATATTTATGAAAATGCTCATTTGATCGAAAGCCAAATTAATGGTGTCCTTTAGTGTAAGATGTGACCTCCTCATAGCTCAAAGGGATGGAGAATATGTTTCCAGATGCCTCTGTTGTCTAGGCTGAAATATTTGAGGCCAATTTTAAACAGTTCACAGGCCTGAGACAGCCAGACAACATAGACACCATAGAAGAATGGTTCAACAAGGACTATAATAATTTAGAAAGAAGTGCAGTTTTTAAATGCTTAATCATCAGCAGGAAGGGGACACAGCTAAATGCACCGATTACAAAATCATTTCTGATATAATTTCTGGAATACTGCAGTGGTGTGCTCTGTTAGGGAAAGTAACTTGAAGTAACTTTTTATAACATTTATCAATACCCCAGAGCTCAGAGGTACGGTCCAGACTTACTCCTTACCATCGCTCCATTCTCCCCTGGTGGCCCAGGAAGTCCTGTCTCACCACGGTCACCCTGGCAACACACACATAGACGAAACACTGTCATTTTACTAGTCCTAGTTTACATACAATGTCTGCTGAGGGTCTTTCCCCGCAGTGTGTTACAACTGAACCCTGAACCCCGGCCTCTCAAAATGAGACAAAAAAAGATGCCTTTGATGGGACGAGAAAATGTAGATTTATTAAATAGCAGCGTGACCTTGCTGACCTTTTCTCCTGCAATTCCTGTTTCGCCGACGGGTCCAGTGAACCCGACAGGACCCTGAAGAAAGGAAAGAAAACAGCAGTCAGCTTGTCTCTGATGATGTCTCAGGAGGGTAAAACAACCTCATGAAAACTTGGAAACAAACAGAAGAAGAAAGGCTCTTTACCCTCTCACCAAGCATTCCCACTTTTCCAGGCATCCCCGGCTCCCCCTGAAGCAAAGTGTTTTATTTGTGTTTCAGTACCATATATCAAACCGAACAGCAAAATGTGCACGAGTAAACAAACGGGCTGCAGAGCAAACAAACACGGGCAGATGTGTACGAATGTGGCAGAGCTTCCTCTCTAAACCTGACGCTGTCGGGCCACGAGAAAGCATGAAGCTTACCTTGAGCCCGTCTGCTCCCGTTTTTCCAGAAAATCCCTTCCTCCCAGGTCTACCCTGAACAGAAAACAGAAATGACCCATAGTACTGGACTCATGGCAACCAATCAATCAATCAATCAATCAATCAATCAATCAATCAATCAATCAATCAGGCGGGCAAACCAAATAATGACACTCATTTCAAAAGTGCCACAAGAAGGACATGACACCTGGGCTGATGTCATCTGGTTGTACCTGGGGTACATCACATGAAATTAAACTTTATGCACCCAATAAGAATGTGTATTAAAAAATAAATTAACATAAGACCTTGTGCAATTTGTTATATTTGTTTAATATCTTATCTTTAAGGTTGGCTCTCTGCGCACCACAACATTGTCACGCATGCACAGACGCATCACTGTGTTAATAACTTATTTTATTGATATGGATTATCCTGACACTGAGAACATGAACCTTTGAAAGAGTTGAAATCCACAGCATGCAACCAGATGTTTGATTGTACAGAAGTGTCTGCATTTCTGCTGATGCAGCGTTCTTCAGCTCAATTATCAGATGTGGAATTATATGCAGAACCATATATGGCTACAAGCAAGCTGCGTGGGCCGGGCTAGCTTTGAACATGATCAGGTGTACATTATGGATCCATGGCTCCTTTTTGTCAATATTAGTATGACCTTCTGGGACCTTACACATAAAATGCCAGTAAATGGGGCCATTCTGAACATAGCATAGAAGTAAGACCACCGAAGCAGTAAACCATTGGGAAACAAATGACAGTTTTATTTATACAGTGGAACCATGAGGTACCACTTAGCACCCAATCAGATGCTTCTGTTTTTCTACAGCAGCATCTCACTATGCTTAGAAAACAATAATTTTCTGACCAGTGTTCCTCCACAGTTGCACAACAAAGTCAGAATGAATGGTCTCAAAATAACCTCTGGACAATAGAGAGGGTTAGTTTATAACTATATGCTGTAAATGTAATATTGCTATATTGAAGATTTACAGTAGCCAGGACAAAGAAGCAATTTCCATGAAAAAAGAGAGACAGCTAATTCCTGTTTTGAATGCTATTAATACATGGGTATTTATTTCAATTATTGTAGACTTTTCCCTGACATTTTCAGCCCCCAATCAATCCACTGAACAAATGGTATGTCAGCAACGAAGTGCACAAAGATTTGGAATGAAACTCACCTCCAGTCCTGGGGGTCCAGGTGGCCCCAGGGGTCCTTCATCCCCCTGCAGGTAACAGGGTTGGATATTAGGATTAGTGTAGGATGTAAAAAAAAGTTTTTCTTTTTTGAGGATCCTAATAAGTGATTTAAATCTGTTTCTACCTCAACTCCAGCGGCTCCCCTTGGTCCTGGTAAACCCTTAACTCCTGGCATCCCCTGTTCAGGAAAACAAAAAAAGATTATCCAAATCTAGAATCACTATGTAGTTGACCAGCAATCTAGCCAGATGGACACTAGTATGAATTGTGAACTAAATTTGGCAACATTTGGTAATTTTGACTGGATGTCATGTACATATTTGTCATTTACATATATCAAAATATATCACACCTTTGGGCCTTCTGGGCCATTTTGCCCTGGTGGTCCAATGTCTCCTGGAAATCCCTGGGAAGAACAACGACAAAAAGATGATATGTAAAGTGAAACAAAACAAAACCAATGTCTAATTCTATTTTAGTATAATAAAAAAAAACATAAAATCATTAATTTATACTTGTATCAAGTGATTAAAATGTATCAGTGCATTATTTGAAAAAGGGTTAGAGGTGCAACAATATGTTTTTTGAAGGGAATAACAGTGATTTTATCCTAATTTTTAAAACATTTTCATTATCTCATATATTGCATACCCTCTTTTTGTACCACTGAGCTATTGTGCCATTGTAATTTGTTTTTTTAATGAATTTAAGGAGTGGTGTCAATACCTGTAGTTAATTTTTTTTACTTGTTTTGCACCCAAGGGACAGAGGTTAAAGCAGTTTAGTGCTACAGATCCCCTGGTGTTCCCCGATAACACAAGCAGGTCCAGAAGTATAAGAATAGGCGGAATCTGCAGTGGATTCTGTGCCAGAAAGAAACAGGCTGAAGAATCTGATCAGCACGGCTGCTCCCATGAGGTGGTGAGTGATGGGAGGATGATGGCCAAATTCCGGTCCATCTTGGACAACAACTTTCATCCCCTTCACGGGTCCCTGCATGGCCTGGGCAGCTCCTTCAGAAGCTCCAGTCACAGTTAGATCGTTTACGCAGATCTTGGGCCTTTAGTTTTTTGTATTTTTGCATACAGAATATTATTTATTGTATAGAATTGTATATGAATCTTCATATTGTAACCCTTTCTGCAGTCATCTTATCTTTTAGTAACAAAATGTAAGCCTACTGACTTCACAAAACAGCTGATCAGTTCAGCTGGTACTGACCTCTGGACCGGGAGGTCCAGGTAAACCATCTGGACCATTATCACCAAGTTTCCCCTAAAACAAAAGTATATTAAAAAAGAAAATACATTAATATTAGTTAGTGATAGACTAAACTGCCTTGTGTCAGTGAAACAGTCCAGTTTAACAGAATAAAGATCTTTTTTTTGGCTTTTATGTGGTATACTATTTACAGACGGACCTGTAGTCCAGGCTTCCCTCGAGGTCCTGGCAACCCTGGCAACCCTTGAATACCCTGCCAAGCACAAACTCACGATCAGTGCCCAATCCTTCCATAAACATACACATGTTTTCTTTAATAACTTTGTGACAACCTATGTTAACATATGAAACGTATGATAACTACTTACATGGAATAAGACAAAGCATATCAGTATTTTCATCAGGGAACTTGGTGCTTGGCACTATTAGGTATTTTTGTTTCCACAATACGAAAGGCAAATCTACAAATCTATGTCTGGGAGTCTGCAGCTTGAATGTTCAAACCAAAAATGATAAACAACTGCAAATAAAATGTAATGAGATATAAATTAATACATTTATTAAGAATAAACTGATAATTTAACGTCACTATTACTCATAAATCACCAAAGAGTTGCCAAATCCTGTATAACTGCACACAATGGTAGTAAGTGGGTTCAAAGCCCACTTACTACCATTGTGTCTCTGAGCAAGACACTTAAACCTAAGTTGCTCCAGGGGGTCTCTGTACCTGTAACTACTGATTGTAAGTCGCTCTGGATGAGGGCGTCTGATAAATGCCGTAAATGTAAAGTGTGGCCTAGTGTGTTTTATTGTGCACGGTGAGTGCTGTGTATCACAATGACAAGCACTTGTTTGAATCAAATATTCGGGTATTCGTTGCTTGTCAAGTGAAAGTGAAGTGAAGTGATTGTCATTGTGAAACAGTTGGGACGGTGCTTTGCTCAATGGCCCCTCAGTGGCACCTTTGTGGCTCAGGATTTGAACTGGCAACTATTCGATTATGGGTCCGTTCCCACTAGGCTACCAATGTGTCCAAGGAAGACATTTGTGAAAATTACAATAAGTAGTATGTGGTTATAATTACTATCTATATAACTGTAACACTGGCATATAATCAACGTATTAGTGGCACCTCAGTGGCACCTTGGCAGATCGGGATTCAAACTGGCAACCTTCTGATTACTGGGCCACTTCCGTAACCGCTAGGCCACCACTGCCCCATTTAAATAGCACTTTCTGTAGTGGGGACTAGAAAACAGGTTTGGGCGAACATCTGTTGATGTCTGGACCTCAGATAATTAATATATTACCATAAATGTATTCTCTGATGTAATCAAATATTGATATTCTAAATTCTAAAAAAAAACATCTCATTCCTGTTACATTCCTGATAGAAAAATGTCAGTCATACACACAACAACTGTTACATAACAGCAGCAGCAAAATAAAATACCTTGTCACCTTGGAATCCAGTCTCTCCAGGTGGCCCAAGAATCCCACCTTCACCCTAGGACATAACATTAATTAATATTAATTCATATTATCAGAAAAAAACCCAAACAGAGCCATTTATAGTCCGTTCTTCAGTGAGGTGCTGATTTACTGCCCCGTTAGCATCTACATCTTGTTTTTCAGCCTATTTCTGTAACCATTATTAAGCTCCACGCGCCACAGGAAATGGCTAACCTCTCTCTGCTTTTGTCTGGGTCAGCGCTCATTGAGATTCAAATATTCTTTGTGCTTGGCCGTGTACAGGAGTACATATCTTGCTGGTAAACTGATCTTTGTTTTGCCACTCTGAAGCTTCTGAAGGACCACCTATCCAGCTGCCTCTCTGCCTCATTACCATACACTTTGGCAGCTGCCTAAAATTTGGATTTAGACCCCAACCACAACTTGCCTGCCGCAGCAATAGAGCTTGCATTGTCTCCACAGTGCCTGGATTACATGCAGTTAAGTGCTAGTGAGTATTCAGAGTATTCAAATCACCTTATCACCTTTCAGTCCGGGTTCTCCAGGGTTCCCTGCTACCCCCTAAAAAACAAAACAACAACAACAAACAGCAGACTTTACAACTGTGTTATTGTCCTCCAGGGATACATACTGCGGTGAAACAATGGGAATATAGCAAAGAAGGCGAACTTTGCAGTTTGATTAAATAATTCCAATAATAATTATTCAATGTAATCAATTAAAAACCCTCAACAGTAGTCTGTGCGCCATATGTTTCCACACATAAGTGTTCTCGTCCTGACAGGAATTTCTCTAGCCTTGAAATACTGCCCCCGAGGAAACACAGACACATTGTTCTTTTTAAGTGTCTTATACAAACTCATTTCAGACGCTGCATGATAAAATACATGACATTGTGTAAGGCTGACCCTGCATATGAGTTGTATGCAAGAGTGAACACTGCTTGAGTGGAAGCTGGATATTTACCTTCAGTCCAGGTGGTCCAGGCAGACCCATTACACCAGCCGGACCAAGGTCCCCCTGCCGAGACACAATGACGCCGAGTACCATGTGACAATGGACCCAAATGGACCTCTCCAAATCCCCATTTCTGGTGTACATATACAATACTGTTCAAATGTTTTTGGAAGTAGTGAAACAAATGAAAGGATTTTCATCAGTAAATTCAGAAATAGTTGAGGAAGTGGCCTTCTAAAAGTGTAAAAGACAGAAAAAAAGAGTAAAATTGGCAATAATTTCATTTGATATGAGAAAAACTGCTGATATGTATAGAGAACTGAGAGAACAGTGGGTGTTCTTTCCCAACTCTCAAAATAATGACTGATCTCCTACAAGCAAATGTCTGCAGATGGAGAACCGAATTGTATTGCTGCTCAGAGAACAATAGGAGTCTCTTTCGCTGCACACATCAAAATGGGGAAATTATGCAATAAAATCAACATCGATATTTGGGTTATTTGATATTTAACAATATAGCAGTGGTTTTGTTTTGATTGGTTTCTATTGCCCAGCACTATATGTAACACATCAGACAAAGTCAGTCTAGTGGGCGGCTGTGAGCAGTGTAGCGTTTCAGTGTGTTTCCTGTAGTGATGAGGAAGGAAGCATGAAGCACTCCATTTAAAACAATCAGAACCTTTGCTGATTATGAAAGCTCATTAACAGGCAATGGTTGCTTAGCAAATGATCACCCAAACAGAATAAATGCTCTATTTAGAAATCCATGCAGTGTCTTGCCACACAGAGAATCCCATTTTAGGAAAACAAACTCTTTAACTGACATCTCATTATTTAAATCAGATACACTTATCTATGTGTTCACTCCTGTGCTAAGAAGAGAGTCTACATTCGTTTAACCCATCAAACTAATTGATCAGCACCACAGACAGCTCCTCTATTATTTTCATTGTCAACATGCTATGACCTTGCTAATGGGTCCCTGCCATTTAGTACATGTAGATTTACAATGATGGCTTTTTATCCAGACTTACAATCAGTAGTTACAGGGACAGTACCCTCCTGGAGACACTCAGGGTTAAGTGTCTTGCTCAGGGACACAATGGTAGTAAGTGCACAGAAAAAAGTGAACACTGGTTAAACGTAAAAAAAATTAACTAATCCGTCACGCCTATTCATTACGTCAATGACAAAATATTAGGTTCGGCAGATTACTTAAATTAATGCACTGAAATGTAAACTGTTGCTGTTACTGTTTTTTTCTCATCACGGTAGTTTAAAAATATTAGTTTGCTCTTTTCAATTTATAATTCTAATATCTTTCTAATTTATGCTTATGAGTAGATTGTTTTTATTTTACTTTAGTATATTGCTACTGATAACAGTTTTTCTTTCTTTATTCACATTACATCAATGCTAAAAATGTGACAGATCAATTACATTTTTAAGTTTAGTCAGTGTTTTTTTTGGACCAATGATTTTGTGGTCTGGTTCATAGGCAAGTGTGTTACTCACAAGGCTACTATATATAACAATCATTATGGAGACCCAGACTAAGTGCAGGACCCAGGACCATGTCTCTTCTGTCATGTGACCAATTGATCCATGGGATTAACCAAAATCACCAGGCCCTGTAGAAGAATCTGAACTGATCTGATGCTCATACCCCTGAACAGAAGCTTTTGATGACAGAAATGCTTAAGATTATAAACCTCTCAATTAAACTTTTTCCTTTCTGGTATTTGAAAGACCATGCCGCTTCCAAAATCACTGCATATCAAACTAACATTTCGTCTTGGATTGCAGCCCATCATCTAAAGATCAATCCCACCAAATATTCATTCCAGCAGATTCTTCTCCAGAACAAGATCTTGCTATCTACCTGAACAACTCTCAGATCTCTCCTTCTGCAGTTGCACGCAACCTTGGAATAATATAGACATCCAACTCTCCTTCTCGACTCACATCACCAATCTTTCCCATAGATGTAGATTCATGTAGATTTCTTCTCTACAATATCAAACCGATCTGCCCTTATCAACACAGGCCACCCAGATACTTGTTCAGTCCCAAGTAATCTCACGACTGGATTACTGTAACTCCCTTCTAGCTGGTCTACCTCTATGTACCATCCGACCTCTACAACTCATACAAAATGCAGCAGCACGACTGATCTTCAACCTTCCCAAATTCTCCCTCACCAGCCCTCTGCTACGTTCCCTCCACTGGCTCCCAGTAGCTGCACGCATCAGGTTCAAAATACTGATGCTGGCCTACAAAGCCAAACATGGAGTAGCACCATCCTACCTCACGGCCCTTATTACACCTCGCACTGCACCTCGTATACTCCGAGCCTCCAGTACTGCTCGCCTGGTCCCTCCATCTCTGAAGGTATGAGGAAGACACTCATCTACTGATTTCTTTATTGATGTAACATGAAAGCACATTGTTAGTCGCCCTGGATAAGGCCAAATGCCGTAAATGTCAATAAATGTAATGTATATTACACATCCTTTTAAAAGGTACAACATATCTTAAATTAATGTGTTATTTTTTTCTTCTTGGTTGGTCTCCGAGTTGCCAGGTGTTTTATTTTTTTTGGTTATCTAAAGAAATATTTTGTCTTTATACCCTTCATTGTAAATGAAAAAGCATTAACAAATTGGGAAATTGTTATTGTTGTATAGTAACTACAGTTTTCAGCTTCCTTTAAGATATATAGTGGTTTGCAATCATCCGGCAGGCTGTAACAATTCTAGATTTGACTTGATTATTGTGTATATGTGAAAATGTCCTATTTGTACTTTTCTGCAGTGTTAGAATGTTTAGAATACTCACAATAAGCCCAGGGACTCCACAAGGACCAGGAGCACCGATCTCACCCTGTGAAACAGAACCAGAGAATCAGGAAGGCTGCTGGTTATATTCAAATGGGTCCTAAAGAGACCCTCAGTGTTTCCAGCGTCTGGGTTTGGTTGCAGTATGAGGCCCGAGTTACATCCCATACCCCTGAAATCTGGATAATCTGTGGCTTCCATCTCCCCCAGCCTTAGGCCAATGAAAGAGACCCGCTGTGGCAGATACAGAGAGGAGTTTGTTTTGTGGTGTGATGCCTCTACCCGCTACCTGTCAGACTCACTTCCTTTCACGCCAGCAAAAAAAAATAAAAAATCTGTGTGTGTGTATGAAGAATGGCCATATATACAGTAGGTTGGTTGCATTAAACAGCTCAGGTTTGTTAGGTTGTGTAATATACTACCTTTCTCATGCTTAGTTCTGACACAGGTGCATTCTATTGCACTGTATTTATTCTCATCTGAAACAGTTATTGGTTCATTATCTAGTGTGCTATTACTAGTGGTCAAAAATAAATAAAATAAAAGTGTTCTATAGTACTGTTCTATTCTGTTTTATTCTGCGTGTGTCTGTACTAAGTAGCATGGAGATTGCTATGGTTGCAGAATTCATGCTTTGTATTCTGTCCGTAGAAAGATCATACCGAGGGTCTTTTAGAACATACCGTAGTGGTAAATTCTGTTGTAATAGATTTTTTTAGAGTATGCAATACAAAGGCCATTGTTCTTTTAAGTACAGCACAGTCTTTACAGCCCCTTTGTACTACAATGACTGTTTTTCATCACAAACCCATTTAAATGAAAGCCTTTGTTCAGAGGGTGGTGTGCATTTCATAAGAGACAAGATGTCTTGGAAGTGATTCAGGAATCAAGCGTCACCTGGAAGATTGTGCTTGTATGCGTGTAAGGAATAGAAAGATAAAGCGAGGTCTCTTCTTGGATGGTGTGGTCAACCTTCCAGCACAGCTTGTTCCTGTGATATCATGTGATGGGATTTACTGGTGAGCCTGGATGATTGAGGCAACTGAAGATCGGAAGCTGGACGCCGGTGAGGAGAAGTGTGTGGAGGGGAGGAAAAGAGAGGGACAAAATCCCAGACTTAGTCATAACACTTACTGGGTTCCCATCTGGTCCCGGTGGTCCCCTTTCGCCAAAATCACCATGAAACCCCTGTGCACAGAACCAGCATGATATTTAGCACAAACCAACTAAAAAAAAGCCATTTAACAACTGATGATGCATTTCCTCCTTCAAATCTTACATTGTTCATTCATGCATTATAAAATAAATTGGTATAACAATGGCTTTCTATGGTAATTAACAATATTATGCAGGTTTCTCACATAATGTAATATTTATCTCCTGTTTAATAAAATAATGTTAGGGCTCGATCTCCAAGATCACAAAAACTATAAAGACAAGTTACAATGAAACAAACAAAAGTTATTAGTAAGGTGGGCAAAGCTCAAAATAGAGGAATTAAAAAAAAAATTAATACACTATTTGATATATATTAATTATATAATGTCTGAGGAGCAACATGTAGATAACAAGTTGTTGCATAGATTTAACTTATGGAATTTGCATGTTCTCTCCAAATAACTTTGTCATAAAAATATAGACATAGAGGTCATCTGAATTGGTAATAGGCATGTATTTATTATGATAAGACTAGACTGATCATTCACTATTCACTATTTGGTGAAACACTACATTGAATGGGATTTACTATATATTCCTTTATATGTGTTTAAATGTGCTCAGCTAACGTTTTCTCGAATTATTTGGAAACAAAATGCAATGTTCCACCACACTTCAGAGCTGCAAGATATTCCTTGACCAATCATTTCCTCAGATGCTGGCAGCTGAAAGGCGGAGAAAACACAAGCAGACATGCTGACATTGCGTTTCTCTTTTAGTCTCCTCTTTCTATTAGATTATATAAGAGAACAGGCTGCAAACTCATCTTGCCTCCTCAGGCCAAAGGCAACACAACTGCCAGGTTCAGTAGTTGTGAGGAATCTAATGCCAAGCAGCAGAGGTGATTCCCTGTAGAGTACTGATGCGAGCTCTGACAGAACAGAATACAGTGCGTATTCAACACACACACGCGCACACACACACACACACACACACACACACACACACACACACACACACACACACACAAACACACAGGGCTCATCCAATTGTGGGCAAAGTAAGAGACCGTAATTATATAGAAATGGGATGTGGCAGAAATGTGGAAAAAGGCTTTTCTTTCCAACAAAGCATCAGAGTGAGACTGAAACAACAAACCCAGTTCCTCCTCCAGCCTTTCTTCAAGAAATTTGGTATAATTGATTTTTTAATGGTATAATTTGAAAGATCTGAATTACATTTGACAAACAACAACTGTAAAAAGAGATAAAATAATATTTTAAGTCATCTTATTGGTTGTTCAGAGTGCTGTCTTGAACACATTTGATGTATCTTGAAGTAAAAAGTCAAAAGTCAGTTAATTATCAATAAATATCAGTAACTCTCAGTTGCATTTGCAAATGCAAGTCTGTATTGAGTGTCATATAAAAGGATGCAACTAAACAACAGTCATTCAAGTTCAATAGGACCACAAAAAGACCTGAAAACTATCGACCATAAGCTTTAGAGACCTTCCAGAAGATCAATTAATACTTGATCAATCCAAATAATTAGAACTGATTCACAAACCCAATATATAGAAAATCAGTCAATACTGATTTAACTGAGTTAATACTGTAAATGTTTTGGCAAATTACATGACTGTTGACCTCGGTAACCCAGGTTGTAGAAATGATTCCAAATCAGTCTGCTCCATGTATCACATCTGAGAAGATGGAGATACATGGTTCACACAGCACCTCATTTCCCGCCTGTATTCTCTTGGTCTGTCACATGGCAATCACAAGGAAACAGAAAGATCTAAAAAGTATGTTGAGAGAAAACTTTACCGGCCTACCCATCTTGCCCTTCTTCCCAGGAGCACCCGGAATACCCTGACAAAACAGAATGAAGGAAGGACACTTTTATGTAGCAGGTTTGTATGTGTATATATACACATTTATATACATAAAATTCATTAAGTTTATTAAATATTAAAAACCATTCTTCACACCTCAACATCTCTGGAATCAGCACCACAGACAGCTCCGTTTGTTAGGTTATTACATTTTATTCATTCCATGACATGGAATAAATATGCACAATATATGTCCTGTAAGTGTTATGGGGTTGTTGTATGTGGTTGACAAATTAATTTGGTAGATTGTCCTCACAGGCAAAATGCTTGAAAAGACTAGAAATGAACTTTTTTTAATAAACCTGCCCTAGACACTGTTATCCCAGATAAGAATTCCTAAAAGAAGCTGTTTCTTTAACGTATCTACATAACTAATGTAAAGTGCTAATTTCATACACGTTATTAAAAAGAAATAAATCTCATGGCCTCTACTGTTATATAATATTTGCCTAAATAAATTGGAATTTTAGTCTGTAAGTCTGGTTCCCAAACAAATGTCATGGGCCTGTTTTCACTATAAAAGGTATCTGTTGGTCATAGGTTTGAAACCCCACTTACTACCACTGTGTCCCTGAGCAAGACACTTAACCCTGAGTGTCTCCAGGCGGACTGTCCCTGTAACTACTGATTGTAAGTCGTCAGAATAAATGCTGTAAATGTAAATGTAAATGTGTGGTTACAGGATACAGCTTCTGCTAATCAGAAATGAATAACGAGACACTTACTCTCTCTCCATCAGGTCCAGGGAGACCAAAGAGTCCAGGGATTCCAATAAAACCCTGAAGGAGAGGAAGGGGCAAGTGTGGAGATATGGAGAGAGAGGGACATTTTCATTTAGACAACTTTAAAACAATCTGTCCTTTCTGATCACAGCAGAACAGTGCAGCTTTGTTGTCTTTGTTGTCCAGGCTCTGATGGGGACTCTGTCTTCGTGAAGAAATATGCCTTGAGGCAAGTGTATATGCCCATGGACTGCATGGTGCTGGCTTCCACGATGTAGTCCAAGGGCACATACCCTCACACCAGGGATCATGGAAGAGTCCTCAGCCCTTCACCACTCGGAGGGCAGCAAAAAGGGAGCAAAACACAAGAACATTTCAATATGTGTCAGGTGACCTCAACCTCACAGATGACCAATTTTAAAACATTATTCAGAGTAGCATTTTGGCGAAAGCCAACAACTGTAATTGGTTTCCCAATTAATTATCTTGATGAATTGAAAAATTTGCCAGTATCATGGGAATTGTTTCATATACACTGTAGATGTAGAAACTGGTTGGGGAGGCTGGTACAGAATGGTCCCAACACCATGTCCACCAAGTTACACGTCCACCAACTGCATTTATGCTCCTGAATCAAATGCACATGGCCACACCCAGCTCCACCCACCAAAATTTCCCTCCGTGTTTAAAAATTTCCCTCTGAGGCCATTCATTTAAATCTAGTGAAATTCTGAACACATCATCTCCAGACTAAGCTGACGAAAACAACTGAAGCTTATTAATTGTCAAGGTGTTCAGACATTGTGTGTCAATCATATTTCCTAGTGTAACCTGTAATTATTCTAGTAATTCTCTGCGCCTCAAAAAAACTTAAACTCATACCTACTACATTTCTAGAGACATGAATATTTTATGTCTATATCTCAAGAACAACTTGAAATAAAAATACATCATCTGTGTGTAAAACCATGCTGTTGTGAGCAGACACTAATAATATATTTAATGTTAGTTTTTTACAAAACATCAGCACAGTCTGCTTCAGGCAATAACTATGAAGCTTCACTCAACTCAAGAAAATGAAATATTGAATATTGTTGATGAAGTGACAGTGGATTTTAAGACACAGTTAAAGGTCAAAGGTCACTATGGAAACAAATGTTTTTGTTGTTGCCACTTAACAAAGCAGAGACATCATTGTATAACTTACAACAAACTGCGACAATGTGTCACACAACAGCTTCCTGACCATCTGCTTTACACATGCTACTCACTTTGTGAGAAGACTATTCAGACAATGAATCTGCTGAGCCAGAGTATTATAACCCTCCTGCCATGTTCTGGAGCAGCAGCAGCAGCAGCAGCAGAGTGAGGCACAGTGTGGAGTGTCATAGTGAACCCGAAAGATTCATGGCAGATGTTTTCATTTATATTTACCAGCTTCTGGTAATGGGAATGGGTGGTGATATTAACGTCCTGTTTGTGGCACATTAGTATATGTGAGGGGGCAAACTTTTCAAGATGGGTGGTGACCATAGTGGCCATTTTGAAGTTGGTCATATTGTTGTTTTGTCAATAGGAAGAGGGTCATGTGACACATCACATTTATTGGTAATTTCACAAGAAAAACAATGGTGTGCTTTTTATGGTTTTGACGTAACTTTATTCTTTCATGAGTTATTTACAAGTTTCTGACCACTTATAAAATGTGTTCAATGTCACCAACCATTCCCATTTTATTAAGGTGTATCCATATAAATGGCCCACCCTGTAGTTTGGTTAATTCCTGTTACTTGATGTGCCATTTGACCAAAAAGAGTTCAGCTCTTAAGAACAAACACTGGCCAAGGTACAACGAGTGAACACATTTAAATGATTTATTTTGAAAACCGAACACAACGGCTTGCCATATGTTGTCTTCAGTAACCCCTACCAGAAGGTTTCCATACCAACTCTACCGTAATGAGGCCCAGGTAACCATTAACAATTTAACAACGTGCCAGGCAGAAACCCACAGGGCTTTCAGTGGAACTAATATGGCAGGGGGCCCTTCAGGAGCAGGATTGGGAAATACTTGGATATGAAGAAATACAGATGCCTAAATTCAAATGTAATGTCCTGCACTGTGGCACAGCATATGCTAAAGTGGTCTCCAGCTTTTTTATGAGACCGCATTGGTTTACAAATTTACACAACATGTATATTTTGCAGTTTGTGGACTGCTGTAATTGAGGTGGTATTTCCGGGGTTATGTTTTATGGCCGCATGTTAATGTGACCATTGCTTAGATAAACTGGTACAGTTTCTCATGTCCAAAATGACTATGGGATGGTAAGAACTTTTTCAATTTCGGTAATAATTCTGCCATAAAGGACTGTGTGTTGGATGCATAGTTTTTTGGCAGGAATAATGTGTTCCCCGTGTCAATTACACATCACAACACAACAGTGTGAAATTTACTTTAGTGTTAATTATTTTCTGGGAAATGACACAGATAAAAGGCAATCAACCACAACTATTGCTATTTTTGTTCCACTGCATTGCTGCCTGTACTGTTTTTATTCTACTGTTTTATTCCCCTGCTACATACCACAGAAATGGGGGAGTAAATAAATGTCAAGCAAAAAAAAAAACCTGAATATTAAACCAGTTGTATGTAATGTGCATGAAACACAATAAGCAGCAATAAACTGACCACATGAGGTAAAATAAGCGCACCAGATGTTTGAAGGACTTACCCATGGTCCTTTCGGCCCCAGATTCCCTATAGGCCCAGGCAAACCCTGTAAACACAAATAATGCCCATGTTTACACCTTAGATCAAACATTTACAGCACAATATTAGCTTTCCCACTGCCCAGTCTATAAACAGTAACGTGGATTTTACTGCATAAGTGTTTAATGGGGTAGTAACCCTTGATGTATCTTTGCAAGGGTACAGGATCCAGGTCATTTGTATCATGACGCAGCAGGCCACATTTTCACGACCTTTTTCCTGCAGCACCCCACGCGAGCTGCTTTGTTACAATCACCACGGAAAGAATGATCATACCGAACAATGAACTGATTTAAATGTGCCCCCTAGGCTAATTATTTAGCCTGTTTATTTGTTAATCAATAATAAAGATAGTCCCAACTGTACAACTGTTAAATCACATAATAAAAGAAACAATGATAATGTTAATTATCCTACGTAGGATAGGGGGTGCTAAAGGCCAGTTCTTCAGAGAGATGTCCAACATGTCCAACACGCAGAAACGATGCTTCAGCTCTGAGACTAGCATAAATATTTGAGCCAAGGCAGAGTGGTAAATGATTTCTGCAGATGTAAGGTTTCGAACCTGTGAACCGATGAAGGAGCATGTTTCATAACGTCTGTACAAAATCATACTCAGCTGTGGGAGTGCAAAAAAAAAAAAAAAAAAGTTCCCCCTCCGTTTCCAAACGACTTCTCCAGAAATACAACACAGGATGTAATTCATAGCCCCTAAAGAAGAAGATTTTCCTGTGTGTGTGTGTGTGTGTGTGTGTGTGTTTTCCTAGCTCACATACACATCCAGAGGACTAAGCTCAACTTTCCAGCCTTGTAATGAACGTCCATAAAAACATTCCTGGAAAGGTATACTGAAGGCTTAACATAAAAATCCTTGACCTGCCTGTGACTTTGTGCATCAGTTCTAATGTATCATCCTGAAGGGATTTAGGCAAATTTAGTAACACCAACCTCCTGTGATTTTGCTAATTTTGAACAACAGAAAAAAACCCCAATCCATTAATAAATATACTTCAAAAGGCAATTCAACCATCACTACAACAAAAGATTTACTGCACCTGCCTGCCAGGATAACCTTTGGCACCTGGGCTTCCATCAGGTCCTTGTTCACCCTGTAGAGGAGAAGAAAATCACAAATCAGTTCTAACAATCTCCCGCTGTGCAGAACATTTCTTATAAACTGCATATAACCGGTATCTACGCGACCTGTCCGTTTTATGGCACACATGCACTTTATGTCAGTATGTAACTTTGTTTAAATGTTACATGTAGCACCAGGCTCCGGTGAAGTCTCATTTCACTATGTACTATGTAGATGTATGTGGCTCAAATGACAACAAAGCTCAACTTGAAGCCTTGAATTGTGACAAAGTGGCTTCAGTATTAACCAATGGCTGTCAGCGAATGACCTGACGCGGAGCAGCGTACTCGCGATCTGTGGCGGGATTCTTAGAAAGCAGTCTGTAAGCAGTGATTGTCAGTGACGCTGACTGAGGCGCAGATGCACTCTGGAGGAGAGACGTGGAGCCCTGCAGCTCTTCAAAAGCATGTCACTCGCTTGGCTCCACATAAACCAGCTCTGTCTCCTCAATATTGCACTTGGAAGGCAACAATCTTTTACATCTTTCAATAACGGCTGAATATGGAATTATCTCACCGTGTGAAAATAATTAGTGCCAGTCCAGTCCACGTCAGCTCATTAAAAGCAGTTTAAAGTTTAAAACACATTTTCAACAGTCCTCCTTATCCTCCATATCCTCCTGAATATCAGAACAGCTAATAAATCAATATCAATAAAAGAAAACTTCAGGGAAAACTATTTATTGACATACTGCCATTCATGGTTTTAATTAACATTTTTTAAATTATTATTCAGAAGCAATACAATTTGATATAATAACTAGGCAGATTGGAAAGGAAGGAGACTGAAAGAGTGTAGAACGGCGGTTTGCTAGGCAAAAAAGACCTAAACAATTTAAAAACTACTTAAATAACAAGAAGCTGTTTACTGGCTTACATATTTTGGTACTTAATATTTACTGTATTATTTACTAAAAAAAAGGGAAAAACGTTTATTAGGATTAGAACAAATGTTACAAGTTTCATGTGACCTTTTGAGTATTACCACCAAGAATGTTGAGCTATGCCCTCCCAAGCACACACACACACACACACACACACACACACACGGTTCCCCCAAATACCACAGACTCATCAGGCTAATGATCAGCAGTCTCTGAGAAATAAACACAGCCCACCTCCTGGTCTGTACGAGAGACTTTCTCCATTGTATTTCATTTTCTGACTGCAAATACACACTGATTGTCTAGGGGCATGAATCACCGCTTGCTCTCTGGGTTAAGCCGAAAATGCGACTCAGCTTTACACAAGGCCAATATGTTTATTTTGCTAATAATTGAAGGAATCCCCCTTCCATACACACGCAGCAGCCTCTGCGGGAACCTGAGGATATTTTCTGAAATGTAAGACACTTACTTGATCACCAGGATGCCCAGCTGGACCCTGATGGCCCTTTGGTCCCTGCAGAAAAAGTGAAAGCAGAGACTTAGATTTCAAGTCGGTGTGCTTCTTTAACACAAAGTTCCTCGATTCCCATGAGAGCAACAAATGAGTTTTAACATTAGATAAAACAGCCTTAGAAGCAGTAGGTTTCTGGACAACTATTTAGGGAGGCTGACATTTCATGCCATTGCACCACATCAGCACAGAATTTCCCAATCATTGCTGATATCCTCTTTCTTCCTGTTAGCTGCTCTCGCATGAAAAGTTTCTGCCTTATCACACGTGACTTAAATCACTGAAATGCTGCTTTGGGACATTAATGCAACGCAAATATGGGCCATGTCAAAGACATTTTTTTTTGCAAGTCAAGTATAATTTCCCTCTCCCTGACCAATGAAAATGAAGTAAACACAGAACATAATGAAGTAAACACAGAACATAAATCCTCTGAGAGAGTACAAGTAATGGAATATATATATATATATACACACACACACACACACACACACACACACACACACACACATTACTTGTACTCTCTCAGAGGATTTATGATTGCTCTTCTGATTATGTTCTGTGTTTACTTTATTTTCATATATATATATATGTATATACATATAAAAGAATAGATATTTTAGTTGAGACTAGTTGACACAGATAATAACCTTTCATGAACAACCAAGTCACAGAAGCATGGATACGTGCAGAGATCAAAAGCATGGGAGTATGTGCTGAGTTTAGAATTGAGTTCATGCGCCTGTGATCCCCCACTTGGAACTAATTACACAGCAGCCAAACACCAAGAACAATGGACCTTACAGCCATACAATTATGGAAATGCGCTACACAAGGCCTTCAATGGCCTCTGGTCTGACAAAATCAGCCTGTGAAACCACAGATTTCCCAAAAATATCCTGCATAAAACAGATCTCTGTCTTGCACATCTCAAGGTCTGATGTCCAGAAACTTGAATGAGTGGTTTAACATTTACATTTACAGCATTTATCAGACGTCCCTCTCCAGAGCAACCTGTGACTTTGTGCTCGAGGGCAAGTGTCTTGCACACTAGGGTACTACCATTCATGATGCATACCCTACTTAGCCTGCATCAGACGACCCTTTTTGGCATTTTAGAAGATATAGAATTACTAAATTATGTTGCTTAAGTTTTGATTGCAACCTGTCTTGTAGAAGCTTCATGGATGTGTGTTTTAGTCGAGTGTCTGTTCCTACACTTTCAGTCTTCTCATTCCCAAGTCCCAGTCATTACTAATACACATATGTGTATGCTACCATATGCATGAGTAATGTAATTCAAAAGTAACGACAAACTTAACTAAGGAAAAAATACAAATTAATATTTTAATTTTATAACTTTTTTGCTAATTTTACACATTAAAAGTTTGTTTTGGTTTTTATTTTACTGACTTGCTGCATATGTTTTTTCATTAAATGAATACTCAGACTCTCCAGGACTTTTTTCAGTGTGTAGCTATAGTATCAATAGTATCACTCAATCCAGTGCCAACACATAATTAACACATGGCTGACTGATTGAAAGGTCTCACGAGACGATCAGATTTATTAGCTATTACTTTAGACACATAAGGACCTTCTCCGATTGCATGCTGGCTGACAGATCACAGGCACAACATGAATAACTGGCAGCCCACTGCCATTTCTGCAGCACTTGGTTTTACTAGACACCACGAACTCTTTTATGTTCCCTCACACTACCCACCCCCCCAAAGAGTCAACTACCTCTTTCAAAATGGAAAAAAGGAAAAACAGGCCGGAAAGCAAACGCCACATGCGAAGCCGCTAATGTTCCACATTACAGCGGAGTTCCTCCTTCCACCCCAACCTTCTCTGGTTTTATAGCCCTGGTCAGTGACAGGGACTGACCCTGCATTGTTTACACATTTCCTACTTGGCTTGTAGCTCTCGGGCAGGTTTCCGGCTCAGCCCCATGCAGGTTGACCCTGACTGATTTAGCGCATCAAAAAGCCAAACAGGTGATTCATAAGAATTCACAAGACACTCATGCCTGGTCTGAATTAGTAACGCTGAATTGCCACCCTTACAGGTAATTCCGTCAGACCCAGGATCTCCAGCTGGGAATGTGTCATGATGGTATTTTTGATGACTGTGTGAACTCATCATTAATCCAAAGCGGAGCTTATGGTACATGCGATGGCAGGGTGGGGGGAATCTACTCCGTCAACCCCACCTGTGGTATTACACAACATCTCAGCATGTCCCCCGAGGACATCTGCTGTTCTCCAGGCATGAGCACACATTTCAATTAAAGCCCCTCACTCATTTACCGACACCCAGCAGCTGGAAGCGTAAGCTGTTATCTATTTTCTGGCTGCGAATGTTCTTTACATCCAGCATTCACCGTGCACATTTCTCCTCTGTCCACCGAGCGCATATGGAATTCAGATTATGGTGCGCAGCCAATGGTAATTGAGCAGAAGTGTCTCCAAGCACTTTTCCACTGTTTTCTTCAGCAGAAAAAAAAAAAGATGCGATTAAAAGCACATGCAGGAAACACTGGAACCACATACTTTCTGATGGCTTTTCACATGTATAGGTAAAGAAATGCTACTTTGGCCTGTAGTTCAGAATATGTTATTGAATCAATTCACACATCACCAAGTTGGACGTCTTAACAGTAAAATTTCAATATCCCATTGATTAAACAGAGCATTGCAAATTTGGATTGAGGGGACTGCTGGATGAGATAATGACATTTTTTAATCATGACATCCCATGACACAGGGCTGCCTGCTGCACGTTGCCCATGAACAGATGGATCACATAAATTTTTGGTTGCCACAAATTTCATGAAGTAAAGGGTCAATTGCAGGATAATGACAATAATGCATTTGACACGCTATTATATCATGAGACTATAGGAGTGGTGGCCAATAACCGCTCAGCAGACCTCATGTTACCGTTTGGACAAGAAATGACGCCGGCCTTATAAAAGCCTGTTACGAGCACGAGAGGAAGTGACTGCAACTGCTGACTGCTTTAAAGAAACTCAGAGGGACACAGTCCTGCTGTTGGAGTTTCGACACATGGGAAGACTTTCCTCCCTCTCATCAGAGTTTATCCTGGGGTGGGTGGGGGTGCTCTTGTGAACTGTGTCAGTGAGTCATGTTATCAGCATTTTGGGATGAGTTGCCGAGTTTCCAGTTACAACCAGGAGGCCGAGCGTTCGCTCTTCACCAGCCCAGACTAATTTTGGATGAAAGGGGTCATAATGATGTCACAAGCTGGCTATTCTCATTGGTGGAAATGTCCTTGGACAGCAGGCCGGCCTCTTGTGTCAGGGGCGAGAAAGGATTTGCTCCAGTTATGACATCCTGTGAGAAAAACACCCTGAAGTTCCCACACTGATCATCTGCCATACATTCACAACTGATTTATGAAAGCTGCTTCTAATTGAGGAACGTCAACTGCAAGAGCCCTGGACACAGCCTATCTCCTCAATCTCACACACATCTACACCTAAATCCAACTCTGTTAACACACACACACACACACATGCAGAGAGAGCCAGGAATCCATTCCACACTTTCTCAATGGAAAACACAGACTACAAACCACACGTTTAACCACATTTCTTTCCATTGTGGGAAATTCATTCAGCACTGCTCTACCATGTTTGAGTGCTCCCTTACCTTTCGACCATCTTGACCAGGTAATCCAGGAGGTCCCAAAGTTCCTATGTCTCCCTATCAGAAGGATTATGGGAAATGTCTTTATTGAATGAACAGCTCAACAAAACATCTGTGACTTTTTGAAGAAGATGAAGGAATCTGTGCTTTCTGGTTTGACCCAGTGCCTGAAGGCCCCCCTGCCAGAGCCCTACCTTAATGAAAGTCAGGAAATCATTAACAGTCCTGGACTATACAAGGCAGGTTGAAAGCAGTGTGGCTGTGTAGTAAAACTATTTTGGCAGAGGGCCCTTTCAAAAAAGGTATGGGAAACACTGACAAGAATGTTAAAAAGACTTACTTTTTGACCATGGGGAGCTCTGCCAGGTGACAGTCCAGGATCTCCTTTCTGTCCCTGTAATCGAATTGGCGAGATTGATGTATGCATGTGAAAGATTTGGAGCTCTGTTCAATGAACAGCATGCAGTGTGACATGACACTGTGAATGTGGAAGCCAGAGCCTTTGTCATTTGTCAGCACTGGGCTCAGCATCTGCGTTTACATGTTGAGGCTCTCGGGAGCCAAGCTGTCCTATTTACACAAGTGAGTGGCCCATGCAGGCCCAGCATAATACGTTTACAATAGGACATTTCAAAGAGACTAGGAGTACCCAGCCACATTCTTTTCCCTTTTTAAGGCAAATGTCTTAGTAGTGAGGTGGCTATGAACTAGAGGTCCTTATAATAATATCTAAATATCTAGTTGATCTAATTAACACATTTTTAAAAAAATGAATCCCCACAACCACAGTGTGCTTAGATTTCAATGTGAATGCAGCTATACTGAAAATGGAAGTCGGCCACCAGGGATGTTTGCGGTCCTTGTATACATAGTTCAGACCCATTTGTTTAGGGATAATAAAGGACAATTTTAGACCAGATGTCAAATGCCTGGGAATGATTTGCCCCCTGAGCCTGACCCATAGCCCATTAACAATTAGACATACATTAGACACGCAGCCCACTCTGATACTGACAGCTGCTCCCCCTGCATTTATGTGTAACAGCAGGCTCAGATGTTAACTGATCATCTGAACTCTCCTTATGAGCCATACAGCACCAGCCACCACCCACAAAGAGGCCGGCATTTACTGTATTATGCTTATTTACCTTCAGACCAGGGGGTCCAGGACGACCAGGGTTTCCATGGGGACCGACAGGACCCTGTAAGATCACATACACACAAACATTTTAGAAGTGTTGTTTGCACAGCATGCTTTACAAAGCCATTGTCACTGAGGGTTCCACTTAAGTTCCTGACTTCAGCTATGACCTGACAGAGGATAAACACTGACTTGTGAGTTCAGGAGGAAGTCATTTTCTCTAACTTTTCTCTAAACGTATTATTTCAGAAATTAACAAGCATGAAAGATAAGTAATGGTGATATATCTGTAGCCCCCATATATATACTGTAATTCAAGTTTTAGAATTTTTGGAGTTATATTCATGTCCCTTTGTGAGTTTGTATATTTTGTGGTCTTTGCATCTGTTTTATAAGGTATAATAAATGTCAATTAACTTTGCTGTATTCTGCCGTGTTTTCCAAATCAAAGGAAATTAATTAATTATATCTATAACATTTGTGTGTAATTGAATTTTTTATTTTTTTTATACTAAATGAAAGGGATAATGCATATTGGAATTTAAGGCACATGTGGACTCAAAGTGCCACCCAACACTTATACTTTAGTTTGTAAACATTAATAACTGATTATTACTAATAACTAGTATTACTGAAGTATCTGTTTGTTTTTCTCTTCTGAATCCGATTTTCTTCGCAAGGATCATCATGGCCCGCGTCCCCTGTAGCACACTCCCGTCTTCACCGTCTTTACATGACATCTCATTTAATAACAGCCTGAGAAGACCGGCGCTGATGGAGCGAACATCTCACCGCAGCCTTTTGCTCGAGTCTTTGTCATGCAGGCAGCTGTCAAGCCTCGCTTTTTGCACACATCCCATTTTCCTGCCACATTTGCGGTACGGGTCTGCGCCAAGTTGCGATGACTCACGCAAAATGGCCGCTCGGTTCCATGCCAAGCGGCTGCGGCTCGTCCCATGTTAGTCTCTCCGTGATCTGTGTTCCATCAATGCCTAAGCAGTACGCAGGCATGCGGAGGGGGTCTGGCCTGACCTTCGACCCGCGAGATCTGTGCACTGGCTCTTCGGTGGACCATATGGAAACTGACGTTGTGTTTGACTTATGACATGTGGATGTGATTTTCCTCGTCCCCTGACTTTTCCAGCAGCAGCAGCAGCAAAAGGGGCCGTTTCTGAACCAAGGCCAGCCCAGCGCCGTCTGTCAGGCGAAACAAACTACCTAGAAGACAGTGGGTCCATTTGAGATCTCGTTGCCGTGGGAGCTACATTCTCATAATGAGTCATTAGAAAAAACAAAGCCCTACAAGAACACCTGCTCAGATCCATGGCCCTGGTTCCCACCTCCCGGTCCAGCCAGGGATCAGAGGCTCAAATACAGCTTTCCATCACGAGCAGCTCACAGCTGCGGCGACTTGGGAGCGGGGGAAAAGGTGTTTTGATCTAACAATCGGCAGCCTGTTGGATGAGGGTACAGAGAAGGGGAACTGGCTGTAAGCTGTGAGGAGGAGCTGCAAGTGACCGAATGGTGAGAGAACCTCCTCCTCCTCCTCCTCAGGCCACTTTACTGCTGATTCATTATTAGGCCTGCGGGGAGGGCGGATCTTCGAGCTGGAACAGCAGGCCTGGACCATGTGGAGGCACTTACCAGAAGCTCATGTACAGATTTGCCCTCTTTATATTCACCGTTTCAGATCAGTGGGCCTCGGCCTGCAATTTGTTTGTGTGCTCAACATGTGGCAACATTTAGAGTGAAGAGGTGGGTGAGGGAAGGCTATTTGAGGGGGAATATCATATTAGTGGACAGTGTGAGAAGTTAAATTGTCCTCTACAGTCTCTGTGTCTCTGTGTCGCCATGGGTGGATTTTCCATGAATCTGATTAAATATATTTTTTTCTAATTGAAAACCACTTCTGAAACGGAAACACATTTTGTTGACGTGTCTTATGATGTCAGGGTCCTGTGACCAGAACTTGCGGGTTTCTTGCGGGTCAGTAGCTATGTATCAATGGAAATACTGTTGAAGGATTCATTGAATTCATTGTGGGTTCAAATCCCATCTCCCTGTGTGCCTTTCATGGCTGCCCACTGCTCACTAAGGGTGATGGTTAAATACAGAGGACACATTTTATTGTGTCACCGTGTGCTGTGCTTCTTGTGCATCACAATGACAATTTCACTTTGAAAAAGCACTGCTTTAATTACGAAACATCACTCAATGGAACCGTTCACTATTGGAATTATTGTTCACTGCTCTGTGTGTGAGACAGGCCTCCAAATGGCACTACTGATTTATTGTAATGTCCAACCAAGGTGAACTTTGACCCATACAGGGGCTCATTGCTAAGAACGGTGGGGGCTGTGTGTGAGGAGTGAGAGAGGAGGGCATGTTTTCTATCCAGGTTTATAACATTTACAAGCCTGACACGTGGGGAATGGCGACCTTTTCATGGGCGATTCATTCAGAGCAGAGGTTCCAGCAAAGCTAAATGGAGCTGAAATACATTACGACCGGCTTCCCCATGATTTGTGTGTGTTAGGAAATGGTTTAGTTTTCCTCCAGCTGTGATGTGGGAAAAAAGGATCAGATTGACAAAAAGTCATGGTGGAGGTGATGACATATAGGTTCCTGAACTTGAAGAGGTTGGAATGTCAGAAAGTTCAAGGAAAAGCAATAATTTTGTAAGGTTCTGCTCATTATTTGCCTCATGTTTTTGTTTTTTTTTACTGAATATTTTAGGATTATGAGACTCATAAAGGGGTACTTGTCACCAGTAAAAATGATTTCCACTGACAATTTCCAAATGCGATATAGAGGGAGAATTTTTAAAAACCAGTCATGGACTGAACGTGTCCAAGTCCAAAGGGCTTTTTATTTGACCAAAGCCTATGCAGAGCAATAAGAGTCCCGCCTCAGCTACCTATCAGTCTGTGACCTATAGTGGTAATGCTGCCGAGCTGAGAGCCAGAGGGGCCAGAGGATGTTCTGATTCAGAATTTCCCCTCGCACAGATGGGAAGAGGGTGGCAGACGTGTCTCTGGTTACATGCTGTGATTCACAAGCTGCTCTGTGGATAGCAGTCACCAGTTTCATGGATCCAGACAAATGTTCCAACATTTCCAATGTTCTGAAAGTTCGACTGCGCTTTGAACACATTGGCACCATCCTCCTGCTGATGTAGTTTATTCTGTTTGGCTGGCACAGAGGACCACCCAGGTCTTCTCCATTTCATTTTTTTTTTACTCATTGCACTGTATGTGCGGTGGGGCTTAACTGATTCATTTAACCCCACCTACAGGTCAGATGACGAGCCATCTTCGTCTAGACATCCTGTCTGTATCTTGACAACGGTTGCTACATTACACCTCTCATCTCCATGGTGCAGAGGTCAAAGGTGAAATGCAAGGGTGTCTAAAGGTCCACTCTGCCCCAGTGACAATATCCTACTGTCTCCCATCCTCTCCGCATTACAAAATGAAACAAAAGTTATTTGAGAAAAATTTGCCACACATGTAGACGCAGACCAGCTCAGTGTTAATTCAAGCCATGTGAATGTGACAGAATGGAGGCATTCATTTGCCTGGGGTTTTTACCGATGACAGCCTCTTTAAATACAGTTTACACTCAGCCTGGTGGTGTGTTCAGTGGAAGAATGCAATGATGAAGTGATACTTGCTCTTAATTGATTCATTTAGGCTATTTAAGAGGCTAGCCAGATGCCAAAGCCTGGGTGTAAATGCATGTGAAACTCAGTCAGTAAAACGTACGGACTTGGCCCACAAATTAATGAGAGAGACAGAAGAGGCGGGGTGAAGATGTGTTTATGCTAATGTGACAAATTTAAACATGTCTATACATTTGTCATTTTAAAATGCATTTGGGGTTGAATTTACAACCACTGTCTGAGCTGCTGTATTAAGACAGCATTAAGAAACATATACATGAGAAAAACAAGCAACCTAGACGGTCACGGCCCCAAGTCGTGGAGGTAGGGAGCTGGTGAACCTTCAAAAAGGCTTTAAATACCTTTAATAAGACTGCAACAAAGAGCCCTTTCTTCAGTTAAAGCGATTGGATTCCCCCTGCCCAGCCCGCAGAGGCCCTGCTGAAGGGCCACCTCACTGGCCACAGACAGGTACTGTATATCACACACTGGGCCTTCACATTTCCGAACAAGAGGGGCTTCTTTGAACAGCCGGAACACTTTCGTATTCTTCCTCTTTTGCCCTGTTTCTCTCTCCAAGCTTTGGTTTCAGCAGCAAATGTGTACATTGGGCAGGATTTAAGGGGTTAAAATAAAAAAGGGATGGCGTCAGCAGGATCAGGACACTGACTTGGCAACTTCTACCTTATAAAAAACATGAAATAAAACACTCTTAAAAGACTCTTTTGAAGCCAAAGTGACCCGGGGTACAGTAGCCTTTTTGTAATAAGACTGTGAAACACATGGTGCTCAGCATTTGGCATTTGCATTTTTATAGCAGGAATCTACGGTTGATCCTCCCACTGAACCATTTCCTGTTTCCCTGGAAACTCAGGCCTGGTTTATGTGTGTATATTTATTATGTGTGTATCCAATATAAAAAAGTTGGGGCACAAAGGCCAAAGGGTTTCAGGCAAGGAGATAAGGAGGAGTTCAGCAGGAGTTCAAAGTTCACAGAATGTCTCTGCGAGTGCCTGCTGTGGCCACACACGTCTTCATAACTTTGTCCAAACTCAAATGTTGAAGCCAAGCCGTGGAATCCTTTACTGTCGTGGCGTACAGCCCTTTGATCTATATCAATTGCTTCAATTGTTAGGCTATGCAGCCAACTAATCTGCAGCTCATGTCATACACACGTGCATGTACCGAGAGGTGCGTCTTTCATCTGGAAAATCACACTTCTTGATAATGAACATAAATAAGAGGCTCTGAACCCGATCCATGTCTGGTTTTCATTTGAAAATGCATTGCATTACATCTTTGTTTGCTACAACATAGAAGAACCAGCAAACTCACCTGCGGACCCCTCTTTCCTGGTTGCCCTGGTTTGCCAGGAGGTCCTTGTGGCCCCTTCAGGGAAGGAAATTTAATTTAGATCTTGACGATGATAAGCTTATTAGTAGGCAAATACCTATAGACAAAGAAAAAAAAACAACTTCCGTGCTGCCTGATCAATTCAAGAGATTAATCTGAGGTCCAAGGTCAGACACTGAGCTCCGAAACAAACATGCTTTGCTCAAAAGCCTTGGTGTTTCATAGTGATGGCTGAAATAATGGCTGGTTATATTTCAAAATGTCCAGTTGTGTTCCTTCCCACAGCCAATAAATGCAACCCAAACGGCAGTCTAAGATCACGGGCCCGCTGGGCCTGGTCCTGTTTACATCTCCTTTACTTATGAGCATCATCTAGCTTTAAACCAATTTCATCCTTGAATTACCCGCACAGTGCAGGGTCAGATTTAACAAGGGGTCAAGAGTGAATTGCTGCTATAATTTATTATTTTATATATTTAAATTAGTCAAATGACCCTGGCAACAAAAAGACAAATTTAATTTGGAGAAAAAAGCTGCTTAAATTGCCTACAGACAGTTCATGGATTAATTGTGAAGGATGTTTAACCATCCTATTGTAATTTATAATTAAGACGTATGACGTTGTGAAGAAAACGTCGTACTGTTCTGAAAGGAACAGACAGGCAGCGCAGTGGGGAGAGAGAGCAGAGCCCCACTGAGCCCCCCTCTTTTCCACGTGGCATATTTTCTCCCTGGAGTAAGTGCTGGGTATTAGGAGATCTCGGCCTCTATGAAGGAATGCAGAGATTAGGCGAGGAGGAAACACAGCCTCCAGCAGACGGTCCTCTGCTTTGTTTTCTTTAGCTGCTCTCTCTCTCTATATATATATATATGTATATATGTTTATATGTTCTCTGTATGGTTGTGGCTCTATTTCTATCTCAGCCTAGGAACAGTAAGAACCTATATGAAAGCATGCATGGCGAAATGCACAATTAGCCGTTATGATTTGAGAGAGTCGTATGAGGTCACACTTTTCCGTGCAGCATTTCTGGGAAGTTTCCTCTACTTTGCAGCCTCAGCAGATCTGCTGTGAAAGCCACATGAGGGAGACACACAAGTGCATTACATCATCATGCTACATTCAATAAACGTCAAACAGCCTGAAACATGAGGCTTTTTCTCTGTAAGCGGTTTATTGGTCCAGTATAGTCCCCCATTCACACTGCAGTGGTTGGTCGGTTCTACAGGCTCAGGTGGGCATAAGCCACAATTTGTCCTCTGATCTAGTTTCGCTTGAAACAAGCATGAGCTCATCTTTTTTAACAATGGAAAATGTGCGCAAGCACCCTATGGCCAACAAATACCACCCGAGCCTCCCTCCTCTGCATTACATAAACTGGGCCGGCCACCAAGCCCACCAAATGTAATGATGACACTATTTGGAGTTTTCCATTATTCGCCATGTTTCCCACAGCCGTACTTAATCATGAGACGGGGCTTCAACATCCAATGCATTTCATAATTTGGTTCCACGACATTACATGAAATCTTTTCTACCTTGCCTACTGCCAAATTGGACAATGTGTGACAATATAATATATTCAAACCAAGACAATCTTGCCTCTCTGTCTCCAGATCCAACCCAGTGGTGGCTGAGCAAGGTACCGTCGCCACACACTACTCCCTGGGAACCTTTCATCGTTGCCCACTGCTCACTAAGGGTGATGGTTAAAAGCAGAGGACACATTTTGTTGTGTCACCGTGTGCTGTGCTGCAGTGTATCACAATGTCAGTAAGTTCACTGTCTCCAGCCCATACACATGTATTCTGTCTTAACTCTACTCTCGTCTATAGAGAAGGTCTCCACCTCTCCAGGGTCTCATCCACCTGGACCCAACTCTCAATATCATCCATGGGTGTAGAGCCACCTCCACCTAACGCATATGTGACCCCTACTGCCAACCTCACCGCTGTCAAGAGGATTTTTGCTAGTTCATTTGTTTTAGTCATAGTTATGGAGCATGTTAATTCTTTTCAGTAATATAAAATATGTAATTCAGAGGCAGTCTTACCGCTGGTCCTGGTTCTCCCTTTAGCCCTGGTTCTCCAGTCAGAAGTGAATACTGAGTTGGTTCCACATCAAACGTTTGGAAGCCATCTGTGGCCACAGGGGTGACCAATGTGTAGGTGGAGGTGGGTTTGGCATATGACAGGTTGATCAGCTTTGGTACACGTTTCTTGACAGCTAGAGTGGTGACAGTCTTTGATGCTCTGGTGCCCACGATTTTGCTGCTCCCTGTTGGTTTCTGAGGAGTAGTAGTTGACCTTGTAGTGCCCTTTCTAGGGGTGCTCTTTTGTGTTGACTTTGGGACCTTCTGGGCTGTGGTGGTCTTAAGGGGCATGGTGACAGTCAGGGTTTTGGTCTGTGGAGGGAGCTGCAGAGCTGGTTTTTTGGCTGTGGCTGGAGCCAGCGTGCTAGATTGTGAAATCTGAGATGCACTCAAGGCTTTAACCCCAGCAGTGGGAAGCAAATGCTTAATCCTGTTCTTCTCTGGTGTCACAGTCGGACCAAAACCTTTAAGGACTGACCTGGTTATTGAAAACGATGGGTGGAGTGTAACTGACAAATTGGAGTCTAACGGGAGAACGGGGATGAGAGGTGGCAAATTTGGTCGATAGGTATCAGCTTCCCTGCATTGTTTTTTGATATACTTACAATAGTTGTGAGCTGCTTTAGCAGAAGGGTGAAAGTCAAACTGGCAGATAGCACCTTCAAACTGCACAGAGTTCTGGCTCATTTTGCCCAAGAAGAAGGAACCATCCGCGTCTAGCCTTTCCTCATTTTTAAAATGCAAATTTGCCAGTGCACTTGTCTTCCCACAAGAAGTATATAAAGTCACACTTTGTGCCTGGATGTCCAAGGCCATGTTGTGCCACAGGCCATTGTGGACATCATAGTCAAAATGTATGGAGTTCTTTTGCCCCATGTGGACAACAATTTTCCCGGGGATGAGCTGCACCCCAAACTGCAGCTTCCTTTTCTTGGAGAGAAAGGAAAAGAGGAAGGCATCGTTGATGCGATGGGAGCACACACTGAAGATCAGTGAGAAGTTGGCACCCAGGTTCCCTGGTATGACTGAGCTGGTGAGCACTTCCAGCTGTGCCTGCTGCGTGAGAATGATGCCTGATTTGAAGGGAATGACCCCCTGGGGTGTAGAATGGGTCCCTCCATGTGGCTTCTTTCCAGTCAGGCCCAGCTTTTGTAGAATATCCACATCTGCATGATGAAAAGAAAGTACAATGTAAGTATAGATGGCAATGATGGCTATCAAGGCACCATGTCCTCTGTTTGTAAATCGACCCCCTGCGACAGCTTTAGGATTAATATGTCTGGATATTACTGTGAAATATTTAAACTGTAGTGTGGTTGAGTGTATTCTATTCTATTTAGCTGACAAATCAGAAGCATGATTGATGAATACTGATAAGACCTTGTCAGTCACAGCACAAGCAGACAGGGTGTTCAAAAGTGAAGTGATTGTCACATGTGATACACAGCAGCACAGCACATGGTGCACACATGAAATTTGTCCTCTGCATTTAACCATCACCCTGAGTGAGCATTGGGTAGCCATGAGCAGCCCGGGGAGCAGTGTGTGGGGACGGTGCTTTTGCTCAGTGGCACCTTGGCGGATCGTGATTCGAACCGGCAACCGTCTGATTACGGGGCTGCTTCCTTAACCGCTAGGCCACCACTGCCCCATGGGTATAGTGTTCTGCCCCTCTGGGATTAGTTCCACGCACATGTCCAGACTCAACCTGTGAACAGTGTTTTATAAGACATTTGTCCACTGTAAAATGCTTCAAATGTAAAAAGCCTACTCATTAACCTGCAATACTCTCGTTCATTCACAAAAAGAAACTCATGCACCAATGCTGGCCAAAAGTGCTGACATTGCAAAGACAGAAATTCTGGGATAAGGCTAAAATAAGGACTACAAGGAAAGAGTGTTGCAGACACAGTTTTCCTCTGACTTGCAGTTTCCTAGCGGGAAATGTGATATCATGAATCAGTCAACAGTCTGAACAAAAACATCCAGCCATCTGAATAATCTGATACTGAAAGCAATGTTCCAACATGATTTGTTTCTGAGGTCCATTATTAAAAAGGTACATAGTTTAACCTTTCAGCTCAGGAATTGTTGTCCAGAAGAATGGACGTGTGCAAAATATTGAGCCAATACATAGTTGAAACACCTTTTGATTTAGCATTAAAGTATTAAAGTGTATTTGGTTATGAGTCTATCAGCATGGCACATCTACACATGGCTCTGTTCCTCGTTCCTTCTGGGCTCTGGCTGGTTCATTCCAAAACGTTCATTTTCTTCTGGTAAAGCCATTCTGGTATTTGGAACTGTTCGTAATTCCCACCACCTTCAGGAAACCCCCAGTTCCAACTGAAGAAAAGCAGCCTCAAAGCACGACACTCCCCCCACCGTGCTTCACCATGGGTATAATGTTCTTTTGGTGATGCAAAGTGTACCTTTTGGAATTGTGGCCAGAAAATTTAACCTTAGTTTCCTTCGACAAAAACAACTTTTTTCAGAATCTGGGTGTTTTTCTTTGTAAGAAAATTTTTGCCAGGTTCTCCTCCAGCACCTTCTGTGTTTCTGTTGGTCTCGTTGCAGCCTCCCTTACCAGTTTTCCTATGGTCTTTTTATCATGCTGTTATGCGTTTCCTCCACTTTTTGTTGTCTTCACTTTGTACCATGGCATGTCCAATACTGTGGAAACATTTTATATGCTTCTCCTGACTGATAACTTTGTGAACCATGGCTATTGCTGAAGCAGCAACTAAAAAAAATTAATTGAGCATTTAAAATGCTGGAAATCCTACCAGGACCGTTCACCTTTATTTCAGTTTGTTTAATTGATGGCTGGTGTAAACTTTTTTTATTGAACTGTACAGATTATCATTCCACTAAAGTTTGGAAATTGAGGTCTCATTTTTTTACATCACAAAAACTGCAATTTTAACAGGTTTTAAAATGATTTTAACAACTTTAAATTCCAAAATAATTTTTATTAAAAGCAACTTTCCTTTGTGAGCCAGACCTCCCAGCACCCATGCTTGTTAGGTAAATGCTATGAGTGCAGCTACTGGTAATGCAGCCCATTTAATTCCAGCCAAAGCAAACTGAAGAGAAATGATCTGCTAAAGGATTTAAAGGAATTAAGCAATGCTGGGATTGATTTAAGAGACCAACAAGTGATGAAGAACACTGCAAATAAAGTATTTAAACTCCCTGTGTCTACATTGCAGCTCCCAGCACTAAGATGAAGCAAAAAAGGTGAAGAAAGCTAATCCTTCAGAT